>NC_139001.1:70768350-71968350 GCF_964374135.1 Grampus griseus
GAGGATGCCTGCCCTGCCTCCTTCCCTGAGACTTTAATGAGATGTACAATAAAGCGTTTTATAAATTGTAACATTTTATAATATGCTATGATATAATATGATATATATGATAGGTCTGAAAAATGTTTTCAGCTATTATCTATTGCTTCCTCCTAGTGCTTCCTCCAACTTAGGAGAATTTAATAGATTTTAACATTCAATAATCCTTTAGTTGAAACTTCATCACATCTGCCACTAGATCAAATATTAGATTGGGAGGTGAAGGAAGGGTGGTGCTGGGAGGATCTGTTTAATGTGTTGTCAGCATTCTCGGAGTGTTCTTCATAGTTTGGAATTAGGAATTGCTGATGTCATGGTCAGTCACATTGTCATGACAATATCAGAATTTCCTCATTTGCCTTCTCTTCTCTTGGGGAGTATCAATTTGCCACAGGTCTGTCATCCGTTTGTCCCATGTGTTAAGTGTATTAGATAACCCAGAACTAGTCATTCTTAAAGACACTTCGGGTGGAGAATTTTTAAAAGCTCCTTATGTAGCCCACTGCAGTACTCTTAACTAAATATTCTACTGCTGGAAAGTTTGCCTTCATGTGTCCCCAACTGAATAGAAATTTACTTCTAATTCTGTATTTTGTTGTGTGAACCTTCACATTTATAATTCAGGGGAGAATAGAAAGCTTTTCAGCATCCTTATTTACTTAAAGGATGTTATTAATTATTCTGTTATCCTCCTCTTCAGGTGAAATAAACTAATGTAATGGTCAGCTTAGCAGCTAAAGAGAAAGGAAACTGTTTTGTTGGGGTTTTTTCTCTGTATTTTGAATGCTTTAAATCCTAATTTGTGCTCTGGATCCCAGGTTTTGCATAGACCTTAGTTATGTCTCCAGACATTTAGGAATGTCTTATACCTTTTATCATTCTTGGCTTATACGAGGGTTTTGTTTGTCCAAGGTATAGTTAGATGTTCAGTCTGTACTATCCAAATTTTCTAACAGTTAAATTTTACTCATGGAAAGGACACAGTTTTTCCAGGTTTGAATTTTGTTTTTCATGATTTAGAGGTTTGGTTTTTTTTTTGGCTCTAGTTTTCCAAAAATTCTGTTGATTTCCTAAGTACTTTTTGTCTCTTCCCAAGTCATGTAGCCAGAGGTGGATGTGATTAGCTGTTTCACAGCACATCAGCCCTTCCCTTCCTTATCTCAGCTCTTATCCTTTATACATAGTTTGATCACTACAGTAGATGATTATGTTACTTCCGTCTCTTTAGATAAGCTGTAATTGCAAAAATCACTTAATATCTTTCATAATTTGTAATTTTACTGTAATTCATGGAAAACTCATTGAATTATCTCGAAGTATTTTGAAAAGAAGCACTTATTTTCTTATAGGCTTGCTAAAGGATGGAGAATAACAGCTCTAATACTATATTCCCACAGTCAAAGAATGTAGAGGATTGAGGCATCCATCCAGGTAAATTAGGAAAACAGTAATCCACAATAAATGCAAAATGGAGCTTCTCTTTCTCCTGGTTTCCCAGATAGTTGACTCTCCTTTATTTTGTTATAGAATTTGATCTACAGATACAAATTCAATATAGTGTAAACCAAACGAAAACAAAAATCTTGAATTTTTAATTCATATAGCTACCCCCAAGATTTTGGTTTTTGGAAAGAATAAGGACCCAAGTACTTATTTTTATAGAAAAACATAGGAAAAGAAGTTTAACGTACAGAGAACCACTATGCCAGAAATTTGAGTGAGATTTGAATTTTATTAACTATTTTGCAAGAACAAGGCTGTAGCTAATTTATGAATAGATGATATCCAAAATTTTTTGAGTGTAAATTATTTGTTTGGAATTTAGAGGATGTTTTGCCACAGAGAGAAATATCCTAAATGATGAATAGGATGTTAGTTGTCCGATAAGCATGTATGAATCCCATAATGAAACTAATCTCTAATAAGATTTTCCACTATTTTTTGAGTGAAATTATATTCTCAGTTTCAGTTCAGGATTCTGGAAATACCTTTCATCTAATCACCATCCCAGCTTTTAGAAGATAGTTCTTTCTGCTTCTCTCCCAACTTCATCCCACCAACTATCCCAGGAAATAAAGCTGGTGGTTGTAAGAGAGGAGTTATATTTTAGCAACTATCAGTTAAATGAGATTTAGGAGCTAGGTTGGGTCAGAATATGTATTTGTACTATTAACTATATGTTCTAATATTGGAAATTTTGCCTTTATAATCAACTGAATGGAAATTCAATGTAATTTCATATCTTTTTAAAAGTGACTCGCCCAAGGTCATATTCATGGTAACTGAAGCTCAGATACACACCCAGGATTGAGCTCCTATGTTTTTCCCTATGGGGTTTGGGCTTGAACCATAGATCATAGTAATAATAACGATCACGAGTGTCATTGGAGCTTGGAGACTTGGAGTCAGAGAGACCTAAGTTCAAACCTCAGCTCCATTATGTATTGGATCTGTGGCCTTGGAAAGGTTGCTTAAGCCTCTGAGCCTCAGTTTTCTCTTCTATAAAATGGGCTAATCATTCTCTAATGGTGGGTATGTGTGTGTGTGTGTGTTGTGAGTGAATGGGGGGCAGGGGAGAGGAACCTGCTGAGAAATTGCCTAGAATATAGTAGTTACTCAATAAATGACAGGTATTTATTAGTCCATTCAGAGAAGCAGCAGCAGGGCAAAGCCTATTTCTTCTGTTTTGTTCACCAGGATAGGTTTAAGAATCATTAGAATGTTGCTTTTGGTAAGACTCATCAGAATTTGGCTTTGTTTATGTTGTTCTATATGCCTTCTAGGATTATAGCTATAGAGCTATAGTTTTATTACAGTGGTTTCATTTTTATATACATGTGATTTTATATGTATCCAGGGAGACTTTAGGTCTAGAACAAGAATTATAAAATTTAAAAAAACCAAAATAGTAAATAATAGAAAATATTGCTGCTCCTTTAGAAACAAGACACTTTATCAACTCTATTTTGTACCAGGAAAGAACAGAAATTTAAAGAATCTGCTGAGCTCATAATTTTTTTTTTTCTTTTTCTGTTTTGCTGGGAGCTAGAGGCTTGCGAGCTTTTAAACATAGGTACTCTCAAATGTAAACAATTTTTTTAGCGTGAACTGTTTACACTAACCAATACTATGTGGTTGTATTTTATTCCTTAAAGATTGTAATGTGAAGTAATGTTGGATGAATTCTTCCTCTTCATTCTTTTCTGTTTTTAATGTGATCCAAATAAAAATGGGTGCTTGAAATTATTTAGCAGTGATAGAGGGATAGACCCTGCTACAGGTCTATTCTTTTGTTGATAGAGGTGTTCTATTTTTATCTCATTGGACATCTTCTCTCCCCCTATTTTTTTCCCTTCTTTCAAAGCTTAGCTTTCCCACCACACTTTCTTTGTAGTAATTTTACTCAAAGGCTCCTCTCTTATATGAGGTTCAGTAATGCATGTGTTGGAATGGGGGCTCTCCTAGCCTTTTGATTTTGCTGCTGCCTTCAAGGAGCTCATTGATTAGTGATGATTTCAGCAGCAGTCACCCCAAATCTACGTCCTCTCTCATACCATCCATCTCTCTCCCGCTCTTTTTGTTTTTCTTCTCATCTTCACAGTGCTTCTTTCTGAATGTCCCTCAAACAAAACATTTATACAGCTGAGCTCCCCACACCCATGTTACATCCTGTATTGATCTCTCCCTGCAGTGGACTGGCATAGCACATGATTGTCTAGACCACTTGGCTGGCACTTATCACTTAATGCCTTGCATTTTTCGTGTCCAGCAACTCGGTGCTGTAGAGGTTACGAGTACTCACCTGGGAATTGTAGCATTATTTATAAGGCTTTTTTGAGTCCACAGCATTATAGTGTTGAAGGAGCACAGGACAGGGTCTTTTAACCCTAGCTAAGCCTAGGTTTAAACATTTACTTGCTACTTCCTTGCTCTATGGTTAAGTCAGTCAGTCTTAACTTGTTTTCCTCTCATCTGTAAATGAAGCCTAATAACCCTTCCAACCTCATAGCGTTGCTGTGAAAGTGAAATGAGATGTGAAATTTATAAATGAAAGTCTCATTTTCAGAATGTTTCTGTGGGACAAATATCTTCTCAATTCAAGAGTCTCAGATTGCAGTTATACAAACACTTGGGAGTAGCCAAGTCTCATCTGCTCTACAAGGCTGCAGGCTCCTGCATGTACTGATGGCTCCATCTTTATTATCCTCATTCATAGCCCCCTCCTGCCTCACAGTGTGATCTCTGATACCACTCACAGTCTTCCCATTCATACAGAAATGGCTCTGGTCCAACACACAACCTCTTTAAAGGAAACAGGACAAAAACAAATGTGGGAGAGAAACTTGAGTTCACCTAGCTCTTGAAACAGACCTTCTGTCAGACTTTTTTTTTCCTTAAACCTCTTAGAGTTAAGCCTTAGAAAGCGTCTTCATTCAGCCATTCAACACACAGTTCTCCTTACCTAAATTTGCTCTTTTTTTTACTTGTCAATTCCAACTACACCCTTGCTCCTGCTCTTGGATGGTCAGCCAGCCTTACTAACATCAGTTATTTACACAGTATACCCACTTAAGTCTACAAACCACCACTCTGAAACCTGGAGACACAATAATGACAGCTGCCATTTATTGAGTTTGGTACTTTTGTTGGAGTACCATAGATACACTTAAGACCGTCAGGGAGGAGTCTGGGACTCAGGGTAACTGACTTGCCCAAAGCCGTGTGGCTAGTAAGTGGAAAGCTGAAACGTGCAGCCACCAAATCTGTTGGGCTGTTTTAATTTTGTTCCTTAGATTGCAAAGCCCAGATTCACTTAAGCTCTCTGAGAAAGAGGGGTGGGGCTGGTTAAGTGTACACACGGAGGGTCTGTTGTCAGTCGCAAGAGCCAAAGCAGCTTCAGGGACTCCATCTCACGGCCAAGTGCTCACCCGCTCCTGGCATCTGCTTGCCTCTCCGCTTGCTGCCAGTCAGCTTCCTGTTACTCATAGTTTCTGCTTCCTCATAACCTTGCCTTGCATATGGTTTTGGCTTTTTGTGGCCTCAACTCTACCCCCTGGCACTCTTGCAGTTTCTGCCCCTTTCCTAACTGGAGTTTTCTGAATTAAATTCCCAAGGGTGAGGATCTGATTGGCTCCGCTCATTTTTTCAGTCCCAGCCATGTCATAGGTCACTGGCCTATCTGTGGATTGGCTGCCCCTGGGTCAGATTCCCACAACTTTACCCACCAGCTGAGCTGCGGGAGGAGGATGTTGTCTGACCGCCCAGGCAGCAGTCTCAGTTTCCCTTTCAGGAAGATGAGCATCTACAGGGCAGATTCCAAAGCCCTAATTCTTACCATGATAACTTGCAGTTTCTCTGGAATGTTTCCTTACTTTGTCTTAAAACATATTTGTTTCAAAGGTCAATAAACTTTCCCAGATGAATCTCACTAGGATCTATTCCTATAATCATTTATAACTAAGCACTTGTGAATATCTATAATTGAGTATATATACATATATGGTTTCATGTTTCTGTTATTTCTCTTAGGTTGGAATTCTTTGGGCTTTAGTGACTTTGTTACATTTTATATTTTATAGTCTTTGAGGGTGGAAAATCTGTCTTCTCCTTTCTTTGCAATGCTTTACCTACTTAAGTGCGTAGTACCTACCTAACTCTGGAACTTCTGAACCCTGGCTTGTAGACATTGTTTTTAAAAATATACACCTTGAGTTATCTCCTTTTATGTCATACACTATATAGAACACTTTGTTTTGTTGCTATTTAGATATCCTTTTTATTCTTAAAAATAGTCCTTTTAATATTTTTAGTATTCTTAGTATATTTTAGTATCTAGTATTAGAATTGCTCTTGTATTCCAATTTAAATTTTATTATCACTTAAAATCATGTCTTATCCCTGTAAAACAATTGCAGGGTATCAAATCAAGTCTTCCCATTCTAGAATAGCACAATATCCAAAGTATCATGACCTTAGAGAAGAGCCATAGAAAAATTAATCTATGCTGTTCTTTTGTGGTTTAGACTGTGGTTTCCTAAGAGACCAGTCATGACAAGTGAGGTTGTACATGGAATTTTTTCCATAGATGACAGGTTTGAACTGCTGGGGTCTTGGGCATTAAGTTCTCAGGAAAAGGCATCTATGACTTGAACAGTTCTACTTAAAACCTTATATTTTATACCTGTGGTAGATAACTTGTGGTAAAAGGTCCCTGTGAGAGGAGGCAGCAAAGGGGCAGCCCAAACAATCGTAAATGCATGCAGTAGCCCGAAATAGCATATATATTAACACAGAACTGAATGTTAGTTGTATTGTTTCTATTAAATCATTTTAAAGAACAAATACGTTTCTGTGAATGTTATCTAGCAAGTTCGTACTTGCCCATTGTGCACCTAGTACTGCACTTAGAGTAAGTTTGCTGCTGCTTTTTTTTTTTAATGAAGAGTTAAGAATTTTATATATATATATATATATATATATAGTTTGTGTATATAGTTGTTTTCAATCAGGTGTGCTTGAGAATGTTGGGAGCCCTTCATCATATGGAGGTGGCTCCCTAGGTCAGCAGTAGGAAGGATATCTAGGATGGATATTTTTTAGTTCCTTGTTGCTGGAAACACCCTTGAATGGTCACAGCTTTGCTAGAAGACTCGGTTTCCATAGGGGACACTTTGTTTTCCTTATGGCAGCCAGAAGTTGAGAGCCTTCACTTCTTAGCCGAGTTAGGCTTTTTCATTATCATGGCAGATGGCCCTTTCCAGGAAGGCGTTAGAGGCCAGAGGCCAAGGAAGAACGCTGTAATATTGACCGCTTAGTGCGGTAATATAACCCTGTAATAGTCACTGCTGAACAGGCCAGCTGTCCCAGTGGCCCATCCACAGACCGCGGGGCTCTTGCCGGTGGGACTTGCTGTAGAGGCCGTCTGCCTTGCACAGGTTCTAGGCTAGATACACTAACGAACGCAAAGGCGATCCAGAAAAAAAGGCGGGGGGCATCTTGAGTCGCCTTAATTTCAATTGAAAAACAAAGGAAACTACCTCCTCACTTTGTCCCTGTTTTGCAGTTTCTGTGTCCCTTCAATAGAACACATTTGTGTCGCATCTCATAATTAACATATAGAAGGATCACACACTTCCAGTTTTCGGGAAGGCTTACTAAACCGATGGATTGAAATGATTTTCGCTATTTGACTTTGGCATCTTGAAGGTAAGCTTGCCAACTCTGGCATAGGAATGAAGTACGAACTTTACCGTGCGTTTTTGCGGTTGGGGGTGGGGAGTGGAGACATTTTCTCTGCTAAAATTTTAGCGTGCGAATTGGGGGAACGGGGATTTGCAGAGGTTTGATGGAAGGCTGGTTTGTTCGTTGAAGTAGGAGTGATTGCCCGCACCTTTTCTGGGGAAGTGGACGGTCGGGGGGATAGTTTGGAAGGGTGAAAGAGAAAAAGAAGACTTGGGACCAGTTCGCTTCCTACCCAGGTGTTAGCGTGATCCCCGGCGCGGTGCCCTGAAAAGGGGCTTCGAGCCCGGGTGCAAAGCTGCCGCGGGTGCTGAAGCCAAGAGCCGAGGGGGAAAAAAGAAAAGACGAGGGGGGTGGGTACTCCAAGGAATGTGCGGCATGCGGGGAGCCAGACCCAACCATTGCACCAGAGCGGGGGCGCCGGTGGCTCCCCGGGCCGCGCGGCCCCCGCTCCGGCCCCGAGCCCGGGAGGGAGCGCCCGGGGGCCAGCCGGCCGGCTGGGCGGCGGGCGCGGCGCCGGGCGGGAGGGCGGGGAGGCGCGGGTGGGCCTGGGCGCGGCGCGAGGCGGTGCGCGGCCGCCTCCCCGCCCCCGGCCGGCGCGCTCTCGGGGCGGTGGTTGAGGCCGCGGGAGGTGGGGACGCGGCGGCGCTGCTCCTCCGCTGCCGCCGGGAGAGTCCGCGGCGCCGCCAGCTCCGCGCGCGAACTCCCGTCCATGGCACGCAGGGCGGCGGCCGCCGGAGCTGCCAGAGTCCTGCCTGCCGCCGCCGCGCCGCACTTTTAGGAGAGTCCGGAGGTCGAGGGCGGAGGAGAAGTCAGCCCGGAGCTGCAGCCCCCGCCGGCCGCCGCCGCGCGGCGAGAGGGAGTTCCCAGAGCGGCCGCGGCCCCGGCCGGCCCCCTCCCTGCGCCCTCCCCCTCGCAGCGAGGCTGCCCCGCGCCCGCGCCCGCCGCCCGCGCCCGCCGCGATGATCTTCCCCAGCAGCAGCGGCAACCCTGGGGGCAGTAGCAGCTGCAGGACGCCCTATCGCAAGCAGGTGAGGCGGCGGCGGGGATGCCGCGGGGAGGCCGGCCGCCCCGCTCTACAAAGGGTGGCAGCGCTCGGCCGGACTCCGCGGTCGTCCTCGGAGGGACCGGGCCGGGCGGTGACCTTGTTTCGCAGGAGGCGGCCCGCGGGGACGGCTCGGGCCGGTGACCTTAGCCGGGGAGATGCCCTCGCCTCCTCCGGCCGGGCCGGGCGGGACGCGGAGGAAGGGGAAGGGGCGGCGGCGCGGCGAGAGCAGGAGCGCGCCGGGGGCTTCGCCCAGCTCTGCAACAAGTTTGGGTTTTTTTCCGGAAACCTTTGTGTGTGGAAGAGTACGATAATAAGTCTTAAGATTGGGATACAACAATCTTCACTTGGAACCTCAAAGAACCTGCCCGATTCGTACGAAACCCGGAAGACGTGTGTGTGTGTGTGTGTGTGTGTGTGTGTGTGTGTGTGTGTGTGTGTGTGTGTGTGTGTGTTCGTTCGCGCTCGCTCCCCCTCCCATTGATATATTAAAAAAAAAGAAAAGAAAGAAAAAGAAACAGGAACTTCTACTGTCACTTTCTCAAGGTTTTCAGTTTTCAGCAGCACAGGGAAATCCTGTGACATCCTAGTTGCAGAGATACTTGGATAAGCCTGAGTCATACACATGCCTTTTCCTATTTTAATACCGTTTCATACATTTTTTAACAGATTGAACTCCAAAGGCACTTTAGTGGTTAGATCAAAATCCCCTGCCGGGAAAAGGAGTGGAGCTGGAAGCTTATAGTCATGGCCTTTTGTTTTGTTTTTCATCTTTGTTTTTAAAAGAAGGTTACTGAAGCCATGTTGTGGTAAATCTCACGGAGGCTTTCAGCAGCAGCATTAACAAGACCTAGCTTTAAATTATGTAAAAAATGTGCAGGTCTGTTTAGAAAAGGTTAAACTGATTTAGAGGTCAGTGGCAAGATGCTTGTTGAGAAAACAAAAACACGATTGCAGATATTTTTCTTCCATTATCTCTTGTCTACATCCTTAGCCACTGAGACAAATCAATTAAGTTATTATCCCAATAATGATTCAATCAAACTGTATCCTTCCATGCAGACCATGGCTCTGTTAAGATCATGACAGATGACAGTGATGCCTGGTGGCTTTCCTAAAGGCGTTCACAGGATTATTGATTATGTTTAGTCCTTTTTGTTCTCAAAGTCATTTTGGGGGGTGGGGTAGGGAGGGCACTCTTACTATAAGTATATCTGAAAATGATGCTAATTTTCTGATACGATGACTGTCAAAAAGTATTGTTTTCTGGTGTTTGGTTCTTTCACTTGTTAGCTTTCCCTTACAAAGACAGTAAACACACCTGGTCTGTATGCCCTTGCTTTCCAAGTCAATGGAACTTTTACCTGGTTTAAGAAAAGCCCCTTCCTTTAATTTTTTTTTTAAAAAAAATCTGCATTTGTGACTTGGCTGAAGTATATACTAAAATTTGTCAAGATTCAGAAGCTGGCATCTCTAAAATCTCTTCATGTGGCCTCATTTAAAATAAATGCCCTCAGATCCAGTACACTTGCATCGACTTCATAAATGAAGCCAATTTACAATAAATATTCTCCTGAATCCTCCCCCCGCCCCACCTCCCTCTACCTGAAAAGATGGCTAATTATGTAAGGGCCTTGTGTATTCATTTATTTGTTGTCAGAACCCGGTGGGGTGTTAGCTCTGAAATGGGGAAAAGGCTCTGAGGGCGAGGCCTTTTGCTGTGAGGGGCTGGAGGTTTTGTGTGTGGAGGGGGACAGCCTGCTGGTCTGGAGCACGCTGATAAGATGCTCTTCTTTTCACTAGGCTCTCCTTAGATTCAGAGACTAAAAGGGCTGACTGAATCAGAAAAACAAACAGACTTTCTTTTTTCTATAGGCGAAGAAAGAAATGAATGTGTAGGCATTATACAGACACAAGACCCCGGGTACCAGTGGTATTTGAGTCAAAGGTTTCTTTTGTTAGTATTTAGCCATTCACTGGGAAAGCACACTTCCAGCAAGGGGACCTGGTTACCATGAGTGACTTTGTGATCTCATCCTGGCTTAGTCTAAATGGGAAGTCTAATTAATGCTTTTTATAAGATTTTGTGACATTAAGCTTGCACCTTTCAGTTCACGTTAGTTTGTTCATTTTGATGAAAGAATAGGTCCATTTTAGGTTTATAAGGCAGTTTGATTTTAATCTAGAAATATATGATCAGCTGTTAGAGCTGATTTCAGATAGTTTGCCTGAAGAAAACACTGAATGCGAGGAATACTTAAAAATCACCTTTGGAAAAAAAAATAAGCTGGAGTCACACTTGTATTATACATATATATTAATAGTGGCAAACCATCACTGAGCATCTTATAGCCTGTGGGTTGCTGAGAACCACCCAGCTATAGGTGGGTTAACTCATTTAGTCATCTTGACAGCCCTGTGAGGTAGGTAATGGTAATATCTCCATTTTACAGTTAAGAAAACTGAGGCATAGATTAAGTACCGTACTCAGTCTGTATGACCCAAAGTGCAGAGCCAGGCTTTGGCAGTCAAGCTCTTAAGACAGCCACACTACGGCAGCTTGCTTATTACGTGCACATCTCAATGAAAACTCATCCAGAGCTTCTCTGCATCACTGCCCGTCACCCTTCTAGTCTCAAAAGTCTGGTTTAGGGATTCCTCCCACCTATCTGGGCCATGGACAGGTGCAGGGAGGTGGTGGTGAGGAAGGAGTTGCAGGTGAAGGAGGATGCTGTGAATGACATGGACGGTGGGTTCGTGATATTTGGGATCGGCATTGATGTTAAAGGATTGCTTTACAGAGTGATTGTACGATTTCTTCTAAAAACTTTACAAATATAGGAGTCAGCCAGTTTCAGTTAAACAGAGGTGGGTGGTGCTCATTCCCCTCCTGCCCCACGTTGTGTATCGAGGACGTCAAGGAGCACTGATCTCCGGCATCATTTAGGATTTTCCTGCATCACAGGCCTATGAGCATGTTAGAAATACATCTGCTCGGCTCAGGTCAGAGTAAGATGCTTTGAGTGGGTGATAACCTAGACAAAGATTGTTGGTTCTAGTCTCAGTGGAGAAATGTGTATGGCCTATGATTGTTGACTGTGACGTGCAGATGCAGGATATTCGTTAAGCAAATCCAGTCTGTATGAGAATACCGCCACAAGCAAAATGAAAGCCCTTTAGTAGGACTTATGTAGTTGTGAAAATATTTTTAGTATGTCTCAAAAGAAAAAGTGCTTTCCTTTAATTAGAGAAGATAAATATTTCCATTTTATTTTGAATTCTTTTATTAGCTACTTTCCCCTTCCTGTTTCCTTACTTCCATTTCGGAACTGCTTTTCTTGAAGTAGTTGATTCAGTGATGTCATATACTTGGTTTTTACAAATTGAGGTGTGTAGCAAGTACTTTTTTGCCTAGTGGTTTGCAGTGGGGTCTTTGGGGTTGGGGAGTGCATATAAGAATTTTCGTGTGTGTGTGTGTGTGTGTGTGTGTGTGTGTGTGTGTGTATGTGTGTGTTTCTTTTCAAATGATCTTGCTGACCAATAGCTGTACTTGTTAAGTGTTGCTAAAACTTTTGATGAGTGAAGTACTTATCTCCCCAGTTTAAATAGATTTACATAGTTTGCTGCTTTCTTGAAGATTAACTGGGTGTAGCTGCACGTGAAGAATTCAACAGTGATTCAGTGTTTGGCCTTGTTAGAGGATGACATACAAAGCTGTTGATTAATCCTCTTCAAGCAGTTTCTGTTCACAGCAATTTATGTGTAGTAGATTGGGTTTTGTTAAAGTTTGAAGATTAAAGTGTTCAGAGAAATGTTTAAATGAACACTGTCTGAGCCAGTCCCAATTTGTTGTCGTTTTAAAAGAAGGTAAACCTACTCAAGCCACGGAAATTGGAGGTTTAGGGGAAATTAGCAGAAAATTAAATTGGTATACATAAGAAGGTCTTGTCCTGTTTTGGGATTAGGCTATTTCAGTGTGTTTGTGATTCAGTGGTGCTTGCGCGTCAAGGTAACCGTTTGAAATATGTAACCATGGCCGTTTGAAAAGTACGGAATTCGCCATCATCAGTGATCGTCCAGTTTTTCCGCTAGGCATCCCTTTTGGCATCTCACTACATTTTCCATAGTTCGCTTCAGGTTTTGAACACGTTTCTCGTTTTTGTTCTTTCCTTCCTTTTAGAGACTGCTGTCAGCTGGGCTCATCATATATTGGTAATACTTTCTGAGCCCTTTCTTGGGGTGGGCGGGGACAGGGGGAGTCAGTCTTTCCAAGTTTCTGAGAATATATTTCCAAAGCACTCTGCCAATAAATAAATATTTAAAGATGTATATGATATCCCTTCCCAACCTCAGCTATATTTAATCTTCACAACATCCATATAAAGTGGGAAAAGGTCAGGAATTTTGAGGCAGTGAATTTAAATGGCCTAGTTGGTGAAAGCTCAGGTCTCTGGAGTCAAGGGTTCTGTCAGCTACCAGAAAAAAGAGAAGGAAGCTCGGTCCAGAACAGCTGTAGCCCCACTACACTTCCCTTTACTTGGCCTCCCAAAGACATGTGGCACACAGAGCATCCCAGATTTCAGCTTTGGGAATTGTAGCTTTGTAATTTATTAGTGTTTTTTGTTTGTTTCATAAAGGCCTTTGCTCTAGGGTTCTCAGATAGCGTGCGGGACACCAACTTAAATTGGAATTTCAGATAAACAATGAATAATATTTTAGTATAAGCACGTCCCAAATATTGTGCGGTACTGTGTGTTTTTATTTGCGAAATCCAGCAATCCTATCTGTGGGGAACCCAACTCACTTTTTAAAACGAGTTATAAAAGAAATCGTAATTATAAACCATATTATTCCCGTGTTTTCCTCCAAAAATCTTGCCTCTTAGCATATTCCTTGAGCCCTGGTAACGCCGATTTCACATCTTAACTTCTTTAACCATCACTCAACCTAATTGAAAGAGACCCCGTCTTAAGTTCTGGCTCTGTGTCTTGCATGCTTTTTCACTTAACCTCCCAAAGCCTCACTTTCTGTTAAATAAAGATAATAGTGCCCACTCCACAGGGTTGTTGTTGTTAATCCTTCTAAGGTGTTATTATTATTAATGTCCCAACAGAGCAAGCAACAGCGGGTGGTCCTGGGAGGCTCTGTGTGATCCTGGGAGACCTTGACACAGCCTCTAAGAATGGACTTTGTTTAGAAAGTGGGGGCAGCCCCCAAAAGGGTAAGGATCTGGAGCTTGAAAACGAGACTGTCAACCACATATAAAAAAAAAAAAATCCAAAAAGAAATAGAAAAGAGCATCCCACCATATTTCAGAACAGTTGTTCCTGTATTATGCTCTTGTTAGCAGAGTTTGCCTTCCCTTTGGGGAAAGAAAGCCTTTCAACCCTCTGTTCTTTATTTTATGCAAATATATGATTGGAGAAGGAAAAAAAGAGCATTAATCACTCTTGATGAAAAATGCTACCTTTTAATTTGCTCGAAAATGGACGGATTTGATTATTAGTATATGCATGATGATTTCCTGAATTCTTTCCTTTGTCTTGTTGGTTTTCACAGATGCCATCTTTGCCTTTCTCAGAAAAATAAACATTGTTTTTCTCCTTGGACATCTGTAGGTGTTTGGTGGGTGTTTGTTTTTAAACTCGCATCTGTAGAGAATGCTTTGCTTTAATACATTCTAAAAGCTTAGTAAATTTTAAAATAGGATAGACATACCATGAGGAAGGAAGTCATAAGCTTTTCCTGAAATTAGGACAAGGTGAAAAAATTAAATGGAGCAGACTAAATTCTGTATTAAAATAATGAATCAATGTAGCTATTGTTGTTTAACGCCTATTAAATGGCAGCAGCCACAACAGAATTTGGTGTTAAACATAGCAGTGCTCTAATAGATAGAAATGTACTTTGACTCCACTTTATTCATTTAAACATACGGACTTACAAAGCAGTGTAACGTAAACTGGGGAAAATTGTATTTGCATTTGTTAATTGTGCATCCAATACAGCCTCAAAAAATGCATGAATAAAAAAAGACTGGAAGGAAATATGCCAAAATATTAAAAAGTGTTTTGCTCTGTTGGTAGATGGAATCACGAATGACTTATTTTTCATGATTCTCTTTACATTTATTTTTCGGCCTTCCAGTCCCCCTTGTTCCCCACCTGAACGTGCAGTCCCTTCGGTTATCAAGAAAAAGATAAAGTGAAAAGAATATAGAAAATTGTATTATTTTTAATGTTTAAAAATTGCAGTGAAAACCCGATTCTCATGTCATTGAGAATTTCAGCATAGCATGTAGGTGTTACTTGTTTCTGTGCCTGAGCTTTGAGATACAGTCCTTTACTATTCTTTATGAATTTCTGTTTTTATTTTTACTGCCAATTCCTGTATCACATTTTTGGAAATCACCTAGTTCTGACAGATAGTTTTTGTATGTATGAACTTAGTATTTTCCCATTTTATACATACTCGACAGGACTTCTGTACTTTTTAAAAAACATTTTTAAGACACCAACTTATATGCGTCAGCAAGGAGAAAATGTAGCTATATATATGGAATTTCATATGCTAAAGTATTTTTCACGGAAGGAGTTATTTTAAATATTGAAGAATTACCGCTGTTTTCTCTGTTGTCATTTGACTTACAGGTGCATTTAAATACAGCTGTTTGGTGGACAAATTCCCCTTCATATAATTTCTGTATTGAACGTGAAAAACAAAGACTGTTCTACCACTCATGTCATAATCCTTTGGATTTATTTTATTATGAATACTCATAGCTGCCTTCGTCACACACGTCCTTTTCATTGTAGCTTTTTGAAAGGGCAGTGGGGTGAGAGGCGTGGCTTCCTTACAGGCAGCTGTCATTTATAATGGGACAGTTTCTGTAAGAAACACACAGTACAGATCATGTCTGCACTTTAGAAGCTGTTGTTACTGTGTAACCCAGGGGGGATTTTCAGTATATCAGGGAGTTTTGGGTGTGCTCTGTAGAGGCTACAAGACTTCAGAGCGAAAGGAGGAGAGAGCACTGAAGGGAGGAAGAAAGAGGTGGGGGGGGTCTGAGGGAGAGAGAGAGAGAGAGAGAGAGAAGGAAAGCAGTATTGCTTTGTTAGCTTCTCACTTTATTAGTTGACGCGCCACTTTACAAAATCTGTTTGTTTCGTTGTTTTGATGCCCTGTAGGTTGGGTGCGATATGTAGCCTCATTGTTTTGTATTATCTGAGATTCTTAGATCCCATTTTTTTCTGCATAGTATTCCCATCACCTAGAATTTCCTTTCAGCTCTGTTCTAAAACAAGATCTCTGTCTCTCCACTTCCAGGAACTGCCTAAAAAAACATCACCCTTTTGGAAGACCATTTATGATCAACCCAACCCTATGTATTCAGATATTCTAGAAACAATGTTGTCTTCACTTTCTCTGTCTGTATTCTCAGTTTTATAAGTCAAATGCCCAACAGGCCAGCTCCAAGGGAGTGGATATGTCCTTTTGTTTAACTGAAAGTTTAACAGCGACTCAGAAACATTGAGTCATAATTACTGAGTGTGTAGCATAAGTTAAGTTGGGAATGTCATTCTGGAGGAAGTAAACGGGTGACACGCAGAAGGTACACTGTTGCTCGTTAAGGGAGAGGCTGGGTGGGGGGAAGCCAGTTTAGCTAGCACCTCAAACAGCTGAGAGATGGTGAGGACCCAAAAGAAGGCAGTTACATTGTGGACAGGAGGAACAACCAAATTTTATAGACATTGGAGGACATAAAGCCCCTAAAATTGTATGTAAAATGTGGCGTACACCCGCTGTTTCCTGAGGAGACGTTCGTAGCTTTCATCAGTTTGCAGTTTGCCGAAGGGATTTGTGCCCTCCAAAAGAATTTATGACTGCATGTGGAAATGGAGGAGGACAACTTAAAGATGGTGCCAGGATTTCTAACTCAGGAGGCAGGTTGCCTCATGGAAGGTGACGTTTCAGGTGGAAGGAACATTACAGCAAAGATTTGAAGATAGAAGACATGGGCTTTTCTAGGGGAAGATTGAGAAATTCAGGTGAGCTGTACCTCAGGGTAGAGGTTGGAGGACAGAGCAGGGATAGGGTCAAGCTTGCTGAAGTGGATGCAAGGAGAGCCTGAGTTTAAAGGTGTTGTAATAGTTGAAGTAAAGCTGTGAAATGGAGTAACGGCAGTGTGAATGTATTAGATGGGGTGGATTCAAGTTATTGTACAGAGTTGGCGATTGCTTGGGTGGGGAGTGGACAGTGTTCGTAAAAAAAGAGTCCTAGGTCTCTTGTCTGAAATGATTGGAAAAATAAAAAGTTTCTGCAAAAGTACTTGCTCTGGTCTCAGTGATTAGGTGGAATCCAGCCATTCTCCTATAAGGATCGTCTACATTTTTTTTAGGCGTTAAATTGGGGGCAGGGGAGTGCTAAATTCTACTGGTTTTCAAAGTCCAGACACCAAGAATACAAAAGGTCCTTCTGTATCCATGTTAGTCTCATAAGGAAGAATCGTCCAGCCCTGAAAGGCTAGTAGCACCCAGTGCGAACCACATGAAGTACTCTTTTTGGATCCAGGAGATTGTTGTAAATATTTTTTTTTACTGCCACCCTGGGATTGTCTTAAAGTCAGTATAGAGGCTGTGTCACATGGGTGTGTAGATTTCCATGTTTGGCCTGGATCCTCACATTCTTTGGAGTGGAGTACTTATCCAGCAGATCTTTTTCTTGATAGTATATGTCATCGATAACATCTGTAGTATAACAAGTGCATTGGTTATATTAAATACTCCCACCTCAACAGGAGTATGAAAGACGGCAGGTTGGATGGTGAACGGGTTAGAGAATTCACCCTACCACAGTAAATTAGTTTCTGAGGAAAAGCCATAAGCTTGGTTTGACCATTTTAATTTGGCCACGTGAATCACACGTTACCACCCTTCCTACCAACCAAGTGCAGGCGGGAATTTCCAGCAAGAAATACAGAACTAGAGTTTTGGGCAAGAAGCTCAGGACCTCCTGCAACTTAACAGGTGGCACATTGGGAACAGGTTAAAGCAGTTCAGGAAGACAAGGTGTCCAGAAGAATCTGGAGAGACCTGGGGAGCATAGATTCTATAGTGGGAAGGAGGAAGGGCCTTAGGCAAAGAAGGGGAAAGAAATGGCAAAATGCTGGGAGAATCAAGAGAGTATCACAGAAGCCCAAGAAGAGCAGAGTTTCTAGCAGAGCTGGTCAGCTCTGTTAAGTGTTGCCTAGAGGTTAAGGAAGGTAAAGGCGAAGTAGAGGCCATTGGAAATGTCCGTTGGGAGGTCTTTGAAAGTCTTTGAGACAGAAGTTTCAGTAGAGTAGTCTGTGTGTGGTGGGCAGGGAAGGGAGCAGGGGTGAACGTGGTAGAAAGTACATTCCAAAGGGTTTAAGGAATGCATGAGTGAAGAGGGTGTGTCTTTAGAAAAACTGGGTGTCAAAGGAAAGAGTCCCTTCAGACAATCTTGAGGCAAGATTATCTTAGCATCTGACTGGTTGTAGGTAGAGCAAGGTGATAGAAAACAGGGACTAGTTGGAACTAGGTCTTTTTTTTTTAAAGAAAGATTGAGGTTAGTCTTACAGGAAAGGAGAGAGTTTCCTGACAGTGATACAGGAAGGAGGAGATTGATTATGCTAGAGATGTTAGGAGGAGGAAGGAGGCCAGTGAAGCTCAACCTTTTAAAAGCCTACATTTCAGTAAAGAGGTTAGGTCGTCTGTTACGATTTAAAAAAAAAAAAGAAAAGATTCTAGGCCTAAAGAGTGTGACAGAAGATTTGGAGTAATCGCTCTTGGGAATTTGGTGAGCATTCAAATAGAGACGAGTAAAAGGATGCCTAAGCTGTAGCGAGGGCCCCTGGGAGTGCAGGGGTCTGAGTTGGCAGGGTATTTTGACCCTTCTCCCACAGGAAATGAGGGAAAGCATCTGGGTAATGAATTTATGTAGGGTTTGGCATTGGTAAAGGGATTAGGTATGAAAATCGAGAGTATCCTGATGAACGTTAAGGAGACAGGTGAATATTACTCAGCCATAAAAAGAAACGAAATTGAGTTATTTGGAGTGAGGTGGATGGACCTAGAGTCTGTCATACGGAGTGAAGTAAGTCAGAAAGAGGAAAACAAATACCGTATGCTAACACATATATGGAATCTAAAAAAAAAAAGGTTCTGATGAACCTAGGGGCAGGACAGGAATAAAGACACAGACGTAGAGAATGGACTTGAGGACACGGGGAGGGGGAAGGGTAAGCTGGGACGAAGTGAGAGAGTAACATTGACATATAGACGCTACCAAATGTAAATAGATAGCTAGTGGGAAGCAGCCGCATAGCACAGGGAGATCAGCTCGGTGCTTTGTGACCACCTAGAGGGGTGGGATAGGGAGGGTGGGAGGGAGACGCAGAGGGAGGGGATATGGGGATATACGTATACATATAGTTGATTCACTTTGTTATACAGAAGAAACTAACACAACATTGTAAAGCAATTTTACTCCTATAAAGATGTTAAAAAAAAGACAGGTGAAATCAAGAGAGGCACTGAACTTTGAGAACAGGGAGGGTCCTGGAGATTCTGATGAGATAAAAAGGAAAGTCCCTGGGAGTGAGGGAAGGAGAGTGATCAGAGAGGAAACTCCATGGTCAAGATCTTGAAGGTGTAGTCGTTCCAGGATCTTAACCTTTTAGAGTTATTGGGATGATTAAATGAGATGATACAGATGTGTCTGCCTGGCATGCCAGAAATGCTCAAGTGGTGATAATTATTAAGATGTGGCTCTCATATAATTTATACCTCCCTATAACCATTGTTCAAATATTCATGTAAATCAAATCATATTTCAAACAGACTTCAACCACGAACCAAAATAATATATATTTTTTAACTGCACCACAAGCCCAAATTAAGTTTTGAAATATACTATCAAACTATTTCAGAACATCTTAAGTTGCTTTTAAAGAAAAAAAGGTAGACAGGGGTGTGGATCCCAGCTTCATCATTTATTAGTTCTATTACTGTGAACACATTTCTTAAATTTCCTGCATCTTGATTTCCTCAGTGACAAAACGAGATAAAATAATTAATGTTATTGAGATGATTGGATGAAGTCATATATGACAGCACTTGACTCATCATCTGTCACAGGTGCTCTGTCTGCTTCCCTTCTTCCTTGCGGTGTCACAGAACAAGTCAGTTCACACAAGAGGATCTCGGCGGATGGGTCACAAAATGATAATAGTGGTAGAAGATTGTGATTCTGTTCATGAGCAGAAAATACTTTGTTAGGAGAAAGCTCTAGAAGGGAAACTCAGTTCTCATTGATAAATGGAAATGATTCTTCCATTGTCCTTGACTTCCTAGAGTAAAAGATCAAGGAGTTAAAGTAAGATAAAGTGCTTTATGACAGACAAACACTACAGAGACGTTGTTATGGATTCTGAAATGGGTGCCCTTAAACTATTACATGAGTATTTTGTTTTCTTCAGCGTGTGATTTTAAGTTTATGAAGTCTATTGTTCAAAGCCACTTCTCCCAAATTGTGTTCACTAAGATCCTGGGGTTCTATTAAATGTTAAAAGTGTTCCAGGAATTGAAATATTCAGTGTTCAAAGAAACTTGGGAAACACTACGAACTATATAGTATTGTTGTCTTAGAGAGTAACAGTGGAAATCGCATTTAAAAGTCTGAGAAATCCTGCAGTACAGACATTTGTCCAACTTTGTGTATCTCATTGTTTCCTAGAATTATTTGATCATGGTACCTAGAATATTTACTAGCTATATTCTGTGGAACAGTTTGGGAAACACTTATTTAAAGGAACCTTTTGCATTTTAGAGGTGGAAGGGACCTTAGAGATCATCTAGTCCAGCCCTTGTAATTTACCCCTAAGGAAATTATAATCCAGAGACATCGAACGATTTGTTCAAAATCTCACAGCTCAAAAAGCCTAGGTCTTCTGACCCTGAATCCTCCACCATTCTACCTTCAGAGTCTTGGCTTTTCCAAGTGTGGCACACCCTTGCACCAGTGTTTTCAGAATTGCTTTCATATGAGGTGTTTTATTATTCTCTGAACAACTAAGTCCTTAGGGATGGTATGTTGCATGTTACTTTCAGACAAAATAAATTATCTGCCAACTGTCATATGTTTTGTTTTTAACTTCTCCTCTTTTAAGGTTAGTTTTCCCACCTATTTTATTGTTTCTTAGAGCATTTATGAAATCTAGATTACTGACTTGGACAGTCAATCTAGTTTAAAATATCAGTGATCTAGAAAACCCACAGGTTCTAATTATTAATGGACATTCTTTTGCCCTCTAAATTTGTTTTGTCTTTTTCACCTAATTGGCTGTGGGTAGACAAATTTACATATGTTTAGCCCCTTCCTGCCTGACTTACTACAGCATGCAAAATTTGCTCTGTGGTTTCTAGAGTAAGTTCCTGTATAGAAGAAACCACAGTTTAGACTTTACATCCCTGCTGTGTGCTAAAGGCCCCTCTAGGACACACTGAAATGTGCTCTTAAAAAATCTGAATGACCAGTTCCTTGCCCTTTGTTACCATTAAGATATTTCAGGTACTAATAGTTCACTTGGATACTTTCTCTTTTTATGTATCTTAAGGTTAGTCTCAAGAAAAGTGGGTGGGTCCCTGTCAGAGACTCTCACTGATTCCTTCTGGTGTCTACAACGTGAAAATTTATTCTGAATGAATCCTGTGATGTGATAACTAGTGCTCTGGATGAAGTGATATGAAATAATGTCTGTTATGTCATGTGTATCACAAAAGAAGCATAGAATATTAGTGCTGAAAGAACCTTAAGAGATACACTTTTGTAAGTACTCATTTTAGAGTTGAGGATGTTTCAACATCACACAGCTTATTTGTAACAAAGCCAGGACTAGAACACATGTATCCAGGCCATAGTGGAGTTTGAACCTTTTCAAACAAATCCAGCTTGGATTATTGTTCATTCAATCAATATTTTAGAGACCAGTATGGGCCAAGCACTGTGTTAGGCCCTGAAGGGAATAAGACATTGATGATTTTATTTCTCAGTGTTGTAGTGAAATAGGGGCTGTGGAGCAGGTGTATAAATAACTATACAAGGTAGACATGAATCAGTGGCTTAAGAGGTGTAGCTATTTAAGAAGTGCATGGTGTAAGAACATGTCTAACCTATAGCTATCATGCTCCGATTGACCTTAATTTAGATGATTTGACTTTTAGGTGCATTTGATTTGATTCCAGATAGAAACAACGTTCTCAATTGGCTGATCCATTTTGTCATTGTGTTGATTGTCACATTTGAGTTACCCTACCCTTTAATTGACTGTATTAAGCTGCTTATTAGGGCATAAAGCAGAGAAGAAACGGAAGTATGTCTTCCACATTCTTGGCATTAATTCATTGCCAAATTTAGTTTAGTTCTCTAAGAGGGGTGTGGAAGAGCTAGAGAGCACAAAGAGAAATTCAGGCAAAAATGGTACTATTTCAGTTTCTAAGAGGCTCTTCTTTTCATTGTTCACAAGTCAAAGGTATGAAGTAGGGTTGGAAAACATCACTTGTGGAGCTGGGATTGTTGACAATCAAGGGAAACAACAGATCAAGGTTTACCTAAAAATTGCTCGTACATTTCACAGACCACCTACGACTGGGGTCAGCATACGGTTGTCTGTGAAGGGCCCGATAGTAAATATTTTAGGCTTTGCAGGCCATAAGGGCTCTGTCACAATTACTTAGCACTACCTGTGGCTTCAAAGCGGCCATAGATAATGCATTGGGATAGGCTGTGTTCCAGTAAACTTTGTTTACAAAAGCAAGTGGCAAATGGGATTTGGCCTCTGGACAGTAGTTTGCTGTCCAGACCACCCCTGATTTATGGAATCCTTTATTCGTTGTCTCTTCTACCAAAAGGTGCACAGAACCAACTGAAAGAAAGTGATACTCAAACCAGATAGTAATGATACTTATTAGCACCATCAAAATAGAGTAGACAGAGAGTAAAACCAAGTGAGTGTAGGTTTGATTCTTAGCTTTGATCAGAAGGTTTTGGATTAAAGGCTCAATCTTTTTTTTTTTTAAAATAAATTTATTTATTTTTGGCTGAGTTGGGTCTTTGTTGTTGGGCGCGGGCTTTCTCTAGTTGTGTCAAGCGGGGGCTACTCTTCGTTGTGGTACACGGGCTTCTCATTGCAGTGGCTTCTCGTTGCAGAGCACGGGCTCTAGGCACGCGGGCTCAGTAGTTGTGGCACGCGAGCTTCAGTAGTTGTGGCTCACGGGCTCTAGAGTGCAGGCTCCGTAGTTGTGGCACATGGGCTTAGTTGCTCCTCGGCATGTGGGATCTTCCCGGACCGGGGCTCGAACCCGTGTCCCCTGCATTGGCCACTGCACCACCAGAGAAGTCCTAAAGGCTCAATCTTGACCAGATATTTTGTTTGGTTGTATTCGGGGAGGCTTCCTTCATGTATCTATGTAATCAATACTACCTTGGTCTTTTTTTTTTTTTTTTTTTTTGTATTTTGAATCCCTAAATCTTGGTCGTAATTCTGAAATGGTGAGACAAGAGAGCCGTGATAAAATAGAAATAGCATCCTAGGAGTAAAATGTTCATTTTTTTTTCTTTAAAAATATGTTTGGTGTAGTTTGCTAGGGCTGCCATAACAAAGTTCCATAAGCTGAGTTCTTAAACAGTAGAAATTCATTTTCTCACAGTTCTGGAAGATAGAAGTTGAAGACCAAGGTGTTGGCAGGGCCGTACTCCCTCTGAAGGTGTTAGGGAAGAACCTATTCAGGCCTCTCTCCTAACTCCCGTCTTCACATGACATTCTCCCTGTGTGGATGTCTGTCTCTGTGTCCACATTTTGCCTTGTAATAAGGACACCAGCCATGTTAAGAGTCCACCCTAATGAACTCATCTTAACTCCATTACCTTTGTAAAGACTCTATCTCGAAATAAGGTCACGTTCTAAGATACTGGGGGTTAGGACTTCAGTGTATGTGGGGTTTTTTGGGGGGCGGGTGGGGGAGGACAAAATTCAACCCACAACAACCTGGTACCAGACATTCCTTCATCTTGAGTGAAGCTCATCAGTTGGGTACCCTGGTGGACCCCAAATAAAGCTAAAATGCTTCGTGACTCACTCGTGGTCACTTTGGCTTTCATAACACAAGTGTTACACTGGTGGCCCTCTTGTGCATAGCATATAAGGAAATGTTTTATTTTGTTGTTGTTTTTCACCTGTAAGATAAAAGATACTTCTTTACAGAAATAGCTTAAACATGTAAATAGCTACGGATGCGTCCATTTCCAACCATAAACGTCAAGGACCTTGAGGAACTAACTGCTCTGTCCCTGATCTGCTTTGCTCAAGTCCATACCTGCCATTCCAGTCAAAAGTACTTTCCTTGCTTCTTGAAGTCTGTTTTTCCTTCCTCTCCTCCAGTCTTTTGTTAGGCTATCACAGATGGCCACGGAACTCCACACTGTCATCAGCAAGCTCACTTTCCTTTCTTCTGGAAGTTGAAGTTCAAGGTCTCCCTCTTCCAGGAAGATAATCTCTGTCATCTCCCTTTTCTGCAGCTTTTCTGCAGTTCCTGCTATTACATTAGAGCAGAATTTTGATGTGATGGTTTTCCATTGACCGCATCTCAGCTGGGATGTGTATGTGGTGGTGTGGAGAAGCAGTAATGCCCTTTATACTCAGAAAGGGATGAATCGCACCATTACCCATTAAGGCATCAGGTTACCTCTAGGGACTTGGAATGGAAGTGAGTTCCTGAAGTTATTAGGTAAGTCCTTCGGAACAGGAAGATTCTTGCCATTTTTAAGTTTGTTTTGAAAGCTATCATAGAGCTGTAGTTCTGTAAGAATGTGAAGCCGTATCAAAGCTTCTTGAGTCTTATACAAAAAATTTAAAGCTATTCATACATTCCATTAGAGGTGCCTCACTTTTGTTATTCTTTCTTTCACTTTTTCTTTCTTTCTCCGCCTCCCCTCTTTTTTTGACAGATACTAAGGGCACATCTTGATAGCACCAATTTTAAAAAAAAAAACAACTAAATTAGTTATTTCTCTTTACCAAAGTATTCTTCATTATATATAATTGTTGCTTATTTGCGGAATTGTTCTAACTTTTTGTTTGGGTGTGTTCCTCATTACCAGCTAGGTTGTTTTAAGATCTCTGAGCACTTGGAAACTGTATTTCTTTGCAGTATAATGTTTATGGTGCATAGTGTTTTATATACATATTTGGGGCACAGTATTTGCTGCTTTCATTTTCAGGTTTTCTTTAAAAATCCTATTTCCTTACTGCATTCAGGACATGGACTTGCTCATGCAGAATTTTTCAGAACTACCTCAGCGTGTGAAGTTAGGCATACTTATCAGTTATTATTTCGGCAAGAATTTATCAGTGACTGGCAGTGCTGTGTGTCGGGGAAGGTCCATTTCTGCCCAGAATGAGGTCATTGGGTTTATAAAAGCAGCCACTTTCTGAAGTTTGTTTGTTTTCTGCAAATAGTCACATAAACCAAAGTAAGGATTGAGACAATTTGTAAAATGAACACGTGTGGAATTGACTCCCTGACTCCGAATGGGAACAGAAAGATGTCGTCTCGTAACTGTCTAGGAGATGCACTGTGGAAGGCCTCGTCCCAGGGGTATCCTCTAAGCCGATGAGTTGACATTTCTTTGTACCCAGTGAAGTGTATGTAGAGCTGGGCATTGAACTCTCTATATGACTGTTAGTGAGAAGCCACGAAAACCTCTCACATCTGAGGGAGGGTTAGTAAGAAGTGTCAGATCAGGGAAGCAGAAATTGCTTGGATCAGCTGATGGAAAAGAGGATCTAGAGGGTGTGACTAGAGAGTGTGCAGTTTTAGAACCGGAGACGCCTTTTCCTGCCGGCAAGTCCAAGGATCCAGTGTCATTTGGAAGAGCTGAAAGATAAACCCTGTGGGGAGCAAGGGGACAAGATGGCGGCTGCTGTGCGAGTAGGATGGTCACAGCCAGGGTGCTGGGGCGTAAGTGGGTAGGGGCCTCAGTGCCCTGAAGACTCAGATTAGCTGTAGAGGCCATAGCGTAAACCTTCCAGAGTAGGAGGGACACCAAGGTCTCTGAGTCTCAGAGATGTGCTCTCTTTGTTCTCCTGTTTATGTTGGCATTTCCTGAAGTGTGGTCCCTGGACCAACGGCATCAGAATCTCCTGGGGTGCTTATTAAAAAGGTAAATTATTGGGTCCCACTACCTCACTTTCTCAAACACTACAGGGGCATTTTAAGTTCTCTGGGTGACTTAGAAGCTCACTGAAATCTGAGGACCACTGGGTGAAATATTCCTCAGAAAAGCTCTGCCTGTGGGCATCTTCAGTGACGAAGAATGAGCTAGCTTATGAAGCAGTGATCCTTTAAGTCCAGGGGTGATGTAGGCAGGAAATGTAAATGGTGCCAAGTAAGAGAATGACAGATGTATGAGTAACTGAGTCAAAACTGGGTCCAAAGAAAAATTGGGATATATCTCCCAAGGCTGACATCAGAAAAGCTAACAGCACATGTCCCTTGCAACCTGGGTTGGCCAGAGCACTGGACCAGCTGTGCTGATGCATTTGAGCCATTCTGCGTTCCTATAGAAAACTGGAAACGGTTTCAGAGGTCAGTCTGTAGAAGTGCTGAGCCAGCTAAGATGCCAGGGCCAGCCATGAACCTCAGGGACCAGATGAAAATCTTCAAAATCTAGTACACAGAAAGCTGTTTCTTTTTTTCCCCTGGTAAAATTTTTGCCAGGCATGTTTTTTAAGCAACTGCCTAGGGTGTATATGTGTGTTGGGGGGGTGGGAGGAGGTGCATATGCTGCTAGTTCTGTGTACTTGTTGGGGGAGAGGACATGGCAGGGAGGAGAGATCCCTGAGCATCTCATAGTCTACCTAACTGTATGTGTATGATGAGAGTGGGTTTCCATTTTATTTGCTTTGTTGACCTTTTTCTCAGCATCTCTCCCCTACGCACTGAGTGGGCAAGACTGCCATTGGCAGCAGGGATGAGAAAGGTTCCAGGTCTCACACCATTGCTGAGACACTCCCCTCCTCCACAGCTAGACAGCTGTCTAATCAGAAGCAAGCAAAGGACCAGCCCATCAGACAGTGGCACCTGGGTCCTTGCACTTCCACGTGCATCTTTTCTGCTTGCTTAGCCACAGCCCACAAACCTTGGCAGTTACTGTTAATGTTAGGAAACGACATTTGGTCATTAAAAGCTCTTGCTAATAAAATTTAGAGATCTACCCGATTTTTATTCAGCCCTCTTAAGGGAATAGGGCAAAAAGAACCATTAAGAGAAAAAGAGTAGTTAGTGTAATCTCACTTGCCTCCGTGTTTTCCCCATCATTGCCACCTCCCCAGCCCCATTTCCTAAAGCCACGATTGGCAGTCTTTTGATATTTGTAACTTCGATATTGACAATCATATATAGCTCTGTCTCTAGCTAAGAGGGAAAAAGCAGCCCGGAAAGTCAAGAGGTGGGGGTAGTCTTAGGATTTGAAAAACCAGACAGTAAATATCCTGAGATAAAACTTGTTGAAAGCAGCAACTTGTACACCACGTAGAAAACATGCTTCTCAATTCTTCGGGTGACATCCAGCTGGGAGGAATGGTGCACTACAGAGAATATCAATTAGCAGAAGGATACCAGTACACTGGAAGATAGGCACCAGTTAACAGAGGGTTAATGGGAATAATCATAAAATTGTGCCGTTCAGTTAAAAAAAAAATTCTGAGGGAAGTCGAATACGTCCAACTAGGTATGTGAAAAGAGCTGTGTGGTTGGTTTGACCCCAAATGAATTAGCCAGCTGATTAAGCTGCTTAGACTGTTGGTGTCGTTTTACCTACAATTAATAAAATTTGAGTATTTAGATTAAGAAATGAAGTCATCCTACTGCATGAGTATTAAAAGTTTTCATCCAAAAGTTCATCTGTAAGTTGAAATTTTAAAAATCAGAACACTTTTTTTTTTTTTCTCATAGAAACATTGTATTTGGTGAACTGGTTCCTAGGTTTGCCAGTTGAAATGTTATTAATAATAGCTGGATTCCTTGGTTAGCCCCAAAGCCCATGGTCTTCTAATGGAATTTTAGAAATGACGTTGCCACCTTCAGTTCTGAGTCTCTGTTGAACAAAGGGTTATCGTATGGTACATTCAGTAGAGGAAGAGAATGCCTTTCTCACTTCTAATAATCATAGTGAAAAACGTAAATTGAGTGGCCTTTTGCACTCTGCCTCCTCTCTCTCTGAAGGTTGAAGATAGCAAAAGTTAGGCACCTCTAATGGAACATATGCACATCTTTAAGTTCCCTTGTGATGCTCATCTCAACCGTTTTAGGTGATGACTGTTTTACCACATCAGATTCAAGAAGTTTGGGAATTTTAAAAGAGGGGCCCTAACCCAGATGCACCTCTAGTTGGAATTTTAAGTGTAAAACTCACCCAAATGAAAAGGCCCAGGGAATAGGAAAATTTTGGTTAGCCAGCCTTTCCAGGGAGCCTTTCCTGGGGAATCAGCTCCTCCAGTTTCCCTTGCCTTTCACAGCGTCTTCCACTTTTGAACCCACAGGGTCATTTTCATTTTCAGTTTTCTCCATTTTCTTCTTTACTGTGGCTTTGCAAAGGAGCCTCAGAGTAGGAGGAAGGGGGATTGAGAAGCTACTTACCTGTATAAGTCAGTTTCAAGCTTAGGACTGGTGGTGTCTGTACTGAGCAGAGCCCTCTTGGCCATCTGGGTACCAAGTTGCGAGAGGAACACTGAGAAGGAGGGACTCAAGTGTAGCTGGCAGTCATTAAGCGCTTCTTCCAAGCTTGGCATTTCACTAGGGGCCCAGCAGTGATTAGCTTGTGCTGCCTTCACAACTACTCTGTGAGCTGGCATAGACAGTGTCATCCTTACTTTACAGATGAAGAGATGAGATTCAGAGATAATTTGCCTTAGGTCAAGTTCAGTGGTAGATCTGAACTTGAGGCAGTCTGATTTCAGAATCCGTCCTTTCAACCGTAATTGCTTTACTACCTCCTTAGGAGTTGTCTAGGTCAAAGAAGTTGTTCGGTTATTGTTGCTTGTCGGGAGGTTTAAAGGAATACCTTTGGGGGGGGTGATAGTTATCATTAAAGATTTAAATTTGGATAAAAGAAGGGGAGACTAGACTTGTATGCTATGGCAACTAGAAGTGGTTTAGAAATAAACTGGGGCATCTGCTGTCTTGTAATGGCCCCCCACCTTCACCCCCCATCTCTATGCCATAGAGAGAAATCTTCCTTTGGATATGAGGTTGGACAAGATGACACATAAGTTTCTTTCTGGATATAATTATGGTTAATGAATTAATCGGTGTTATAGTGGGTACAGATGTAAAGTAATTCTCTGTACATGTTCTGATTACATAAGTAAGTTTAGGAGAAGTAAGGTTAGGAGGGTCAAAATGGGCCTTCAGAGAAAGTCACTGTAGTGGGTTGAATAGCGTGTCCCAAAATTCGTGTCTAACGAGAACTTCAGAATGTGACTTAATTTGGAAATAAGATCTTTGCAGATGTAATTAGTTAAGGGTCTTGAGATACAATCAGAGCAGAATTAGAGTGGGCCCTAAGTCCAGTGACCGGTGTCCTTCTAAGAAGAGGAGAGACACAGAGAGCTGACCACGTGAAGGCAGAGGCAGATTGAAATTACGCTACCTCGAGGCAAGAACTGCAGGAGCTGCCAGAAATTGGGAGAGCAGGAAGCAGCCTCCCTTAGAGCCGTCGGGGGAGCATTGCCCTGCTGACACCTGGATTGCCGACTTCTGGCCTCCCGGACTGTGAGGCAATAAACATCTGCTGTTGTAAGCCACTAGGTTTGTGGCGATTCGTTACAGCAGACTTAGGAAACGAATCCAGCCATTTCCCACTGTCTCCCCATTTATATGTTAACTTCGGTATAGCTTAATATACAAATGTACCATTATAGTTCCTATACAAATCTAAGTTTTAAATTTCCTGACAGAAACTAATGACATTTGAATTGTATTAGGATGGTGATACTTATATTTAATGAACTTTTTTAAAGCGATGCAGTTCATTTCAAGGAGTAGCATTTTCTCTGTCTGTTTCTTCTAAAGCCATGCTGCAGCTGAGGGGGCGGTGGGTGTGATTTGTGGTTCATCCGAGAGAATTTTATCAAAATACTCAGATGGCTCCATTAAGAAGTTAGTCCTCTAAATAACTCTCTGTCGTACACTTCTCTAAGGTTAAAAATCAGTTCAAAGGATTGGAGTGAAGGTGTCATTTTTCAATTGAGAGTCTACTGAAGCAACTCCTGGCAAGAATGAATAACAACTGCCTGACCAGATGTGGCCACTACCAAAGGCAGGAGGATCCCAGAGTGATTATACCTTCTTGAAGGTTTATAGTAATTCTGATTAATCTGTTTTGAAAAGAGAGAGACCCACATATCTCGGGTATCCAAAGGCAATACGATTAAAATTGTTAGGACCCATCTTTTTCTCTGAATTATATTTCTCACTATCAATCATAATTTGTCCAGCATCCCTGGTGTTTTTGAAGTCTTAAACTAGGAATTTTAAAAGTCCACCTGTCATAGAGTTGGGAGATTGTTCCAGAGATGCTACAAGTCTGGAGAGGAAATATAATAGATTTCAGTGAAAATAGAGATCTTGTTTCAGCTACGAAAAGGGTATGATTGATGCATTTTGCCCCAGATATCAAACTCCTCTCTAAGACAGACCCTGCCATCATCCAGCCCTGGCCAACTCCTCTCACCTCTTTATACCCCAGAGCTGTTCAACATACAGCAGTTAAAGCCCTGCAGCAGTTGCATGGTTTCTAACATATGTCAGTCCATGTGTTTTCCCTCACCACGTACATAAAGTGCTTGGTCCAAGCTCTGTGCTGTACAGGGTGGGATAGTCAGGCAGGATGTGGTTACATGTCCTCAAGGGGCTTACAGGCCAGGGAAGCAGATTTATTCTTTAATTCAAATGTAGAAATAACCATGTTAGTAGGTGTTAAACTTTTGTTTAGATTAAAATACCACATACTGAGAAGATCTAAAGGAAAGCATGTTGCCTGAGTGTTTTCTAGCGATATTCCTACACAGTCATGCTGTACTGTTGGGATCGGGGTAAAAGGGAACTTACCACTAAGTTCCACTGTTTTGCAACCAGTTTCTTGAGCCAAAAACCTTTTGGTTATGTTTTATTGATGGGTATTAGGAAGATTTTTAGTAACCATGACATAGGCAGAATATTCATGGCAAAGGTCATTTTTCTAAAAAAAGAGTCTTCAGGTAGAGCAACTGTGTATCAAATAAGACCCCCAATTCAGTGAAACTCAATGGCACACCCCTCCCTTAACGCCTACTTTCTCTTCCGCTTAGCTCCTAAAGAGGTTGTCAGGCAGACCATATTTCACATCCAGACGGCCACCTCTTCAGTGATGTTGGGAAAATCTCTTAACTTCTGTTCTCTCAGCTATAAAATGGTGAAAATCTACCTCCCTTATTGTGATTAAATGAAAGAATACATATAAAGCACCTAGCTTGGTACCAAAAGACACAATAAATGCTCAACAATGTTAGCGATCAGTACGGTGAATAACACTCAGTTCTCTAGAAAAAAATGTTTGCAGTAAGCTGTCATGGTTTAAAATGGTGTTCTCCCTCTAGCTGTTGCTTATTTCGCTCTTTTGAAAGATTGTCTAGGTACATTTGATAGTAAAACGATCACAGATTACAGCCCCAACTAAAACAGGTAAACAAATGGCTAAGCCTGCTCCCCTCAATTAAAAGTATTATTCTTGACATCTTGTCTCTTTCTAGAAAGATAACTGCTAGCGAGCATTTGCACATCAGCTATTATCGCAAGCTATGTTTGGATTTTACAGTAAGAAAGAACGAAGATGAAGTTAGAGTCTCCGATGTAGGCGATGCAGGCAAAGTTTCCATGTGTATTTCTGGGGACAGCGGAGTGAGATAACCTGTCTAAGATTTTAATGGATAAATTCTGGCTTCAGTATTTACAATTTACATACTACCTTTTGAAAAATGTATTCAGGCAGGATTAAATTGTTTTTTAGATCTGCATCTCTTTCTAATTTGCTTGGTACTGGAAGTTCTCCTAAAAGTAGGATGATGGTGTAATTTGAATAATTCTTATGTAACTGGGAGCAGCTACTGGGTTGCAGAGACAAGCAGAGCAGGGGCTGACTGGCACCCTCCGTGCCTCGAGGTGAGGACCTCCTTCTCCAGCTTCCCTGGCTGGAGTGTAGAAAAGGCAGTTTGCCCATTCATTCCTAATTTTTCCCCCCATACTAGAAGTTACAGTGCCTGGTTCTGGTCTTTAAAAAAAAAATCTACCATTCTTCTTAGTTCATTCTTTTGTTCTATGTCCCGATTTTTAAATTGGGCAGAGAGTACTGTTTTGAGATTAAATCTAGTCCAAAATGTAAAGGAAATATCCAAAGACTTGAATTTTAGGATTTTTTTTTGACTTTTAGGATTTTTGATGTCTGTATGGAGAAATAGAAATTTTAAAACTGTTTTTGTCCGCCTCCTGCATTTTTTCTGTTTCAGCAAAATAGTTTGGTAATGCACAGGTTCCCTGAAGCATCCTTGCTGCTACTTCACATTCACACAATCCGGAGAGCGTAGGAGATCCTAGGTGGCTTGCAGGCCACACCTGGACCATTCCCGTCTGCTCTGTCAGGACAGGGGTTCACAGCAGTGTTTTTCCCTTTCCTGTGCCGGCAGTGCTCATTGGCTGCTTTGGTTTAGGTGGGGTGGGTGCAGAGAGCTGGCCCCTCATCACTGGTCATCGAGTGTAGAGTCTCCTGAAGCCAGTTTCCATTTAGGTACAATTGTCTTCACCACTGTGTTTCTTTGTCGATGGGTGGGAAGAGATGATGTCATTTTCTTGTGCATTTAGAAGGACAGAGATTTATGAAATCCAGTTTGGGTACCTGTCACTAATAAATTAGGTTAATCTGATCATGATTGAGAATGAAAGATTGCATGTTTGATTTCATGAAGCAAAGGTAAAGGATATTTTATATGCTACATAGTGAAACTAAATATAAGGAGAGGAAAAGGGGATGGAAAGGCTCAATGGAGCTGTGCTGCTGTGGGGTGTGTGACCCCCATACCCGACCCCCCAAATTCACAGAGGTTCCGGGTCTCCTTTCTACCGAGAGCTAGAACTTGAATCATACTGTCCCAGGTTTCTTGGAAAAGAAGGTCCCTCTGAAATTTTCAACTTTCAATCAGTTTCAGATGAAACTGATGCTTTGTGATTAACTTGAGCAACAGAAAATAAAAGGTCTTCAGGAAGATGAATAGCTTCACTTTTTTTCTTCTTGAGCAACAATCCCTACTTTAAACAAAGAGTATTGTGAAATAATTTTTCTTTTGAAAAAGAAGTCCTGTCTGGCTTACATAAATACTGAAACTGTTTCCCAGATTCCACTTACTGCAGAATGAAGTTGTACGTTAGTTTATCTACTTCAGAAAAGATGAAGAGAGGAGTGAACCTTGCCAGCACTTGGGTTGGTTACCTTCCAAGGCACCCAGGTACTCCAAGGCTGATACCATCAGTCCTGAAGTGATTAGACAGCAGTAGTGCATGGGCTGGCTCCACAAGAGAGAGGAGAGTCTCTGGGCTGCTGTAAGCAGTGGATAGTCAGTCTAAATATACAAGAGAAATCCCACAGGGAAGAAAACTTGTTCCTGCAAAAAAAAAAAAAAAAAAAATGAAGAAATGCTTACCCAGGTCAAAAGAGGAACAGTTCTTTAAGTATACTGGTGAGCTACTGGGAGCAGGGTTCTCATAACTTTGGGGATTTCTGAAGGAAAACCAACTCGTCTTAGAGAATGAATATGAGTATAGCCACTGTGAAGCTTTAGGATAAAACCAGACACTGGAATACATGAAAGGAAAATCTTCCAAGTCTCTAAGTTTCTTTGTAAGGAAACTGAGGGTTGAAGTTTCTTGGTTTAAGTGAGTGAATTTGTGACATACATAGGGAGACTAGAGAGTGGGCGGACAATTCTAGAGACTTTTCAAAGGTTTCTAACCTAAGCTTATTAAATTGCCATTTGACCCCGAATGTACTTCTCTGACAGAAAGGCAACAAACTGCTATAATTAAGCTGTTTGATTTATGTATCTTCTTGTAGATGGTACAGATAGTGATTGTATTATTCACAAATTTTTAGTATAAACACAAAAATAGAGTGGTGGCACTCACAAGGATTTTTTAGGAAGTTTGAATTGTAAATTTTTTTTTTTTTTTTTTTTGGTAAGCAGGAAATTGGATGTCTAGCATACACTTGGACATCCAAGCAAGCAGTCTAAAATATGAGGTATAAAAGAGGCAGTACAAAATACACACTTTTTCTATGATACCTTAACAAGACTAGCACATCAGTTTTCCTTTTTAAGACTCATTGAGAAAACTTGGCATGTACCATTATAATTGCTACAATCCTTGTAGCAAATAAGGGCTGGTGCCCTTTGACAGCACTGGTGGGAAGGGAGACCTAGTCCTGCCTTGAATTAGCTGTACGACATTGGACATATACATGCTTTGACTTCTTTGGGCCTCAGAGGGGTTTCCTGGAAAGTAAGGTATTGAATTAGATCAGTGTTTATCAACATTTTAAAAGTCAAGCCTTCTTGAGTGAAAATAAAAATACTGCCCCTATCTCCACTCCCCACCCATCTCTTAATATTCTTTTATACTTCCAGTTGAGAATTACGGGACTGCATGATCTCTGATGTCTCTCTCAGCTCTGGAAAGCAGATGAACAGAGGTTTTCATTTCATTTTATGGGTAGATGCACCTTGCTCCTTCTTAAAGTTGGAAAGGGCCCTTTCCAGAATTCATTGTCACTCACCAAGAGTATTTATTGCCCTGAGTCCTTCCTGCCTTATGCATGGGCAACACCCAGAAGCTTGCTAGAACTGCAGAATCTTGGCTCTACCCAAGTGGCTGAGTCAAAATCTGCATTTTAACAATGCAAGTGATTCCTGTGCGCATCAAATTTTGAGAAACGCAGCAGAGCACTGTTTTGTAACCTGCAAGTGGCAGCATTAGTGGGGTGTGGAATCAATTTAGTAGGCCGCTACTAAGTCGCTACCAGCATTTCTTATTTAAGGAAATAGGCAAGAAAAGGTACCGTTAGGGTACATTGCATAGGGTAAAGGAAAATAACTTCTACGTCTTTGCCTGTATGTGTATACAGTGTTTCAATCTCAGGCAAAAAATTAATTTTTTAGGTGGATCTCAGGCAAAAAAAAAAAAAAAAGCCACTGTGCTTTGTGTCTCAGAGACAGTGTGTCTCAGAGACAACCATCTGCTTAATCCCTTCTACTTACTCACAGACATTTACGTAGAAATACATACACAGAGATACATAATAAAAAGCTGTCCTACACTAATTATCCATATTGTATCAGATGTAAACTGCTAAATTGTACCATGAAAAAGCAATAAATGTGATTATTAATTTTTTTGAGTTGTAGTAACTCAAAAATTTTTCCTGTTGAGGTTTTACTTTGGCTATATACAAATCACAGCACGGTCAGATATGATTTCATTTTTTGTATTATTATTATGGGAAGATTTCAAATACTTGTTCAGTTTCCTGAAAGTACAGATAATGCTTTTTTCTCCAGGGACTGATTTGTGAAACCCATAATGCTGCAAGCTTATTCACATGTCCCTTTGCATCTTGGGGAAAAAAAAATTGAATAAATTCATTTGGGGTTTTTTGGGGGTAAACTGGCTCATGTTTTTCTAACTTTATGTTTAGTTAATCACTTTACAGTACTTTCAATAAGTGTTATGTAGTGTAAAGAAAGTATATTTTTAAATAGGTAATTTCCACCCTGAGGACTTTGCAATCTCAGCAATAATTCTTTACTTACAAAAAATGCTAGAAAATACAAACTGTACTATACATAGAGTTTTAAAAACAGCTCATTAGAGAAATGCAAATCAAAACTACAATGAGATATCATCTCACACCGGTCAGAATGGCCATCATCAAAGAATCTAGAAACAATAAATGCTGGAGAGGGTGTGGAGAAAAGGGAGCACTCTTGCACTGCTGGTGGGAATGTAAATTGATGCAGCCACTATGGAGAACAGTATGGAGGCTCCTTAAGAAACTACAAATAGAACTACCATACGACCCAGCAATCCCACTACTGGGCATATACCCTGAGAAAACCATAATTCAAAAAGAGTCATGTACCAAAATGTTCACTGCAGCTCTATTTACAATAGCCAGGAGATGGAAGCAACCAAAGTGTCCATCATCGGCTGAATGGATAAAGAAGATGTGGCACATATATACAATGAAATATTACTCAGCCATAAAAGAAACGAAATTGAGTTATTTGGAGTGAGGTGGATGGACCTAGAGTCTGTCATACAGAGTGAAGTAACTCAGAAAGAGAAAAACAAATACCGTATGCTAACACATAATGGAATCTAAGAAAAAAAAAAGTCATGAAGAACCTAGAGGCAAGATGGGAATAAAGACACAGACCTACTAGAGAATGGACTTGAGGATATGGGGAGGGGGAAGGGTAAGCTGGGACTAAGTGAGAGAGTGGCATGGACATATATATACTACCAAACATAAAATAGATAGCTAGTGGGAAGCAGCTGCATAGCACAGGGAGATCAGCTCGGTGCTTTGTGATCGCCTGGAGGGGTGGGATAGGGCAGGTGGGAGGGAGGGAGATGCAAGAGGGAAGAGAAACGGGAACATATGTATATGTATAACTGATTCACTTTGTTGTAAAGCAGAAACTAACACACCATTGTAAAGCAATTATACTCCAATAAAAATGTTAAAAAAAACAAAAACAGCTGGAAGGAAGTTGACCATGCTGGTATCCTAACTCCATTGGGGTGAGGCAGGAAATTCAGGCTTTGCAGAGGTGTTCTGAGCTGTCATGATAAAGGTAATGCTGCACTTCCCTTAGGAAATTTCCTTTTTTCAATTTATTTTGAGTAAAAAGGAAGAGTTTGTTCTTGTCCCTTTGCAGGGCTCTATGTCAAGGAACAAAACAGGTGTGGATTTGAAAATTCTTCATTTGAGACCCAAAAAGAGAATAAAAACACTCTCTATGCACCTGCATTCAGAATCCAGGAGAGTAATCAATTTTGTACCAGGAGTTTGGCAGGATTTTCTGTTTACTGTGTTCCAATAGCTGGTTGTTATGAACTTTCTTTTAAGGTGGTTTTGGAGCTATTACATGGTCTTTTGATGTATAAGAGATTAAATAGAATGTGAAATGCAACTTTTTACTGATTACATGTTGAAACAGAAAGATGTGAAGCTGTTAACCAACAAAAAGTCTCAGTAGGTCCAAGTTATTCAGCTATAATATTTTCATCTGAAGACCACTCTGGCTCTAAGAACTCTGAATATTGTATCTTTAAAAAAATTTTTTTAAAATTTGTTTCTTTAAACTTTAGTTGTACTTTTAGCATAGCTTCTGTATTTACTGTATTTCCTCACAAACATCTGTGGCTAAATAGGGACTCTGTGCTTGGCTTAAGTGGTATACGGAGGTGAGACCACAGTGCGACTCCTGTCTGTCTTCTAGCTGCGCATGTGGTTGGGTGAGTCTTCTTTCTCGGGTCTGCTGATTCAACCTCTTACTCCATTCCTCCGGCTGTTGGTGCAGGTAGATAAGAGTACCCAGGGGCTTGGCTGGGTTTTGTCCTGATATGCCTTAGCTGGAGACAGCCAGAAGCATTATCCAACCTTAGAATTCGGAAATGGAAGGGAGCTTAGAAATCACCCAGTCTAACCTGCTCATTTCCCAGGCGAGGACCTTGTGCTGCTCAGAAATGATGCTCCAGTTACTGGCCGAGGCAAGACTGGACTCCAGATATGCAGATTTTTCCATTCAGTCATTTTTCTTTTGTATGTAGAGAGGAGGGGGGAGAATTTCCTTAGGTTTATGTCCCCCACAAGCTATGCTCTTCATTTATCATCTTAAAATTTTCTGTTCTCCCTGTGAGACTCTGAACAGTCATGTGTGACATTATATCGATATTCTATATCGATTTCTAGGTAATCCTCCTACCTTTCTAGTGTCATCCCCCCCACACACACCTTCTCCTCCCCAAACATCAGCTTGTCCTAGCATACCCTTGAGCCAACCAAGGGAAAAGACCAAGGAAAAGAGGTTGCTCTTTTCCCTGGCTTCATGAAGAATGATGCTTCCTATCTGTATCTTGGTCGGCTCTTCTCCTCTGCCCACACACCCACCCCTTTCAGGACTGCCTTTCCTCTGTTTTTAATGACTTGCCGTTAATATCCAGCTCCCTCAGCCATCTACGCCCTCAGTGAAGCCGCCTTCAACCTTTCTGTCCCAGGCCCTCTCATCCCTCTCATCTCATCTCAGGGATGAGCACTTGGTTGAACTCTTAACTACTTTTAGAAACCATACCATACCACACCATTTTACGTGATGCAATTAAGGGTAGATAAAGCCAGGAGCCCACTGTTAAAAGCTTTTCCTTCCTAATGAATGTGCTTTCTGGTAAGGAAGTTTTGAACCCGTTGCCTTAAGCCCCTCACTTACTTTCTTGGCCTTCCAGTTTTCCGGTGAATAACATACTTAATGCCTTCAGTGCGGAATCTTTATGTTGTTTTTTGTTTTGCTTTTAAAGATTTTTTTTTTTTGATGTGGACCAATTTTAAAGTCCTTATTGAATTTGTTACAGTATTGCCTCTGTTTCATGTTTTGGTTTTTTTGGCCGCGAGACATGGGATCTTAGCTCTCCCACCAGGGATCGAGCCCACACCCCCTGCATTGGAAGGCGAAGTCTTAACCACTGGACTGCCAGGGAGGTCCCTGTTTTTTTGTTTTTTAAAGACTTTTTTTAAAGAGGAGTTTTAGGTTTACAACAAAACTGCGAGGGAGATACAGATTTCTCACCAACCCCGGGTCCCACACACTCATTCGCTTCCTCCGTTATCCGCATCACTCGCCGGAATGGTACATTTTAAAATTTCAGTGCACGTCTGAAATTTATTTTTTTTAATCTGATGGACTTAGGTAAAGAGATTTCTATGTAGAGATTGCAACTTTACATTTAAGGATGAGATTTGATAACTATCTTAGTGAATATTAATTACGAAGCCTTGGGAATTTTTAGTTTTAGATTTTTTAAATAGCCAACATAACAACATGGACCTCTCTGCTTCGACAGACAGAATCCAGCAAAAGAATACTGAATAACCTATTGCTCAGTTCCATAGTTTGAGGCTACAAAGTTTGTTTCCAAACAAGGAACAGTGACAATATGAGACCCAGTTCATTAACTAATTAGCTATGTGATTTTAAGCTTTGATATCCTGGCATCCAATGGGATTACCTGATATCTGCCCATTTGTCCTCCTTCCCACATGATGGGTAAGTAAGACCCTGCATGTGTGAAGGGGCACCATTGTTCTGGGCTAATGTCGGTGCTGTCCTTTCGCCTCCTGGCCTACCCGGAAGAACATCTGCTTCCTGGCCAGCTTCTCATCTCTCACTAACTCACCTCCCACTTCTCAGCTGTGTACTTTCCCAGCTCCCTGTGCCAGGAACTTTATCTTTCTCAGTTATTATTCCTAGCCCTTTTGGAGCCACTCAGATGTCTAAATGGAAACAAACCAACAAAAATGTTCTGACTGTGACAAAATTGGCCTATTCAGATGATCTGCCCCCCCCACCCCCGTTCCATAATTCCTCTAAATTATTAAATTTCCTTTGTATCTTGAAAGCTTTGGGAGAAGAACCAGTATATGGCGTTAGTTTGGTAGACAGTGCCTTTGTGTAGTACTCAGTTCACGCCAGGATTGATACTACACTATTTCCTGGAGAAATGATGATGTCCATGACTTCTGTCTGCTCTCAGGAGCAACTGTAATGATTATTTTGCTTCTGGATAAAGGAAATAGTTGATGTGGTAAACCTCCCTGCTGTTTGGTGGTGGGGTGTGTGTGTGTGTGTGTGTGTGTGTGTGTGTGTGTGTGTAGTAGGGGGTGGCAGGGTGGGGACAGGGATTATGGATTATAACCTTAAACTATGAGGATGACAGCCTTAAAGAAGACTTGAGGGTAATTAAAAGGCAGATACTAGGTTTCCCTTCCCTTCAAAGTATATTCTTAGGAAAGTTACTAAGTGAGGGGGTGAGGGAAGAACAGCTTCAGCTATAAGATTGGTCAGAGCACTATTCTTGAGCCTATTAGAAATAGGAAGGAAATAAGACAATAGAATTTATAGTGACAGGTCTTTGTTTTTTCATTGTTCTTTGCTGGATAGAAATCTACAACAATGTACATGATTACTAATATATTTTTAGTTCACACGTGGTTAATCCCGTTTTTAAAAGAGACTTAGATTTGCATTTATGTAGAAGAGACTTCTTAATGTGCATTGGGGTGAGGGGTGATGTGATGGGGAGGGAAATAGATTTACCGTACGTGTAGTTGCGTGTCTGTCTTTTAGTGTAGGAGGTGAGTGGGCTTTCCTGGTGGGATGGAGGCATCAGAGCTGTCCACACAGGAAGTCTTCCCTGAGTGCTGTCCACACAGGAAGTCCTCCCTGATTGTGGTCCACACAGGAAGTCCTCCCTGAGTGTTGACAAGCCCTCTTCCTGCTGGTGCCCACACCCACTCCTGCAGGGAGTGCAGAGAGGCTCTGCTAACAGAGCCATCCATTTATTCACCACCAACTTTATTTTTCTATCACTTTAGGCATGCGAATTCAGCCTAGTTAAATGTTATTGTGAAAACTGAATTAGCTTGTTTTCCCTGCCCTTGGATAGATAACTTGATAGGTATCTTGTTTACCTGACCTGAAGCAGTGAGATTAGGCCAGAGAAGGCTGAGCTACAGACTCCTAGGCTCTTGTGGGATGGGTCAGCACTTAGCTGTGGTCATTCAGCCACCCAGTTCCTTAAATAAATAGGTTGAATTTGTGAAAATTGTCCACATACTTCATCCAAGGGGTGGAAGGTGGGGAGTGTCTTTTCAAATTCTAGGGCAGCTTAGGGGTTTTTGAGAGGCAAAATGTAAAAGGACAACCAGTGATGAAAATGGAGTTTGATAAAATATTGTCCACTTGTAAGCTTTTTTTTTTCTTTCTTGTTTTTTTTTTAAGTCTGCGGTTCATGCTGTTGAGGCACTTGACTACAAAGTGTAATTGCTTTAAATTGATCAGGGTTCTGAAGTGTAGATAAAGGCTTGTCAGTGTTTGTGTCTCGGTCTGGGAGTGAGGGTGCCATTCTTCACTGGTTAAGTGGAGCCTTCCTAAAATGGTGACTCTGACGTTCGGCTGTAACGTGCTGTAGCCTTCCAAAACTGTCTGCAGAATTCTTTTAATGAAAAGATTTATAAGGTCGAATTTTAAAAACTGACCTTTTTAAGGGTTTTGTTAAAAAAAAAAAAGCACAAGTTGACTGTTGCTCATTAAATTAACTTAAAGGCACCTTGGAATTTTTTTCTTAAAAAAACTTAGCCACCAATGGTATTAAGTGTCATATTTCAGAAAAACTTCAATTTCATAATTTAAGTTGCAGGAAGAATGGGCACAGAAAAATGAAATAATATTAATAGTTCATTTAGGATATAGACAGTGTTTTGGGTGCCATTCAGAGTACAGATCAAGGGCTCTGGCTTTGTTGTCCAGCAGATCTGAGTTCAAATTGCAGCCCTGCCGCCTACTAAAAGTGTGACCATGGCACATTACTTAACGTCTCCTGAGACTCAGTTTCCTGATCTGCAAAATGGGAGAACAATAATGCATCTGTCTCGTTTGGATTAAGTAAGATGACGCATGGCACAGTGTCTGGCACATATGAAACATGCAGGATATGACAATAATCATTACCCTGCTCTTAACAGTTACCATTAACCCATTCTGAATATTTTGGAATAAACTCCTTTATTGTGTTTGCATTTTCTTCTTTGAACATGAGGAAGTCTTTATCAGGATTTAAATTTTTACTTTCAGTGAGTTCTAAAAACTCAATCTTTGATCTAAAATTTTCTGTACCAGAAAATGGAATATGGACAACTTGGACTAATTTAATGCTTCTTGTCTTTAGTCATCAACTATTTCTGAGAGTTGATAATAGGATTCATTTGAATTTAACCTTAGTCACCAGGACTCACCAGAGACCAGTCACCCTCCTCAGGATGCATTCGGGACCTCCCTTCTCCCAGGTGGGATCGGAATACTAGGAGATTTCTTTCCCCCAAAGAGTAGGTTAGAGAGAAAGTGGGGTGGCACAGACTGTATGTGCTCCCCACCTACTTCCAGCATGGGAAAATATTGCTGTCATAAATATGGAGGCCGGTCAAAGATGCATTCCATCAGCTGTGTAGATCACGGCTCTGCTTCTGCCAAATATAGATACATAAATAAAAGCCTGCTCCTTCACGTCCAGATAACTCACACATCCACACGTTTCTTTTCATTGGGTAAGTCTATGCCCGACACTCCACTTTCCACCCCAGAGAAGAGCAGAGGTGAGAGCTGAGGCAGACTTGGGATGCAGTCTTTCAGATGCCTGCTGGTTCACTTTCTTTGGGTGGTGTCATCCCACTGCAAGGTGGGCATGGACCCAAGCCACAGCTCCTGTCAGATCCCTGCAAGGCTTACCCAGGTGACCACGTTTCGTCCCCCGACTGCAGCGCTGAACACACCAGGTCCTATGGTGAAAAGCTGTGTTTGAGGCAAGCACAGGCTCTCGGATGTGAATCAGAGGCGAGTTAAGAAAAACTACAGTCTTGCCTAGATGTCTACAACTGTCAGTTCTTTGTGTAAATCGAAGGCTAGAGACAGGGTGGCAATATATGTGTTAACTTCCCAGCCCCTCTGTTCTTCACTGAAGTGAGAAATAGAGGGTGCCTTGTTGATGGCAGGTTGCAGCTAGCAGTTATATTGAGTGACTTTGGAGAAGGGACACAGACCTCTGTGTGGCACAGCTGGGAGGTCTGAGGTGCCAACAGTGGCAGAGCAGGAGAAGGGCTTAGTTTATACCTGGAAAGCTGTTTTTATCCCTGAGAGACAAACAGGGATGAGAGGAAAGGATTTGAGTTCAACTGCTTATTAAGGGCATAAATCAGATCGACTTGATAGGATATGATCTCAGACAGGTTTTGTTTAGATTAAGCTGTGCTGATGTTCCTGGTTCAAGTTCAGCCTTCATTTATACATTGACTGTTGTTAACCCTTCTTGCACCTCTCCTTTCTGAAAAAGAATCCCTTGAGATAAAGGGGTGTTTGGACTCTGATTTTAATTTAGCAAGGGTGCTGGGCAGTGAGAAGAACCATCTTCATAGTATAGGCCATGAAGAAATGGTTACATGTCTAGATTCATGAGGTGCCCAGTGCCTCAGGATACTGTGGGGTTAGGGTGGCCATGGCAGAAACTGGGTGCAGAGCCAGATAATCTGTCCTGGAAAGTTGAGTTTGCTGACAAGGTCAGCAAGGTTATATTTATTGCAGGGGGTCTACGTTTTGAACTTTCTAAAGTGGAATTTAATTGTGTCCTAGAGATGCCTCATTTTCTTGTTTATGGTAGTAAAAATCAAGCTGTAAGATTTGAAAAGTTTGTTGAATGTCTAGTGACTAATTTTACATCTTCAAACTGTCACTCAGTGTCAGTGATGCCCTTGGTTAGTCTATTTATTATTTAGAAGATGTGAAGTAAAAACAATTCCTGTCCTGGTGTGAAATGCAGAGCATTTGCTGTGAGGACACTTTGGGGTGTGCTGACTTCCATGTCAAACTGAACCATTTAACTTCCTCAAAGGTCATGTGTGTGGCATAGGGACAGAGAACTGTGGTTTCTTTCGATTGGTTAACAATTATCTGATGTGAGTACATTTTCAGACATTCTTCCTAGGTGGCTGCCGACTGAAACCACACCGAGCCTGGCTTGCAGGCTTTGTAAAAGTTACCTTGGTTGCTGCCAGGCCTGGGAAGGTTTCCAGCTTCTACACCATTCTCACAGGGGTTAAATTTCACAAGGTTAGCCAGAGCGAAAGGTAGCCGACCTGTGAATCTCATCCAGATGTCTCAAGGAAGCCATGGGCCTGTCTTACAACTAGGTGAAGTCTTCCTTATTTGAGCCTCTTGACCGAACTCTAACCTTCTTACACTTGAAGAGTAATCTTTTTTTTTTAATCCCTAAGAATCATCTCAATAAAATTGTCAGCAAGTTTCAATCAAGTGTCCTTCAGAATTTGAAAACCTTTTCAAAAGTCCAGTGATTTCTAAATGACTGTAGATTAAAATGATATTATCAATAACTTTATGCAAGTTCGTTTTGAGTATCAGATGTGTTCCTTAAAGTATGTGAATAAAATCTTACAAAAACTTAGTCCTGTTTCAGGTGTAGGTAGAGAATATTCTGCTGAGTAAAATCCTATTATTCATGTTGAAGGAGAGGGTATTTTTGTAGAATGAACAGATCTTTTTTAAGGTGTAAATTAAAATCTGCGGTAAAGTAGCTGAAGATAAATCTGTATGCGTATCTTGGTAACTTCGTCTTGGTTGGGAGGTCATACAGCCTCTGAATCGGTTCTGTCTGGCGTTCTAACGCTGCCGTCTTTGTTTTCCAGCAGTCTCTGGTCCCAGCCCACCCCATGGCCCCTCCCAGCCCCAGCACCACCAGCAGTAATAACAACAGTAGTAGCAGTAGCAGCTCAGGATGGGATCAGCTAAGCAAAACGAACCTCTATATCCGGGGGCTGCCTCCCAACACCACAGACCAGGACCTGGTGAAGCTGTGTCAGCCGTAAGTAGAAGTTGTTCTTGTGTTTAGCTCCTAAATATCTCCTTGATCATATTACAGAGTGAGATAAATTGTGTTATAAGAGAGGTTTAGTACAAGACAAATCTGGGAATGCTCATTCTGGTCACAGTTGACAGGGTTCTAAGTTTTGAGTCCTTGGATGCTTTTTCAGTCAGCATTACAATCAACAGAATGCCTATATAATAAGATAAATTGGAGCATTTGCTCAGTAGAATTTGACTTTATTGGCGCATGAGAAGCAGGCTATGAATTGTTTAAAAACACGGCTGGTTCCTTTTTGAGGAGTGCTCATATTTTGTGGAAGCACCTCTTGGGGCCATTCTGTCTCATCATAAGAGAAACTTTCGTTGTCACCGTTTGTCAGAAAGGTAGTTACCGTCTAACTTAATCCTAAATGGGTATAAACGCTAATGCCAGGGGGGCAAAGGTAGTCTGTCTTCACTCACACCTGTAGTTTTGTGGTCTGGGTTGTTCACGCTCAGCTCTGGGCATTCTTTTTTTTTTTTTTAATTAATTAATTTATTTGTTTATTTTTAGCTGTGTTGGGTCTTTGTTGCAGGCTTTCTCTAGTTGCGGCGAGCGGGGGCTACTCTTCGTTGCGGTGCGCGGGCTTCTCGTTGCAGTGGCTTCTCTTGTTGTGCAGCACGGGCTCTAGGCACGCGGGCTTCAGTAGTTGTGGCACGCGGGCTCAGTAGTTGTGGCATGCGGGCTCTAGAGCGCAGGCTCAGTAATTGTGGCACACGGGCTTAGCTGCTCTGCGGCATGTGGGATCTTCCCGGACCAGGGCTCGAACCTGTGTCCCCTGCATTGGCAGGTGGATTCTCAACCACTGCACCACCAGGGAAGTCCTCAGTTCTGGGCGTTCTTATGCCCAAAGTTCCTATTCCTCTTCTCACTGCCCCCCGTGCTGTGTCCTGAGATGAAATGTGCATACATGTATAACTTTGTTCCAAAGGAAATTTGCATTATATGCTTGTCGATAAATAGAATATAAGTATGCTACTTTGCTGCAATCACATTAACTAAGGAAGAAAGCACCAGTTTAAACCAAGGAGCCAGAAGCACTGTACATTGCAAAGATCACAGTGTAAAGACTAAAAGCCTCCAATCCCTTTAAGCTATAAAAGCCTACACGTACAACAGCCTCTTTTATTTTTCCAAAGACAATCATGGTCCCTCACAAACAGAACTTTATATAACTGTGGAAAAGGACGTCCACTAAAGAGTGTTTCCTGTTCCCTGAAAAGTATTTCCGTTTCTAAACACATGATTAATAGCATCTTATTTTTGTTGTACTGGGTAAAGTATAAATGTATTACTTCTTGCTTTAAGAAAAAAATTTTTTTCAAAACTTACTTGGGCAGCGTTTGCAAACTGGAACTAAAAGTAACATCTGGCCTTCCATCAGGAGCGCTGGTGGTTTTGCTCTGTCGTGTTTTTAGAGAGGAGGGTGGGACACTGGGAGGTGGTTCGTCAGCATCTGGAGAGCCTTCGGAAGGCCGCCACCCTCAGGACCCTCCCTCCGCCTTTCCCGTGTTACCCTTCTGATCAGCCCCTTTGGACTTTGTCTGCAGCCTTTGCTCCCGGGGCAGTGAAATAATGTCCTGTGCTAGGGATGACTTTGAAAGCAAGTCCAGCTCTTGGGGTTTGTCATGCCTGACCAGAGTCAGATGGAATTTTGCCAGGCACGCCCTGCCCCATTGCAGCTGTTCAAGACCACAAATAGGCCTTTTTGCTATCTTGTCTGCTGTTGACCTCTACAGGCATCTTCCTCTGCTTTTGCAACATAATTACAGGTAGATAGAGCACCTGAAGTCTAAGGAGCTAAAAATATAACTTTGTAGGACACAAAAGAATGGAATGAACCCTCACATCCTTGAGGTGTAAGAGAAGGGGAAAGGATTTCAGAAGACAAATTGTTCCTCAGCTAGTTTTGAATCCTGTAAGGTGAGTTGTAACATTAAGGGGATAGAGTTAAACAACCATAAAATAATAGAGTAATACCATGTTTTATATGCAGTAAATATGTATTTGAAAAATTAAACCAGCAGGTTTTTTTACTGAGTCAAATCATATTCCAAATGCAGCAGAAGAGCATTTGATCATCTTTCCTGAAAAATTCATTCCTTTGTTGTTGGTGGTCTCTTTGACATACGTGGATTTTCTCAGCATGTGTAGACATCAGTCTCTTTGCTGTTATCAATAGCAGCAATAATGGTTTGCCACTCACTCTCTCCCATCATTTGCAAAACCCCAGGTTTGATATTTAGCTCTGATGATAGTTTTCTTTATGTATTATACAGAGGCAAGACATACAGTAATAGAGAACTCTATGTCAATATCTGCTGAAAGCTTTGGTCCATTTAACACAGAGCATCTAATAAGTACCAGATTTGTCTGGTTGACAATTTTGTGTCTTAAAATGTGGAGAGAGCAAAAAGGAGCATTCCTGTTCCGGACTTAATTGTTTCCAGTAAAGAATAGCTAGTTGGCCACAGGGAAGTGACAAGAACCTTATGGAAAAGTGACTCATCCTAGAGCTTAAAAAACTGGACATAATTAGAAATTTTTTAGAAAAGTTTCAGAAGCTTCTCAGCAAAGATAGGTGTAAATTCATAGCTCTAAAAATATATATATTTTAGAAATAAAAATTTAGCAGTGTAATTTACAAATTAACGTGAACTGTAGGAGGGGCAACAATTGAAACAAGTAATTTGGGTCTCTAGGGGACTTGGATATTTTAGAGGGTTATGTAACAGAAAAATGGAAAAAGATACCTAAGAATGTTTGCAACAGGGACTTGATAACATACAAACAATGCGTGAAACCTGAAGGCAAGAATGACATGAGGATTGTGAAAACCGGAGAGGGAGACAGAAAGTATTTTTAAAAAGCTATGTTTGGAGTAGAACATACAGATGCTATAATGTTAGAAGAAATGACAGTGAAAAAGCAGATGTCAACACAAGAGATGGCAGTGAAAAAGCAGCCTCAGCCCAAGTCAAAGAGGGACTTGGGACACTGGAAAGTGTAGGTCAACATGGCTGAGGGAAAGGGGGCTCACACTGGAGGGTGGTCAGTTTCGGTGACTTGAAGGACACTGGTCTGAAGGACTGGGCAGGGATGTGACAGTGGTGATGGTGGTCAGGTGATAGGGAGTGAAAGGAGATCAATTTTCTAAGAGGATTTGATGAAAGAAGAAGCTGACCAGCTCTAGCGAACTTCCGCACTGTGATGTGTGTATATATAGGAAGTCTTGTTGGGGGGACCTCGTGACCACTCTGGCTGCTGCAGCTCTGCACCCTATTTCTAAAGTGTTATCTGCTCAAAAAGAAGACATCAGTCCAGTTAACCAGCACATTTAGGAAATGGAATGAGCTGGTGACAGAACGGACTCATCTTTTACCCCCTGACCTTTAGATAATCTTCATTCTCCGCCTTCTCTAAAAGCAAGCCAAACAAAAAAGTTTGCCTGACTGTGTTGCCCTTCCAACTTCTCTGGCAGATTTTCTAGGCAGATGAGCCGACGGCTGTTGGTGCTGCCATTTTCTCACTACCTTAACCCTTTGCATTTTCCTTTCAAGTTTCAGCTGAAACTGCATGGCATCTTCCATCTCCCTTATTTCCTCTGGCTTGTTTTCACTGTTGTCCACATCTCCTCAACTCCTTGCTCTTTTTTTTTTTTTGCAGTACGCCGGCCTCTCACTGCTGGGGCCTCTCCCGTTGCGGAGCACAGGCTCCAGACGCGCAGGCTCAGCGGCCATGGCTCACGGGCCCAGCCGCACCGCGGCATGTGGGACCTTCCCGGACCGGGGCACTAACCCGCGTCCCCCGCATCCGCAGGCGGACTCCCAACCACTGCGCCATCAGGGAAGCCCAACTCCTTGTTCTTTTGATTTAAGTTTTCTTGGCTTGTTCCTCTGCAGCCCCATCCTCTCAGAGGGTTAGTCTCCACTCTTTACAATTTTCTGCAGATTTTTCCACTTGAATATCTTACTAGCACCTCAGATTCAACACTATCTCCTTCCTCTCCAAACCGTCATTTTTCCACATTTACTCTCCCCAGGTTGAAGCTTTGGAGCAGTGTTGGCTATTTCCCATTATCCTCTTAGTCACCAAGCCCTGCGGCTTCTTCTTTGGCCTGTCTTCATTCTCAGAGCCGGAAGAATTGGGTGGTTCCTCCCTCCCTCCCTCCCTGAGGGGTGACAAGCGAGAACCGTTTGTTCCTGCTGCTGCCTCCCCTCGGGCGTCTCCGTTGCCCTTTCTTTTTTTTTTTTTTTTTTTCCTGCGGTACACGGGCCTCTCACTGCTGTGGCCTCTCCCGCTGCGGAGCACAGGCTCCGGATGTGCAGGCTCAGCGGCCATGGCTCACGGGCCCAGCCGCTCCGCGGCATGGGGGATCCTCCTGGACCGGGGCACGAACCCGCGTCCCCTGCATCAGCAGACGGACTCTCAACCACTGCACCACGAGGGAAGCCCCGTTGCCCTTTCTTGATTTTCCAAGGTCGAGTCTAAGCGCCCCCTGGCTCCTTCATGCGTGGACCACACTAACCTCTCCTTATTTATTTTTATGCATCCCCACCTCCCAGTCAGCATCTTACTTCCATACATTTCTGTTCTCCAAGGGCTTGTTATGTAGCAGCATGTCTGTGACTGTGTGTAATGCTGACAGCATATCATCTTCACAGATTTCTTACCTACAGTATAAACTCATGGTGGTCAGGGTGGCAAGATTTTGGTGCCCCAGAGTTACCTACCACAGTGCTAGGCAAGTGCCTTATTCTCAGTCAGTAGCCTGTAAAAGGGGTCAAATAATGCTTATATCATGAGGTTGTGATTCACATTAAATCAAGTAATATAAGGAGAGGAGCTGGTCCACAGTCTAGGTCATTGAGCAAATATTAGTCTCCCCATGCCTGAGCCTTTACTCCTCAAAATCCTCCTCAAAATCCTAACTACTAGAATAAATTTAAGTTATATGTAATCCTACATTTTAAATTAAGGAGAAAATACCAGATTCTGATCCTGAAAGCTGGGAAAGCCAGAGAATAGGTTATATTAACATGAACCACCAGCCTTCTCTCCCTGAGGCGTTTTTTGGGGGGGACAAGGGGAGAGGGCCGGGGGGGTGGGGGGAGAAGCACTTCACTCACAAAAGACTAGTTTTATCCTCATGCCACTCACCCCTGATTTATTCCTTGTCATAATACTGTAAAATCTTTTGTTGTGTCCCAACTAATTTTTCTGAAAATTTTAAAACAATATTTGGTCCAATAAAACTAAACAAACAAAAACAGTATTTGGGCGCAAGGTTTGGTCCATAGTTCTTCCTGGTTTGCAGTAGGAGCAAATATGTGGGTCTCTGTTGGCCAAGGATGGACATTTCTGTGATACTGACAGCACATGAAAAGGTCTGCATAACTCAGTGTATCAACAGCTTATTTTAAAGGAAAAAGTCTATTGATATTAAAACAAGATGAGGTATTTCTACTCCTCCCACCTTCTACAACCTTTTTCTCATTCCCAAACCAATCCTTGGTCAACAGTTTTTTGGGGTTTTTTCCCCGTTCATTCAATAGATATCTAATTCATTTCAAAGTACAGTAAAACATGATTTTTATATAAATGTGAAATTAAATCTAGCCTATAATATTATAGCCTATTACTAATTAAAAGGAAATATTTTTGATATAGAATGTTTCCTTGGTTGTAATATCCAGTATATTTTCATTTCCTAGTGCTTTGTTTTCTGTTTTCTGCAAGTTTTCCTTATTCTTTTGAATATAATGCAACTCTTAAAAAGGTGAAGCGGAAAAGCAACGCAGATCAACAGAGGCAGACAGAAACAGCCAACCCTAATTTAAGACAGAATAAAGTAAATGTTATAATCAGTGCAGTGTTCTGGGAGGGGTCGGAGAAAGTCTTCGTTAACCTCGATACCAGGGGATAGCTTTCGGGGAGGAGATGATTCTCAACCTTAAAGGACAAGGTAGATTTCATGTGGGGTGGAAGTGATAGTGTCCTCCAGGCCTCCAAAAGGGCCCAAGAGATGTGAGCGTGCTTGGATGTTTAAGAAAGCACAAAGAACACTTCTTGGTGCGAAGCTGCCGTTCAGCAGTTGTTCGTTAGCCAGGGCTCCTGGTGCCCGGAGTGGAGAGTGTGGATGCAGAGCAAAGAGAGGCTGAGATGCAGTTTGGGAGCATATCGTTAGCACTTTGAATAATAAGCTGAAAAGTTTGGAGTCTGTTCTTTAGTTACAGAGAAGTTGGCCCGTGGAGTGGAAGAGAAGCATAATTCAGTGTTTTCTTTTTTTCTCAGAATGGTAATTACAACAGAAGTCAGAAGGTTGGCTTGGAGAAGAGGGCTGTCATAGGCTGAGCCGACGCAACCCTGAACCAGGGTGGTGATAGGCGATGGAGGGGAGAGGCACTGGGACGGCAGGGCGCCTTAGAGATAGGAATGCGGGGACTGAAGCATGATTAAAAATGACTGTAAGGTTTTAGCTTTGAATAAAGTGAAAATGTGAGTTGCACTAACTGAGAGAGAGTGCACAGGAAGGGCACAGACTCTCACTGATTCTCAAACCCTAAACTCCAGCCTCTCCCTGTGTTCCCCAGATGTGGCCATCCTTTTATTCATTCGTATAAGCCACAAACAGGGCCCACTGAACTAAATATTTTTCTGAAACCACTAGTTGTTTTGTTGAACACTGACTTTAAAAGAATAATTTAAGTTCTGACTATAGTAAAAAGTCAGGGCAACTGTTAGGAAAATGGACAACTTGAAATGATAAGGAATAATTCTTTATACATTTCCATTTATCTCTGTAACTCTAAAATTTCTTAAGCAGTTTATCTGCTGAAAGTTCTTTTTTCTCTACCCTGGAATAAAATAATCATTCCTTTTATTTCAAAATCAATAGGCTACTTTTAAGGTAAATTTGAAAGTGAAGGCATTCTAGTAAGATAAATACAGTTTTTTATGCTTAATTAATCAACCTTTAACCCTAATAGGAAGTTAAACCTTAAGTGTTTACCCTGAAAGTAACAAGGGCCTGACAGACCCACTATTAGGAAATCCCAGGTATATATGAAATCCTTTGGAATTTATATAAAGTTCAAGAAATGAGAGTAGCTTAAATTGAAAACAAAACAATGATCCTATGATGAAGCAGGAAAAATCACTCCACCCAAAAGTGATCTGATTCTCACTTTCAAATTGAAGAGAGACTTTAAAGCCAGGTAACCCAAGGCCATTCAGGTATCCCCAAATGACTCAGTCCAAGAAGCCTGAACATACCCTAAGTTATTAATACATTTACTTTAGGAAAGAAACACAGCCCACATGGATGTATGCTGGAGTATTCAGACAGCTGTACAAACATGAAAGACATGGACCAAAAGATTTTATTGCCTACATTCAGCATTATTCTAAAGCCAGACTTGTGAATCTTACAGACCCATAGCTCTTGATACAGCGTTAAATTAGAAGCTGACATATCTCTTTGAGGCATACTTTACCCTTCAAGTGACGTTTCTAGGCAAGTTGAAGTAGTGTCTTAGTGGTAGCGGCGGTGGTGGTCATGGTGTATTTAACTCACACACATCAACAATGAAAGACACACAGATTGTTTTTTCTTTGGTATCTACCACCTCTAGGATAATTGAAATTTGGACATACTGAGTTGTATTGTATTCCAAAGCCATTTGAGCTTTTAGGTTTTTTAAAATTGCATTTTACAAGGGTACTGAAAACTGTATCTAGCAAAATTTTATTAGGTTCCTTTGAAAGACAGTCAGAAAAAGAAAAGTTAACAGAAACATAGAGTGATAAAAAAAATAGTTCTCTCATTAAATGTGTGCCTTAACAAAAATGTTTTATTGACTGGAGTACTTAAAAAAAACTCTCCCCAAAAGTGAAATTGAGTTAAGATGATGTTTGCCATAGATAATCATAGCAAATGCATGCCATTTTTCTTTCTGTTGCTATTATATAGCTCCTTGCGCATATATACATTTTATTTATATGGTAAATAATAGGATTTCTTTTAAGTTCCAAATGTTTTTGTTCTGTAAAGCAGCTAATTTTTATCCTCTCAATAATTCTTTCTTCATCGATCTAGAAGATTCTCAGAATATAAAATACTATTAGCAATAGTTTCTCGGACTTGGCTTCTTTTATTATTACTAGCATAAGAGGGTGGCACATAATAATTCAAAGAGGGCTTAGACCAAGAAAATTGGGCATTTTCTGAAGAGTGTGATCTAAGATGTGAAGTTTTCAGACTTCATCTCACTCTTTTAAAAAGGTGTGCCCATCTATTGCATCAAAATATTGAGTCATTAATTGTAATTTAACTCTTTCTTCATGGACAATATTCCAGTCAGGGTCTATATAGTCAAAGAGTAAAACAGGATGCATTAGACACTGGGCAAGATATATATCATCTTTGTGATCTTTTTTTCCTCTAAAAATGGAACTCAAAGCAGATTTCAGTCTAGGAGCAACAGTGTGTATTTAACAGTGTGTATCTCCCTAGTCATCTCTTGGATAAGCTATATAAAATCGTTTATTTTCTTGTTCATGTTAATTGCTTCCTTTTCCTTCTTGGTATGAAAGAATTCTGGCACTTTAAGAAATACTTCGTGTGCAATAGAACTTTGACGTACCAAGATATAGTCTGAAGACTTTTGGAAATCCCAGAATTTCACAAAAATAATTTCAGCATCAAAAAAATTCTCCACAAATACCTGCTTTCCAGTAGAGAACCAGCTCTTTCTTAGACCTCTCTTTGCTCTTTATTTTTATCATTAGAACTATCAGTTGGCTTTTTTTAGGGGATGGGCAGTTTTCAAAATTTAACACAACATTTAATCCCTTCTTGAGAGTTACTGCTACACAATTAGAGCAAAACCTTCTTGAAATATGGACCCTGGGTGATGGGCTACGCTTCTTCCCTGGCTGCGTGACTCACTTCCCTCTGTCTGAGTGCCCATGATTCAAATACATACCGCAGCAAAATTTTAAATTACTCCAGGTCAGAGACTTTCAGTGTCATCACAAGTAGTTGAAACCTCAAACATTAGTTATTGCCAAGTACCTACTGCATGTATGCATTGGATATTTTGGCAGAAAACCTCAATTATGTCTATTTTCTAATTTCTTCTCTGTGTAAAATCTGCTGGTAAGCATGGGTATTTAGAGATCTAGCCAAGCCTCCTTACTGTCAGTTGACCTTTTTCTTAAGGGTTTCGTTTTGTTATTCCTAGGCATGATTAAGAGCCTGCTTCCCTGTATTGCCCAAATACTGCACACACTGTTGGCAAACCAGTTTCAACGTTAGCCTTCGCAGAAGTTAATTGGGAAGCCAACACTGAAGATAATGGCCAGAATCACAAGAATTTTTTCAAGAGCATCCTCTCCTTCTCTGTGAGAGCAGATGGAGTTTACTTTATGTTCATCCCCTGTTCCTCTGTCTGAACCTTAGGTTTCTGTGGCAGCAGCTTGGGGGTGGTTAACCATTAAATGAAGTTGAAGGTATTATCAGGAATAAAAGCCTCAAGTCTATATTTGGCAATTGTGCTTGGTTTGACTTAGAATTTCCTTAATGGGATAGCATGAATATTAGAAATTTACAACCTCTCCCTTCATCTTTCCCCATCTTCATTTTATAATAAATGTATGGAAAACATTTCTACATAATGTGTAAACACCTGAATAATGCCAGCAGCTAACCTTTGACAGATATTTCCTGTGTGCCAGGGACTGTGCCAGATGTTTTATTATTTAATCCTAAGAACAACTTTATGAGCAGTATTGTTATCCCCATTTTATTTTTTTAACTCCTTTTAAAAAATTAATTGATTAAAGTTAATTTTAATTAATTTTTTAAATTAAAAAAATTTTAATTTAAATTATTTAAAATTTTAGAAAATATATATTCTTTTTTTCAGATTCTTTTCCATTATAGGTTATTACAAGATATTGACTATAGTTCCCTGTGCTATGCAGTAGGACCTTGTTGTTTATCTATTTTATATATGGTAGTGTGTATCTGTTAATTCCAAATTCCCAATTTATCCCTCCCCCTCAGTTTCCCCTTTGGTAACCATAAGCTTGCTTTCTATGTCTGTGAGTCTATTTCTGTTTTGTAAATAAGTTCATTTGTATCGTTTGTTAAGATTCCACCTGTAAGTGTTATTATTTGATGTTTGTCTTCTCTGTCTGACTGTTATCCTTATTTTAAAGATGGAGTTGAGAGAGGTTTCCTTCTCTTATTGCTCAGGATAATTCAGCTGATGATGGTAGAGCTGGGACTTGAGCTTGGACAGTCTGACTCTAGAGCCCATACTCCGAACCACTGTGCTTTCTACTTCCCCAAACATACTCTGAATGCCAGTTCATTATCTTCATCCTCCCTTCATCAGTGCCCACGTTCCTCTGTTTACCACAAGCTATAAAAAGACTCATTTCTCCAGGATCCTAAAAGAGATATTCAGCCATGATAGATTTAACAAGATTTTGTTAGAAAAATCAGCTTTCTTTAAGTCCCCTTGAGTAGCCAGCAGAATCAAAAGCTCAAGGTAAAGACGGGAGGATAGAGGAGGAACTCATCTTTCCTGACATCTCACAAAGTAATCCCTTCTAATGTAGCTGGTTATACACAACTCAGCTCCCGGTTAGCTGTCTAGTGTGCGGCTCCCCGAGATTACACAGTACAGAGAAGGTATGTCATTTGCTTGTTGCCTGAGGGGCTTAGTGCATTACAAAGAGAAACATTCTTTTAGGGATCCCCATCTAACAAATCCAAACAACAGTGCTTTACAGAACGGCCTAACATAGCATTCTAATTTTACCAGAAGTATAAATCTGATTAAAACATAAGACCAAACCTCTTCTGAGGAGAAATTAAAGTAGAAGTAAGTGAGTTGTTAAGCATCGTGCCTTTGATTTTGCTAGATACTGCACTGGGTAAGGCACATTTCCTGCCCTCAGGGAGGTTCTTGTCTTATATGGAAAATAAACTTCACGCATCATGTAGACCGGAATGTGGTGTTGTCATGTGAGAGACAGAAAGTGCTTTGGAGATTAGAAGATAGGGCGTGATTGCATATGATTGGGCGGGCATCAAGACAAGCTTGGCATTTGAATGAGTCTTCAGGAATGGGTGAGCAGCTCAAGCCCAGGTTTAAAGCCAGTACTAGCCTGGCTGCCTGCCTTGTCTCGTCTTCTCTAGGACCATATCATGGGGTTCTTTAATCCCAGAAGAAGGCTTGTACTTCACTGGGAGGAGAGTAGGTCCAAAGAGGAAGATGATTCGGTGAGTGTCAGATTTTGAGTGTAGGAAACTGGGAGTTTGGTACCATTAACAGATATAAGGATCAGGAGGAAGAGCTTGGTTTTTATTCTTGCCGGCAAATTCTCATCTACTCTCTGCGAATCCAAATTGAGTACCTGTCTGCTTTATGAATTTGTGTGCTTTTGATATGGCTATTAAGTGGAAAGAAACAACACGTCAGTTCCAGACTGATGCCTCTTCAGTGCAGAAGAGAGACGAGTCATTAAACCTGATTATTTGTCAGCTGGAATACTGTATATTGGAAACTCTCTGCCGATGTAGCCCTTATGGTCAACCATTCGATCTATATATTCCTCCAACATGTCATTATTTTCATCAATTTTTATAGTTCAGTTTTAGGGGCTGACACTTTTTAAAACGTTGCTTTTTGTTTAATAACATGCTCTGCAACTCCCTTGATAGGACCATTTGGCTTCAGACTGGGGACTTTTGAGAAGAGATTTTGTAAGAGAGCCATGGGACTGAGTGGGAGGAGAGGAGGACAAGTTTCCCTAAATGGGGTATCTAGAATTAGAGAGGAAGTGCACTCATAACACAAACAAACCTGGCCAAGTTCATGGCTGTGCCAGGGGACGTGGACTCTTGCTCCTCCTGGCTGTCCTGGCCGTCTGTGTCCTCACTGACCTGGCCACACCAGGCTGAAACTTGTCTACATTGGTTAAACTTGCTTATGGGACCAGGATCACTTGTCTTCCTTGTTTTCTCTTAATGCCATAACATCTTTCTGACTCTATTACTCAGACGTCTGTGAGGGAATCTGTATGAAAAACTAACATTTTCTGGATGACAGTAAGTCCCCTACGTACGAACCTTCAAGTTGCAAACTTGCAAAGATGCGAATGTGCCCTGGTGCGCCAGCTGTTGTACCGTACTTTTCAAGGTACCGTACTGTAAGATTAAACATGTTTTACTTTTTGTGTTTGTTTTTTATGTATTATTTGTGTGAAAAGTGTTATAAACCTATTACAGTACAGTACTATATAGCTGATTGTGTTAGTTGGGTACCTAGGCTAACTTTGTTGGACTTACAAACGTGCTCTCAGAACGGAACTCATTCGTATGTAGGGGACTTACTGTATCAGCACGTACGTGCAGAGTTCCATCTTTCCGAAGGCCACTCTGGTAGCGTAAGGATTGTCTCTTTAAAGATGAAACAGAGAGGCAGTTATCTGTGATCCTAGGAACAAAGAGACCTCTGGCCCATTTGGATGGGAGCACTGATACTTTCCAAGGGTTTTTCCAAAATGTTTCAGCTTCACCCCCAAATCTAAGCCAAAAATTATGAAAATATTATTGTTACTGCCCATTTATAGGCTTAGGTTTTACTCCATTACGTAATCTACTTAAGTAACCCTGTGCAGTCTGTCTACTTAACTAGCTAGATAACATTTTGTTTCTTAAATTTTTCCTACTCTCTCTTTATTCATTATCTTTTTTGTTGTTGTTTCATACCATGCAATTTAGCTGTTAAAAGCCAAACCCATTTAATTTTGACTGAGATCTTTGAGGCCAAAGAATTGGAGCATTTATTTAACTAAAAAGTCTGTGGCACTTGTTTCACCTCCAGGCTGCATCACAGAACTGTGATCACATTTCTTCTGGTTCAAGTGGCTGTGAGTAAGGAGTGCTCACCAGAATCAAAATTTGCATGTCCAGGCCCTTCAGTAGATTCTGAGTCAGACGATTCAGAGATACATACATATGGAGAGAGTCAGTGTAACCTGCAGTTGTACTAAAGAGCACAGGCTCTGGGTCCTTCCACCCGGCTCTGCCGCTTAATTGGGCAAATTTCTCAACCTTTCTGTGCCGCAGTTTCCTCACCTGTTATAGCACCTACAACACAGTGTTCTTGCGGGGACTAAACGGGTTAACACATGTGGAGTGCTCAGAACATTTCCTGGCACGTATGAATGTTACTGCTGTCATTATGTATTTTTTAAAGCTCTCAGGAGGTTCTGATGTTCAGTCCCTGTTACGAGCTACTGATTAGTCCCTTCATGTTATAATTGAGAAAGCTGCGGTTCAGAGAAGGTTAAGTGACCTTCTTGGAGTCAAAATTAGGAAGTGGCAGGCCTGGGAAAACATCCCGTCGTCTCCCCCACCACCCATATCTTGATTTCTCTCTTTACTTTTCAGGAGTGAATGAAACTGTACAGTCATCTCTGCCCTTAATCCTGAGTATGAAATATCTGTACTTCAGTTTCTTGCCAAAGAACTCAACTTTGTCCTCTCCACTGCAGCTCTTGTCAAAAGCTGTTGGAAGAAATCAGATTTATGAAAACTTGCCAGAAGGATTTGTAGTTCCTTTGTTCATCACAGAGCTTCCCAACCTTGTCATGGCACACACAGAAGAGGATACTGTTTGTATTCGATTATATTGGTATCAGATCAGATTAGACTGGTATATCGTCAGCTGGCAAGGCTGCTCAATGCTGGAAATGATGAGCCCCACCCAATCTCCAAAGGTTGACGGGATCAGTATCCCCCTATCTATAATAGGACTGCCCTAGCCAGAGGGGGTTTTGAAATTTTTTAGTAGAAAAGGCCTTCGGTCAAATGAAATTTTAAACAGAACTACCTATACAAATACTTCAAACCAGTACTTTTTTTAGTATGTATTTTATAAATGCAGATTTGTAACATTTATAAAATTCATCAGGGAGAACGATGAGGCAGTTTTGATGAACTCAGAAATTTGAGACTGGGGCTCCTGACGGTTGCAGAACAGTATCAGCAGCTTAACATCTAGAATATTTCTGTTTTCCATTTTGGTGGTATAGTATTAGGGAAAAATACTTAACATCTATAAGCAGTTGCAGAGGTATCAATCTTCTAAATCTTCTTAGTATCGTCTTGAATTAATCTGATCCAAAAGCTAGAAAGAGCCAGAAGTTTTTTGTCTTGACATTGAATTGTAATACAGCTGTTCGCATGCCTCGTGATAGGTATAAAGGTCAGACCAGGGGCACCTCAAAGTACGGTTGGGACCAGTCTTAATGATGTTACCTCGTTGTGATTCAGTGCTTATTACTGTACAGGTGGCTTAATAGTCATGGTCATGGTGAGGGTGTATGCCAACTAGTTGTACCTGCTCCTGGCCTGTCATTTGTTTGACTGTGATGTATGTGTAGGTTATTTGTACAATTTTATATGAATGGACGTGTGCAGGCTTGAATTTCCAGAATACCAACGCAGAATTAGAACTTTCCTAATCAGTGACTCATTTTTAAGAAGTTCAAATGTACAAGAAGAGATGGCAGGAGACACATTGACCCAGAGTCTGCCCTTGAGGAGACTTCATGTGTGAGGGTGGTTATCGGTGTGATAAAATGTATTGTGCTGTATATTTGCTTGCATTTCCTGTTTGGTTTTCTTGGTGGGGTTTTTGTGGGGGTTGTCTGGTGTTTTGTTTTTTGTATTTCAAGGCTAAGAAATGGAATTCCAAGAGAAAATTGGTAGAACTCCGAAAGCACCTCTTTAGAGCCCAACTTGATAACCACTGTTCCAGGGAGTGTGGATTTTATCCCTGGATGCTGCAGAGTCAGCAGAGAGTATAGTATGGTAACCACAGAGCCGTTTGCCCTGGTAGAATTGCACACGCCACCGGGGTCCTCGGGCGCCGTGCTGTCGTCTGACCTGGCTTTGCACCTAACTTGTGGCCTCAGGAAGACCTACAGGAGGAGGCTTCTTTTGGCCTCAGAGCTGGAACACACAGGACTTCTCCTGAGCCCTGGACTTGCTTTTACTGACAAACACTAGTTTTGTAACTGTTGTATTTCTTCTCATTTTGACTGCTAGGAAGTTCTAGGCCAAATTTGCATCCCCTGTTGGCAGTTCTGTGGGACTTCACTTTCTGGTTCGCAGGTCTGTGTAGTAACTCTCCTCCTGGGTTTATTTTCCCTTCACCTTGAATTCCATATCTATTTCTATCTTGTGGTGTTACTTATATTTCTGCCAGCAGTCTCAAGCTTTTATGGAAAGAAATATAAATAAATGTTTCTCGTGCTCTCTATTTGACTACCCCTTTTAAAATCACAGTAGGTGAGACTTTGCTGGGTCATCTGCTTTTATCAGTTTGTACCACAATCATTCTTATCAAAGTGGCTCTCTCTAGAACGCTGGTATTTTTGACTATCCAATGGCATTTCCATTGGAAAGGAAAACCTCTTCATGGCCCTATAAAGACATAAAGACATAAGTGGATGCACAGCTGTTCCCTGATTGTCAGTAAACATTAAAATCAGCAAATACTCAAAATCCTGATTCCCAGCAACTCTTAGCTTGGTTGACATCTTTAAGGAAAAGGAAGGCTCTATTTTTTTGGCTGCGTTGGGTCTTCGTTGTGGTGCACAGGCTTCTCATTGCGGTGGCTTCTCTTGTTGCAGAGCACGGGCTCCAGGCATACGGACTTCAGTAGTTGTGGCTCGTGGGCTCTGGCATGCAGGCTCAGTAGTTGTGGCGCACGGGCTTAGTTGCTTCACAGCATGTGGGATCTTCCTGGGGCAGGGCTCCAATCCGTGTCCCCTGCACTGGCAGGTGGATTCTTTTTTTTTTTTTTTTAATTTTAGAATTTTATTTATTTTTCTATACAGCAGGTCCTTATTAGTTATCCATTTTATACACATCAGTGTATACATGTCAATCCCAATCTCCCAATTCATCCCACCACCACCACCACCACCACCACCCCCACCACCACCACCCCCCGCCGCTTTCCCCCTTTGGCATCCATACATTTGTTCTCTACATCTGTGTCTCTATTTCTGCCCTGCAAACCAGTTCATCTGTACCATTTTTCTAGATTCTACATACATGCGTTAATATACAATATTTGTTTTTCTCTTTCTGACTTACTTCACTCTGTATGACAGTCTCTAGGTCCATCCATGTCTCTAGAAATGGCCCAATTTAGTTCCTTTTTATGGCTGAGTAATATTCCATTGTATGTATGTACCACATCTTCTTTATCCATTTATCTGTCGATGGGTATTTAGGTTGCTTCCACGACCTGGCTATTGTAAATAGTGCTGCAGTGAACATTGGGGTGCATGTGTCTTTTTGAATTATGGTTTTCTCAGGGTATATGCCCAGTAGTGGGATTGCTGGGTCATATGGTAATTCTATTTTTAGTTTTTTAAGGAACCTCCATACTGTTCTCCATAGTGGCTGTATCAATTTACATTCCCACCAACAGCGCAAGCGGGCTCCCTTTTCTCTACACCCTCTCCAGCATTTGTTGTTTGTAGATTTTCTGATGATGCCCATTCTAACTGGTGTGAGGTGGTACCTCATTGTAGTTTTGATTTGCATTTCTGTAATAATTAGAGATGTTGAGCAGCTTTTCATGTGCTGTTTTGCCATGTGTATGTCTTCTTTGGAGAAATGTCTATTTAGGTCTTCTGGCAGGCAATTCTTAACCACTGCGCCACCAGGGAAGTCCCAGGAAGGCTTTTTTAAACTGCTTTTCTTATACCCATTCTCACTTAGAATTCACTTTGGCCTTGAATTAATTGTCCCTCTTTTTAATGTTTGCAAACAGGAAACATTCAGAAACTTGACTGGATATGGATTTGAGCTGTAGAAGTTTATTTCACCTGTGTTTTGGCGGCTCAATAAATCACAGTTTAAAATACTTGATTCTGGCTTCTGAACCTCCTGTGGGCTATGCAGCTGCTTTATTCTCTATCTGCTACAAGTTCCTGATAAATTCCTAGGCTTGAGCTTGAAGGAACGTTCTTCTTTCAGAAGTAGGTCATCATGCCACAGTTAGTTTCCTCTCTCCCTCTCCTCTGCTTTCCTCTCTTTTTGGATGTCTCTTCTGACAGCACCAGCCTTTACTGGGCTTGCATAGACAGTAATGATATGTCGGTTATGAGTTTTTCAGGATTGGTTTTATTTCTTTATAGGGTTCATTTATACCCCAGTCTTACAACAGATGTTCCTCAACATGCAGTGTGGGATTATGTCCTGATAAACCCATTGTAAATTGAAAATATCCTGAGTCAAAAGCATTTGATACACCTAACCTACTGAGCATCATAGGTGAGCCCAGCTTACCTTAAATGTGCTCAGAACACCTTACATTAGCCTACAGTTGGGCAAAATCATTTAACACAAAGCCTGTTTTATAATAAAGTGCTGAATATCTCATGTAATTTATTGAATACTGCACTGAAAGTGGAAAACAGAATGGTTATAAGTGTATTAGGTGTTTACCCTTGTGATCGCGTGGCTGACCTGGAGCTTCAGCTGCTGCCCTGCATCATGAGAGAGTATCATACCACATATCACTAGCCTGGGAAAAGATCAAAACTCATAATTCAAAGTACAGTTTCTGCTGAATGCATATACCCCTTTTGCACCAGTCAAAAAAGTGTAAGTCGAGGGCTTCCCTGGTGGCGCAGTGGTTGAGGGTCCGCCTGCCGATGCAGGGGACACGGGTTCGTGTCCCGGTCCGGGAAGATCCCACATGCCGCGGAGCGGCTGGGCCCGTGAGCCATGGCCGCTGAACCTGCGCGTCCGGAGCCTGTGCTCCGCAGCGGGAGAGGCCACAACAGTGAGAGGCTCGCAAACCGCCAAAAAAAAAAAAAAAAAAAAAAAAGTGTAAGTCGAACCACTGTTAAGTCGAGGACTGTCTATATATAGATTCAGTGGTTTTCTGACCTCTGATACTTGCCAGACCAAGGTTTCCTCTGTGGGTCCACCACTTACAAATGTCCAGGAAGAATTTTAATACCACGTGGAAGAGAAATGACGAGATGACACTTCATAAATGACCTCAGACAGCAGCAAATCAGGCAACCCCTCACTCTCCACTTGTCTTGCTCTTGCTTTCTAAACCTTCCCAGCAGTACGATCTCAGGAGCACTGCTGCCACACGGGCACGGTTGCCAGGATGTGTCACAGTCCGAGCATGTCTTTTCACGTTATGGACCGATATGAGCCATAAAGATAAATATCTCTGGGCATGTTCCTAAAATCTGTGTACCCTGCTGCTGTCCACATGTGCACAAAATGTACAGGTCGGCCCTGTCTCCAAAGACACGGAACTCGGTCATCCTGGCTTGCTGACCCCAAGTGGCTTTTTCACTTTACTCGTCATTTACAAGTCTTATGATGGCTGCAGGATCCTGTATTACCTGCCTCCCTCCCCCATTATTTTTCTGACCTTATCTCCACTTATTCTCCTCTGCTGCTTTCCTCCAGCCATGGTGGACTCCTTGGTATTTCTAAAACGTACCAGGCCTGCTTCTGCCTTCCAGCCCTTCATTGGTTTTTCCTCCTCACATAACTGCCTTGCTCCTCCCCAGATCCTCCTGACTCACCTCCTTCAGGACTTTGCTCAGATGTCACCTTCTCAACAAGCCTACCCTGGCCACCTTTTTAAAAATTGTAATCTGCCTCCACTTTACCTTGGCTTTTGATATCTCAATCCCCCTTGCCTTGTGCTAATTGTTATAATACCACCCTCTAACAGACTGTGTAATTTGCTTATTTTTGTTTTTTTCTTACAAGCAAATATCAGTGAATATTTCTGAATGAATGAATAAAATGCTCCTTTGTATGGCACAAAGGAAAGCTGAGGTATGTGTCCAAATCTCAGAGGCCTTGTTTTCTTTTCTTTTTTTAAATTTTACTTCTGTTTTTTTATTATCAGAGAAAAATATTTATTTCTTCCAGATAGCTATGACAGAACTAATAACTTTTACTATACATGAATTCATTAAAAATCTCCTTTTGAAACGTATTATTGCCAATAATTCAAAGTACAGTAGCAAAATAAATGGGCATTGGTTCTTAGAGGCCTTGTTTTCTTGATAGTCAAACTCAGGACCTATTCCTGGGGTGCATATTTGTCACACACACACTCACATTCATACTCACATTCGCTGGGATGAGCAACTAAAATATCAATTAATCTGGATTACCCAGTGCTGGGAAAGGCCATGGTGAAAATGAAGGCTTTAGAATTTGCCACAGGGACAAACTTTATCCTCACCATGATATATATATATATTTATGTCTCATCCTGTATTTCACATCTCTTTATTGTTATTACGTGTATTTCTGTAGCATGTCAAATAGTTTTTATAATAAGGCTAAAATAAATCTAAAGAGAAATGGTAAATAAGTAGCCCAGCACTTTAAGTCTCCAGTTGCTCACTGGTAACATCAACAAATTGAACTGAGATGAGGAATAAAGCAAGTAAGCAGCAATGTACCGCCTCATTTCCTCTTCCCTGGCAGAATTTCTAATAAAGAGATGAGAACACTCTTTCCTGATGGGCCTGCCTGGTCCTCAGAATCCTTCCCTACACGACACAACCACTAGCAACTCTTCAGGGTTGGCATGTGAGATGAAAGCTATTTGAAACCCTTGACAGATTCCTTCCAGCTCTGTGATCTAAGAAAAGGGAGAAATAAAGGGTTACTCTTTGTCTTTCTAGGGACCTGGAACCTTGCTTGTTTCCATTTTTTGGGGTATTTAATATCCCTGCGTAAAACACATTAATAAGGCGGGAGCTTGTATCTCCAAGTAATCAATAACTGGGCTCTCTTCCAGTTTAGTCAGGAAATAGATGATATTAATTAAATTTTCTGATTATAGAGTTTTATATATTTTATCTGAATTGTCAATTTTCAACGCAACAGGTTACAAGGAAAGAAATACATTTTCTTATCATGATGCAGGTTACACTTAACCATTTCAGAGTTATCATTAGGGCCAATTATCATTGAAGTATGCTTGTGCCGAAGAGCTGCTTATGATAGATTTCTTGTCAATCAGGTGCTTGATCTCCAGGTAATTTGCTGTGTTTGATCAGTGCTGGTTGATAGTCATTAGACAAACTCTTCAGGCTTAACCACTGATGAGAAGTCGGGCACTTGAAACAATTGACCTCTCTCAGTTAGCCATTTTGCTCCTGCCTCATTTTCCCTTTGTCCTGTGTTCCTTGCTGTTGATTTTGACCTTTATTTTATCTTGTAAGGTATGCCTTTTTATTAACTTCCTGAAGGCCTATCTAGAACAGGACAGCCAGTACCCATATTATACATATATGTATAGATGTATATGCATATATATACACATATATACACACAAGCATCTTATATGTTTGGATGCATAAATAGATGGATAAATGTCATTTTTACTCTTGTGAGTAAAATAATGAAAAACATCAACTAGAAATCTTTTTATTCCTCTGGTGAAGAGGATATTTTGAGTGAGTCACCTTTTGAAATGTCTTGTAGGAAACATTTGAGTGTCAAATGCATATACACCCTATTTTAAAGAAAAAACGTACCTAGTATTGATTTTGGGTAGATTTATATAATGATTTCCCTTCATATTACATTTTCAGTGCGATAGATGGTATTCTTTAATTGGATCACAATTAGGAAAATGTGCTAAAGGTAATAAAATTAGAGAAAAGGACTGTGCAGGCCATTGTTCTGTTCTAGAATGGTCAAAGCTCAGGAATACTGCCCCTGACCATTCTCCACGCAATGGACGGTGTCTAATTTGTTACCATTTATTTTAGCCTCCTTTCTCAATGATGAACTCTAACTTATGATTAAGGTAATGAATATGAAAGCACTTTGTCAAGGATAAAACAGTCTATTCAAACATAAGATCAGGGATATCAGTACCTCTGCTGGTGTCCTGTTGGGCTAATTTGAGACATTGCCATGAAATGCAGCAAAATTCCTTAGTTTAGAAATGTTATGATTCATGTGATAATGTAGGTGACAGTGCTTTCATATGGTGTTAAAGAGCAAGAAAAATGTTATTCTCAAAATTGTGTATTCTATGTACAAAATTAGTGGACAGACCTCTGAGGTGTATTCAGGGTTGGTTATTTATACAGTTAACTTGATGACCTCCAGTGAGGAAACAGATTAGTCCTTCTGCTGTCTTGGGTTCACCACCATTCTATTCCAAATAATTTTCCAGTTCTATAGTTTAAATTGGTCTCCTGCATCACGAAGTCCATTATTGTGACTATCCTCTTTTATCACTGGATAGCACATGGATGCTAAAAATGGGGATAAAAATAAGGTTTAAAAATGGTGTTTAAATAAAGAAGCGCACAGCATGGCATTATAACTATTATGTGAAAATTATTGTTCAAGAATCTTACATTTTTGCAGGGTTGTGTTCACTTTGGTGGTTATGTGTTTGAAATATCTTGTGAGCACCATGCCGGGTTGTTCATTGAATTTTTAAACCATTTGAATTATTACAGCTACAGAGGCAATAGAATATTGCTTGAGTATTCTAAACAATTAATTGCTGGGCCTTAGACAGATAAAAGATATCCATGGTCCCACCTTTGCATTAATAGTAAAAGTGATTTTATTCCTCTAGTTCAAAGTCATTCGTGTCTCTGATGTTCACTTCTTACATTTAAGTTAAAGCACAGACATTCTCTGAGAGCGGTTTTGCTCTTATTTTTTCACCGATGATAAGAAAAGATCTCTTTCTCATAGTACTTACAGAAAAAGAAGCAATGAATTTCCTTTTGTAACCATTATTTTGCAAAGTTTGCTTTAAAAAAAAAAAGTAGTTCTGCATAATAATTACATTTAGTTTGAATTGATTAAGGGACCTAAATAAAAAATAAGAGTTCTCTGGTGTTTTTTGAAGGTAGCTTTAAGAAATTTTATTCAGAACTCTGTAGTGTTTAGAGGATTTTATTATTGGACACAAGACCATTAATTTCTGTTCCATGGTTCTTCCATCGCATTGTATTGCCTTTGAAGTCTTCACTTTTTTTTTTTTCATTTTAATGAAACATTTAATCCTCTGTTAAACATATAAGTTTGCTTAGTTTGATATCTTATCCCTGTGGTTTCATTTCCACAGGCTAGCCCTTCTCTAACAATGACACACATTTGATTAGCACCTACATTTTACAAAACATTATTTTCATATATATGGTCTCAAATTTATTCTCCTCTTTTCCCCCAGTTTGCTGTTAAGGGATTTTCCTTGAGTCAGTTAGTTGGTAAGAATTAGAACATGGTTCTGTTTCCAAAACTTAGCTTTATTCATTGCCATTTATCTGTCCTAAACAGTGTGCTTGTGCAAACACATACGCTGACTGTCACTCTCTATTCTTGAAGTCTTCACTTTTAAGAATGGCTTAAAACAAAGGAAGTTTCAGTCACACCATTTATCATGGAGAGAGTTAATGTGTAACATCTCTTGCCTGCTGGCTGCTTTCACCCTAACCCCATTCCTGTGTTGGTTAATACAACTTTAGGAGGAAGGGACAGAGAACGGAAGCTAGCTCGAGCCAGTTTTACGACAGGTCAACTTAGGTTAAATTTAGAAAGAGACATAAAGGAGTTTTGGGTATTTTCTGTGATTTGTCTGTATTTTAAGGATATGATCTGAGTCTCATTTTATATAATTTTGACCAACGAAGTTTTCATCTTAGGAAGACAGGAAAGCAGGGTCACTATTCTGAAAGAATGAATGATCAGGGTGGCTGAGGGCTGCATTCAGCACCTGGAGGGCCCCCTGGCTGCTGCCCATTCTGATTGGTCAGTGCCTGTGTCATACCAGCAGTTAAATATTTTTAGCATCACATCCGTGCTGGCATATCTGAGTTAAGGACTACATTCTTTTGTGTGCGTGTGTGCGGTACGCGGGCCTCTCACTGTTGTGGCCTCTCCCGTTGTGGAGCACAGGCTCCGGACGCGCAGGCTCAGCGGCGATGGCTCACGGGCCCAGCCGCTCCACGGCATGTGGGATCTTCCCGGACCGGGACACGAACCCGCGTCCCCCGCATCGGCAGGCGGACTCCCAACCACTGCGCCACCAGGGAAGCCCTAAAGACTACATTTTGATGGTGAATAATGTTGTAGCTCATCTCTGACAAGAAGTGTAAAGACCCACACCAAAAGAGGTCAAAAGCTGCAGCTCTAATTAAATGTGTTTTCAGAATGGGCAGGCATGGGAGATAGTCCATGATTGAGAAGACTCTGAAGACTGGAGAAGGCTTCCCAGATTTGGGGAAATTTGTTTATCAAGTAATTCAGCAAATATCTATTGAGAGTGCTTGCCATGCTAGGTTCTGGGAGATCCAAGGTAAAGTTAATAACACAGTCCTTTACTCTGAACAGTCACTATCTGCTTAGGATACTAATTATGGTACCATATTTGACATAGCCTGGACTGTTAAAGTGATGTCCGTCCTTAAAGTTTTACGCATGGCATTATGAGGGAAGATTATTCCTACCACCCACCGCCTCCTTCTGGAGTGAGAGTCAAAATATTTAACAATTGAAGCAGACTCTAACCAATGAGAATAAGCACTGGCAAACTGATTTATTTATGTTCTGCCCACCCATGGGGAACTTCTCTAATTTCCTAAGGGGATTTTAAGGACACGATATACCTGGGCTGTGTTCTCAAAGTATAAGTAAAAGACAGAAGACCTGATTTCAGGCCCTGGTCCTACCCGTTCCTAACAAGGGTTGGTTATAAGTCAGCCCTTAGGAATGCACTAAATATTTGAGTTTCAGTTTCTTCACCTTTAAAATGGAAATGATGTCATATGGAATGTGAATTTCTAACCCCTACTCCAAGTTTCCTAACTTTCCACAGGAATGAGCAATTTCAGTTCTCCCTTAAGAAATCTCCACAGTGTCCCCTAAAACAGGACTAGCTTCTCCATATGGGCTACTCTTCCTGCCTTTAAATGCTTATAACTCACTCTTCCCTCCCTCTTCCATATTTTTACCTGCTCTCTGTAAACTGATCATTTCTGGCGTAGCCCTCTTTTCTGAGCTGCTTGCTATCTTATGTTTCTGTTTACCAGCCTGTAAGACCTGACTGTCCTACAGGTTCCTCAGTTTAGCACTGTGGGTTTTACAAACTGAAGGGAAAGTTCAGTTCTTCTGAAATTACTGTGTAAACTTGGATGACTTTGCCTGAAACTTAGTCTCCCTTTTTGTAAAATAGGGGTAGAACACTAACATTCTAAGCTTATTTTTAGGAGAGAGAGAGAGATATTACCAAAGCTGTTATATAGACCATCTAACCCATGGACCCTCACAAATGGAAGTTTCTATTCATATGATCATTGTCATCATATTGTAAGGTAAGGATCAACGATGTATCACTAACCCAGTCAAGGGAATCTCTGCATACTAGGTTCAGTTTAATGAAGTTTTATTTGAGCATCTGCTGTGTGTCAGACACGGTGCTGAATGATAGGATACAAAGATGACGCTAAGCCGAACAGGCAGAGACCCCTGTAGCCCACGGCACCTAACACATACCCACCTGTATTATTATTATACCTCTCTAGTCTAGCAGCTGGGCTGAATGCTAACACACAGTAGGCACTCAGTAAATAGTTGTGAAATGTCATAGCTGTGAAACGTTTTGCCATTGCAATCTGATCTCTTCCTTTTGAATAGATTGTGTTGCATCTTCCTAGTACCCATCAGTGTTTCCATGTATTGTTAAGAGTCATAAATTAAAGTGCTCCTCAAGTCAGGCAAAGCATCTTAGATATGGAAAGGAATACGAAAGCCTATCTGCCCCTGTTCTGCCTTTGAGTAAGGATTCATTGAAATTATCTCAGAAAGGTAAGTGTGTGATCTTAAGTTACAATTTCTAGAGGAGCAAACTTATCTTTTTAGTAATACCCGCTGCTCCACACAGTATTGCTGCTTACAAGTTCCCCATTTTACCTACTTTATTGCCTGTTGTGAGGACTGTGAGATCATTAGTAATGAAAATATCAGAAATAGTTCAGTTTCACTGATTTCATTGACTTTTTGAAAATATAATTTTCAGATTAAAAAAAAAGACAATGTGCATTTAAATGGTAATAACTGGTTCCTTAATTCCAAGTTGTTCAAAGCATTTGGCCAACAAAGCATAGGACAGGAAATAGATATGTAGTTTTAAAACATACATCAGCAAGTCCTATAATATTGTTTTAAATGTCCATCTAATTTCAGTCAGTAAATCCAGTTTCTTTAGTTCATGTTCTTGTACATTGAAAAATATATAAAGAATTTGCTGAAAAAAAAGAAAAAAAAAGAATTCGCTGAATTAATAGCACACGGGAAAATTAGTATAGATACACCGTGGTCTCACCTTCCGGATGAATTATTTTTAGGCTTTAGAAAGGGGTTGAGTTATTATTTTTCTAATGTCAAAGCAAAAACCATAAGATAGTATTTTGCAATCACAGCTGCCTCACAAGAAGCCATTTTATATCATCCTTACTCATATATTCTCTGGTTGGTAATTAAATTTTACTCCAGGTGACACACAGCAGAGGTCAGAACTTCCTATAATGACAATAATGCACATTAATAACTGTGTGGTAGCCAGTAACACAACCCTTAATTAGAACCAGTAATCCGATAGGCTTCCTAATGAAACAGGAGCCCCACTGAACTTGTTCTATTTCCATACTCAGACCTAGGACAGAGCCACTGCTAGGATTTGCCTATAATAAGCCAGTAAAATGTGGCCTAATGCTAACTAAAGTCAGATTGTTATTTTAATGTGGATTTCACTTTTTTTTTTTTTAATGGATGACATTCAAAGAGCATTTCTGAAGTGCTGAACAGCTATTTTTTGAAGGTACAAGTAATGAAAACTCTTGATTTTACTTTTAAGAATATTCACTAGAAATAAGGATCTGTCTTGCCTAAAATTCCACAAAAAGAGAAATTCCTGGGCTTCCCTGGTGGCTCAGTGGTTGAGAGTCCGCCTGCCGATGCGGGGGACACGGGTTCGTGCCCCGGTCCGGGAAGATCCCGCATGCCGCGGAGCGGCTGGGCCCGTGAGCCATGGCCGCTGGGCCTGCGCGTCCGGAGCCTGTGCTCCACAACGGGAGAGGCCACAACAGTGAGAGGCCCGCGTATCGCAAAAAAAAAAAAGAGAGAAATTCCTAACCCTGTAAGAACTGTGCTATGTCCCTCCTTGCATATAGCACTTGACTGAAGTGAGCATTTTTAACCCAGGCAGTAATAGCCTTCTTCCTGACGTGGTGTATAATGGGAAAGTCACCGGGGATCATAGTTTGGTTTGGTCAGTAAGTTTCCATGAGGTGTGTTTTGTGCCATGATGGCTTCTTAGGTCCCTTATTCCAGTTCTTAGGAAATAATCATTTTTTCATATATCACTTGAAGATCCCCAGTTTGGATTGTAATAGGGTGATAACAATATAAAATTTTTCCTTAAAAAATTTTTTCTTCTGCACCAATAACTTGATATGTGCCCCTGAAGGACTCTGATACGAGCAGATGATACGGATGCTTCAGGGTGGAAGGAGTGTCTGACCCCTAAGAATATGCTCTATTCCTGCTCTAATGCTGATTTAACAATCTTAAGAGGAAACTTTATTGTGTGAGCATTGAAGTAAATAGGCAGCTGGAGCTATTAAAAAAAGAATGTTATGGGTTTAAAAGAAACCTTTTTGGTTGGGTTTTCTTACTTTACATTACACATTTTGTAACTTTCAGTAACTATAAGGGATGTCTATTTAGACGTTTAAAACATATATAGGAACACAGCTCTCAGAGAACTTTTAAAAATTGAGATACAAATTGCATATAACATTGTATTACTTTTAAGTGTACAATATAACGATTTTATATATGTGTACGTTGCAAAATGATTACCACAGTAAAAACGTTAATCACCACACATAGTTATAATTTTTTTCTTAGGACAGAACTTTGATGATCTACTCTCAGTAGCTTGCAGATATACAATATTATTAACTATAGTCACCATGCTGTCTGCACATTATATCCCCAGGACTTATTTGCCTCATAACTGGAAGTTTGTACCTTTTAACCACTTTCAGAAGAAGATTTTGCCTCCCAGTGTTTCATGATACTATGCCAAGCATTAGTAGAAGTCATTTTCTTCGAGGAGAAGTGGTCAGATGTTTAAGACAAATTTCTGTAAATGACAGTAATAAAACAGCGGCTCAGAACTCAGGATGTCTTAATTAGCCCTTTGAATAATTTGTTAGTGTCACTTGATTTCAGAGGCAGTTTTATCAGGTTCAAGATCAAACATTAGGATTGTGAAGTGAAACTTATTTATTATTGCTAGATAAAACAAATGATTTAAGGGCAGTCTCACCAGGTTTACTGAGCTTTTCTTTTGGAGAATAAGTTTTTTATTGAGTTTTCTCAATATTATTAGTAGACCATATTAAGTATTTTAATTTAGTTGTAAATGTTGGAAAACGTATAACTATATTGGAGGTAAAAGTTCAGCTTCAGGTCTTGCTCAAATTCATCTATCCTCTGAAATACTTATTGTGAGATTTGGAATGGAAGGGAAATTAAGACGGGAGATAAAATTATTTGGACATTTTAATGTATCTTGCTGGTTTAATTTAAAACAGAAAACAGATGGCGGTATAGCTCAGCTTTCCTATCCCCTCTGCATTTAGCGATACCCTTTTCTAGGCATCCCTTAGAACAGGGAAAATGTTCCCACGTACATCTAACTAATATGTCTCTTCTTGTGGCAGTGTCACTAGATTTATGGTTTGTGGGGTTTTTTCCTGGTTTCTTTCTCCACCCTTAACACTCCGCACCTCATAGTAAACATGGGGTTCGCCTGACACTTTGGGGGTGTCAAGAGGGAGACTTTCTCTTCTTGACAGTGGTACCAAGTTATCAGCTTCAGTGTCAGAGCACTGGGCCTCAGGGCTCCCTGCTGGGCAGAGAGAAGGTAATTTATGGCACTGAAGATATCAGTAAGAGGGTATTTATCACAGTGCCATTTGTAATATTAAAAAATTGGAAACAACTTGAATGTTCCAAAGTAATTAATGAATTTATAGTGTATCCATTAAAACATGTTATCACTGTAGACCTTGTTTTTGTTTGTTTGTTTGTTTTTTAAACATCTTTATTGGAGTATAATTGCTTTACAATGGTGTGTTAGTTTCTGCTGTATAACAAAGTGAATCAGCTATACATATACATATATCCCCATTTCTCCTCCCTCTTGCGTCTCCCTCCAGATCTTGTTTTTGAAGAATATTTAATGACATGCACAAAACTCACAGAATATATTAAGTGAAAAAGATTTAATAGTTATATATTCAATATGATATCAATATTGTTAAAAAATTTTAATTGTCTATCCAGCCACTCACATACATTCATCTTTTAAAACTCTTCTAAGACAATTAACAATGTTTCCAATTTTATAAGCGCACCTGCCAGTTTTATAACCAAAAAAAGGCTGAAGATTTCACAGAAGGATAAAAATGACAAAAATGAGAGTAGACTATGAAAATGTTCCTGATCGTTGGATTAAGGATCATCATTCAGGGTGTGACACTCTCTGTGATAATAGTTGGGTAGTTGGGTATTTAATCACTCCTCTAACACTCGTATGTTGTAAAATAGCAAGTTTTTAAAAATGTATGTATTTTCGGATATACCTATGAATATCCTAGTTTTCTAAAACATTAAATTGGAAATTTCACAGTTTCATTAAGGGATGGACATGTACTACTAATTTCTTTAGCTCTGACTTAGAAGTGTTTTGCTTTGTTTTCTGAATGGTGGTAACAGCCTACTTTTGTAACTTGGATCAGAAAATTCTGGCTGTCTCCATTTTTCACTGTTGATTTTTCACCTGCTTCAGATCTTTTCCAAGAGCTGTTCACTCCTCACACTCTCAAGCCTCCTATAATTTCTATCCTTGTTTCCGTAGAGAGCTTTCTTTCTTCCTTTTCCCTTATGTACCCTGAGGTCAGTTGGTGTGTTTTTGCTCTTACTAGATTACTCCTTGGGAAACCAGAAGTCAGTGTTGGGCCTCCGCGGACTATGTTTTGAGAAATTCTTCCTTCCAGCGTCTTCCAGAGTCTCACATCCACTATAGCAACATAGCCCAAAGATGTCCGTGTTTAAAGCTGTCAGTGGGATTCAGCAGAATTGGAGCTCGTTTCAGATGATTACTTCATGTGGCTATTTTACTATTTTGGCTGACATGCTTTAAATAGTGTTGGTCCATTAATAAATCACAGCAAAGGAAATGGCCTTTTTTAGTATTTTCTTAAAAATAGTATTTGATCATAAAGAAATGAAAAAGTATACAGAAGTTTAGAGAAGAAACTAAGAATCAAAAGTTAATCCCTCTGCTGAAGAACCCCTCTCCACAGTTTATTGGTTGATGCTTAAAATATGTCTATGTAGTTAACCTAAACTGGTTCATTAAGGTCTGAACAACAGAGGACCAAATTTACGTGGGCGAGAGAACGAGGGAGAGAATGATCGATTGAAACATGACTCTTCTGAAGGACGGGATGTGGGGTTATGGGGCACCCTGAATAGTGTTGTGAACATTAGATGAGCACTAATGATGGTCCAAACATCACCAATCCAAGGATAAGATAAATACCTTTAAATATATTCATGTGTCGTAAGAAAATACCTACAAACTAAGAACTAATCTAACATTTACAAACTATACCTTATTACAGTTTACTTTAGTTACAAAGGCTATTTCACACACACACACACACATACATTTTGTAAATTGCATCACACACAGACACACACATATGTATAAAAACATGTGCATATTTGTGACCACCCAGAGGGGTGGGATAGGGAGGGTGGGAGGGAGATGCAAGAGGGAGGGGATATGGGGATATATGTAAACATATAGCTGATTCACTTTGTTATACAGCAGAAACTAACAGTACATCCATTGCAAAACAATTATACTCCAATAAAGATGTTAAAAAAAAAAAAAGATGTGTGCATACACCCGGCATTTTATATATATATATATATATATATATATATATATATATATATATATATATATATTCATTTTGCTGTTTGGGGCACTTTACTAAGAACCTTATTTTAGGACAGTCCACAGTATGTAATAAAACACCCTTGTGTTTCAGTTCCTGGCACTGTGGGGAAAATGAATTTACAGATACTGTTCCCAGAACTTCTAAATCACCACAAATAATTTTAGAGCATCAACATAGCTTTGACATCTGTTTGTTTCCAACTACACCAGAAACGCAGGAAAAACAATGGGTAACAAAATCATTGTTACCATAAACTTCAAAGGCTTAAAATAATTTGTTTTCCTGGAATTTTATGTTGAATATGATTAAAGTAACTTGGTCATCAATTTAGAATTTATGCTCAGATTGTAATGTTATTCATAACGAAAGTAAACTTATTTCAGTAGACTACAGTGAGATGTGTAATCAGTAGAGGAAAAAGGAAAGATAACTACCCACTTGGATAACGTAGCACAGAATTTTCCTCCAGAGTCTGCACAGCTGGCATCTTAGCCTTTTCTTTAACAAGTCCTCCCCTTGCGCTGAGGGCACAGGCAGGCCTAGTTCACTCCTGGCTTCCTATGTTATAGCTGGGTGATCCTGGGCGAGTTACTCTCCTTTCTGGCCTCAGTGTTCTCAGTCATAAAGTCAGGGAATTAAGTGAGATAACATATGAAAGTTCCTCCCCCAGGGCTTGGCACAAATAGGGTGTGGAACAAATATGGTTTCTTTGGTTCTTTCCCTTGCCTTCCCTTTTCTAAGTATAGAGTGGTTATTGGATATTCTTTTGTGCTTGCCCTATTGTCTGTGCCTTATGGCCACTACCTCTTCTTCTCTTTTTTCTTTTCTTTTCACAGTTAATTCATGTTAAATTAGTTCAAGCACTGCGTATTGAGCACCTACTATATGAAAGGCACTCGGGGTAGATAGTATAGGACATATGAATGAGTAAGGCATGGTTCCAAAAATAATAATAATAATAAGGCATGGTTCCTATCCTAAGCAAGATTATAATATATATGAGAGAAAAAAGATGGATGGGTGGATGGATGGATAGGTGGGTGGATGGATGGATGGATATATAAGATGTATTAACTGCTTTCCCAAAGTAGAAGGAATATCAGGTTTGGTTGGGGCAATGAATGAATTTAGTTTGAAGTTATTACACATTTTCATTTAGATCCTGTTTAGATGGAAAATAGAATGTACTGGAATGTTTTTTTGTAGCACATTTATAAAATTAAATTGAGTATTCGATATTGTTACAGTCATGTTATTGTAGCAAAGGAGAAAGGAAAAAGTGTGTGATTAATAAGTTCCAGTTATATCATTAGGTGGATTCTCTCAGCATTATTTATTATGTACCTTATAAAGATTTATAGAAAACATTTTATTAAATTTACCATGTATTTCTTCATGTTAAGAACTGCCTTAACCTTGGAAACTTTAATTTCTAAGTTACATGTATATAACAGTTTCAGTTTTTGAAAATTTGGATTTCTCCATATTTTCTGCCTCACCTCTCTGTAAGGAGGGCTGTCACCATTTTGCAGTATTTAAAAAGGATGGAGTTTTGGGTACTGATGCATTGAGCTCATTGCTCTCTCCAGAGCTTGCTATTCATGTCTGCTATTGTGTGCCGGCTGGGAAATTGTTCCCAGGACTCCCATACAATTGGGGATATTGGCATCTACATAAGAAATGCCTAGTTAGTGTGGGTATGGGACTGAAATCCATCTCAAAGTCAGTCACCAAGTTCTGTACCTGAGGAATTTCCTCCTCCCACAGAGGGTACCTTTTTTCAATTTGCGAGAAAGGTGTCTTCAAGGCTGGTGGTTGCCCTGGTTGCTCCCCTAACCTCGTGGTAGTAAATGGTTAAAATGTGATACCTGAGATAAGTAAGACCGACTGATGTCAGATTTAGTCGGTTCCTTGTTTCTAGACTGTGAGTAAATATGTGGTTACCCGCCCCCTTTTTTCTTAAAATGAGACTCATCAAACAAATGTACCATTCTGACATGCGATCCTGTCGTATGTTATTCATTCCACCCAAAGGACGTGACTAGAGCTCATTCAAAGCCCCAGGAGTTGGGCATGATGAGGGAAGAATTGTAGAATGTTCTGCTGTGTATGTGCCACAGGACTTAATTTATATGGTGAGAGTAACTATAAAATCTTACCAAGTAAGTCAAAAAGACAGTGCTGTCAGGACTTTTCAAGTATACCTTGCTGTTCATATATTCTCAAAGATTAGCCCCAAAAGGTGAAGGCATATTATCTCCCTTACAGCCAAGGTTAGAAAAATAACATTAGAAGTGCAAAAGTTGTATGATTGCCCTAATTTGTGCACACTCTAAAGCAACTACGGGGACTTCCCTGGTGGTCCAGTGGTTAAGCCTTTGCCTTCCAATGCGGGGGGTGTGGGTTCAATCCCTGGTAGGGGAGCTAAAATCCCCATGCCTCATGGCCAAAAAAAACAAAACATAAAACGGAAGCAATATTGTAACAAATTCAATACTCTAAAAAAAATTAATGAATAAAGCAACTACCATAAGCAATCTAAAATAGTAGTTGCCAACTGCTGTAGCCATGATTTAAACGGTGCCAGGCTACCATCTCCCATGGCAAGGGAACTCTTAAACTGCAGGAGACACAGCAGCCCGTGAGCATCTAGGTCTGCACAGACAACACGAAGACCAGCAGCGACATGTGAATCTTGAGTGCTTGAAACATGCCTAGTCCAAATTGAGGTGGCTGGAGTGTAAAGTACACATGGGATTTCACATACTTAGGAGAAAAAAATATTAAACATCTCACCATTTTTATATTGATTATATGCTGAATTGATGATATTTTGGATATGTAGGGTTAAAGAAAATATTAAAATTAATTTCCTGTTTCTTTTTACTTTTTAATGTGGTTACTACAAATTTAAGGTTACGTAGATGGGTCACATTTGTGGTTTGCATTCCACATATTTCTGTTGGACAGTGCTGGTCTAGGTATTTCAAGAGAAAAGATGGGGGGATGTGTCTATGATTTCTTCATAGTCTGTATCTCACAAAATACTGGATCTCTTGTTCGCTCTGTCCCACAGGCATGGGCTGTCTCTGTAACAAGGACATACAGTATCATTGGTTACATGTCTTTTTCATCCCATGGCTGTTCTGCAGTTTACTGAGTATGTAGATTACTTACAATCATTCTGTGTCATCTCTGCCGCAGAATCTTTGTGCACAATCTTAGTAGTTTCCTTAGGAGAAATGGTTTTCAGCTTTTGCTCCACGTTGCCCTCCAAGTATTGGGTTTGGCCAAAAGGTTCATTTGGGTTTTTCCGTAACATCCTACAGGAAAACCCGAACGAACTTTTGGCCAACCCAATATGACCAGTTTGCTCTTAGCAGAGGTACATGCCTCTTTTGCCATTTTTCTCTCCAAACTGGGGATTTTCTTTTTTGTTGTTGTTATCTTTGCCAGTGTGACAGAGAGTGTGTGTTATCTCTATTAGAAAAGGAAAAACAACTAAATTTCACACTCTGACATGAGCTGCTCAGTGTAAAGTAACAGGAGAGTATGAGAAAGGACAGTGTATCCTTACCTGCTTTAGATAGAGGTTTGAGTTGATTTGTAGTCTCTGCAGAAGTGTATCAGACTGGGTGACCATTCCAAATTATATTTTGCATGACTATCCGGTCCTCTTTGCCAGCATGAAGACCTTAAGAAATAAATCATTTAACCTGGCATGGAGTACCTGGCAGGATGAGTCAGCCCATACATGTGCCCTCGAAATGAAAGGACACCAAGAGCAGTTAACATCACACACAGCTGTCCGAGTACATAATGAAGATCCTAGGGGAAAGCATCCTTCTTGACTGGGAAGTTTTTAATTGGCCTGGCTACCTGGGATACAGTTACATCAGGACCGCAAGTCCAATTAGCCAAGAGTTTACAAAAATCCATCCTGTGGCTTCTGCACTTGAGGAGAACAAATGAAAAAGAGCCCTGAACACACACACTCTTCTGCTTTCCTTCTTTTCATTTGCTAAGTGTAGAACTGGTTTGTGTCAAGAAATTGATCGTCACTGTTGTCTCTGGCACATGACCATTTTTCACACACAAGTGGAATAGTTCCCTAGGAGGCTGCTGTCCTGTAATTGTCATGTCTCAGGTTTGCTGCGTGGTTGTAACAATAAGAGAGGCTCAGCCACTTGATGAATGGATGCTGCTAGACATCTGTGCTGCTTGCTCTCTCCCTGCTACTTTATATTCTGAGAAAAGCTTGACAGTACTGCAAATCCTTATAGGCCTTGGTTTTTTTCACTTGGTTGATTAGTTGGATAATAAAATACCTACATTAAAAAATATTTTTTAACGTTCCACACATTCTCTTATCCCCATTGCAGGTGGTGATAGGTCACGTGCCATTTGCTGAGCTTATGTGTGTAAATCATATGCTTTACATTCTAGACATTTCTTCCTCTTTCTTCTGCACAGGGGCTTGGGATAGAATTTAGTCCTCGTTACTTTGCTTTTTGTTATCTGATTAGCTGAAGGGATCTGGCCCTTTCTTTCTGAGATAAATATCTTTTTGTTTTCCCCATTTCAGGATAAAGTCTTCAATATACATTATAGCTTTTTCATTTGGCTAAAAGACTATAATTTGGGGTTGTTTCCCACCACACCCCCCCCAATCGTCTCAAATCTCTACTTTTATTAGTATAAATTTTTAATTTGTGCTTTAAACTTAGCCTGGAAGGGTGACTAAAAAGATGAATTTTGGATTTAAACTTAGCCTGAAAGGGTGACTAAAAAGATGAATTTTGGATTTAAATGTTTGTGTTTCATTTCCCTAAAAGAAGATTGTGCTGCATTATTTCCTTGGCCCAACACACTCTTCATGGCTCAGGTCCAATCTTGGCTTTCTTTAGTAATGATCTCTTCCTGCTTTAGCCAACAAATTTCCTTAATACACATTTTCACTGAAGTGGCTGTTTAGCTGCAGGAGGAGCCTGACTCAGATTCATTTTAACTAAGCATCTACCAAAGAGCCTGGTTTCCTTTTCTGATTCCTTTATATTGGCTTGTCCTGGAAAGATGAGTCGCTTTCCCCGTCAATCTCAGTTTCCTACCTCTGTAGTACAAGACTGGTCTCCTTTGCCGGGTTGTCATGAGGCTTGGATGAGATATATGTGTGAAAGCCCTTAGAAAATGTCAAATGTGACAATTCTTTAAATGTTTATCCTGGAAATCAAGCACTTGTCATAGCTTCTCTCCTGGTTCTTACCTTAACTGTCTACATGTTCATCGTACACTCGTTAGAAATACAAATTCTCCATTCATTAGCTGATTGTTTACTCAGAAATATTTTGTTGCGGACCTGAAGTACATTACTACATCTTCTTCTCCTTTTCTACAAAATCTCCTTGCGTAATGTTGTGTCAGAGAAATGGAAATCTTTAGGTACTGTAGATGAGTGCTCTGTGAGTAGTAATGGAGGATTCCTCATTGAACAGGATGAAAATATTTTTAGAAGTGAGCCCACACAGTAATCATCATTGCCAACATGGATTTACAAATGTGGGCATCTCATTACACATGGTACTGGAATAGGTGCTTTACCCCTCCAGTTTTCATCTGTTTAAAATGAATGTACTTTCTATCTCTGTTTTCTTTAAGGTTCACCATTCAGGGTTCATGCTCGAGTTGCATGGTTTTGTTTTCGGTTTTAAAAATACTGGTTTGTTACTGTCTCCTGAATTTCCCTTGCAGCTTCTAATTCTTCTGATTATTTCTTGTGTTTCATGTCCAGGCACTAGAAGGAAATTTAATTTTTCATTTACTGGACCTAAAAGTGCTTATTCCTGTCCACCAGTCATCCCCTGTTTCACTTGCCCTGCCTTCCGTCCCCATTGCCTTTGTAAATGAGGTGCATGGTTTGGGAAGGGCCTGGAGTCAGTTCTAGAAAGTGAGCTGCAGCTTCAAGCCATTCCCTGCTTCTTTCTGATTTCGGCTGTTTGTAAGAGGAAACAAGCAGGGGCTTGGAGCAGTTAGTGAGCCCAGTGTAGGCCTGGGTGTCAAGGGGGCAATTATCACCTTCCTCTGGATACAGTTTGGAACTGGCTCTGGCCTGGTGGGGGCCACCCAGGTAAAAGAAAAACAAATATTTTGACAAGCTGAGCTTTAAACAGTTAAGTAGTGGGAAAGGGTACTTAATATTTACTTAGGACTTTGTCTTTATTTTACCTATGTGCTAAAACAGATACCATGTTCCTTACAAGGGAGTGGGAGTGTAGATTATTAGGATCATAATATAGATTATATGTAATACGTATTTGGCAAATAAGCTCAGGAGAGATAATCATGTCATATCCCTCACCTCTCCCGTATTCTCTCGTATTCCCTATTTTCACTCTCAGCTCAGAAAAAGCCCACCTGTCCTTCCCATCCCACCACACCCAGTGGTGCCTGGGATGGGGTCTGGGAAGAGGGATTTCATCTCCATCTGGTTGCCTTTTATTTGCATCTCATGTTAATGCCAGAGATGTTGCACTTTAAAATATAAAGAGCTTTACACTTACCTAGAAAGAACTCTGTGTGTGTGGGACTGTGGGGGGGGGGGTGCGTGCGCACGTGCACACATAATGTATGTGTTTATATATATAAAACTGTGTTATGTGATAAACTTTCTGGTTACTTTCTTTAACACCATGTCTTCAGTGATTCTCTAATATCACTAGGATCTCAGCTAGTACCGCGATTTATTTATTTATTTTGCGGTACGCGGGCCTCTCACTGTTGGGGCCTCTCCCGTTGCGGAGCACAGGCTCCGGACGCGCAGGCTTAGCGGCCATGGCTCACGGGCCCAGCCGCTCCGCGGCATGTGGGATCCTCCCGGACCGGGGCACGAACCCGTGTCCCCTGCATCGGCAGGCGGACTCTCAACCACTGCGCCACCAGGGAAGCCCAGTTTTTTGAAAGATGTTTTTGCCTTTATTCTTTTCGCTAATGATTCTGTGCATGTAACCATTATCCTTATTGACATTAATCTAACTGATCACCCAGGCCAGTCTTCTTTTCAAAGCAAGGGTACGAACCTCCCACTCACCAACTCCCTGTATTTTAGTGGTTCCCCAGATTTTTGGATTTTAAGGACCAATACACTAAACAAAAGTAATTAGGGTTAGGGATCTAGTATCTTCTTAAATTTTTATTTTGTCAGAAAGGACACAAACTAAAACAACGACCACCTTTCATCACTATTTCATAAAAATACCCAGGGGCTTCCTTGGTGGATCAGTGGTTAGGAATCCACCTGCCAGTGCAGGGGGACATGGGTTGGAGCCCAGGTCCGGGAAGATCCCACATGCCGCAGAGCAACTAAGCCTGTGTGCCACAACTACTGAGCCTGCTCTCTAGAGCCTGTGAGCCACAACTACTGAGCCCGCGTGCCACAACTACTGAAGCCCGCACGCCTAGAGCCCATGCTCCATAATAAGAGAAGCCACCACAATGAGAAGCCTGCGCACCTTAACAAAGGGTAGCCCCCGCTCGCCACAACTAGAGGAAGCCCGTGCGCAGCAACGAAGACCCAACACAGCCAAAAATTAGTTAATTAATTTTTTTAAATACCCAAAGTGTTTTATTTATTTATTTTAATACCAGTATTTATCTAATACCACTACTTATATAATACCAAAAGTGTGAGAAGTACATAATTTTAGATTAAAGTTAACTCTTTGAAAAATTCACTGCACTTGTTTTTCTGTTTACCGCCTGGCAATCATCTCTTCCTGAGTTGGTTTTTGTGAACACCTCCTATGCAGCCGTATCCCTGACCCAGGTCGCCTCCCAGCCCTGCTTGAACACTGCTAGTGGTGGCCAGCTCTCTACGATAGTTCTTAGACAGGATTTCTTTATAGTTTTTTCTTTTCCAGATGAGCATCTGCAAGGCTGTCAGCCATTCCTTCCTTGGAGGGTATGACTTCTAGACCTTTGTCTACCATTCTCACTCTTCTTCAGAAGAGCTCAGACTAGGTCAAAGGAGATGTTTAGAACAAATGCGTTCAATGTAGAAAGCACTCGATGAAAGCAGGCTGTTGTTATTCATCTATTCCTCCCCTCCTTTCTCCTGAATTTTGACTGTTTATCATTTGTCAGGCGCTATGCTGGGGCCTGACAAAGAGGAAGCAGTCCAAGGACGCATATCTAATGGGGCCGCAGACAGGGAGGTGATGCAGCCGCGCGCTGAGGGTGCACAGAGAGGCGGTGTTGACACACCGCCATGGGCAAGTGCAGAGGGAGCCCTTGGCTTGGTCAGGGAAGGTCAGAGAAGCCTTGCTCCTGCTGGAGAGGAGCATTAAACTGAGGCTTGCAGAATGACACTGAGTTTCCCAGGTGAAGTAACATCTTACAGGTCAGAAAATAAAGATGGATCAGGGCAGATGCAGGGACTTATATAGGATCTACAGGCAAGCTGGAGCCCTATGAGTTGCCTAGGGCTGCTGTTACAGAGTACCACAAACTGGGTAGCTTAAGATGACAAAATTTCACAGTTCTCAGGGCTAGAAATCCAAATTAAGGTGTCAACACAGCCATGTTCCCTGTGAAAGTTGTAGGGAGGATCCTTCCCAACCTCTTCCAGCTTGTGGTGGTTTGCCAGCAGTTCTGAGTGTTCTGACTTACAGCTGCATCTCTCTCCCCCACCCCTCCCCGGACTCTGTCTCAGTGTTCACATGGCGTTTGCCCTGTATCTCTGTGTCCAGATTTTCCTCTTATAAGGACAACTGTCACATTGGATGTAGGCTTACCCTAATGACCTTATCTTAATTTGATTATATCTGCAAAGACCCTATTTCCAAATCAGATCACATGCACGGGTACTGGAGCTTAGGACTTGGACATGTCTTTGCTGCGGCAGGGGAGCACAGTTCAAGCCATAGCAGTGGGTATCAGGGAATGGTGAGCCGGGGGCCCAAAAGCATAATTTCTTTCTATAGTCAGGATCATATATTTTCCTCAGTACAAACCTAAATCATTCAGAGAGCTTGAATTTGTTCCTAATCAAAAAATCCAGGTATTTTCATGAGAATAAACCAAGGCTTTCCCTAAATTTATACAGCCGATTTTTCCGCCCTTGTAACTTATATGTAAGACTTTTCCCTATTAAATATTACAGTGTTGGCTTTGGCTAAGAATTCATGCTGGCCTGTTGAAATAATTTCAAGTATTAATTCTGAATCTTACATTCACCATCCCCCCTAGCTTTGGGACATTTATGTATTTAATAAGTGAGCTATCAGTGACCTGATTTATGGCATTTTTAAGTGTTGAAAAAGTGCTGGCCAAGAACAGGGCCTTGCGGCACATCCCTAGATGCTTCCTTCGTGCTGGCTGTGACCCTGACCATCTGACTAACTCAGTCACTTGTTTAGCTAGTTATCCACTCATCCAAACCACATTTCCTCTTCCCAGATATCCTCGTCTAATCCATGAGCAAATAATGATTTTTATTCAGCTGAAATCAAAATATACTACGTAGCATTTCCGAGCAACCTGACTTCCTCACCAACCCCCAAAGGAAAAAGGGCAAACGTTAATGTGCATGACTTGCCCTGAAGGACTTCACGGGTGCCTGTTCTTTTCACCAGTCTTGCTAACCTTCTATTTCACCAGTCCATTCTGGAAATTTCACTTCAGATCAGCATTAGCCTTACTGCCTTTCATTTCTAGAATCTGGTTTTCTGTTCTTTTAAAGAATCAGAATGGTATTTTTCCTTTCCATTAGCACCTCTCCTATTATGCAGGTTTTCTCAAAACAACCAAGAGTGGAAACTCCTTCCTGATTAGGTCATGTAAATAAGAAGCACTTTTAGCCCCAGTCTTCATTCACAGCCCCCTTACTTGCATCTTCTGGAAAATGCAGTAAATTCAAGCTATCTTGAGAGTGAGGCATATTACCTTCATTTGAAATATGGTAATATTGTAAAACTGATACTAAAGTAACTTACAGCACATGACTCTCTTTGGTTCCCTTCTTTCTCATAAAGATAATTCCTCTCTGATTTTCTTAAATTTTAAGATTGTAAATTTTTAGAGCCATACTACTCTGTCTTTGGAATGATTGGTTATCTGCAGTGTCTAAGGACAGTCTTATTCAGAAGCAAACCAGTAGGAAGCCAGTGTGGGAGCCCTGTTTATCCTTTTCCATCAGATCCGCTCTTCAGAGACGTGACCACTGTCACAAGTGACCCTTGAACGAAATATCTAAGTTTAGAAACATCAACTGTGCTGGCAGGCTACATTAACATTCCCTTGCCTATCAGCTCAAGTGTATTTTTTTTTACTAACGATACATTTATATTATATCCCCAGATTTCTTAAGAGCTGAAGTGAGTAAAATAGATATCATTTTCCTTTTCTTTCTGTTCTTCAGGCGGGCTTTTCAAGGTCATGGGGCAGTCAGGATTTGTTACTTAAAAAAAGGATGGCCTGACAGCATTTGGAAATTGATATGCTGGTGCCGTGTTCTGGATCAAAGCCAACATTAGTGTTCAGTGTAGGAAATGTCCAATTTGACGCTGTCCTTTTTTAGCTTGTGTCAGAATCAAGAGAAAGTTCTAGGTAATTTGCACACTCTGTTTTAATAGTTTCAGATAACTCTGTTTTGCTTCAGAGAGCATGTTTACTTTTACTCTCTGTCATGCTGTTCTTGTTTTGAATGAAGCAATCATTTATGGTTTTCGGTGTTGAAGTTTAGTGCATTTCAGTTTCTACAGACTCTGAAACAGTTCTCTGGCACTGTGTGTGTGTGTGTGTGTGTGTGTGTGTGTGTGTAAAAGCTTTCTAGTTTTGATTTCTTTGAAAAAGAGCAGAAATTTAGAGATAGTTGCAACAGGTCTAGGAACCAAAACTCTTCTCGGTGTTTTGGTTTTTTTCCCCCCAGCAACCTTTTACAGTTTCCTTTTTGGTAGCAATTTTTAATTCCATGTTAAACACCTAAATTACCTTGCTTCCCTCATTTGTTTTTTAAGCTAAATTGGGATAAAATACAAGGCGCCATGTTCATTTTCCAAGGCAAAATGTAGTATTTCCCTGCTCCCTGCAACTGCCAACCTCCCTGAATTCCCCACACCAAACACTTTAAGGGGAAAAAAGGGTACTCCATGTTTATGTTTCATTCACTGAACCAATATATATTGAGGGGTTTCATTATGCAAAGATCTGTACTGAAAAGTAACCATAAAAATGGTAGGCCTGGGCTTCCCTGGTGGCGCAGTGGTTGAGAGTCCGCCTGCCGATGCAGGGAACAACACGGGTTCGTGCCCCGGTCCGGGAAGATCCCACATGCCGTGGAGAGGCTGGGCCCGTGAGCCATGGCCGCTGAGCCTGCGCGTCCAGAGCCTGTGCTCCACAACGGGAGAGGTCACAGCAGTGAGAGGCCCGCGTACCGCAAAAAAAAAAAAAAAAAAAAAAAAAAAAAAAAAAAGGTAGGCCTACAGTTTCTCAACATTTTGTGACTTAGGACCATGTCATTATGAAGGTGAGGAGAGTAGTCTAGTGCTCTCCAATGGTTAGAATTGGAAGTGCTGTTATTCCAAAGAATTCTGGGGCCGGGGTGGGGGAGGCATGGGGAGAAAAGGTTAACATTTATTTGTTACCAGATATCTGTTATGCGCCAGCACTGTGCTGGCCCCCTAATAACGGTGCCGTGAGTTAGATGTTATCACGCCCTAGGTGATAGGTATGGTACAGATGGGGATGCTGAGGCCAGACACCCACACCAGAAGCACAGAGCTGGTTATTGGCCGAATGAGCACTTGAAAAGAGCGCCCTCTCTCTCTCTCTCTCTCTCTCTCTCTCTCTCTCGATAACTCCATCTGCTTCCCAATATAATATTGTCTTCCTTCTTGTAAAGTACTAGATCATCCTGAAGGTGAGATTGTTAAAGCAAAGAAAATACATTACAGGTTTTGTTGGGAGAGGAAGAAAATTTTTTAAATGCTCTATCATTGTCAGTTCATAAATTCAACTCAGAAAGAAAAGACCACTTTATATAGTTAAATTGCCTTTGTTTTAAAAGTTAGACATTTATCAGTGTTTTGAGACTTTTCAGGACTCATTTTTATGTTAGATAATCTACGTTTTACTTGCAAAATTCTGGGTTCCATTTTCAGCAAGTATTATTTTCCTCTGACATATTAGTACTTGGGAGCACTAATTTGGTCCTGACCATCTGTGACTGCATCTGTAAGTGCTGCAGTACAGTGACTTGTGGCAAAAATACTGTCAGAAGATAGTGTCAGTGACCCTTTGTGTGCTGTGTGCTCTTTAAAAACCAGAAAATACTGTAAAGCTACTTTACCCTGATTGCAGACCATAATAGACTGGATACTAAGCTATAATAGCAGATCTATATAATAAATCAAGTGCTTTATAGTGTTCTTTTCGTTTAGAAGAGAGGTATAAGTTTTTCATAGAATATGGCAAAAAGTGCATCTTAGCCATTTCTAATGAGGTAGTTTTAATATTCATTCTATATGAATTATTTAGTTCAAGCCATACATGCAGTACACGGCATCAGTTGTTACTTTTGTATAGCATTTATAATAGATTAGCTGTGCCAGCAGGAATGTTGAAAAGACAGGGTAGCAGGAGTGGTTCTGCATTTAGTCAGAAGAGGTTATATGCATCCCCAAATCTGGGTGTAAATTACCAATTTTATTTGTGTTCTGAAAGAATGTGTTTATCTTAAAATTTCAGTGTTTTGAAAAACTAGATACGTAGATGTATATGTTTTCTCTTGAAAAACATGATACTTTGTCCCAAAGCTTCTGTCATTTATTCTCCAGCAGCTCACATGTCGTAAAGCAGCCCGTCTGGCCGAGGGCTGGACCACCTGAGGATGGTGTGCACTTCTGCTAAATTAATCTGCAGGCTCTGGGACTGGGGCTGACATTCACTGTCCTTTCCAGGGTAGTTCAGAAAAGTGAACCATGGTGATTCCTTTTCTCCATCTCCTCTGCCTTCACAGAGGCAAGCCACTAGCTTTCTATAACACAGATACAAATAACATAGGTTATTTTTCTCAGGTGTTAAGTTAGAGCATTTGAGGCTAGTTAGAAGAAGTCCTCTGTCTTAAAAACTTTCCTGTCTTTTAGAACCTTTCCATTCTTCTCCTAGCTCTCCTCAGTCCTCCATGGTAACTTCTTGAACTTGAGTGTTACTGCTTGAGTACGGAGAGCCAAAAAAATTAAATAGTAATAATAAACAAAAAATGTGACATCTCTCTTTGCTAATTCTAGCCACAAGATTTTCATTAATCTTACTAAAATCCTGCTTTCATCATATCATTCCGCAGTTGCAAAACCTCCAGCCACGTTCTGTTCCCTGACTCCTTTTCCTAGAACCCGAGGCCCTCTAGGACCTTTTCAGACTTGATTTCCGATCTTCCCCACACAGCTTGCATTAGACACATTCTTCTGTTTATTGTCTTCCGTGGCCTACCTCAATTTCTGTTTTCCCCAAAGTCTTTCTTGCTGAACTTGACCTTCATCCTACGTTTATGCTCCTTTTATTTAGCATTCATCATACAGGATCTCAATATTCTTAATTATTTTTTAATATTAAAAATTTCTTACATTCCCCCCTCCCCTCACAATTATCCCCCTCAGCTGCAGGAATGGCATCTTACATACTTTTCATAGGCCTTGGATGGTGAAGGGCATGCTGGAGACGTGCTGTAAATATGTGAGGCTAGATTTGATTTCTTGGTCTGGCCTCCTTCTTGACTGTACTTGTCTTTCCTGCATTCCATTCACCTTCAGCACCAGGTTGGGTTTTGACCTTCAGGGCTGTAGCAGCTTTTCCTGCCAAGCATTTTCCTTCTTCCAACCCTGACTTCCATTCCAGCTGCATCAGGTGCAGCTTCCTGTTCTGTCCATATACCAGGAACTCTGTATGCACAAAGCACATCCAGCCGTACCGCACAAGTGGAAGGGGCAGTTAACGAATGTTAGGACAAATACCGTATGCTAACACATATATGGAATTTAAGGGAAAAAAATGTCATGAAGAACCTAGGGGTAAGACAGGAATAAAGACACAGACCTACTAGAGCATGGACTTGAGAATATGAGGAGGGGGAAGGGTAAGCTGTGACAAAGTGAGAGAGAGGCATGGACATATATACACTACCAAACGTAAAATAGATAGCTAGTGGGAAGCAGCCGCATGGCACAGGGAGATCAGCTCTGTGCTTTGTGATCGCCTGGAGGGGTGGGATAGGGAGGGTGGGAGGGAGGGAGACGCAAGAGGGAAGAGATACGGGAACATATGTATATGTATAACTGATTCACTTCGTTATACAGCAGAAACTAACACACCATTGTAAAGCAATTATACTCCAATAAAGATGTAAAAAAAAAAAAAAAAGTTAAGCCAAAATGACTGGAATTAAAAATGGAATATCTTTCTGTCCCTTTAATTTTTGTACATCTTAGAAGTCTTATAGAAACAGTGAAACTCTTCAAGGCCAAAAAGATGAAGTCTTAGAAAATCTGTCTGATATTGATTGCCTAATTTTAAAATTTCACATACATATACCTCATCCTCAAATGCTTACCACTTCCTGTACCAAGTAGATAAAGAAAATAGAATGAGCTGAGTTATTCAAGGTACTGAGGATTCAGGATAACATGGGTAAATGACTCCTTCTGCTAGAAAGCAGAACTAGAGAGCTCTTTCAGGCCTCATTGTGCAGCAAACTTTTCTATTAGCAAAATGAATGTAATTTATACTTTCTTTTCCTTCCCCTATTCAACCACTGTTAGAAGACCTAAAGCAAATTGTAGGAAATCCCCTTTTCCTGGGAGGCCACTGGAAAGATAAAGTAGCAAAAAAAATCAAGTTAGAAAATGCATGTACGGTATCATCCGGGTGTGGGTGTATGTCTGTGAATTATTTTCCCTTTTCCCCCCACAGGTCCACAATAACAAAGGGCTCCTAGTTCCCAAATCCGTTCCCACCAAATAGATCCCTGCATTACTCCTTCTAAGCTTTAAAGCCAGCCATACCTCCTCTTCACTGATACATTTGTTCTCTTGGGCCTCTTATTCCAAATAGAACAATGTTGTCTACCCAGGAAGTCAGGGAACAACTTTCTGAATGTTGTCAGCATCTGTGTTAGAGGCTTTAGCAGTTCCAGGGTCTGCCCTCATCCTCATGCCACTTGTTTGGAACTGTGCAGATTCACAGTGGGAGCAGCTTTTTTTTTTTTTTTTTTTTTTTTTTTGCGTTACACGGGCCTGTCACTGTTGTGGCCTCTCCCATTGCGGAGCACAGGCTCCGGACGCGCAGGCTCAGCGGCCATGGCTCACGGGCCCAGCCGCTCCGCAGCACGTGGGATCTTCCTGGACTGGGGCACGAACCCGTGTCCCCTGCATCGGCAGGCGGACTCTCAACCACTGCGCCACCAGGGAAGCCCTGGGAGCAGCTTTGAACCTCTGGAACAGTCTGTGGTTGGCGACCAGAGTTTCCACACTTGTCAGCATGATTGGCCAAGCAAACTTCTGTCTCCCTTCTTTGCTGCTGTGTAACCTTTAGTGGGTCCCTTACTCACTCCGCTCCTTTGTTTCACAACTGCAAAGTGGGAATAAAACTTCACCTACTCAAAAGGTCACTGTGAAGATTAAAATAATTGACCTAAATCACATAAAACAGTGCCTGACATAACATAAAAACTGTATAGATGTAATCTGTTAACTTCTGTTATTCCCCTGAGTTAACTCACTAGGTCATAGGCTTTCCATTGTGGATACTGATTTGATAGCCCATAGAGGTTTGGTTTTTTCTCATTTCAGTCCCCTCTCCCTCCTTCTTGCTAATTATTGTCATTTGCACGGGCACAGCCTCTCTCACAGTGGCAAGTTTCTTTGTCCTTCAAAGGCAGTTCAGCTATTAAAGCAAACAAAAGCAATCATCCTATATGCATGAGCAATATCCCACCCTTTTTCACATCGTTTTTTGTTTACATTATAGGTGTACACTTTTTCTTTCTTTTTTTTCCCACACACCCATTGCTTTTTTCAGTTTAATAAGTTTGTAAAATAAACTAACATAAACCTTGCCAATGACCCTATGGTGCCTTAACTGAGTTTCCAACTGGGATGACCAATACTAAAATAACTCATCAACCCTTACCGCCATCTGTTGGTGGTGGGTGGAATGGACTCTATTCTCCAGAGCCTTGGCTTGTAACTGGCCATGTTCAAAAGTTCCAAGTTCCCTAGTAGATGAGAGAGAGGAGAAAGAGACTGTGTGCGCGCCTGAGTGCCATGTGCAGACACTTGTACGTGCACACTGGACAAAATCTGTAAGGATGGGCTTCCCTGGTGGCGCAGTGGTTGAGAATCTGCCTGCCAATTCAGGGGACATGGGTTCAAGCCCTGGTCTGGGAAGATCCCACATGCCGCGGAGCAACTAGGCCCGTGAGCCACAACTACTGAGCCTGCGCGTCTGGAGCCTGTGCTCCGCAACAAGAGAGGCCGTGATAGTGAGAGGCCCACACACCGCGATGAGGAGTGGCCCGCGCTCGCCACAACTGGAGAAAGCCCTCACACAGAAACGAAGACCCAACACAGCCATAAATAAATAAATTTAAATTTTTTAAAAAAATCTATAAGGATACGCATCAATCCATTTAACATTTCGTATTCAGGACTTTAGGTGATTCTAATATTTCAGTCTGCTTTTCTGTGTCTTCTAATAACAAATACGCATTTCTCTTGTAATTATGGTAAATTTTCAAAAAGGTAGAATTAATGAAGGACTAAGTGGTGGGGGGCAGAGGAGAAAATGAAGCTTTATTTTAGTAAGTGCAAACTAAAATATGCTTAGATTTTATACTATAACAGATGAAAGAAGAAATGGAAATGGGGGAGAAATGACAAAAGCTGTGGTACAAACAAAAGAAACTTGGGTAGCTTCTAAGCGAAAGGTTTTATTAGCCAATAGGTTTAAATGTGAGATTTTTACTTGTTATCCTCTCCCTTCGAAATTCTCATTATTCTGTAGTCATGTCTCTTAATTACTCTTTATCCTTTTGCTGTCAGAGCTTCCTCTGGAGTGGATTAATCTACTCTCAGCAAAGAATATTATATTCCGGGTAGCCGGGACTGTGCGTCTGAGCCTTGTTACTTTAAGCTGGGTAAAACCCACAGAATCTTCATATGCACATTTTCCCCATTAAATCCTGCAGCTTGCTTTCCTGGGCATGCATCTCCTTGGTGTCCTTGGAGTGTGCATCCTGCCAGTGAGGAGGCCTGTTTTCTCCTAATAAATCCTATGTCCCTGTTACTTGGCTTTTTTTTTTTTTTTTACAAATTAAGTTGCAGATAGGAACAAGGGGAGGTGAAAATCTAGTTGCTTTATGAGTTTCTATCCAGATATCTGTTACTCTTGCAGGCACTGCTGATCAACAATAGAATTAGACTAAATGTTAATCATCTGTAATGACTTCTCCCCCCCATCCCATCCCTTGCCTCACATTATTAAATCGTACTACAGATAAGACTAGCAGAGGGGAATTGCTCTGAAGCCTGCTGCCCCCTTTCCTGTTCCTTGAGGTGCCGTTTGCCAGACGGCTCGTCCCCATATTGTAGATCCTTTCTCATGTCATCAGAAGAACTTGTTCTGTGCTCCATTCCCAGAACATGGTGACTGCATCAGCCCCTGAGAAGCTAACTGAGTGAACAGCTCACAGAAAAAGATATTGTAGGAGAGGAAAAGGCTTCAAAACCCTGCCCCACCACCACGCCGGGTAACTCCAGAGAAGCGTCTCACTGACCCTCTGATTGCATGGAGGCTAGTATGCAGTAGTACCACAGAGTGAAAACTGTTTTGACTTTCTGGGAAGTCATGGGCTTTCAGTGTTAACCCACAAATCATGATGAAAACCACAATAGAAAGTAAAACCGATAAATTTCAGACATATTTCTTCTCCTGCACACACCCCGCATCCCTCCTTCAACCATGAACCACATACTTATTTCTTGTGTCTAAAACAAACAAACAAAAAACTTGCTTTGGTTTGAAAAATAAATCTATTCCAATCCCTTAATAGATCTTCCACTTTTTTCCTCACCTTTCATACTCTGAGTATGTAAAGGAAACGTTGTTTCTCAAAATTATGTCATAGATAAATTGCAGTGAACACTTAAATTTAACTGTTTTTGAGCTTTGAGGTTTTAGGCGAGATCTTAGTCTCAAAATTTCTATGAGCTTTTGTTTTCCCATTAGCAAAAATGGGAATAATAACAGCTACCTCATAAGATTGTTGTGAAGTTAAATAAGACCATACATACAAAGTGCCTAGAAATTTAGGAACTGAGTAAATGTTATTCCCTTTCTGGTTTCTTATAAAATCGCCCACTAAATGGTTGAGGCTATTAGGGAGAGTTTCGTGGAAAAGTTAGTGTTACAACAGGTTCTTTAAGTTCAAGCATGGATAGAAGGGGGCAATGGAGAGATAAGAGAACCATGTTCCAAGTAATGCAGCAGACTGGGTTGGAAGGACCAGAGGCTAGAGGCAAGAACTATGATATGCCTTTTGTATAGGTGTAGGCACAGTGAAGGGAAGGAGTGAATATTACACACATGTCCGAGGCAAAACTCAGAAGAGTGATTGACTGACTGGATTCAGGAATGGCTGACTTGAAGATGTCTCAAGGACCACAAGCTTGGTGGAAGATTGGGAATGTGATGATGCTATTGAATGAAATGAGATATGAAGAGGAGACAAGGAAAATGCGTTTGAGGTTCTTTGGGGGTGGGATTTAGAGAATAGTGGACATGAGGTAACATCTAACTAGATATTTAAGTATCTTAGTAAGATACTAAGATAGTTAAGTAAAAAGAAGAAGACAAAAACTAAAGCTTTGGTTAGATTAAAAAAAAAACAGGAAGGAGAAATGGGCTTCATCAAAGAAGATGTATAAGTTAAATCTGTGGTACTGGATGCATTTCCTAGGAAAAGGAAGGGTTAAGGGGCTGATTATCAAATGTGATGAAAGTACTTGGTTAAGGAGAGAGAGGAGGAAGCTGAATGGGCCAAAAAAAACCACTGAAAGGGTGCCCAGAAAGGTAGGATGAGGTCCTGAGAGTGAAGGTCCTAGAAGCATAGGTGTGGAAATAAGGAGAAATGTCAGATGTAGCAAAGATCAAAGAGAACCCAAACCAGAGTGGAGTGCGGCGTGGATTGAGTCTAGTGCTCTCAGGAGCCTCTTCACTTTTCCTGCTTCCCACATCTTCCTCTCTCCATGTCTTCTTCCCCATTATTGTGGAGAGCAGAACCAGAAGGGTAGAAGGCCAGCCCCTGACCTTCTCTAAATTTGCTTTCTTCTGTTTGGTTTACAAAAGACCCTGAACTCTGTGACCGCAAGCAAAGTCTCTTAATCTCTCTGACTCCCAATCCCCTTATCCTGCATTGGAGTCATACCAGTTTTCTTCTCTACTTTTGCAAAGGGCTGTGATAGGGATGCAGTCTAAAAGCGTTTTCAGCTAAAACTTGTGCAAAGGAGAGAGTGCTGGTACATATCAAGCTGTCCGTAACCTAGGTAGATAAATGGTTGCTATAAGGTGGTCTTTAAATCACTTATTGTTTCTGTTTTGCAGAGTTAAAAAAAATTTTTTTTTGTAAGCTTAATGACCTGTGTTAAGGTTGTTATAAATACTCAGAATCTCTACAGGGAATTGAAGGTGTTTGTGTAGCCTTATGCCTCTTGGATGTAATTGTCATTTGAACCTTAAATTATCTTTACTTTCATGTGCCCAGTTAGTAATCATTTGATTACATGATTACACAGAGTGAAGATTAACTGAGGGAGAGAGGTGGCCCAAGCCATTTGTTTCCTCTAGATAAGTATCTTTCAGCTTGTTCAATACATAAAATAGAAACCTGCAGCATTTAGAATGTTTTAAAGTGCTGCACAGATACTTCCATTTTCTAAAACTTTTAAGAGTCTTTTTAGTCCTCAGCAGAAATCACGAGAAAGTAGTATGAGAGAAAATGTGAAATTTTTAAAGTAAATACATAGGAAAGTAAAATTTTGGAATTTGCCACATCTAAATGGGGAAATGTCTCAGATACCTCAAGTATGTTATGTGCATTCCCCAAAAACCTAGTAATTTTTAAGAGTTATTTTTCAAAGGTTTTTCTTCTCCGTTTTTAGAAGACAAACATAGCGGTGCTTTGCATTGTGGTCTGGTCACTGTGAAAGGATGTAGGTAGTACATATATTTCAACTCTGCTGCCCCTTTGTTTCTGATAGCAGTACCCTCAATGTTAATATTCTGAATTTTTTTCCTTCTTCTCCCAACTTCTGTTGTACATTAAGGAATTTGAACACATTTTTCATACAAACCCTCATAAAAGTAATGCTTAATTCCTGATTCATTGGTTTATATTTTTGCATTGCCTATTTCTTGCACACACATGCCCACACACACATTAGTGAGTACACCGTATAACTATTATTACAGCATTAAAAGAGGTCTTAATAAAGGTATTTATAAACAGTTGTCAAAATCTTAGGTAAAAAAGACCTGTTTTAAATAACACATCAAGTGTGTTAAAGATATATACACATACGCACCTTTCTGTGGTGATCTAGAGCCATGCAGAGCTGCCTGCAAAAGCAAAATGAATAGATAAGACCCAGGCAGCTTTCCCACCGTGATTAGTTCATAAAGGCTATGTTGATCTTAGTACTTTCCATTAACACTTCTGTAGCCTTGCCTTTGGGTTTGTATTTGACCACAGACATGGTGTTACTAGACGAAACTATTTTTATAGAGCTCATATTCCATTTTTTTGGTCCCAAGATCATCAGTAAGTACCTGATTCCTCAAAGCTAAACATCAAACTGTAATCCAGAGATTCAAATGAGAGGCCTAGCTGTTACCCCTTTTTAGTTTAGTTTGTGTTTAGAATTCTCATTTCCCGTCCCCTAGTAAAGAACATTTTGTACTTGAAAGTTTGCAGTTGTTTGATAAGTGTGTGTGTTCTCTGGACTTAGACATTAATAAAGGTTCCTCAATTATAACTTCTTTTTTCTCTTTTTTTCCTTAGATATGGGAAAATTGTTTCCACGAAGGCAATTTTGGATAAGACAACGAACAAATGCAAAGGTATGTTTCGTTGGCTGTTGATTTGCTAAATCAGGGCTTTAGAAAAATAATGGAATTTTAAACTTGATCTTTGGTTTCAAAACTACCTCCATTTATTAAAATCCAAATCTTACATGTCACCCAGTTTCTGTCTTGCACAGTGTCAGCATATTGCTTGCGTTTGTCCCTGGTTGAGTTTTGGCTGGAAACCCAACAGCAGCTAGCCCTTTGCCAGAATCCCAGATTTGATGCCAGTAGAGTTAACATGCAAAATACCGGCTGGCATTTATCCCCTGCTCTTAAAAGGGGAGTAGAGTTAGAAAATAGCTTTTCTTTGCTGAGCCTGAGGAGATTAGAGCTGCTTACTGAAGACCATTGGACTGCACTAAAGAACTGAAAAGATTACATATTGTGCAAATTGGCTCTATTAATTAGAGTAGTTTTAAGCAGTACTTAATTACATGTTTCAATACTCCCAATTGTTCTCTGCTGAATGCCTGTTGACAATATTGGCAGCGGGGAGGAGAGAACCATTTTCACTGACCGAATTGTAATAGGGAGGGGAGGTCATACGCCCCTTTGAAATATGCTGCTGCATTAATTTGATGCACTGACCTTCAGTTTTCCGTGTAATTAGGATGAGCTCATGCGGCTCCATGAGCTGGAAGAGGAGGCGTCTGGAGTAGGCAGCACTGATGCTCTATGGTTCTGACTTTTAATGATCCAGCATCTTAACAATAGGCATGTGATTTCTAGGAAAGGGGAAGAATGGAGTCAGCTGACTTTGAGTCTAACGACTGACCCCGTGAATTGAAATAAGGTTGACAGGAATAGGCAGAGAAGGCAAATCTCCTCATTAATTAGACCCCAATTTTTCAAGTAGTGGTGATGGCTGTGGCTTAGCACAATCTGAAAAAGGCAGAGAACATAAATGAAGCCTCTGGATGGTATGGTAGGGCCTCACCATAGAAGCCAGCCGTTTCCTTTAATCTGGACTTGAAGTGATTCATTGTATTTCTGTCTCTTCTTCAAAGCTCCTGAATTTAAAGGAGCTATTGTGGCAAATATCTAAGCCCATGTTTAGTCAACATGGCACATTCAGGCAGTTTTGCCTTAGGACGGTGAATAGAGCAATGCTTTACGTAGAGTGGTACTCAATTAATATTTTCAGTGAATTAAACTGGAGAGAGTCAAATTGTAGACTGAAATGTCTACCCAGTTACCAGATTAGTCTTGTTTACCATATTTTAAAATGATTTGGGTGAGCAGGGACACAGAAAAAAACCTTTTGGTTTTATAACAAAAAAAAACCGGACTCTTGCAGGTATAAAACAGGAAGCTGATCTCAGCATTTGTTTCAAACCAAGAGAGAAATCACAGTAGACAAGTCATTTTATAACCTTACCCTTCCTTTCTTCCTCCTCACCTCCCCAACCCCCTTACCCCAAAAAGAAGTCTTCGCAGCAGATCAGTGTGTTAAAAAAAGCACAGCTGCCCTAGTTACGTGAGAGAGAGGACCCAGAGGCCTCCCTGGGTGAATTCTCTGCCACACCTCTACACTGGACACGCTACTGTTACACACTCTTTTCCAGCAAGACCCTATTGCCTGGAAGCCAAAACTCCACAAAATGCTTAGCATGATCTGGAAAAGGTACAAGTAAAGAAATACTAAAGCTAAACTGAACATCATAATACAAACCCATGATATTTGGGAAGGGTCCGAAGATAAGTGGAGAGATTTTGGGGACTTCTAAATAAGGATAAGAATAATTCAGCACTGGTTTTCAATACATGTCTCCTGTAGATGTTCTCCTAAATTGAGTCTCAGGAGAGACTGCCTTATGTCGGGGGTGGGGGGGTGGCGATGAGAGAAACCTTCTGAGTCTCTGTGTCACACAGGCCTCTCAGGAAGAAATAGCAACAGATATCTGGGGTGTGGGTGAGTGAGTGAGGGGGAGAGAGTAAGCAAGAATGGGTTTATAAAATTCTGGGAGGGAGAATGAAAGAGCTCCTGAAAAATAGTAATTTTAGGACAAATGAGAAAAACTAACACAGCATAGCTCATAATAAAGACAGATAACATGTTAGCCATGTTACAGATAACTTGAGAAGGTGGGTAGGTGGATGGATGGATGAATATAGGTAATGCTTAAGAGGTTATTAGTATAAATGGAAAGTGCTTGTGTTGTATACAGTTTTTTGAGAGTTGAACAGATCAAAGAATTTTATACCTGGAAATTAGAGACCTTATAGGTCATAGAACACTTTTTGGCACAAAACTTTTTTTTTTTTTTTTTTGCGGTACGCGGGCCTCTCACCGTTGTGGCCTCTCCCACTGCAGAGCAGAGGCTCTGGACGCGCAGGCTCAGTGGCCATGGCTCACGGGTCCAGCCGCACCGCGGTATGTGGGATCTTCCCAGACCTGGGCACGAACCCGTGTCCCCTGCATCGGCAGGTGGACTCTCAACCACTGCGCCACCAGGGAAGCCCCACAAAACATATTTTGAAGCCTCTCTCCAGAAGACAGAATTAAGCTGAAGGAAATATTGCTCTGAATAACATGTTATCGTAGTTATTAAATTTAAAAATTCACTATTCAGTTGCTCTTCTACCTTTCAATTTTTGTCAGTTTTTGGCCAAGAAAAGGTATTTAAATGCTTTTCAGCACTGGAATATATGGTAGTTCAGGACCAAAAAAAAAAAAAAAAAAGCTTACAGCGGATTGATTGTGACACCCGACTGGTTAATTATCAATGTTTACAGAGTTGCATATAAGACCAGAAAACACACACACACACACACACACACACAGACATAAAATGGGTGAGGATAAGTCACACCAAAGGGAAAATAGGGGTAAGAGCAGGAAACTCCATGTTACTATAGAAATAGCCCTGTATTTCTTAGTTGCCAAAGCAAAAATAAACATACCTATTCCCATGATTCAGTAATCACAATGTAGAATAAAATCCAAGAAGCAGGAATACCATAACTGTTCCTGGTCCTGAGACCTGAGAAGAATCCTCTTGGGGGTCCAGTGAGAGGATGCTGTGTTACTTAGTTTATCCCACCTTCAGAAATATCTGTGTACATATTTATATAATGAAACCCATGGAACCTGTGAAACTCATTTATATACTCTAATACTTACTTGAAAGTAATATAATAGAGGAAATGAAAGAGCCCAGGATTGCATGCTTACCTGTTATATTTGTTTTTCAGCAAATATTTAATGAAACAGCTATGTAGTAGACATTGGGCAAGGCCAGAAAAGGTTATAAACAGTTAACTAAAAATGCAACCATTATGGATTTTTCCTAATAAGGAAATAACAGATAAAATAATACTAATATTACCTGAATATCAATTTCAACTACATGAATATCAAACCTGAGATCTTCTGTTTATTGTAATTTATTGACAACAGCAAAATTAAGGAGGGTGTCTTAAATATCCATCAGTAGAAGTTACATCATTTCAGTGTAGTTGGGTGTTCATTTATGACCTGCTTAAATCGTATTTGGTAGTAAAATATGTATGAGAGTGAGAGAGTGAGTATGTGTGTGCCTGTGTGTACCTTCATAACGGGTTGCATGTTAGCATTAACGACAGATTTCTAAAAAAATTCCAAAATACGTTTAACCTGACTTCTAACCTGGCTGTTGAGTAGCGTTCTCTGCTTTTACTTGGGTCAGCCTCTTCTTTTTCTTTCCAACCTGGCTATTTCTCCATTCACTGTCAAAATCAGATTAGGCCTTATTCCAACCCAATTCCAAGTACTCGAAGGAAGCTGCTGCTTGTTTCAGCTTTGACACTTCTGTCTCCTAAAACATCTATTTCTGTAATCCATAGTCTAGTTCACTAGTTTTGTTACCAGGCAATATTTTTGGTATTAATACTGCACACTCACCTTTGGACTACTTCTGAAGTTTCTGTTTGGTCTTGTTGATGCATATATTTGCCTATTTTGACTTAGTTTCTTCCTGTGTAAACGACTGTAGCTTTATAATATCTGCAACTGAATGATAGGGCTGGCCCCTCTTCTCTGCAACCTCCAAACAGGGCTTTTCTTTTTCAAAATATTCTTCCTCATTTAAAATTAATTTGATGGGCTTCCCTGGTGGCGCAGTGGTTGAGAGTCCGCCTGCCGATGCAGGGGACAAGGGTTCGTGCCCCGGTCCGGGAAGATCCCACATGCCGCGGAGCGGCTGGGCCCGTGAGCCATGGCCGCTGAGCCTGCACGTCCGGAGCCTGTGCTCCGCAACGGGAGAGGCCACAACAGTGAGAGGCCCGCGTACCACAAAAAATAAATAAATTAAGAAAATAAAATTAATTTGATAATAGGTTTGAATTCCAAGGAAATCTCTGTTGGTATTTTTGCCTGGTACCCTGATCTTTTAAACAGTGCGCTAAATAGAATTGACCCTTTTCTCATAACTTAAGAGTTATAGTGACAAATCAGTGACTGCCTGATGTAATGCAGTGATGCTTATGGATCAGTGAAGTTCATGGAGCTGTTTGCTCATATGCTGCTTGAAGGCCTGTTCTTTGTATAGTTTTCCTCTTTTCTTGATTGCTATTCATTTTCACTAACAATTAGCATATGGATACCATCCATGTGATCATTTTGTAGCAGCCCTACCCTCAACCCGACCCTTTTTCCCCATTATTTCTTGCTTTTGATTTGTCGTGGCCAGGCAGAATAGCTGACCAGCTTATTTAAAATGTTTGAAAAGCTGTGGATAAATAAGCTTTGAACCAGGACCTCTCTTAGGAGGTTATTTATTTATTTGTTTTATTATGTTTTGTTTTTAGACTTTAGGACATGAACTGCTAAAACAGCTATTTTGGGTTTCTGGAGCCATCCCCCCCCCCCCTTTATTTATTTTGAAGAGATCATGAGCTCTATTTTAGATAAATAATGATATTTTTAACCAAGTTCTAACATTTAGATTATTTTATATTGGGGGTATCCAGTGGTTGTACTTAACTTATTTGAAAAATAAAATGTAGTCTACAGAATAAACATACACTTGGAAGCTCTGTAGGATAGCACCATCTTTCTTACCAAATTATTAAAAATGCTACTTCTCTGAAGTTGATTTTTTTTTTCCTTTTTTTTTTTTAAATCTTTGTATAACTCAGATGTCTTTTTTTTTCTGCCAGTAAGTACAGGACACCTGAGAAAAAGATCTGGAAAAGGAAAAAAACTGTTTGTTTGTTTCTTCCTTTTTTTTTTAAACTTTGAAGGGAAAGTTGCCTAGCCCGTGATAGATGGGGAAGGACAGCTCGAGGAGGATGTTGCATTGCGGCTGTAAAGCTTGAGACATGTCAGAACGTCAGGGCTTTCATTTCTGTTGCCTGCATCAGAGACCAAATGGAGTCATCCTTTTCCTCTATGTAATCATAAAATAATGGCTTAAACACTAAGTGTGTTTTGCATTTCAGGTTATGGTTTTGTCGACTTTGACAGTCCTGCAGCAGCTCAGAAGGCTGTGTCTGCCCTGAAGGCAAGTGGGGTTCAAGCTCAAATGGCAAAGGTGAGTTGAGAGCCAGTACTCACTGCTCTGGTCTCTGGCTTTGGTTCTGAAGCTAGATACGTGGCTTTTCCTGTCACCATCCAAGTTCTTCCTTCCATCCCAGTGAGCCACAGTTACCTGTGGACACTTGTCCCGTGCCTTCGCATCCTCAATGGTAGCTATTGTGCCAAAGACTGTTCCTCATAAATTTATATGTGAAGAAGGGTTTTATAACTGTATAAAATTTTACATAGCAGATTATGTAACCCCCTAAGTAGATGGAGAAATAGCACCAGATTTTCTCAGGTAAGTGAGTACTTGTGGGCTGAAGCTCTGTACTGTATTTTTAAAAATAATTTTAAAATGTCAATGCTTAAGGAATTAATACATTTTAGAAACACTTCCGAAGGTAATTGTGTATAGAATGTCATATTATGAAAGAATAACAAAATACAATCACATATGTATGCGTTGTACAAATATACTAGTAGTTTTAATGCAATGTAAGCTACAGATACTATTTCCTCTGTGTAAAAGTCAGTGATTTTTAGACATTGGTTATTTATGGATTATAAATCTTCTCTTTAGTGGTTCTGCAGTAGCTTTATTCAGGACTTGTTTTGATGAACTCTTAATCACTGAAGTGGTATTTATGCTCCAGTCTTATTGCCTAAATGTAAACTTGGCATACCTAGTGCCAAGTGCATACCTAGTGCCTAAAGTGCATTTATATCATACCTAGTGCCTAAAGTGCATTTATTAAGATACTCATACAATTATGTATATATTTTTTTATTTGTGGTTTTTGAATTGCTACAGAACATATTTTCAAGTTTGAAACTTGACAGTTTGATATCTTGTATATTCTTTTCAAAAGATCGATAATTTTATATTATCTAGTGTCTTGAAGTACAGAGGAAAGTAATTTTGTGCTGTCCTCTGCTGCTTCTGAAGAGTAGCATGTGGTCATTCCCTGAAGGGTATTCACATTTCCATAAGGAAAGAAGATTTATGGAAGTTAAAGAACCCTGGTTGAGACAAGTTACCTGCTAAGACCTTAAAGCTGTTGAAGGACATATATGCAGCTACCAGGATAGAGATTTACCTTGATTAAAAGATCAGCATGGGGCTTCCCTGGTGGTGCAGTGGTTGAGAGTCCACCTGCCGACACAGGGGACAAGGGTTTGTGCCCCGGTCCGGGAAGATCCCACGTGCCGCAGCACGGCTAGGCCCGTGAGCCGTGGCCGCTGAGCCTGCGCGTCCGGAGCCTGTGCTCCGCAACGGGAGAGGCCACAACAGTGAGAGGCCCGCGTACCGCAAAAAAAAAAAAAAAAAATCAGCGTGAATAAAGATTTCAGGAATTGATGAAAGGGATCACCTTTCTAAAGTAATCCTTGACTTTTAATATTTTTAGACCTTTGGATTGAGTTGGACTTATTTCAGATGTTTTTAAACTCCAGAGGAAGAAGCTAAAATAAACAAACTGTAAATACTAAGCCGTGATTTTTAGATTACTTGTCCATAATATACAGCAGTTTCCTGTGGTATTGTTGAAAGACAGTGATTATGAGGCTTGAAATATATTTAATTGTGAGTATGCAATACCTAAGTTGTGTATGATTTACAGAATGTTTAATACGCCTATGTAAACAATGGGTAACCATACATTTTCTAAGCAGGACTTTTAAGGCACAGTTGGAAAAGGGCTCTATTTTTCCCTCTGTTCTGTCCATTTCCTCTACTCTGTGAAGCTCCTGTTTCTTCTTCTCATGGATAAAATCTAGGGCAGGTCCCATGACTTTTCTGGCTACTCTCGTAATTTTGAAAAGTTCCTTGAGTTGCTTCTTTCATTTCAGGTCTTTCTGGTTAATTTTTTTCAGTAGAATGCCCCTTAATTGTTTTCATATCCAAATTTCAGGGAACATAATTGTCTTTCAGTACATTTTCAGCCTTTCTATATGTATTTACACCAATCTCAGTACAATATTTTAAACAAGATGTTTAAGGGGGAAATCTCAGGTTATATTCCAAATACAGTTTGTAAATGTCAGAATTGTGTAGAGGTTTCGAGAACTCTGCTGAGAGTCAGCAAAAAGGGATGTGTGTCTTGGGTGCCGCTGGTGCTAAGAGAAATGACAACTTACAAAGCAGTTGTCTGCTAACAACCATATTGATAATTTGGTGATCAAGAAGTGATATTTTAGGGCTTCCCTGGTGGCGCAGTCGTTGAGAGTCCGCCTGCCGATGCAGGGGACATGGGTTCGTGCCCCGGTCCGGGAGGATCCCACATGCCGCGGAGCAGCTGGGCCCGTGAGCCATGGCTGCTGAGCCTGCGCGTCCGGAGCCTGTGCTCCGCAATGGGAGAGGCCACAACAGTGAGAGGCCTGTGTACTGCAAAAAACAAAAACAAAGTGATATTTTAAAAGTTTACATCCCAATATAACCATGTATTACGTGTATACAGACACACGTGCAGATGTGTAACAAATGTATTTAGTTGCATTTTAGGAAATTGGGGGTTGTGATTAATGGTAATACATTATACTTCTTACTTGAAATAATATGAAATAGGCTCTTGGTTAACATTTTGATGCTGAATGTCTGATTTTTTTTTTTTAAGAACACATTTCCAATGCTAAGTGTGTGATACCTATAATTGAAATGTCCAATCCTGTTTATTTGACAAAATTTTGAGTGCCGTATAATATTAAAACTTCTCCCTTCCCCCAGCTCTGGTCTGCTCTAAGTAGTAAGCTTGTCCTGGGATGGGAGCATGGTTAGTTTCTTTCCTATTTCCCAAATGTGTGTCTTTCCCACTCTTCCATAGCTAGCTGTGGTTTCTAACCCCTCCAAGGTTGGAGCAGTGGCAAAGGATGGGAAAGTTTCTTGACCTGACAATTATGTGATATGGTGTTGATTTCTCTGGGCAGACAGAGAACTGATGCTTTCCTTAGTAGAATGCTTTGCTCTCTCCCCTGTAGTTCCTTCAAGCTAGAGAAGACGTGTCCTCAGGCTGTTAGCCTCAGCTCCTGAGAATCTAAGGGTCTGCCTTCAGCCCCTTTCTTCTAGGGCCTTCTAATCCTTCAAGACAGCCTTCCTGGAAGGCTCTAACACAACCCTGGGCCAACTCTACCTGTGTGGCCCACATTGATGTGTTTGCCAGCTGTCTGTGGGAGACTAGTTACCTCCCAATTGCACTTATAGGCCCCTTCAACCAGCCTTTGCCTTTTAGATTCCTCAGGCGTAAGTCAGACATTGATTCATTGTATCCACCAAGCTCCAGAGGTCACAGACCATGCCTCCTGAGGGGTCTGTTGAAGCCCCTCTTGCTGGACTGGCAGTGATGGGGGAAGCAGCCCCTGTGGTGGGACTCAGAACGCATCAGCGGTTCTCTCCACATGCGTGTTCATTCCACCCTCTCCAGTCCCTCCCAGGCAGACGAGAGGTGGGTGGTCAGCTGAGCCTCTCAAGCCAGATCTCAGCCACTCCTATGCAGACTTTGTGTAGGTGGTCTGGTTTCTCACTCTGGCACGTGGGCATGCCTGAAACCCATTTTTTGGTGACTTCTGCTGAAACAAAGTTAGAAAGAGGGCTATTTTAACAACCTACTCCAGGTACTACAGAGGCCTTTTTTAGAGCGGCCCCATGAACACTTACCTAGGCATCTTTTCAGTGCCGGTGATATTGAATAGCGTAATATATTAAATATATCCTGTTTGAAGAAGTCTTTACAATGCATTTAGTCAGAACCGGACTGGGCATAGATTGGCACTGTACGTTGTGTCAACAGTGCACTTTGAATGCCAGCTTTCCCGTGGACTGTTAATGAGCACTGTTCAAAGACCTCCTTAGGTGGCTTGGACTGTAAATTGGCTAGGAAAAGTGATCCCTTCCTACATCATCTGTAGGGAGGGAACAATGCACGGGTTCAGAGAGGCTGGCAGTGTGCCAACATTCTGCACGTTGTGAATTTCTTCGGGTCTCTGTAGGATGACTGAGTTTCCTGGACCTGATTTCTTTTTTATTATATCATTAAAGTTACAAAAGGTATTTTGAATGCTAGAGGGTCCATTGTTCTGTGCCACGGAACCATGGGTTTGAGTATCAGGAGTTGACTTACCCCCTTTATGCTGACTGGATAAAGGAGCATCTGGCATGTACCTTTTGTGGAGACAGTTTATAAAAGTTTAGGTCTGGCTCCCATGTTTGGGTGATAAGGGACCTGTCACTGTCCACTTTCCTCTAGTGAATTAATCTGGACACTATAAAGTTTTGAAAATTCACATTGCCACATATTAAAGGCTTGCTTTCTTACATAATCAGAAAAAATTAAGGGACATTCCACTAGGCGAGTCTGGGGAGTGGGGGAGAATATAATATTGTTTGACACTTTGACTACCGGAGTTGAAAAAGAACTCCACAGATATTCAAAACTGAATTATAAAGCTACAATTGGAGAGCGTTGGACAACAATGGTTGTTTCTTATACGTGTTTTAATTTCAGTGCCTTGCTTGGTACTTGGCCTATGGTAGATATCAAATGTTTGTTTTACTGATGATCAAAGAAGCCAATTAAGCAAGAGAAAAACTTCCCAGTTTGGGCAGATATGGAGAGATAGCAATGGGACATTTAAAAATTGTATTTATTGAGTCTATCGAGTGCCCTGATGAAATTTACCAAAGGTTTTCCAAAAGGCTCAAGGTTAAACTTGAGCCATGTATGTTAAACTTGGCATTTGTTTCAAATGTGTGCATTTTTCAAAATAAAAGACTCAATCTATGAAAAGAAGAAAAAAACCTCAGATAACGAGCTGAAAAGATATAAAACTCGAGTCAACATTGGTGATATCTGTTAATAGAGTGACTTCTGTAGGCCTTTCCACAATACCTCTTTAAGACCTGCTGGGGGTCGGCGGATCGCCCTGTGTTATTTGCCTAGCTGTATGCTCGCACTTTTTTCAGTAAATAGGCAGTCAAAGGAGCAGGAATTTAATCGCCCTTCCACACAGAGGTCTACCATGCTTCAAGCAGTTTGCATTCACATGCCCATAAGCAGCTATCTGCTGGTTGGTGAACCTACTCAGTACAAGAGAAAACAGATATCTGGTCTTCCTGCCAGGTCCCTTTCTTGAATTTTAGGAACCATTCCACACGCATAGGGAGGTTTTTGTTAATTTCTTTCAGATGATGACTGAGTGCTTTACACCATGAGGGACCTCCAAGCCCCACTTTTCTACTCAAGTGAACATTAGTGGCCATTTATCCCTCTCATGGCCAATGTGGGATCCAAGTGTTCTACCTGTTAAAGAAGCCATTGAACACTTTCCATGCCTAGGGATATAAAGAGGCCTGTTAGCCCCATTTTTATGTCTGACCACCCATAATTTACAGAAAAATTGTTTTTTGACATAGCATTGTATGTAATAAAACAGAGTTACGGTTGTCCCTGATTTTAAAGGGGCGAAATTACCCTTATTCAAGAACCACTCTGACGTAGTACAAGTACTGTATGTTCCGTTTACTAGGAATGTATGGTGATTAGAATGCATGGACCCTTTGGTGATCAGATATTCTTGTGGCCATTGCTGCCAGCTTGGAGTTGCTTCTCTTTTTTGTTTTGTTTTTTTTTTTTTACTTGCAACTTTGTATGCAATGTGTGCAGGATAAGTTGACCATTTGAAAAGAAGGATAAATAATGTTTAGCCCTAGAGGTCATTCCAAATGAAGAGAGCTAGTTGACTGTTTGCTATTGAAAAAAAATGTGTTAAAATCACAGGAAATATCTACCTGTATTTAGTCTATCTTATCTCACTATTCATCATAGAGTGGGTTAGGAGCTCAATTTCCTGATTCTGATTTAGCACTTTTTATTATTTTTTTCTTCATTGGTAAACATTCAAGTTGAATTAACATGTTAAAGAATAACTTTTTTTTTTTTTTTTTGCTGCATTGGGTCTTCATGCAGGCTTTCTCTAGTTGTGGCGAGCGGGGGCTACTCTTCGCTGCGGTGTGCGGGCTCCTCATTGCGGTGGCTTCTCTTGTTGTGGAGCGCATCGTCTAGGCACAGGGGCTTCAGTAGTTGTGGCACGCGGGCTCTAGAGCGCAGGCTCAGTAGTTGTGGCACACGGGCTTAGTTGCTCCGCAGCATGTGGGATCTTCCCGGACCAGGGCTCGAACCCGTGTCCTCTGCATTGGCAGGCAGATTATTAACCACTGTGCCACCAGGGAAGACCCAAGAATAACATTTTTATTAATAGTTTAATAGCAACTAAACCACAGATTTAGAAAGTACTTAGTTACCTACATTGTCAGCCCTTTTGAAAATACTTCACAGATGACAAAGTCTATGAACATTCTTAAATATTCTTAAATGTTAGTCATTTAGATTTTAATAATTGTAACTCAAAAGGAAAGCTCACGGGCTTCCCTGGTGGCGCAGTGATTGAGAATCCGCCTGCCAATGCAGGGGACACGGATTCGAGCCCTGGTCTGGGAAGATCCCACATGCTGCGGAGCAGCTAAGCCCGTGCGCCACAACTACTGAAGCCCATGAGCCTAGAGCCCGTGCTCCGCAACAGGAGAGGCCACCGTAGTGAGAAGCCTGCGCACCGCAACAAAGAGCCCCTGCTCTCTGCAACTAGAGAAAGCCCACGTGCAGCAACGAAGACTCAACGCAGCCAAAAATAAAATAAATAAATTTATTTTAAAAAAAAGAAAGCTCACAATATTTATGATACATGTTTCTTATGTAACATTTTTTATGCCACATCTTTGTCCAAGGTGTGTTTTAATGCTCTTTAATTAGGGAGTTCCCAGCTTTATTCTGAATCTGACTAAGCATGATTCAGAAATCTTTCTAATAAGATAGACTTGATCACATCACTCCCTTGCTTCTGTGCCTCCAGAGGCTACAGATTTTTTAGGGCGTGGCTTTCTAGCTGCAGCACAGGGACAAGGCTCCCCCTTCCTCCTCCTCCCCTCACCCAACAAAGTATAACGCCTGAAATCACAGGATAAACATGGCTTATCTTCCTGCAGTGTCAGTATGACTCGAAAGTATTAATTCAGAAATACTGTTTCCATATGAAACAAACTCAAATAGTTAGGGAGTAGATTGCAACATCTACGTGATTTTTTTTTTTTTTTTTTTAGATAAAATACAAGCCTTCAAGGAAATGTTGCAGCTCTGGCAAGGCTACTTTATCCTTTGCCCACACACTCTTCAGGATACATAGTCATTCTCTTTCGTGCTAGCATTGCTTAAGTGGAAAGGTTTAAGCAGTGATAACCGACAAAAAAAGTCATACTCCTTGGATAGCTTTTCACAGTCTGGTTTTCAGCCTCATGCCTTATGCTTGTTTCTCAAGTCTCAACTCAATGTCATGCCCTCTGTAAAGTGTTCCCTGATAAAGACAAGCTCCCCTATCTGTCCTCCCATTGTGATATGTATACATCTCTGTTACAGCATTCATTATATGTGTTTCTATCTCCCCAAACTATAAACGGCTAGAAGACAGACCTGGAGTCACAATTATTGTATAAGAGGGTCTGGGATGTACAGGATGCACTATAAATGTCATTGGGCTGTATTAGGCTACAGGACCCCTCAGTGTACCCACTTTCAGAGAGAAATAACCCTATCTGTGTTCACCAACTAAGGACCAGACTTCCACAGGAACAAATACAGTCTTGTGCACTCCAGGAAAGATTCAGGGACTTGGGAGGTTAGAGCCAACATGAGATAGTTAATTGAGGAGCTGCGGATTAATTGGGTGAGGTCAGGGAAGGTAGTGAATAAAGTGGAAATAAGGAATTAAAATTTTAGCTTGTAGTCCACCTGAGAAGAAATTGAAAAATTCAATACCAAAGACCATTTTGTTTTTCCCTTTATTCTGAAGCAATTTATCTATTACTGTCATGCATTTATTAAATCGCTTTACAATTTTTGTACATTAAAGATATGCTTTATGTAATTTTCAGTGGGAGGTTTTGCCGGGCATAAGGTAATCAGTGGTACCACCCTGACTTTATCTACTTTCAGACAGAAGCAAAGGTAGTTGCCATTTTTGTTTAGTCTGTCAAGGGTTAATGAAGTTAAGTTTCTGGCTTGCTACTGAGCACTTGAAATTTTTTAATTTTTTTCCTGGACACAACCGCACTGACACCCCTGAGAGTCTGGGCCACCCAGGTTGGGAGCTTCTGCTCCATACCTTTGGGACTGGCCTGGTAACAGACTGCCTTCTGTCAGAACCAGGAAGTCATAGGGACAGTACTTTCTGCCCATAGTTTCTCAGTCTTTGGTAACTTTAATTCTTGGGACTACCAGGGTATTTGCCATTCCCTAGGATACCAGATTGTTGTTTTAAATCTTAAAGGTCAGTTACTTTTACTTGCAGATCATCTGAAAGGAAAGGTTTTATTTCAGGTTTAATTAATGCCAGGATACATTTGAAAGTAGAGACTTTGTACGAATATGCGTATGTTTCACATATATTTTTAAAGTACTGTGCATTTTGGAAATTTAAATATAATGAGTGTGCTGTTCTGCTGCCTAAGGCTAAGACATCGGTTAATGACTTTGCTAATAGTGCTTGTTAAAGAAAAATCATAAACTTGCATAGTTCAATATGTAAAGATACAAGCGGTAGTAAGATCAAAGGAAAGCCTGTTTTAAAGTTAAGATCATCCTAATCTCACAGTTGCCGAGATGAGTTTTTACTTGGTCAGAAAATATTCCAGATAGCATATAAGCTTATTTCCTGATGATTTAACACCAGACTCAGTAAATATACATAGCTGTTACTGGTTCTCAGAAAACTCAGTTGCTATCTTTGGTTTCAGCTGATTTTACCTCAGCAGTGCAAAGGTGGGTGGGAAATGATCTAATTGCTGCTTTTCGAACTTTCATATGCATTTGTACTGCCTGGAGATCTTATTAAAATGCAGTTTCTGATTCTGTAGGTCTGGGTTGGGGCCTGGAATTCTACATTTCTGGTAAGCTTGCAGGTAATTCCATCCCTGCTGGCCCCTGGCTCACTCTTAGAGTAGCAAAGATTTAGCAAAACTCCCTTCCCACATCTACATTTGAGTTCAGCTTTATCCAGATTCTAAAACTTGTACTGCCTTGAGTCTGTCGTTTTGTATGACTTTGTGGGGTTTTGTTTTTGTTAATTTAGGAAGTCCTCTATTTCCCATTGGTGATCACAACTCAGAGGTAGTAATGACTCTGCTGTATAGCAAAAGAAGGGAATTTGGGCAAAATCCCACTGGACTTTAGTTGACTTAGTCCAGAATCCGTCGTGTGTTTCTGGATTGAATTATTAGCAGTAACAGCCATTTGTGCAATAGTGTGCCCAAAATGGGCTCCAAAAAATAGTAGTGGAGGAGAGGTTATTTTGTAGAACACTGCAAACAGCTGAGAGTTTTGCGTCCATGAGGGCATCCTCTCCAACTCAGCGACTCCTGCCAGCGCTTCTGCTTCCAAACCTGCCAAGAATGGTTTGGTGGGGTCATGTCTGACCTGCACAGATTGTCCAAGCTTCAGACACTGTTTTCAAGTGTTCTTGGTGACTCGGGTGTTCTGTAGTTCCCATGATCTCACTTGCTAGTACTTTCAAAGGAACTGAGCTAAGAGAGTGGCCAAGTAAAAGTGTGTTCACATATCTCACCTTCTGCTGGAAATTAATAGACAGTTCTCTGTTCGGTTTTAGCAACAGGAACAAGATCCTACCAACTTGTATATTTCTAATTTGCCACTGTCCATGGATGAGCAAGAACTTGAAAATATGCTGAAACCATTTGGACAAGTTATTTCTACAAGGATACTACGCGATTCCAGTGGGACAAGTCGTGGTGTTGGCTTTGCTAGGTAAGCACGCTACCTGTCTTCTTGTCAACAACAGTAGCTCTGCTATATTTCCTGGAAAATAAAAATTGAGCAAGGAGAGAGAATTTAAGCCAGGGTTCTAGGAGCCAGTTGTACCATGAACTTAAATTATGCATAAAAAATCGTTTGCATTTTTCCAAATCTTTTGGAAGCTCATTAGGATTCTTGAACCTGAGGACACTAAATATTTGGTGACCTAGGGGAAGGAAATACCACATGAGCAGTAGTTCTGCAAGTATGTTTCCTTAATAATTTGACTAATTAGATCAAGATGCCTAAACTTCTTAAAAACAACAATCTCAGGCTCCTAAATTTTGTAAATAAATTGGTATTTTTGTCTCGTTAGATGGAACTTTGGTTCATCATCAATAAGGTCAGTGAATTCGATTTTTAAGTGAAATATTTCAAACGCTCAGAAAAGTACAACAGACACCTGTCTAACCCCCCCAAGTGTTACACAAATTGTAACGTTTTACAGTTTTTGCCTAGATTTTTTTTTTTAAGAAGTAAAATGTTGCAGATATCTAAACTACCCTCATTCCTTCCATCTTATTTTTATCCCTTCCTCCCCAGAAAGGATACTTCCGTGTAATGGTTAGTTTGCTTCCTTTAAAAACCTTAAACAAAAGAAGCTTTGGTTTTTGACGTAGTTGCAATCTGAAAGCCTGCGTACAAAAACTGATTTTACATCATTTAGCAACCTATTAATACTGTGCAGTAACCGATAACGTCTACATGTCTTAAAGTATTGACTTTGGTTTTGGAGGGGAAATTGCTGACGTTTTACTTTCCTATACATTATCCTATTTGATGACAATCGCATCTACCTCAGGCCTGTGAGATCAACAAAGCAAGCACTTTTCACTCTTGCACATATAGGAAAATTGAGTTAAAGAAAGGACTTTACCATTGTCACAGGGCTGCCAAGCAATGAAGCAAGGTCTAGTACCTGGTTCTTCTGGCTTTCAGTCCATTACTCTTTCTGTTAGGCCAGATGATTTTATAATAAAACGAAGGTATTCTACAGGTGGAAAGTCACCAAGGCCAGCATCCCCAGTGTGCACTTCATGGGTTAAAAGGACCCAGGTGAAACAGTGAAAGGCCCAGCGCCATCTGAAAATCGTCCCTCTGTGGGTGTTCCTCTGAAAGCAGATCAAGGACTTTCATTTCTGTATCCAAAGATAGAACCCAATTAAATTCTATTGCTTTTAAAAACTATTAAAAACCACCCATTAAAACCAAGGTGCAACTCTTCTGGGCAGTCCAGGAGTGTAGTGCATTTTGAGCAGATTATTCAGTGTTTTTTCCATTAAAGAAAAATAAATCAAAATGATTTAATTCCCCTGAAAGGTTTCTCAGGCGTTCTTAGCCACCTGCAGATGTGGAATAAGTTGTTAGGCTCCATCCTTTAATTCCTCCTCTAAAGCCAAGATGACAAAGAAGGTACATAATTGACTTCACTAATTTAATTTTAAACTTCAAGCTAATGAGAAAAACTGGTAAGACACATCCTCTGATTAACACCTGTTCTTATCATGACTTTTGAGTCTGTCATTTTTTTGAATATGTAAAAGGAAAGACCATCTTTAAAATGACCAATATCCCAGCAGCACTAAATACACTAGTATTTTAAACTGGTATTTTTATTTTTAATTCACTATCATGACTAACAAAGCTATTGTGTATTGATTATCAGTTTTTCTACAAGTGGGAAAAAATTATACATTTCCTATGCTTGGTATTAAATACTCTTTGTATAATTTATTTCTTTTATGATTCTGAATGTACTGTGTGGTTATCAAGTTTTTGTTTTACTATGGAAGCACACAAACAACAGTTAAATAAAAGATAGAATAAACCCACTTTTTCCTACCATTCACATTTTTGTTAGTTTTCATTTGTATCCAATAAACCTATAGGATTGTATTCATGTGTACAGGACAAAATGCAAACTAAGATATCTCTGACTATTTACGTGTTTTATTTTTATGTATAAATAGGATGGAATCAACAGAAAAGTGTGAAGCCGTTATTGGTCATTTTAATGGAAAATTCATTAAGACGCCACCCGGAGTTTCTGGTATGTTGTTTGTCTAAAATTGTATCAGTAGTCTTTTGTTTAGGATGTGGTGCCTCTTATATCAAGAACAAAAAACTCCTCATTTAGCTCTTTAAAATTTATTTCTTTGGATCTACAAATAAGACTTCAAAATTCACTTCTCCCAACTGTTTAAATATGAATGGAAGCATAGAGAAACAAACTTATGGTTACGGGGTGGGAGGGGGCATAAATTGGGAGACTGGGACTGACATATACACACTACTATATATAAAATAGATAACTAGTAAGGACGTACTCTATAGCACAGGGAACTCTTCTCAATACCCTGTAATGACCTATATGGGAAGAGAATCTAAAAAAGAGTGGATATATGTATATGTATAACTAATATAATTTTCTGTACAGCAGACACTAACACAGCATTGTAAAGCAACTATACTCTAATAAAAAATTCTTTTAAAATTCAAAAAAAATGAAACGTAAGCTTAGGGAAAAATAAAATATATATATATACACACACACACACATGAATGGAAGCAGACCCAGTGGTAAGGAGGTGTGTGACTTGCAGAGCATTCAGAAGCCACTCCTCCTTGGATGAGGAAGCCATCCTCTAACTCACCTCATCACCATCCTCAATAAATATCCTCTCAGTCCTATCCGTTGAGGACTGTGGTACTTTCCACCCTGGCTCGCGCCTTCTTTCTGGAAGATGTCAGCATGTGTTACCCCTCCCCCTTACAGTGCCTGGACTCAACTTCTGTGGCCCCTCCATCCACTCCTCTGTGGCCACTTCCTCCCATTGCTCTGCCCCGTGTTGTCTTGACCAAGAAAACACCGCACCTCAGGAGCTTTTCATTCCAACGTTACAGCCCCTCTAGCTCCCACTAAACCTGGTCTGAAATACAGTGGGCTCCAGCTTGATCAGACCCTCAGCATCACTGGTCCTCCCTCAGCCTCTCACCCTTACCTAGATAGCAATTCTCAGTTTTCACCAGCCTGCTCAGCCCTCTCCCTAAACTGCTCCCACACCCCAATCCTAAGGAGATGACTTCACTTCCCTTTAATCAGGCTGTCCTGTCTTGCCCTTTCAACAGCTTCCTCTGCTGCCATTGGGTTACTGTCTGCATAGCGCCCTGAGGACACCCACCTGTACGGCAGCATTTAACATGTTTACACGTGTCAGTGCACTAAACTAAGCTCCTCGAAGGCAGAGGCTGTTTTCTTATCTTTCTGTGTTCATGCCTAGCTCAGTACTTGAACCGTACTGTTCAAGCACCAGTAACTGTTTGTTGGTTTTGCATAAATTTCACTTCACTATTCACCAAGACAACACTACCTATTTGCAAGCTAGCGTGCAAGCGGCTGACCACAAACTAGAAGACGTTTCCATTTGTGCATGTGTAACTAGCGTTCAGTATTTATTCTTCTGTAGCTCCAAGGTTCCATCTTTAACTGGATGGCTGATGATTATGATTAGGGATCCACTTTACTTTTCTGTATCCAGGTGAGTCTCACTTCATAGAGAATCTGTATATAAGTGTGTGCGATACCACGGACTAACTGCATCCTTTAATACCAAAATCTGACAGCATACAGTTTGCATGGCTGTATGTGAGCTTGAGCTAGAGCATAAAATACAAGGTCTAGACGTACGCTCTTCCAAGGAACTCAGCCTTGTGAAAGAGCTTCCTTTTCTGTTTTTTAAGTCAGTTTTGTTGTTCCATCCACAACACTTGAGTTGAAAGAAAAAAAAAAGAAACGAGAGGGGAATATTTTTACCTTCCAACCAAGTAAAGACAAGGGAGAAATTTCATACGTGGGAGGCTTCTGCCAGCCTTGCCCCGCGGGGCCTTCCAAGGCCCCTGCACACAGCTGCCCCCCGTGTTCTCCTCGCTTTCCATGCCATCCTCAGCATGGGCAGAACCCCAGAGTATTATATAAGTCCCTTCGAAGGGCTGCTTACCCAACCCACCTGTGACCTCGTTACTTTCTCAGCTCATTCTTGCATGCAACAAGGAGATTTCGAGAAGGAAAAACACCCCAGCACACATTTGTTTTGATGTTGTATCAAAGATAAGATCTACCGGCTCCCTGAATGAAATAGATCTCAGGGTGTCACGAATTGAGGTTGGACAGTTTCCTTTTTTCTCCAAAGGACTTCATGGTTGTGTCATTTAACTGTTTTCTTTGAAGTAGGTTTGAAGACTCTTGGTCACACCCATTCTAGGAAGAAAAAGACCTCGTTTTCCAAACCACGCGCAAATAATTGTAGGATTCTCTGCACCTTTGCAATGAATAGTTTCTTCCAAGTAGTGCTAAGGGTCAAAGCGAGCGTAAGAACCAGATGGGTTCCTTCTCCATGGAGAGCATCCGGGCAGGGAAGACAACCAGGACTTAACTTTATGCCATTTTCTGATGTTTGATGATCTCTCACATGTTTTAGTCTTGGTTCCCAACTAGACTGCATGTCCTTAGCGGCAAGGGCTGTGTTTTATATTGTGTTTTATATTGGCGGGAAGGGCTGTGTTTTATATTTTCATTTTGTGGTAGGCACCAAAAACCTGTGCATCACCCTATACCAGCAGAAGTCACCAAGCGGTTTCCAAGAGCATTTTTCACATAGAGCTCATCACAAGAATCGTGGCTATTTTGATGGCCGTTTTGTATAGCTTTTGCCTTTAAGTGAAGTCGAGCTACTTTTTGGCAAGAGCTTGAAACGTACAATGCGGGATTGAGAAGCATGCTATTCCAGTGAACCCAGCCTTTCCCCAAAACAAGTCTCCAGTGGACTTGAGAACCCACAACAGAATTTGAAACCATTTTCAACTTCTCTGGATTGTTTTTTTGTACACACGATACAAGAATTATCTTTGACTACCTGTCTGTTTATTAGATGCTGCTGTCTCCCTTCCAATTACCTGAATGGCTGCTGTGACATGGGTTTCCCCGTGGAATGCATATGATTATTGTCAGTAGAACCAGATGAAAAACAAAAATATTGTCAGGCAAGGGTAAATTGAATGGGCCTCCACTTTACTGTTTAAATAATGTAGGCTCATTGCTAGGCAGACGTAACATTTCATAAATACAGTCAGAGGATGGTTTATTTAATGATGCAAGTTGTTTAGCGGGCATAAGCAGAATTATCCAGGATGGTTTTGTGTCAGAGTACTCCGATTCTTGCACGACTGACGATTTGCCTGTGACACTGGAGCCAAGTATAGGAAGGAAACCTACATTAGACACAGTCCCCAAAAGACACTTTCTTTTGAGGACTGAAAAGAAAACGCATCGCGTGAACAGTGCGACGAACAGTAAACTGAACGTAAACTCATCGCGTGGCGCTCTTAAGAAAGTCTCTAGATGGCAAAGCAGAGAGGTCAGCTGTGCACGTGAGTTGTCACTTCTCAGATGCCACCCATCCATCTGCCAACACACTCTCATACCGGGGTGATGTGGCTGGCTTCCCCCATGCCTGGCATACCCCACCCTGGCCTGGGGCCTGGTGCATAACGTAGTATACGTTTAGAGTTCCGTAAAGATCCACTATACCACGTCACGATTTTTTATACAATCTGCTTTCTGAAATCACTTTTTAAAAATCGTGTGCTTTTGTGTCTGATGTTACCACATTTTCAAAAAGGTTTTATCTTATGGCAGATTCTTCAAGTGTACATTATAGTTTGTGTTAAGAAAAAAAAAAAGTTGCTCAGAAGGCCGTTCCTTCTGTCCTTCCTCCCACTCAGTCTCTCATTTTTCTCTGAAAATGTTGAAATACTGTCCTTTGCTTGGATTTACCTTGATTTTGAGTGCTAGCTGGTTTGCAGAAAGTCAGATTTGCTTGGAAGGACCCCAACAAGGGTCAAAGAAGCAATGACTTCTTTGTGAGACAATCTAGGTGAATTCCACAGAGGTTTAAAATAAGTACGTCCCATTTGCTTGATAAAAATTCCATTATGGAGAAATAGGATGGTGGTGGTTTCCCGCACAGTGAACATTAGAAACGAGAGATGGGTAGAACTGACGTCCAAATTAGGAGACGTGCCCAAGGCAAAAACACTATCACTCATGGCCATGATTCAGGGATTTGTCTGAAAAATATTCTTCCAGTACCTTCCTGGAAGAGAGTACAGTCTCCAAGAAGACTAATGCACATGGCATGTTAGCTGGAACTCTCCTAGGGCTGCTTGCCCTGCACCCGTTGTTTCTGCCTCTGTGGGAGATGCGCACGACACACACACCCCGTGGATAAAGGCCACGTGTATATTCAGTGCTGCAGGAAGCAGTATGGTCACATCTCTCTTTCTGGACCTCTCCATGACGTGAATGGAGTCTGCCCTTGTGTGCTAAGGGCAGAGAGTTTTTAAAGAAAAGAAAGAAGTGTCTTTTCACTGGGTATGTGAGCGCCTTTGAGATGCTCAGTATGGTGCGGACATCATTCTGCCACATCGCCCAAAGCTTTGCCTGTGTCGTGGAGGAGCTCTGTCGTGTTGTGAAGTGCGTATGTGACTGCTGGCCTGCTCCATCCAAAGACCTCAGCTTGTTTTACGTCTACTTTATGTGTTACTTTGACTTTTCAGATTGGGTACATGCCCAGCAGGGCTTGAAAACCGCTCTTACATTCTGGAAAGTTCTGTGTATAGGTAAAATTATTAGGGCCTTGTCCTATGCCAGGAGGCAGAAAAGGTAATGTTTAGGGGAAAAGTTACAAACCTAGTAAAAAACCTGGAAATCTTTCAAGGGTTTTTATTGCCCGTTTCATTTCCCAAATGTTTGGCTTAAGCATTATTAACTCTGTTAAAAACAGAAACGTTTGGCAACTCTAGGACAAAAGAAATACATGTGGAATGTTCCTGACCTTTAAGACAATGTGATCATACCTTCGGGATCGTGATGTGTTCATGTCTGTCTCACCCAGTATGTACAGTAGAGCAGAGTTTGAATGCATGTATTGTTGAGATGTTCCAGCCAAGGGCTGGAATCTTATGAGTAAATCATTGCCATGAAAGCAAAAGTGCTGGAACCATCCTGGGAGGCCAGTGGGGTGAGGGCTGTCTTGCAGATCCCAAACTCCAACTCATTCTCTACCAAGGAGGGAAGTCTGGTTTTTAAAAAGTGACAAGGGACCTCAACTAGAAGTGTGCCAGTGTTTGTTTTAGCTGAAGATCCTTTGAGTGCCCTGCCAGGCTTAGGAGGAGGCTACCTTCAGACAGCTGTTACCACCATGGATCACACCCAGCCTACAGCAGGCCCCTTCCAATCAGTTTTACACCTTTCCACTCTCAGGTTCTGCCAGAGAGGAACAATAAATAGTGGAGTAAGATTTTATAAAAGCATAAGGATCTTGGGTGGAAGATGTAGGTGTTACTATGAAAACAGTTTTCTAAAAGGCATTTGCCACTAACTTCATCCTTAACTACAGCTTGAACATTTCTTTATTCTATGTGAAGCCAAGGCAGCAACTATAGCCAGCTCTTAAATCTCACAGAATCAAATTCCAGGGAAAACAGGCCAGTCCCTAAAAATGTTTATAACTTCTGAACCGGAAGTTCCTCTCCCGAGAATTTATCTTGATAAGCCAAAGGTAAGAGGAGGGGCCATAGCTCAAAATTTGAGCTCCTCCTGTTGTCATAGTGATAAAATAATAGTAACTAATATTCATTGAACTGTTCTAGGCACTTTATATATGTTTATGTATGTTAATTGTAACAATCTTTTGTACAATCTTAAGTACTCTTATTATCCCCATTTCCCAGATTATGAAACCAGAGACGTGCCTGGAGTCACTAGCTAGTAAATGGCAAAACCAAATTTCAAACCCAGGGAGACTAATCTAGAGCCAGTATTCTAACCACCATAGAATCTGACTGCCAATATCGCGTGGGCACTGGAATCAAAGAGATAAAAAAGATAACACACACAGATGTTCATACGGTGTTACAAGAACAAAGAAACTATACATGATCCCTTTTCAAATAGAACATTATGTAACCATTAAAGAAAAGAAAAAATTCTATAACAAGGTAGAGAAAGGTCCACAATGTAAATGGTAGAAGAAAAGGCCCTATCATTGCAAAAATGAAAAATATAGACTTAGAAGAGTAGTAAATATAGAATATTAAAATATTTATGTTGGAGTGATGGGGAAGTATTGCGTTTTTGTTTTCTATTTAACCTGGCTTGAATGTTGTTTAACCATTATTTTACTGATAAGTAGAGCTGAGTGGGAGATGGAACTACTCTATCAGGGTCAGGAAAGGAGGAGAGATATAACCTAACAGAGCAGGCGTGGGAGGGTAGGCATCTGCAGAGAGAAGCCGGAGCTCTGCCCTGTGGTAAGAGGACCGCAGGGTTTGGTTAGAAACAAATAGGGGGCTGAAACAGGAAATGATGTCGTGCACACAAAGAAGGGATAGTATTTATTAGATCCTTAGGTTGAAATTTTTAAAAGAGCCCTGGATAGTTTCTTGCATGTCCTTAGTTGAGGGGTCTTGAAAGTAGCCAACAGTTTCAGAAAGGAAGCTAATTACGGTTGCTGAGTGGACCACTTTTCTACAACTGATAGAAAAGCTTCTCTCAAGGGCAGTTTATGTGTTAGAGACTGTTGATTGGGATAAAATACTGCATAGCTAGAAAAATGGGAGTTGGGGAGTAGCAGTTTCTCCAGCTGTTAGAACTTGGTGAGGAAAAGTTCCACTTTGTTACAAATACAAAGAACTCATAGCCCTCTGAGTGGTTGGGTTAGATAAGTGGGGAGGATGTCTGGGAGGTCTAGTCATGAACTACAGTGCTTAGTCAAAGCAGGCATTCTAGAAGTGATGCTTCACGGGGGTGTCTGGGGAAGACAGTTGAGCGCAAATTACTGTAGAGTTTGAGCTTCAGAAGGTGGATAGGGACACGACTTGGTAGGGATGTGCAGTGAGGCATCGTGGGCATCACCCCTATGGCTCCAGTCCCTTAGGAGGGACTGTTAGTGCCACCAATCAGGCATTGGTAAAAGATCGTCCCTGTCGAGGGCACATTGGAGAATCCAGTAATGCAGTTACCTTAGATGGCTCTTAAGAGATGCCCCCCCAAAATATCAGATCAGTGCTTGCATGTGGCACTGCTTACTGAAGGCTCTACCACAGTAGTTAAGCTTCTGGAGGTACATGTTCTTGTTGGTTCTGACGAACAAGAAAATAACTTCTCTGTCTTGGCTAGTAAGGACGAGAATCTGACCTGAGAGATTTCACAAGACATCTGAGGCACACCCTTTACAAACCCCAAAGATCCTGATTCATTAAGGGAAATTCAGCCTAGAATACTTTGCATATTTGGCAGAATCAATCAATAAGGGGTAATTTTATGAAACATTATATCATAAATGTTTTTGTTAGAACTCTTTGCAATTATTGTTTTGCTCAATAAGGTGAAGAGTTACTAATCTAGAAAATTACCATATAGAGGATATAGGTTGATGGTTAGAAACTAATTTTTTTTTTTAAGGTTAATATACCCAAACTTACCTGTTGATCACACTCATATTACTAGTATTCAGGGCACGTCCTTCTCTGCGTGCCAGGCCTCCTCAATACCTCCCTTCTACAAAGAACAATCAAGGAGGCCACCTGAGGGATCTGTTCTGTAGGAAAAGCTGACATCACATAGCATCTCCCAGTCTTTAACCTGGAACCCTGGATATTAGGCTCCAAATGCAAACTAGAGACTATTCCCTGGTCGAGTAAGCCGCAGCATATGCCAGTCGAATAAGGAACTCTCATTTTGTAACAATCTTGCGCTCACTTAAAAATAAGTGGGCCATGACACAGATCTGGGTATGTAAGTTTGGTTTTCGATTCAAAAATCTAACTGAAGTCCTCTGACTCTTTCTCAGTCTAACGGTAACGTAAATGTCTTAAAGAAATCTTCACATAGTTGCTTTCATCGCACACATGATACAATCTTTGTAATCAATAGGTTATCAAGAATGCTTAGGATTAAGCTGTGTCTCATGTCATCCAAGTTCAAGGAGCGGCAGTGTAAAAGAAATATAGCTGTTCCTGTATCAGAAGTGTTTCACTTCTGCTGGCATTCTTATTAAAAACAAACATTTCAGTAAACAGTGCTCTGTCCCATAAATGGCTAAATGGCCTTATAAGATTGGGGATGCTCTCGTCCCCATTAGACTGCAAGAACTATGAAGTAAGACCCTGTTGTATTCACCACTGTATCCCTAGCTCTTCAGACTATATCTGGCACATAGTAGGCACTCAGTAAAACTTTCAGCTGCTAAACAGACCAGAGAAAATTGTAATAGAGGGAAGAAGCTGTTAGAATTTTATATTGCGTCACACACACAGAATAGTGGGGTATTCCTGTTCCCCAGAAGCAAGGAACCGACAGCTATCTAAAAACTGTGTCATTTCTACTGGTTTTAATTCTTTAAAATAAGAAATTAATTTTCCTAAGATACGGGACACCTGCTAGTAGACAAACTGTTGTAACTGCTTACCTTTTTGGTTTTAGAGGAAGGAAAATATCTTAATGACAGCACAAAATCATGTAGCAAATTAATTCATTTTTGAAAGACTCAACTACATTCTGTTCCATTTGTTTCATTTTAAATGATACATTTGCAAACATGTCATCGCTCACTTTATGTTTACCTCCTCGTTACACCGTTTTTAGCAGGCTTCATTGTTGCCTGAAATTGCTTTTTCTTTGACGGAGCTTAGTGTAGATGAATGAAAATGTGTTGGAAGCACCTTCCCACGGATAGGGAAGGCCTGCTTGGCCTCTCAGCAAATGTGCAGCCCTGGCACTCGCCAGGGATGGCTACCCAGCTGCTTCCATTCACGCCTGCCCGGGCAGCCCCGGTGAACTTGCAGAATGAGTCCGACCTGGTCGCCTCCTTTCTCTGCTAATAGAGGAAAATGGTGCATTTGCATCACTTGCTGTGCCAAGTAGACTTTTTTTTAATTTGAATTTCAGTCTAGGAGCTCATCTTTATAATGCCTCTAGATAGAAGCAGTTCCCCAAAGTGAAGCCCCACAAAGTGTCAGCACCACAGAGTTTAATCTCTCTCTCTTGTTCCACAAGGTTATGGGGAGGCAGATTCCTAAAACCTCAGACATCATTGGAGAAAACATTTGATGCCATAAGGACCTTTCTAGGTCGGTGGAGAGTGAGATCTTGTTTCCAAGTTCTCAGTTTGTCCTTAGAAGTCAAGGATGAGGCATCCCCGGCCACGGCAGACAGGCATTCTCCTTCCTTCCACTTGAATGCTGTCTTCTCTCGGCCTTCATTTCCATCTGGCCCTGAACGGCCCACTTGTAGAGTTAAAAGCATCTTCAGGGGTTAGAAGGCTCTCTTGTTTCACTGCATCCATTTACTTTACCTTCTGTGATTGTTAGTGAAGGTGGAAATTTCCAAAAGTCAGTATCTTTTTTTTGAAAAGACAGAGAATGTAGTTTAGGAATGTAGGATTTGGCCCCTGTCCATCTTCCATCACACCCGGTTTGCCTTAAATGGAAGAATGGAAGTTCCTTGTTCTGGAAATCGGTGGGTGGGGGAGATGTAGGAGTCAGAAGGGAAGCCCGGGGCATCTCACCAGACACATGACAGTTTTGCTCTCACCTCCTGGCACCCGTAGTACTACAGCTGCCATTCAGAGAGCTCACGTGCCAGCCCGTCCCTCTGGAGCGGTTTACACCAGGGAGAGGAAAAAGGAGTGCCAAACCATGGCCCCGACAGCCTCGAGGAGGAATTGTAGTTGGGTTTTGGGTGCATTTCGTGTTTCGTCAGAGGAGTATTGAGAGGCACTGTTGCTCCCACCCTGTCATTAGCGGGCGGGTAATAGTGATATAAAATAAGAGGTGAATTAGGATAATAAGAGGCAAAGGAGAAAGGAATAAATTTTCCACAAGTAATATTTTTCTTTTCATGGTTATTGAACTTTGCAACAGAACTTGAAAGTAGTAATCATGGTTCCACAGTAGACAAAGGACAGAATGTGAGAGTCAGACAGGAAGGTGTGATTGTCTTTATTACATTAACTAGAAACATACAGAAACAAGCACAGCTTTGAGGAATACACTGCTATTTTCATTCAAGAAAAATTTTTTTAAAAAAAGGAGACGTCATGGGTGGCCTACTCTGTCATCGCCTTTTCTTTTCTTTTCTTTTTTTAACTAATGAATATGTATCCCTGGTAAGAGAGTCTGTGCATCTTATACATCTTTTGCTTTTCTTTGTTAGTTTCTTGGGATCATTTTTTTGAGGGAGATGCGTAGTAAAGCAACACCAAGTGGGATGATTAAAGGCCCAGAAAAAGCTTTAGATAGGGTGGGCAGGTGTTTTCAGCTTTCTCACAACAGCTGTCTTCCATGTTGTATCCCCGAAATAAACAAATAAGACCTATTTGTATTCATTCATTGATTCAGCCAAGATGTAGAGAGCACCTGCAGCACGCCAGACACTTACTTGGGCACTGGGAATAACAGGGATGAACAGAAGCCACTGCTCCCACAGAGCTTCCACTTTAGAGGGGAAACAGACACCAAACAAGTAGCCACACTCACAAAGTGTGATAAATGCTCTGAATAAAAATACAGTGTGAGCAGTATAAAGGGGGGCTTGCTTTCTACTGGAGGAAGTGAAGACTGCTCTGAGGAATCGTAATGGAAAGCTATGGGAGCATTTTTAAGTGGTGGAGGGGTGGGTGACACAATCCTGTTCACATTTGAAGATTTACTGACATGGAATTAGAGAGGGCCCAGAGTGAAAAGAAGAGTATCTGCACCTAAAGAAGTACAGAAGTGAATCCAAAAATGCCTTTGCTTCCTCAAAATAGCTCTTGAAATGTTTCATTACGTTCTGGTTTGAACACCATAACTAATATATTTTCTGTACAGTATTTTTCACTAGTGGATCATCTCCTAAGGGTCTGAGTAAACTTTTGCCTTGAAGTATATTCTATCCATTCCCTTAGAGCACCAACACTGCTCCTATTAAAAAAGAAATTCAGGGACTTCCTGGTGGCGCAGTGGTTAAGAATCCGCCTGCCAATGCAGGGGACATAGGTTCGAGCCCTGGTCCGGGAAGATCCTACATGCCGCGGAGCAACTAAGCCCGTGTGCCACAACTACTGAGCCTGCGGTTTAGAGCCCGCAAGCCACAGCTACTGAGCCCGCGTGCCCCAGAGCCTGTGCTCTGCAACGAGAGAAGCCACTGCAATGAGAAGCCTGTGCACCGCGGCACTCGCCACAACTAGAGAAAGCCTGCACACAGCAATGAAGACCCAGCGCAGCCAAAAATAAACACACACACACACGTATATTTTTAAAAAAAGAAGAAATTCAGTTACGTTTTATGACTCGTACACACGTAAAATTTTGGTTTCCTGTTATTTTTCCCTGTTTACTCAGCTCCTACAGAACCTTTATTGTGTAAGTTTGCGGATGGAGGACAGAAGAAGAGACAGAACCCAAACAAATACATCCCTAATGGACGACCGTGGCATAGAGAAGGAGAGGTGAGACTTGTAAGTCCTCTCTTGAAACTTCCGTGGGGGTGTATGATCATGAAAGCTACGTGGACGGTTACACAAGCAGCATCTTGACTTGGCTGCCACGCTTCTAGAATAGGGGCCAGGATTAAAACTTTATAATGTCACATAAAACTCTTCCCGGTGGATACCGTGCTAAGAGTGGTGATTCTCCCGATGGACACATAGATGGTGGAAGCAGCTGTGTTTACCAGTTAGCTACATAAAAAGTAAAAGAGCATTTTAAATTGCTGTAAGAAATGCACGAGTGTTTTTTTCCTCTAATGTCACGGTTTCTTAGGTTTACGTTTTAAATTATTCAGAAATTACTTGAAATATTATTAAAATAAACAGTATGTTTGTCATTGAGGATTTTTTGCCTAATAATAATGGTCTTTAGGGAAAAAAGCTCAATTTCTTAATAAAAATGTTGGCCCATCATTCCCCCATATTTATCGTAAATGGATTGTTGTTTTTGTTTTTTAAAGTAACATACTGGTTCAAGAATGTCTGGGGAAGTGCCGTCCAGTAGAAATGTTCTAGAATCTGTACTGTCCAGTGATGATCACTAGCCGCTTAAGGCTATTTATTTGAGCACTTGGAATGTAGCTTGTATGGCAGAGGGACTCAACTTTTCATTTAATTTTAAATATAACAGCTGCCATATGGGCCAGTGCCGATCTACAGCTTAATTCTCGTGTTGAGTTTATAATTACATCTGTCTAACGGAAGCTCTCAATTTTATCAAATACTACTAAACTATCACTGTTTTATGTTGCCATGACTCTGAGAAATGGAATTTTTAATTTGTGCCTTTGCAGATGAATGTTTCTTTTTCTTTCCCATAGGCTGGAATGACACTTACTTATGACCCAACCACGGCTGCTATACAGAACGGGTATGTCATTAAGATAAATACATAATGGCTAGAGGGAAAATGTGAAAGTGGAAAATATCAGATGTTTGTTCCGTGAATGATTCTATTTAAAGGATTACTTAATAAAGCCTTTTGTGTTTGTTCTAGATTTTATCCTTCACCATACAGTATTGCTACCAACCGAATGATCACTCAAACTTCTATTACACCCTATATTGCATCTCCTGTATCTGCCTACCAGGTTTGTACCTTTAGGATTCATCAAGAGTACGACAACTTGCCGACCTTGAATCACTGCTACATTTTTATGTGTCTTAAAATTTTGAACATTTATAATGAAATTTTAAGTCAAATGTTAATGCAGCTTGGATACCCAATTTAGAATCCGCTGCTTTTTATTTGACAGAGTGATTTACTTTTATGTTTAGGAGAATGTGCAACGAGGGGAAATGGTTGTCAGTTGTCACTCCTTGAAACGATAGCATTTTAGAATTGGGATGAACCCAAATACTTCCTCCACAACAGGCCCTGCTGCTGGACACCATGTGTCCCAGAAATTGAAACGGAAAGAGAATTGCTGTTAGGTAAAATACAGACTAGGTGTGCACCCTTGCCTTCGTTAATTTGTCAGCAGGAACCAACAAAAGAGCAAGTAAACATGTTAATAAATAAAAACGTGTCTCTGTTAGGTAACATGAAATGAGCAATGCAGTGAGATTTGAGGCCAAAAAAGAGAGGTGACTCCCTGTTTATGTTATTTTGTGAAGAGGCTTTACCCTAAACTCCCAACTTAGAACCAAGATCTCATTAAGCACCTTACTGTCGTGTTGATTTGGTTTTATTGCAGGGGTAGCTCCTGTTCTCCATGAACCCCATGGTGGTACACATGTACTTGTCCTCCCATATCAGAGTGCCTCTCACAGGGTTGCCGCCTTGGCCCAGACAGGGGCACTCTAACGGAGTCAGTTACAGACATGGGAATACACTTTTGTTGACTGTTGAGATCCTGTGTGACTAAACTAAACTTCTGTGTATTCTTGTTTTTAAAATAATTGAGTTAGTTATTGGAGCCCTGGTTTCTGGGGGTAGGGGACAACAATAATAACTGTTATTTCACTTCTGTAAGCCTCAGTTTCCTCATCTTTAAAATGGGGATAATAATAGTTTCTGTCTCATAGGCTTATGATAAGAACGAAATGAGATTATCTATGTAAAGAGCTCACCACAGTACCTGGCATATCGTTAGCACTCAGTAAATGTTAGCTATGATTATTATTATCATCCTTTACATCCAAGATTAACTGGCTGGTAAGAGTATATCCATTCTGCTTTTTTAAAATAATGGATTGGTCAATGTAAGCAATATCATAAAGGTGGTTCTGTCGAAAAGCATAAAAGTAGCTCTGGATAACAAAGAGGAGAGATTAAATGCACTAAAACTGAAGTTGTAAAGTAGCATTCACAGCCTCCCTCAGCTTCTAGGTTCTTTTCACTTCTTTTCTTTGAGTCGTCACTCATTTCCTTTTATCTCTCTGGGTTGTTAAGTTACTTAACGCTGGTGCTTCAGTTTGCTAGGCAGAGCACTCACTCATTTAATGCCTTTTTAATGATTCTGAACTTAAGATTTCTGTTTTCCTTTCCTGTATGAGATTCAATGAGATCTGCTCTAGTGCATTTTCCCTAATTAACAATTCCTATATCTGACGTTGAAAAGTAGTCTTCTTTCTTAACTATCTGAACTTGGAAACCTCTTTATGTATACCACTAAAAATAGAGACGAGTAAGCTTATCCTCAGACAAATGAAAGATTGTGCATATCAATCTGAATGTATGCAGCTGTAGATATTTACAGCTATGAACGCTTCTCCTCACCACCTCTTTTTCTCTCTTTAGTATAAAAGCAGTGAGCATTTTGGCCACAGAATTATTTCATAGAATAGAAAAAAATTAGGAGACCAGGGTTGTCAATAGATCTGATAGACTTAACTGGAAACAACTTTTCATTACAAAGGCCTGATTTCTTCTCCTAGGCAATCTGTTTCCCTAAAATACATGTGGAAATTCATTCCAATTGCCTGGCACTCAGTGCCATTACCTTTTAGACTGATTCTTAACCCTATAAGTTCAGGAACCCAATGGGGTCAGCAAATGGGCTTTAAGTGATCTGTGATTCTCTTAAATTGTTTGCAGAATGTTGCTTGTATGTGTGCAGTCAGTTGGGGGGAAAAGGTCTATTTCCTTCATCAGGTTTTCAAAAGGATTCATGATCCAAAAGAGGACAAAGAACCAATGATAAAGAATTCACAGAACATAATTATTATTCCCATTTTATAGTTAGGGAAAATTGAGGAATAGAAGTTGACAGCAGCATATTTGTTGCTTAAGAAAGAAAATTGTATTAGATGTCATGGCTTCCTAACCCCATGATGATATAAGCTATTAGATTATTAGGACCACTGGAATTATACCCAAAATGGGTGCATCTGGCCCAAATTGGGGTCTATAACGGGAGCTGCTCGCCTCCCCGTGATTTATTCAGTGAAGGCCTTGCACTCCTGTTGGAGCAAGCCTTTCTCTGCTAAACCACTATATGCTCATACAATTGGATTTGAGAAATTGGCATCTGCAAGAAACCACCAATATCCCGTTGGGGAAAGGCTGCAGTCCAGATAACTGAAATGTTAACAAGGCAGAAGCACTTAACTTTGGTCTGCCTTAGGTGGCAAAGGAAACCAGAGAAAACAAGTATCGGGGCTCTGCTATCAAGGTAAATCATAATACATTCTTCCCCCATGACTCTTCCCCATATCCTCTCTGTAGAACCTCTGAAGTTAACAGTAGCAGATGAGATACAGGAGGGGTCTGTTCTCAAGAATTAGAGGCAAACTTATTTTGAAATCAAAGTCTCCAAAGTCTCAGGAAAGCTCTGGGCATCAAGAAACGGGCTGATAGTCTTTCTCTGGGGTGGCAGAGACTACACATGCTTTCTCTCCTGCCACAGAACCTGACTCTCACGTCTTAGACTTCTCAATCCAGAGGGTCTACTGTATAGATGCCCTTTTGACGGTAGTTGTCAGGATCTAGTTACTGAAGTTTAATTTCCTAAATCTGGATTTCAGATTTTTATGTTTCACACTAACTAGAAATTGTTGACTGCCAGACAGATTTCTGAAATTTAATGTCCTGGGTATAAAAAGGGGGTTGAATTTTATTATTCTCTTTAAATAAGCACATACTTTAAGGATTAGTTTCTAATAAGATGTGCTGGAATTAATTCTCATTCCTCTGTATTCCTAAAGCACCTACCGTTCATATCTTGATTGTAATACTTTTCACTATTTCTTTGAGTTGTTTACTTGTTTATCTCCCTTGCTTAGACAGTAAATTTCTTGAGGGTGGGACCTATGTCTTCCTTTTTCTCTTTGGTGCTTGATACTCAGTAAATACGTTTTGAGTGGGCAAAGGGAACTTGGTTTTAAATAATCATTTCATCCTATTCAGAGTGACCAGTTTGTCAAGAACTCTAACTGCCTTAATCTTAATCTTTTTAATCATTGATAGTATTGTTTCCTTGTTTTCCTTCTGTAGATCTTAACCTGATTAAAAGAGCTCTAGAGAAATAGGTAGCACTCTAATGGAAATCAATGTTTCTTCCAAAATCCTTCCTTTTCCAGGTGCAAAGCCCTTCTTGGATGCAACCACAACCGTATATCCTACAGCACCCCGTAAGTTTTTCATCTTAATGGCTTTGTAGTTTATAAGTAAGCTATGTATATGTTAAAAACCATTCTCTGGGTTTAAACCATTTGCCCAAAGATGGTGTAGGATTTGGGAGATTTTAAATATCAAATATGAGAATGAGTTCATTATAAAACTTTCACTCACCTTGTCTTAAAATAAATCGGTGGTTGACCTTAAGTCAAATTCGCAATCCATGAGAATTTAAACGTAGGAGATTGAATTTTTAAATTTTAAAGTTTTAAAATTGCTAAATTTTTAACCATACTTAGGATGAAATAGCTCTCACTTTTTACATTCTGTTTAATGCAAATATAAAGTGTTCAAAATTGACCTGGAGTTTTTCATTAGCGTTAGCCTCTCCATGGAAATTATAAAAAAAAACCTAAAGTAGTAACACCGACTTTGGTGAATAACAAAGGTGATTTCTTTAGTGACACGAGCATGTGTTGTACGTATGTATATATTACATTTTTTTTAATTAAGTGAGTTACACTTCACCTTATTAGGTAGTATAGTTAATGTATTTTTCAGAGATACATAAAATCCAGTTTGTGGAATTAAAACATAGGTTTAAAAGTTGAAAAATAAAGGTGGAGAACAAAATCACAAAAGAGACTAAGAATGCCTAATGTAATAATCTAGATGCTTGCCATGAGGCGGCCACAAATTTGGCCTAAGCTTTCTAGTAACCAGTGCAAAACGGGAACCTTAATAAGCAATACAGTTCACAGTACTTATAAAACGGATCAGTTGCTTAGGAAAAGCACACTGTTCTTGGCCTTAAAATGAGATAGGAATTTCTCTCAGGACAACTTCCTAAAGAGGACACTATGCAGTGATAGACCAGGCATGTGAAACAGCAGAACAGGGACACATTCTGAACAGGAAGTTGCTGAGATGACTTTGAAGAAGCAGACAAAACATGTTTAGTTGATGACACAGGAGAAGAGCTCTCTGATGATATAGGTATGTGTGTTGTGTGTCTGTATAAACATACATACCTGTGTTTCTACACACACACATCTGCACACATACACCCACAAAGCCACACAAATGCCTATGGCAGTCTGCATCCCGGGTACTCTGTGCTGTCCTATTGGAGAATGCTGGAAATCAGCTCACTTTTCATTTGGGGGCTTCCTAGTACAGTAGCTCCTACAGATGAATGAGGGAGAGGAGCAGGAAGCTCCTTCTGCATATTCTGGGCTTTTGAGTCATTTCCATGATACCACACACTTTTTTTTTTTTTTTTTGCGGTACGTGGGACTCTCACTGTTGTGGCCTCTCCTCTTGCAGAGCACAGGCTCCGGACGCACAGGCTCAGCGGCCATGGCTCACGGCGCAGCCGCTCCACGGCATGGGGGATCCTCCCAGACCGGGACATGAACCCGTGTCCCCTGCATCAGCAGGCGGACCCTCAACCACTGCGCCACCAGGGAAGCCCACCACACACTTTTTGATGATGCACATTAAAAATTTTAAAGGAAAAAATTTCTTAGGAAATATATTAATAACAAACACTTCTGACATGAATCCATATCCTTTGTCGGGGGAGGGAGGGGTCAACTATTAGAGACAGAGGCAGGCACATCTCTGAGTTGAACAACTTTGAGACAGTAGTGGTGTGTGCAGAAGGCTCCTACCTTAGGATTCATTCCTTCTCCCCACCCAGATTTAGACTGCCTGCAACCAGCATTAACGCACCTGCACACCAATCTCTGCCCTCAATTGTGTATCAATTTATCAGTAAATAACAGTGTATTTAAGGGATGAGTCAGGTACAGTGATACCAAAAACCTAACATTAATATTTGTAGGGTGTATCAGAATAATTGCATCCTCAGGTAATCGGGTGATAGCAAAAGTGAGAGGAATGCTATAATCCATAAGAATATTACAATTGGATAAATTAGAGAAAATGCAAAAATCCAGAAATAGAACTAACTGAGCTTCATACACAATTAATGTACCATTAAGTAATCATTAAAAATGATGGGCTTCCCTGGTGGCGCAGTGGTTGAGAGTCCGCCTGCCGATGCAGGGGACACGGGTTCATGCCCCGGTCCGGGAAGATCCCACATGCCGTGGAGCGGCTCGGCCCATGGGCCATGGCCACTGAGCCTGCGCGTCCAGAGCCTGCGTGTCCGGAGCCTGTGCTCTGCAACGGGAGAGGCCACAACAGTGAGAGGCCCGCGTACCGCAAAAAAAATAAAAAAAAGATGATAATGACAGTAAGGCAGTAAGGTAAATATTTGTAATGGAATGTTAAGTTAAAAAGCAAAACCCAGGGGCTTCCCTGGTGGCACAGTGGTTAAGAATCCGCCTGCCAATGCAGGGGACACGGGTTCGAGCCCTGGTCCAGGAAGATCCCACATACCGCCAAGCAACTAAGCCCGTGAGCCACAACTGCTGAGCCCGTATGCCACAACTACTGAAGCCCATGCGCCTAGAGCCTGTGCTCCGCAGCAAGAGAAGCCACCATAGTGAGAAGCCCACGCGCTGCAACAAAGAGTAGCCCCCGCTCGCCGCAACTAGAGGAAGTCCGAGTGCAGCAACAAAGACCCAACACAGCCAAAAATAAATAAATTAATTAATTTAAAAAGGAAAACAAAAAAGAATCCATCTGCCAGTGCACGGGTTCAGGCCCTGGTCCGGGAAGATCCCACATGCCGCAGAGCAGCTAAGCCCATGCGCCACAACTACCGAGCCTGTGCTCTAGAGCCTGCGAGCCACAACTACTGAGCCCACATGCCTAGAGCCCGTGCTGTACAACAAGGGAAGCCACTGCAATGAGAAACCTGCGCACCACAACGAAAGAGTAGCCCCCGCTCGCCACAAGTAGAGAAAGCCCGTGTGCGGCAACGAAGACGCAACGAAGACCCAACGCAACCATAAATAAATTAAATAAATAAATAAATAGAAGCAAAACCCAGGATATGAAATAGTTCATGTGCCCTGGTTGCAACTCTGTAAAAACATGCAGAGGCCAGAATCTGGACAGTGCTACCCTGACCATGCTAACAGCTGTGTATTAGAGACAGGCTGGGTTATACGGGTGATTTTTTTCACCCCTCCTCTCTGTTTTTAACTATATTTAATTTTAGTTTTGATGACCAGAATTTTTTCAAATGAAATCAAAGATTCTAAAATTGGATTATTAACCATATCTGAATCTGCTTCCCTCCCCTGGCACCAAATTGCAGTTGAAGGTTCTGAGAAACACTGAGTGGATGAAGAATGTGATCTTGATACCAGCAGCCTGAACCTTGAATCAAATGACTATTTTTTTAACATTTTTGAACAAAACACTGTATTTGTAATATTCAATATAGTATATTGTTTTGTGGCTGCATGAAACATCAACAGTCATTTACTTTAAAAAAAAAATTAAGCATTTTGTAACCTTGGCCAGCCAAAAGTAGTTTGCATTTCCTGTCACACCCCGTAGTTCTCCTGTGGACTAGCTTGCTTTACAGTTAAGTGAAAGTAAAGGGAGAGGTATTTAATAGAAGGATTTCTGTGAAGTGGGTGCTCTTTTAAAAAGTCTCAGGAAACACAATCTAGACCATTTATAAGAAATCATGACACCATTTGCAAGTTTGAGGGGAGGTTATTTTAGCTTCATGTTCCTCAGTAAACTAAGGCATTTCCTTTGCAAAAGGTTGTTCCAGAATCTGCACTCCCTCCCTAAGTTTGTCTCACTTCCTCTGTCTCCGACTCCCCAGGGTGCCGTGTTAACTCCCTCAATGGAGCACACCATGTCACTACAGCCCGCATCTATGATCAGCCCTCTGGCCCAGCAGATGAGTCACCTGTCACTAGGCAGCACCGGAACAGTAGGTGGCAAATTAATATCATGTGTCTCAGCAAACAGAGGAGGGTAAATTAATGCAGCCTGTGTCTTCCTTATCAATTATAGACTCTGTAATGTCAGAGATTATGTCTGATCCCCTCTCTCCTCCCACATTGCCTTTCACATAGTAAGTACTCAGATATTTCTTGATTAATTGATGAACTAAAAGTCTGTCCTCTGGGTATCTATCTGTCTCTCCTTTATCAGAATATAGTATCCATACAAGACCACTTCTAGCCCTAATGACTAATATCGTTCATTCACACTGGCAGACCTGGTCTCATGAAGCAAAAGATGAAGGTGATGCATGGTAGTCAAGGCAGGGAATTTTTACTCACTTATTTCTTCTTGTATGGATTTTGGGGGCACTGAATCACAATCTTAGTATTGACTTATTTCCTCAAATCCAGGGACTCAGTTGGGAATTGGGGTTGAACTAATCCCAGATTCACTTCCAGGGTTGATATGTGTAGTGTTTAGATGGTCAGATGGCCAAAGGCTTTTAACTGAGACCATATCTATGGTAGCTTAAAAGAACAAAGGGTAGTATTTTCCTGGCTTACATTCCCAGCCAGCAGAAGCAGCTTCTAAAGGCTAAGCCAGGGCCACACACATCCAGTGAGAAACCTCTCCTGCCTTCAGAGAAGGATGGCTGTCGGCATCAGGAAAGCAAGGGTCCATTTCCCATTTTTCAGTGACCTGCTAAAGATGTAATAAGTCATTTACTTCTTGGGGCTCCACCTATGGAAACAATTCTAGATACTGGTTCAAGGGGCTGCTGGAAACTCATGAGGTCCTTTGAGGGAGAGACCTTCTTGAATAAAATAGCACGTTAGTGATGCTGAATTACCGAGGACGAGAAACTGTAGTGACCATCACCCATGGCTCGTCGTTGGCCATGCTAACTGTATTCTTCTTTCCAGTACATGCCTGCCACGTCAGCTGTGCAGGGGGCCTACCTGCCACAGTATACCCACGTGCAGACGCCGGCGGTTCCTGTGGAGGTTGGTATAGACTGTCCAGTGGCCGTTCTGGCAGTGAGTAATTTCAGAAATGGGTTAAATAGAACTCAAAGAAGAATCAATCGAAAGTCAAACATTTGCATAAAGAACCGAGTTGAGAGGGAGTCTATGCCTAGAGTTGTTTTCAACTATGAAATACTCTCTGCATACAAGTTAGTAAACAGCATCCAAGCCACACCCCCAAGACTCCCAGAAATACTGATATTTTCTAGGCTTGTAGCACATTTCATACCCCTCAAGGCTCTATCTTGTCTCCTGTAAAATGACGCTTACAGGCAAATTAAAACACAGGTTCTTGTCTCCTGTAAAATGACGCTTACAGGCAAATTAAAACACAGGTTCTTGATAAAGCTGGAATTTGCAATACTAGTACCAAAGATTATATCAGTAATAATAATTACAAAAATTAACTTGTTATCACTAAGATACTTGAAAAAAAATGTTTCAGAACTGTAACAGGGATGAGGAACACACCATACCTGTTTTTATAGAGACTTAGTAGAGCTAAATAACTCTTAGTTCTTGTTACGGAAGATACTGTTATGATATTGATATGGAAGAAGTCTGACATTTGAATTCAAGTTGGGCAGAAAGCATAGTGTTTTCCTGCAAAGTACCCTTGAAATTCCAAGGAAATTCATCAACCCAGTCGATCTCCCCCTGCTAGGCAGATCCCATAGGTTCCAATTCCAGAAACAACCCCAGGACTGTGGCTGGATTACAGGGGAGGTGGGATGTGTTTTATTTGCTTCTAAATGATTGAAATTTGTGCAGTTATTGATAGCCACAGTTACCAGAACCCCTTATCTGCAATGCTGGAACAAACAAATCTGAAACGAAAAATTTTCCTTGTAACTACTTTAGCAAAACACCTGACCTGTGACAGAACCCAAGCTGAACTGATGTAAGACAAGATCTTTACCCCATTTACACTGCATATTCATACCTTTCAGCACAGACCTATTCATGTGTTTGATTATGAGGTACAGCCCTAGACCCCACTGGGTATAGTCTCTGATATACAGCATATGCATACCATGTTTCAGATTCTAAAATCTGAAAATACTGAATTCCAAGTCACATCTGGCCCCCAAAGGGGAAGAGATTTGTTTGGTAAATTGCAGCTTGATATGAAGAGGCAACTCATAAAAGTTAAAGGAGGTTCTTTGGGTCTGTCAGACATTTTAACTTCTTAGGGAAATAATTAACTTTGAAGGCTCTATATGACATTAAGAAAATCACTTTTAAGGAGTGCTTGTTTTTAAGATGTGGGACTCAGTCCAACCTGGGTAACAGAGTTTGGATTTCTTTGCTCACATGTCTCATCTGTTCTGCTTTGTTGTAGGAGGCGAGTGGTCAGCAGCAGGTGGCTGTAGAGACGTCTAATGACCATTCTCCATATACCTTTCAACCCAATAAGTAACTGTGAGGTATGAGAGAAAGGTCTCCATCACTATAGGGCTCAAGTCAAGAAAAGTCTATGATGCTTGTATCAAAATGGTACTTTAAACAACTCAGGTCTGGTCACACTGCTTCAGTCATGGCCAGGGAATCCAATGTTACTGGAATGTTAAAATCAGTGATTTGGGGCTTCCCTGGTGGCACAGTGGTTGAGAGTCCGCCTGCTGATGCAGGGGACCCGGGTTCGTGCCCCGGTCCGGGAAGATCCCACATGCCGCGGAGCGGCTGGGCCCGTGAGCCATGGCCACTGGGCCTGCGCGTCCGGAGCCTGTGCTCCGCAACCGGAGAGGCCACAACAGTGAGAGGCCCGCGTACTGCCAAAAAAAAAAAAAAAAAAAATCAGTGATTTTGTGGATTTGTAGATGAGTATTCTGTCCAAAAAGAACAGTGCCTTATACTGAAGTCAAATGTATATTTATACTCTCTTCCTCCCTACCCACCCCCTGCCAAAAGATTGGTAACATAATCAGACAATGCCCGGTACCAAATTTGTCCTACAATACATTTATTTTTTTTATATATTATATATATATATAAAATATGTAATATATATATATTGTTTTAATGCTCACAAACTAAAGGAAATATAGCATAAGATTTTGCTTAATCTAGCATTACAAGATTAGCAGTATCTTGACTATGAATCTAATACAACTATCCTTAGATTGAGAGATTGCTCTCCCAGCTCCCACTTGGACCACGGATCTCAAAACTAGTCACTCTGCCATGCAGATTGCAGTAAAACAGCTCTGTGGAACTTACAACACCTGGGTTTCTGGATTGCTCTTGTGAAGTATGTTGCAGGTTCCAGATTTGAAAGGTGGACTCGGGGCATAAAAAGTGACCTCAGTTCCAGAGTTTGCATTTACTGGCCTACCACCAGCGATGAGCAGAGCCTTTCTCAAACACATATCTTTAAAACAAGAAAGAAATGACAAATCTCTGGTATATTACACCAAATGTACAAAAGCATTTTTTTTTCTCTCTTCCAGATGTACAGAAGGGTGTGCTTAAATGAAGAAGGTTGTGAAGGCTGAACAATCATGGATTTTTCTGATCAATTGTGCTTTAGGAAATTATTGACAGTTTTGCACAGGTTCTTGAAAACGTTATTTATAATGAAATCAACTAAAACTATTTTTGCTATAAGTTCTATAAGGTGCATAAAACCCTTAAATTCATCTAGTAGCTGTTCCCCTGAACAGGTTTATTTTAGTAAAAAAAAAAAAAAAAAAAGAAAAAGAAAAAAAAAACCAACAAAATACAAAAAGATTTTTATCAAATGTTATGATGCAAAAAAAGAAAAAAAAAAGAAAAAAGGAAAAAAAAAAAAAAGAAAACTTCAATTCTCTGGGTATGCACAAAGACCATGAAGACTTACCCAAGTGCATGACCGGATTCTTGTGGTTTTGTTCATTTTGTGTTTTCGTTTGTGTTTTTTTCAGCTGTATGAAATGGGCTTTCTGACGTTTAAATAGTCCAACTTCACCCCTGGTGTTCTGTGCTTGCAGTGTGAGTGTTGCAGCCAGTGTCTCTTTTCTTAGCTTTCCGTTTTCCTTTCCACGTAGTGTGAAGTGTCTTATCCTTTTCTATGAATTCCAATTTGCCTTAACTCTTTTGATGCTGTAGCTGTTTCAGTAAAAGTTAGTTCAAACTAATGATGTAGAATGCTTTGACCAAATGGGCTGGTCTATTATGCCTTGTTAAACAGCAGCATAGGGCTTTTAAAAGGTAGTCAATAAAAGTTGCTGAAATTTTGGCTTTTTTAAATATGTAGTAGGTGTTTTTAATGATTTTTCACATAATGTGTAAGGTAGTGAAATGCAAGAAGGGAAAACTGTTTTGTGTGAAACACATTTTCTGACTGGGGAACTTTTAATAGGGTAAATTGTTTGTAAGGCTGTACGCCAAGAGTTTCCTCTGATAGTTTGACTGATTTAGGATATCTGCTGTATGATGCAATGTAAAGTCTTTTTTGCCTTTTTTCAGGAAAAAAAAAAAAACAACTAACTTGATGTTCTAGATTTAGTGTAGGTAGCGTAGGGGCAGGGGGTGGGGGGAGGGGAGGGAGTCACCGAATGTTTTGTCCTTCCTTTATACTAACGATAGTGCTTTAGAATGAGAATGACGCCTGAGATCTGGCAAACCGAAAAAAACCACAGATGTTGCTATTGCAACGAAATGGCAAAAGTTAAAAGTAAGGATTTATCTTCAAACATAAGCTGAGATATGAATAGAAGCGAAACAATTGGCTACTAGCTCTCTCTATCACGTAAATTTGAGAAACAAAAATTACTTGGCACTTTTAAAGGTAACTTCACCAAAGACCGAAGAGCCAGTAACCAGTAGCTCCAGCTTGTCTCAGCATCACATCTTCTGTGCTCTTTATTTTTGCCGGACCAGTTTGCGGTTAGGAGAATGTGCCTTTTTTGTACCTTTGGATTTAGGTTTTATAATTTTAATTGACGTATGGACACACACAAACAAACAAAAAAGCATGAAGGAAGATTTGGATCCAAGCAGTGCCACACTTTACATCATCACTACAAGTGTTAAGTGTAAAGAAAAACCAATTTTGAAACTATGAAATTCCTGATTCATAAATACACAGTTATTTCTACTTTAGTACATATAAGATAATTCACTGTTATTAAAGCTCTTTTATTAAGACAATTGCATACGTTTGAAAAGCAATGGTAAATTAAGTTGTCTTCCAAAACTGTGTACTTGTCTGGTCAACTGTGTGTGATCAGTTATCTACCTCAGAGTCTATTTTCTTTTGTGCTGGGACAGGTTGCTGGCCCTCCCTGTTTCCACAGACCAAATCCTTCCTAGCTCAGGAGCTAGGCCTAAGCAGTTATTTCTTTCGAGTATTTTTTAGTTCTTAAAATTTATGCTTGTGTTTGATTATAGATGTCAGTGATATTTCATAGTTTCAAAAGTCCTTGCTGCTCTGAGAAGTGTAGATTCTAGTGAAAATTACATAGTCATAAGAGAAGTGTGTTTTTGTTTTTGTTTTTGTTTCCTTTTTTAAAGTTGTGGTATTATTGGTTCTATGCTCCCTGGAATATTACTGCTTTGTGAAAGTCCAGACTGAACGCAGCACCCTCTTTGTACCTAGTACATTATAAACCTGGGTCTCTCACTACTTGATATTTTTGCATTAGTTAAGACAGAAATTTGATAACTCAGAGGGGAGGGGAAATCTGCTGCTAGAAGTGTCTGAACTAAGTGCCATACTCGTCTGGGTAAGATTTGGGAAACATAACCTCTGTACATAAAAAAAGAAAAAAAACCAGTTAAACATCACATAGTAGACAGCCATTAAATTATAAAAAAAATTAATTTATGAAGAAAGACCTTTTGTACAGATTGAAAAAAAAAGATTTTCATAGAGATATCTATATGATCAAGAGAGTTAATTTTTTATTTTTGTTTTACTAGTGCCACAAACTTGCCAGTGGTAACTTATTTGTCCGGTTCAAGATAACTCTGTAGTTTTCTTTCCTAGGACTTGTTGTTAAACGCCAAAAAGACATTTTTGAACTGTACATTTGATCAGATTGTTAGCTTTTTCTGTTTTATTTCTTTTGAGAACCTTTGAATAAAAAACATCTGAAATTTTATTTTCCCTGTCAATTTTTTTTAGATTAGATTCAATGTATATCAGAATTTCATTTCATTTCTGATCTCTTCTTTCAGCTCAGTGGATTGGTTTGAAACTGAGTTGAAAATTATTTTCAGATTCAATATGTACTCGAAATATATTTCCTTTAAAAGAACTGGAAAAAACCTTCACACCCTGTTGTTTTTGGTTATTTCAGTTCATGTACGGGGACAAGCATTAGCTCACCATGTTTCCTCTCAGCAAAGTCCACCTTTGGTCTGTTCTTAAACACCAAAGAGCCAGGCCCCTCTCCTTCCTCCTTCCTTACTGCTACCTTTGGACTGTGGCACTGTCATTGCCCAGCAAGAAGGACAGAATAAAAACAGTGTCCCCATCTCTGGTAAACAAGCTCACGGGTAAGGATTTCAAGGTGATCTTATCCCTGCCTTGATGCCTCGGGCCTCCTTTAGTGACCTTGTTTGGCTGTTCCCAGTAGGAGGCTCTGGTGCAGCATTCAGGGGGCAGAGACAACAGCTTTCTTTCCCACACTGACATGCTTTATGGGAGGCTCTTAGTACAAGAAATTGACTCTTACCCAAGGTAAATGAAATGTTTCAGTGTAGTTGTAAAGGTTTCTTTTTCTGCTGCCCAGTGGCTCTGTCCTGATGAAAGGAGTGGGCGAGAAGGACATCCACAGCCTCCATTTCTGTATGCCTCCGCCGCAGTGTGGACGATGGGATCTGTGAATTAGATACATGGGGTTTAGAGCATTTACCTTGCCAGAGCCGAGAAAGCCCCAGTACTCACTGGCTCTATGAGAAAAGGGAACCCGGTCCTCTAATGATAACCAGTGCTTCAGAGAGAAAGATGTCGGGGCAGGAGCAGAGTGTAGCCTCACTGAGACACACGCAGGCTGCCAAGAATGTAAGCTATGGGGCCTCATGTTCTGTCCCAGCCTCACACTGTCCCCATGCTCCTTCATAGGACCACTGACCAGAGGCAGGTAAGAAATACTGCTGGGCACCTTAGGTTTTGTTAACCTTATTTTTGTTCTCTTATTTTAAGACGGCTTATGTCATTAGAGTCCTGGGACATCCGGGGGCTGTCGTTCACACAGAAACTGATAAACACTTTTTCAGAGCACCTTTTCTGTCTGTGCAACAGGGCTAAGCAAGCCAGAATGCTGATGGATAAAAAAGAGCTGTCACTCACACACAGAAAGAGGGCCTGTGGCACCTTTGGGGATCAACCCCACCTTGCTAAAATGTTGTGGTTCCTCGGGTCATCATCAGGGGCCAGGACTCCCTCTTCGTCTGAGATGGCCTGGGTCCAAGGATCGGGGAGGAATTCTTGCCTGGAAAAGAGGGAGGAAGCTGGCAGCGACAACCGGGCGTGCATATTTCGCTCTCTGTATGGGCTGGGATGAGGGAGAGCAGTGGGTGGACAGGAGCCCCGTTTTCTCCCCACCACCCATGCCCTTCAAGAGCAGTGGCGGGAGGTACATCCGCTGGAGCATGAATTCCGCCTCCTCTCAAATTTCACAGATGCTGGTTAAAAATTCACTAAGAGAAAGGTAGTGCCTCCCAGCCTGAGGAGGGGCTCAAAAATGTTCAGATCTGACAACGATCGTCTCATTCCACCAGAGTAGCCGGAGGAAAAGATGCAGCTGCCTTGGGAGAAAGGTCACAGACCTGTCACCACCACCTTCCTCCACCACCCCCAGCCCCCCCGCCCTTGCCTGAAAATCTTCAGAAGATGGCAAGTAGTTAGGAAAATTCAGCCCAGGGTTAAAGAAAAACTGGGCAGCTTCTTCCCCTGCAATAGCAATGTGATGAAATAAGCACCCCTCGGTAGTGGCGGGGAGCGGGGGAGGGGTGGCCGCAGGCAGCCCCGGCAGGTGGCGCTGGGGAGCAGGGCTGCGGGGCAACGCTCCCGGGGCCCAGCGCAGCGTCCTTGGTACGGCTGGGGAGGCGGTCCCGTGCGCCCATCCTTCCTGTGGATGACCTTGGCCAGGCGATGGAATTTCAGCCCTGTGGAATGGCTCCGGAGGAGTGTCTCCTGTCTTTGGACGTCCTGTCTTGACGCTCTGGGTCTTTTCAGGGCCCGGGAATGTTCTCACTTGAGCCACTAGAGGGAGGATTTTGTGGCTCTTCACCTGCAGCTGTGAGCCTGAAGGCAGGCGACCCGGGCCTCGCAGGAGGTGCTCCTGGTGGAAATCGAGGATCCCCAGGCACACACCTCTGGGGACAACAGGGTACTCGAACTGCGGGTTAATAGTAAGAACGTTGCCCGATGCTGTAGCTCCCTTCTGAGAGCATTGTTGCTCAGACGGGTAGTAACTTATATGTGACTTTTAAGGCTCAAGGAAGGGCTTGGGGACAGGGAAGGAAGTCAAAAGCCTTGCCAGACTTCATGACTGCAGGCACAAGAAAGTGCTGGCAGGTCTCTGGGCTGCTCAGAATTGAAAACAGGTGGCTTTGGATTAAATACAAACTTTAATGCTATTATTCCTTTTGTGTGTGTGTGTGTGAGAGAGACTGAGATCTGATCTAGAATATTCCACTGCTCATTGACACAAAATATGGATCATAAACGAGACTACAGGTATCTCCTACCCTCTAGTATCCCAGAAACCACTTCCTCTCCTTGAATACCTCCAGTGACTGGGCACTTCTCACCTCTCTTGGCATCCTGTATCTTTTTTGGAACTGCTCTCAAACTTGCTTATGGAGTCAAATTTGCATCTTTGTCATTTCTACTTGTCAGCCTTAGTTCTGCCAACTGAGATGCCACAGAATAAGTCCGTCATTCCCATTCCTGAAAAGTCAAAAGCATAGTGACAGACGACATATCAGTGATTGCCAGGAGTTAAAGGGGACAGGAGGATGTGACCATAAAGGGGATAGCACAGGGGAGTTTGGGGAGAATGATGAAACTGTTCTATATCCTGATGGTGGTAGTTACACAAATCTATATTTGAGCTAAAATTCATAGAGCTGTATACCCAAAAATTCTATTTTAATGTACAGCCATTTATTCAAAAAACTTTTTTAAAAATGAGACAAGTCAGTCATTTCTCAAATGTGGAAAACTCCTGGCTCCACAAATCTTCTCTGGGTTGAACATTCCTTGTAGCTTTAACTGTTACTCATCAGCTCTGGCTCACCATCAGGTCACCCTCCAGAGGCACCACAGGTGACTCAAGATAAAACCCAGAACCGCAGGAATAGCCTGGGCCTTCACCTGTCTCCCCGGCTCAGCCCCATCTGTCTGCTGGAGGTGAAATGGTCTCCTTATTGACGTCCCAGTTCTTAAAGCTTGTAGCCAATTAAAATCCCTATTCCTTTCTTTCTTTCTTTTTTCTTTTTTTTGTCACAATGATGAATTATAATAGACATGCAATGGAATATTACGTAGCCATTTTTAAATGAAGACATTTTCACAGCATGAAAAATACTCAAGATATAAGGTGAACAAAACTCTCAGGCACAGAACTGTAGATATAGTATGCTTATAATTATGAAGCAGTATTTAAGTATAAAAGATGGGACTTCCCTGGTGGCGCAGTGGTTGAGAATCTGCCTGCTAATGCAGGGGATACGGGTTCGAGCCCTGGTTTGGGAGGATCCCACATGCTGCAGAGCAGCTAGGCCCGTGAGCCACAACTACTGAGCCTGCGCGTCTGGAGCCTGTGCTCCACAACAACAAAGGCCGCGATAGTGAGAGGCCCGCGCACCGCGATGAAGAGTGGCCCCTGCTTGCCACAACTAGAGAAAGCCCTCACACAGAAACGAAGACGCAACACAGCAAAAATAAATTAATTAATAAACTCCTACCCCCAACATCTTAAAAAAAAAAAAAAAAAAAGATGAGGAGGTACTTCAAAGTGCTTAGCTGTGTGTGAAAGGGTTATGGAACGTTTGTATTTTCTCAGTTATACTTTTCCAAATTTTTCTAGTTGTCTACAATGAAGACATTTTATAATCAGGAAAAAAAAGTTTTAAAAGAATGTTGTCAGATCATCCTAAAATTATGCGAGTTGCTATGTTCATTATATTCCAGTTCAGCACATTCAATTAATTTTTTTTCCATTTAAAAGATACTGCACCAGACATCAGAAGACACAAAGAGGACATGATGTGGTCCCAGTCCTCAAGGAACATTCTTGTGAGGAGACGGTGTATAAATGACAATAGTTCAAGGAGAAGTAACAAAAGTGTGATCTAAATAAAGAGCTTTGGGAGTGCTGTGAGGGGCCCAGACGGCATAAACACTCTCCTGAGGTTCTTGTCATTTTCACATTACCAACCAGTTAGTTCCTTTCTTACTGATCAGAATTTACTCCAAAGCAGCCATTTCCTCACTAGTTCCTCTGTCTCCTGACAGATGAAATTGTCGGGCAGACAAATGAAGTCTTTGGTAGCTCTGTCCTTGCCAGAGACTTGGAGCAGATGTCCAAAGAGTTGACTTCTTTCGTCACTCCTGCTCTGAAAATATTGGGATGTGTAACAAGAAAGTGTCATCTTGTTTTGTTTTGTTTTGTTGTAAATAATCAGGGTGTAGGATACGTTTTCTTAATAATGTCATCTTCTTTAACCTACCTTGGTCAGATGATCTGCACACACCAGATTGTGGATTTGCAAACACCTGTGTAGTTTTCTGACTGCCTCTCCCGCAACCTCCACTATAGTCTTGAGAACTCATGTTTATTACTTTCTTCACAGAAGTCTAGCCAGCAATCTCATCATATCCACTTTGTTACACATTGCTTTGACATGTGCAGGAATAATACGTATATTATTTCCCTCAGCTTTCACTCTCCTAGCGATTCGTCTGTCTCTGTTTGTTTTACAAACCTTTATTTTTACAAAGGTTTGAAGCAACTTACCAGAAACACAGTAAGATAAATGTAAAAATCAGGGCTTGAGAAGTTAACAGTGAAAAGAGATAAAGAGAGCACAGAATGTAGCTCTGCAAGCCAGAAGGCCTCCATCATCCCTATACTTGAACCTCAATGATTTTGAGTTTCCTGGCAGCCAAGGTGAAAAGGGAGAAAGGTACATACATCTATAGCTTTTATTTTCAAAGGGAGCAAAGACTACCAGATCCTCTGGGAAAAGATAGTATTTACTAGATTTCGATAGGAACTCCTGCAGGCAGCACTGGACAGTGTCTTCCGCCACCTTTCTCTGCCAATACAATCACACTTTCCCAAGGTGGTTTCAGGTAGGGCCTCTGAATTAAAGTCAAGGACAGCATCCCAAATCACCACTCCATGAAAGTTACTCTGGAATGCTGTAGACTCGTAACAGACGTTTTCAGTTACGCCTCTTCTCAAATGTTCTTGGGCGGTATACTTCATCCCTCTCACCAAGCCTACTGCTCTACTTCTGAAGGACAAAAGTCCGTTTTGCAACGGCACAAACATTCTAGGTGCTCCTTCCACTTCCACATTCAGATCCTCAAAGGAAAACGAGGTGCCAGGCCCAAGTCATCCTGCGGCTTACTGAGCACTCCCAGTGATGCCTAAGGCCCTGTCCTATTTCCTCCATTCCACTGGAAGCAGCAGCTCGGGGGCAAGTGTCTGGGCTGGCTCATTTGGTCAGACACTTGCTCCTCAGTGGCAAGACCTGTGAGCTGGGAAGCAGGATCATGGCACTTCCCATTACCTAATACTGCAGCTTTCCAGAGACTCTCAAAATTAATAATGCTTCTCTATTTTTTCATCAAAGGACCCTTGAGAGGTGAGGAGAAAGCGTAGGGAACTCCAGGGATGTCGAAGCACAGCTCTGTGTGGCCCACCATGAACACAAAATTTCTCATGTTTTCTCAATGGGAAGCTTGTGTTTACTTTATAACATCTTTCTCTTTTCCCCCGAAGTGGTTGTGCCTTTGAATTTATTTCTTAATTTTTTAAAAAGTTTTGAAACACAAAAATTGCAAGTACAGTACAAAAAAAAAAAAAAAGCTTTTATCCTGATATATCTGAGAGCAAATTATCAACCCAAAGCTCCATGACCCTCTAGAAACAAGGACATTCTCCCATATGACCACAATACAACCATCAAAATAAGGAAAGGCACGCTGAAACATCACTGATTATTCCAGTAACGCCTTTGGAGTAAAAAGATCCAGTTCAAAACTCATGCATTGCCTTTAGTCGTCGTGTTCCTTTGGTCTCCTTCAGTCTAAAATATCTCCTTGGTCTTTAGTTGACTTCTGTGATTTGGACACAATTGAAGATTCCAGGCCAGTTATTTTGCAGAGTGTCCTCAGACTGGTTTGTTTGATGCTTCTGTGTGATTCTGCACCTTTTGCAGGAATATCACCAAAGAAGAGCTGTGTTCTCCTCGCTGCGTCCCGTCGGGAGGTGCGTGATTTCAATTTGTCTCATTATCAATGATATTCCCTTTGATCACTTAATTAAGGTGGTGTCTGCCAGGCGTCTCCCCTGTAAAGTTACTCTTTCCCACTTTGCAGATATTAAGTAGTTTGTGGGGAGATGTTTTGGAACCATGAAAACGTGCTCAACTTCCTCAAACTCGAATTTATTCATTTACTTATTTCTATGAGTATGGACTCAGGGTGTCCTTTCTGTTCAATGGATGCGAATCCGTAATCGGTATTTGTTTTGATGCTCAAACTGTCCCTAACTTGGCCTGTGGGAACTCCTGCAAGCCACCTTCTGTGTTTTTAAAGGCGTATCCCCATTATTCTTCAAGAACCTCCCTGCTTGCTGGCCCCGCCAGATGTGCCAAGCTTGCCTTGTACTTTCCCTGTTCCAGTCCTAGATTCAGCCATTTCTCCAAAGAGTCCTGGTTCCTTTTAGCAGAGAACGGTGTTTAGAAGGTAAGGTTTGGGCACTAGATATACTCATTGCTACTGACATGTCACTGTTCTCCAGCCCCATCAGTAAATAGGGATAAGGAGTGTGTGTGTGGGTATAGGCGTGCAACACACACACTTACATCTGTATTTTCTCCATGATCTACACATATTGAAAAACATACATCTGCATCCATACCTCCAAGTCCTTTCCAACACGACAGCATTCATTTTCCCTTATTTGTAATTCTCTTTGCTGACACCAAGGAACCTGGCTCCCGACATCCTTGATCCTTGTACTCATTCGATCAGATCCCCTGTCTGTGACCAGCCTCCCATCTCTGACACCCCCTCAGCAGGACAGATGCCTCAGACTTACTCTCCTGCTTAGGCTCTCACACCTCAGTCTGCGTGGGAGTCTGGGATGGCGAGGAGGTTAATTCTCCTCCTACCCTGCCCAGAGGGAGATGAAACCTTTTGTCAGGGGACAGGGGTCATTCTGCCATAAGAGGGTGAGTGCTCTCCAGAGGAAGGGGGCCTTTTGTGATGCCGTAAATATGCCCCAAGAAGTCTGCTTTCCTCCCACTGTCAGATGGAATGCGGTCAAAGTTTTGAAACAGAAAGTTGAAGAACAGGAATGGTGTGGAAGTGGAAAACCCAAAAAGGAGACATAAAAAGAGACATGGAAGGATGGCAGAAAGAGGAGAAAAAAAGGAAGAAGAAAAGAGCAACTTAGAAAGGGACCTAGGTAGGAAAACGAATATTAGACAGTTTGAGTGGAAGAGATAAAGAAGATAAAAGGAACTCCGTTGATTGACATCACTCTCGCAAAGCTGTCCCCCAAGCGCCTGGTAAACACGCTGGTCTCTCACAAGCTCTCAGCCACCAAATTTGGTGTGTATTAAATTAAAGAAACAGAGATGTTTCTAAGGTGCCTGCACTGACTTGCCATCTCTGAGGCCCCAAATCCAACATTTTGCAGAAACTCCAATGCAGCAGCCCCCTGATTTCCCCAGATGTTTTTCCAGCGCCTCGCAAGCGAATCTAGTCCAGCATCACAAAACGCAGGGTTACTTTCTTACCAAGTTGAACCATCTCGTTACCCATGAGTTAATTCTGAAGTCTCTGCAATAAATGCCTTTGAGTTTTTGAGAAAGAAAGAGCTACAGCCTTTTGTGGTCATGGAGAAAGAGTGAATTTACCGATCTAAACCGTCTCATGTCTCTTTTCCTCCAACTGGGCCTCCCTGCAGCAGCGGCCAGACTGATGTCTCCACTTCCCTGCCTCCAGTCCCACCTCATCCTACCGCAATCTGGGCTCTGCTGCCAGCTCTCCACTGCACCATTCCCATCCCGGCTGGACAGGGACCTCCGATTCCCAAGTCAGAGAACTCTCAATTCTGATCTGAATGAACTCTTGGCTGCATTTGTCACTGTTGACAGGCCTCCTCTTCTTGAAATTTCATTCCCCAGCTTGAAGTTCTTCCACAGCCCAAGTCTAAAATGCCTGGCTCCCCAAGGACCTCATTTCCACTGGCTTTGGGACCTCACCTCCAGCCACACCCCATCTTGAACTTTAAAATCTCAGAAGCGGGGCTTCCCTGGTGTCGCAGTGGTTGAGAGTCCGCCTGCTGATGCAGGGGACACGGGTTCCTGCCCTGGTCCGGGAAGATCCCACATGCCGCGGAGCGGCTGGGCCCGTGAGCCGTGGCCTCTGAGCCTGCGCGTCCGGAGCCTGTGCTCCGCAACGGGAGAGGCCACAACAGTGAGAGGCCCGCGTACCACAAAAAAGAAAAAACCAAAACAAAAAAAATCTCAGAAGCGTTCTGTACTCTGCACCTTTTTTTTTTTTTCAACTTAGCACCTTTGGTTTTATTTTTTTCAACCCAGATTAATCAAATTTTGCTTGAATTATCAGCTTTTCCTTAAGGGTAACCATGCATAATCACTATGAAACCTGCTGTGAAACTTCAGCATTCACATAGACAAACCATGAGTCGGAGAACTCATTTTGTTGCTATTAGCTTCAAATAAGTCAAAACCAAATCCTATCATATCAGGCCTGCAACAAAAGTCGCTGGGTTAAACCCCCTGCTTATCATCATACTATGAAAAAAAGAAGAGTTGACATTTAACAGTCACCCCATCCTTTTAGCTTTGAGAACAGTACTGGAGGGATTTCCTGCTGTCTAAATTCAAGCTGGGATTTCAGAGTTAGCTTATTAGCACTTTGGGGAAAATCACCCGTTAATACGGTGGGAAGAACAAACCTATCTATTGTTTCTATCCACTGTTTTCTATCAATGGATAGAAAACACAGCTGGTGATGTTTTAAATGAGAATCTTTGTGGTTTCTCACATGCCTAACCTGTATCACATTCTTGCTCAAAAAAGGGCCCCTGTTCCTTCCATCTGTCTTACCAGATTTTGGGTTTGGCTGCGCTGGCTGTGGACTCCCTGGCAATACCGACTCTGCTGACCGCTTTGGGCGCCGAACTCGGCCTCAAATCCAGTAGGCCTCAATCATCGCAAACAGTTGGCTGAGCCTTTGCTTAACGTCAGGCTCACTGGGGGCACGACAGGACTTCGTGTGCACTCTGATGTGTTCGCCCAATTTCGACTTATAAATGAAGGCCTTGCCGCAGTCTGCACAAGCGAACGGCCTGCCGGGCCTGTGGATGCGCTGGTGCCGAAGCATGTGGCCCCTTTCCCGGAAGTTTTTATCGCACTCGGGGTAGCGGAAAGGCCTCTCACCGGTGTGCAGGCCCTGGTGGCTGAGCAGCTGCGCCTTCAAGCGGAAGCTCTTGTCGCACTGGGAACACTGAAAGGGCTTCTCGCCTGTGTGCGTCCTGATGTGCTCCACGAGCTTGGACTCCTTGGCGAAGCCTTTGCCACACTCGCAGGAGAAGGGCATCCGGCCGCCGTGCAGCAGCCGGTGCGCCTTCATGTCGGCCTTCACGCAGTAGCTCTTGCCGCAGTCGGGGCACGGGAACGGCCTCTCCCCCGTGTGCAGGCGCTGGTGGCTCCGCAGCTGCCCCTTGAGACGGAAGCAGCGGCCGCAGTCGGGGCAACCGAAGGGCCGCTCGCCGCTGTGCACGCGGAAGTGCTCGGCCAGTTTGGACGGCCGTGTGAAGCCCTTGCTGCACTCCGCGCACTGGAAGGGCCGCTCGCGGCTGTGCGTGCGCTCCTGCGCCTTCAGGATGCCCTTCAAGTGGAAGCTCTTGCCGCACTCAGGGCAGCCGAAGGGCCGCTCTCCGCTGTGCACCCGCAGGTGCTCGCGCAGCTTGCACGGGTGGGCGAAGCCGCGGCCGCACTCGCCGCAGGAGAGCGGCCTCTCGCCGCCGTGCCTCCTCAGCCGGAAGCCAAGGCTGCTCGTCTGAGTGCAGCCGCCGGTGGAGCCGCAGCCGCCCGTGCTGGCGGGAGGCCCAGCCGCACTCGGCGCACCGGAAGGGCCGCTCTGCGCTGTGCACGTGGGTGTGGTCTGGAAGCCCGCACTGCGGGGAGGAGCGCCGGCCGCACGGGCCGCAGGAGGCCGGCCTCTCCGCGCCGGGGCCGGGCTCGAGAGCCTCCGGGCGTTCCTCGCCAGCCGGGCTCAGGCCCGGCTTCTCTCCCAAGCGCGGGAGCTCAGCCTGCTCGGAGGCGGCCCCGGCACCCTCTCTCCTGGAGCCGGGCCTCTCCCGTCGCAGCCGGGGCACTAGGAAGACCTCTGCCCCGAGAGCAGGTGGTGGGCGTACACTCGCAGCCCAGCAACTGGCTCTCCTCGGGGCGGACTGCCAGGGGTCTAAGCAAACACGACTTCCGGCGGAAGCCCCGCCCACATTCTGGACAGCGGAAGTGCTTCTGGCCCCGAGGGATGCTCAGCGGCTGTTGTGTGTCGGTTTGTTTGCGGAACTGATTCCAGGCCCTGTGTGGTGGGTCCTTCTGGCTCCCCTGGTGCTGCTCTGAGAGGTTCTTCCAAAAGCCTTCCCCACAGACGGGGCAAGGGTGCTGGAGGCCCTCCCCAGAGGTTTCCTGGAAGCCGGGGGGACCGAGAGTCCTGGGACTTACGATTGTGTCTCTTTGGGTGGGTTCCCTGGAGCTGTGGACTACTGGAACTAGAGCCCGAGTATCATGTCTTTGTGGATTCAGGAGGGCGACGACTTGGTCAGGCCTGAAGGAAACATCTTCTCTTTTTCCCTTCACTTTTAATAAGGGTTCAGAGGAACGCTGGCTCTGAAGAGGATCTACTTGGAAATGGCAGTGGGCTTCTCCTGGTTTCACAGCTTGCTGGCTTCCCACAAACAGTTGTCCCTCAATAACTGGATCCAAATGCAAATCAGCAGAGGTGCAAACTATGTTTCCTGATTTCTGTGATTCTCCCCAGATCCTGAAGCTTTCTCTCCCCTGTTCAAGCCAGGATATTAGTTCTGGTTTGGGAAGTCCATCATCTAGAGAAACAAGAATCTCATAATTGGTTCTCATTACTTGCTTGTAAAGCTCCTTCTGCCATGGCTCTAGATCCCGCCATTCTTGCTCGGAGAAATAAACGGCCACATCCTCAGAAGTCAGAGGTAACGGAGCCGGCTCGGCCATGGGCCCTCGCGGTCCCACCTGGCCCCGGACCGGGTTACAGCCAAGCCGGGAGTCCCGGCTGCCCGCGGCACCTTGCCTGCGGCAGCGGCGGCTGCGGCCTCCCACCTCGCCGCTCCTCGCCGACCTCTGTACTCTGCACCTTTGCCCCTTCTTGTGTCGCTCCTAGGATGGTCTCCTCCACCTGGATGACTCCTATTTATCCTTTAAGAGTCAACTCAGTACTTAAACTCCTTGAGAATAATTAGGCAATAAATAACTGCTTTCTTTTGAACTTTTTTTTCAGTTGTGAAATAAGCTTAGAAAAGTGCATAAACCATAGATGTACAGCTCAAAGTCTTGTAGGAAAATGAGTACCTGTACCTCCACCCGAGTTGAGAAATAGAACATGGCCCCCTCCCTAGATGCCCCGACAGCTGTGCCTCTTGACAGTCATCAACCCCTCCTTCAGCTCAGTAGGTAACACTCCACAGACTTTATGTTATTCACCTCCTTGCTTTTCTTTATGATTGTATCACCTAAATATGCTTCCCTAAAACCTAGAGTTTAGTTTTGTCCATATTTGAACTTTCTATAAGTGGAATCGTGCTTTCAATATTTCGTTGTGTCTGGCAGCTTTTGCTCAATATTATACCTTGAAGATTTAATCGTGCATTTTTGCTTAGCTGTAATTTATTTTTATCATTGCATAGTATTTCATTGTATAAATATACCAAAGTGTGTCTATTTTATTTTTGATAGACGTGGGAGTTCTTGACTATTCTGGACACGCTATGATGAAAATGCTCAGTGCATCTGTGCCTGTATTTCTGCAGGGTGTATGCCCAGGAGCGGAGTTGCTGGATCATGGGATATGCCTAGCTTCAGCTTTACAGGATAATGCCAAAATGTTTTCAAAGTGGTCATCACAGACCCTAAGGTTAAATGAAATACCTGTCTTTCGTGCAAAGAATACCCCTACTTGAGATTTAAAACAAAACAAAACAAAAACAAAAACAAAAACTAGTAGTAAGTGTCCAGTGGATGAGAGGTGAGTATTGACAAAGATAGCAGGGAGGATGAGGAGCCACAGCGGAGGGGTCTAGCCCTCACGGGAAGGGGAAGGGGCAGGGTCAAGGTGTAACCAGTGTACAGTCCCACGTAGACTTGTGCTGGCCTCCCAGGTAAACGCTGCAAAAGAGCTCCCCTCCTTTCTCTTGAAAAGAAGGAATGGGGCTTGACTAAGCAAGGATGCCATTCCTCGTCACGGTGCTCTGGTGCTGTGCATGTTGTTTCCGCGGTGTCCATGGACACCCAAAGCAGCTGTGGATCAGACCGGGTTGCTCCTGGGCCAGCCCCCCTCACCCTCCACCCTACTTCCCACTGGCTCCCACCCCTCAGCCTCAGGGATGCTTCTCCACTCCTGGCCCAGGAGTGGCTCTCATGGGTCTCTCCCAGTCTCAGCGCTTCCAGCCCAACAGCAGCCTCATGTTGCCACCACCTGATTGGGGTGTGGAATGTTCTCCTTCCACACCTTTCACTTCTCAATCACCGATAGCACTCAGCGATCACTGAGAGGGTAGGGCAGGTGGAGGTTGTTCCTCCGGGCATTATTCTGAAGCTGAGGCTGAGGGGGTACCCAGGTGTCCTCCTCTTCGCTGTATGGAGAAGTTGGGACCATGTCTTAGTCTTACTGGGTCCTTCCCTTTCCGCAGACCACTCCAGTGCCCAGCAGAGTTCCTCACACACAGCTACCTAACCTAAGTTGGTCACTTACCTAACCAGCAGCTTTCTAACAACTGGGGACACAGGAGATACACTGTTCCTAGAACTCCGTACTGCACCTACCAGAAAATGATCAAAATGACCATACAAGTCTACAATGACTATGCGAATGGCGCCCCCGGAGTTGCGTAGAGCACAGCTTTCTCGCCGTAAGCCGCATTCTGGCTGATGGATAAATAAAATCTGATGCTTATATGCAAATCTCATGTTTGTCAGTAATCCCAAAGTCTTAAAATGGGGTTACCAGAGTGCTAACAAGGAACGATTATCTAAATGACATTAATGGCTCCCTTTAGGTGGAAGATCCACCAAGTTGTTATTTAGGTTCAAGTCAGCCAGAAAATGCCAGCAAAGGGGGGTTGATTGATTTAATAAAAGAGGCAGTGATAAATTCTTCTGTAGCTTAGTGATTCTTCCCATGTGAACTAGAGGGAAACCAGAGACGACATCAAAATCTATCCTTCCATTTCTTCATGATGAGGGGCTGGAACGAAGGGCCGTTGGCTTGTCGACTCTGAACCTGAGTCCGTGATAAGGGCGGCTCCCCAGGGTCCTGCAGGGGGTGCTTCGCTGAGGACGGTGAATGGTGAGCTCATAAAAGGACCGCTCAGTCCAGCTGAAGCCTCCTTTCTCCAATTTGCCCACAGGGATGTCTTTTTCTAATTTTTGCAAGGACTAGTGCTGTGTAAGATTTTCAAACTGTTTCCACAAACTCAAGCCTCGTAACAGCATTTCTGTGAAACTAGCATCTCTTTTGCAATCCACAAGGCCAAACACCCTGGTTTATCTGGCTTCTTTCCTTCTTTCTATGTTAGATTATTTATAACACTATAGGTCAACGAAATCTCTGTTTTCTAAGTTCAGCGCTGCAAGCTGGGTGTTCTCTCTTTGCTCCTCCAGATTACTCTTTTTAACTCCTGTGTCTCAGGAGACTGACCTTCAGGATGGCATCAAGCTGGCTCCCTTGCCTCTGGCTTCCATCTGGAGTTGGCCAGTGTGAGGTACCTGCAACCAGTGGGCTGGAGGGATGATTAATCAAGGTTTATTGCCCAGGCTTCCTCCCTGTGGCCCGCAGATTGGCAGTGTCCCCATCACGGGTTGAATCGTGTCTCCCCTAAATCCATATGTGAAGGCCTGATCCCCAGGACCTCAGCATGTAACTGTATTTAGAAATAGGACCTTTAGAGAGGTAATTAAGTTAAAATGAGGTCATTAGGATGGGCCCTAATCAAACTGACTGATGTCTCTATAAGAAGAGATTTGGACACAGATACATGCACAAAGGGAAGACCATGTGAAGACACAGGGAGAAGACAGCCATCTATAAACCAAGAAGAGACACCTCAGAAGAAGCCAACACTGCCAACACCTTGATCTTGGACTTCTAGCCTCTAGAATTGTGAGAAAATAAATTTCCGTTGTTTAAGCTGCCCAATCATGGTACTTTGTTAGGGCCTTCTACCAAAATCACAGGTGCAGACCATGCTCCCTGTCCTAGAGCCACAGTTCTCCCCCTGGCTTGTGTTACTGCTCCCTCCCCGGACTCCAGGCTTAGGGGAAGGAAGAAAGGGCTCCCTGCTGTTGCTGCTCTATCGTGGCTGGTTTCCCTTTGCTTTTATTATGATATGATATAATAATAATATAATATAATATAATATAATATAATATAATATAATATAATATAATATAATATAATATAATATACCGTCTTTATTAAACCCTCTTCAATTACCCCATTTGTGTGCATCAGCGGTTACTTGCCGGAGCTTAGACTCATCCACCTGTTTCTAGCAATTTGTCTGGGTTGTTCCTAAAATGTAATCCTACCCAGCAGACCCAGACCAGAACGGTTCATCAGGTGAGATGAACCCTCTGCCATCTTACCATGTGAAAAACATTTTCTGAAATTTCCAACGGTGACAAGAAGCTATTAGAATATGCAACTTAGTGGTGAGCTCTTCGTAAATAAAGATAAGAAATCGGTCTAGCCCAGGAAATGCTGACATCGTTGTAAGCAGGGACTGAGAAAGTGACTGTTCTGAAAAAGAAATTCATGCTATGGAGAGAACACTCTGGAAATGGATATTTAGAATTGTTTCCACCATTGTGTAAATCGTTTCTGAAAACAATGTTTTCTCTGTTAAAAATTCCGATAAATACACATTTTAAAAACTTGGAAGTAGGAGTTAAAGAAATTATTTAAAAACCTTTCAAATGTATAATTTCAGAGAGCTTTGAGCATATCTCTAGCTATCTGCTATCTGCAAAAATGGTGCTTCAATGAGGCTTCCTTTCTCTGACTTTCTCTGGGTTTGGCCAATTGGAAGCACTTTTTCATTAGATTATAAGAGCAACTGATTGACGCCAAAAAAAGATGGAAATTTATTAATAAACTTTCATCAGAATCTTTGCCTAGTTAGTGGATGTGGCCAAAAACATGTCAAGATGGAGTCATTACAGACAACAATGTGCTTCTTGCATATCTTTGTAGCATTGCTTTTAGACACAGTAGTCACTAATCAGGTACCAAAATAAACTGTGCTTAGAATCAGACTTTTGAATCAAATCACAAAGTGGTAATGCCCGCTTTTCGAGTGAAGCATATACATATAAAATGAGCATACAATGTGAATAGCTAATGAAAGCAAAAAGGGCTTTTTTTGCCATCCAGAAAACAATGCACTTAATATTGTCTCACCTTAAAAAGCATTCTCTTTGTTTTTAATTAATAATGTATTAGTTCAATAGTACATGTGTATCTATAAACAAATAACAGTATTGGGAGTCATCTTTTACTGATTCTGGTGAGTCATGCAAAACGTTGGAGACCACTGAACATTCAAGCATAAGGGGCTGCAAAATAAAACTCCACCGTATCTGGAATCTTAGAACCTCAGGTTCACAGTTCTATCTTGTTCAAACTGACTTCAAAGCCAGTGAAGGGGGAAAGCACAAAGGAATGCTGTGCCCGAGGGACAGCCAGCGCCACCCAGCCTCCCGCCCGAGGCAGGGGAGTCCACTCCTGGGGTAGAACTGCCACCTCTCAGAGAGTTTGGAAATATTTGGAATGTAGTGGGAGGCCCAAGGGACCACCCAGTAGTAAAAACCCGGAGGAAAGCCTTCCAAAAACAACAGGGGGTAGAATGAGGGTAGCTCCTCCCCACTTCCACCTCCTGGCCAGGCCCGGGCGGGAGCAGTCCATCTTCCTGCATTCCTGACTGTCACAGAGGCTACGAGCCTTGGAAATAATGCTGTCACAGTTGCAATGTTTGGAGGTGACAGAAAACATCCTAGTCGCGTCAGAGAAAATAGCCGTTTCGACTAGACTGCGGGAAAATGCCCCTGGCACTCAACTCAGCATGCCTTGTCTCCAGTGCCGCCAGCAAAACAAGAGCCCAGCTCCAGGCAGAGCTCTGGACCATATGTACATTTATTGCCTGGCCTTTCAGGGAAAAGGCTATGAAGATACATTGATGGAGTGGAGATGTCATTATGTGATTTTGAAATCAATGCCACTTCCCAGCTGTTTTTTGTTACTGTTTTTACAGGATGCCTCAGTGATTAAAATTAAAATGTGGTTACAGAACAAGGGACCCAGAGAGCTGTTCATTTCTCTGCATTCCTACAAATGCATCCTGCTGTTTCCAGCTTTTCTCCTTAAAGGCAGGGTGAATTTAAATCGCCTTCTCGGCACTGAAGGATGCACCAAAGCAGTTTCATCTCCCTGTAGAAGCCTCTAGAGGAGATTATCTGAATGCTTGAAGAAGCCGTTCGTCTTTACAGTTATCCCAAAGAAGTCAGGTGATGTTAACAAGACATTCTTTCTGCTCCCGACATTCAGAGTTGTAGCTTTGTGTCTTAGATGCTGGTGATTTGTCGTAGTTTTGTTTTTTAAGTCCATTCAGTGGTGGTCTGAGTAGAGATTAATGGGATTTTGTCATCTAAGTGAGGTGAGCTCATTCCTGAGTTTTGCTAAACTCTACTATTCAGCCTCGTGCTCAGCTCACAGGGGACCTTCTAAACCCCAAGAGCCTCCCGCTGAGTGGAAGCACAAACACTGCCCCGAGATGCTGCCATGTTACACAACTGTACCCTCCAAACTGGATTTTCCTTCTCTTCACTCCTACAGAGAATAAGGCCACGTGGTCCCAAATTATTTTCCAAGATGACCTTCTAAATGGATACCTGGGGCCTCCAAACTCCCTCCTACCGGGAGGTGTCTTTCATTTTCTCCACACACCATGCTCCAGCAAAACCAGACTTCTCACCTTGAAGAATGCAGCACGTATTTTCATCCAATCGGCTTTTTTTTTTTTTTTTTTGCGGTATGCGGGCCTCTCACTGTTGTGGCCTCTCCCGTTGCGGAGCACAGGCTCCGGACGCACAGGCTCAGCGGCCATGGCTCACGGGCCCAGCCGCTCCGCGGCATGTGGGATCTTCCCGGACCGGGACACGAACCCGCGTCCCCTGCATCGGCAGGCGGACTCTCAACCACTGCGCCACCTGGGAAGCCCCAATCGGCTTTTTGAAGAATGAAGCTGAGACCTTGATCTACTGTGGTTTGCCTGCCCTGCTCTATAATGCCAACAGATTACTGGGCCTTGTGGCCACCTTGTCCTTCACGTTTTGTGGCCAGGGCCATTCCTGTCTTGGCTGGAGAGCTAAGAGTGGAATTTTAACTATGAATTTCCTTGTGTTTAATAGGCTCACGTCAAAAGGCCGCATTCTGCCTCAGATATGCATGAACAGCTTCCACTGGTGTTACTCATGTATCTCTGAGTTTAGTTAAAATACTCCAACACTTGGGCACTATTGAAAAACATTCTTGTTTAATTGCTTTAATGCGCATGTGGGAGGGTGAAACCGGCACGTGGAAATTAATCAAAACTTCACTCTGTTCTAGGTAATGTTTGTTTTTTTAAGGGAACAAAGCCATTTGGACAATCCCGCTAATCAATTCCATCATTGTACATACCAACCACGGGGCCCCTCCAAGCTGCTCTTGGAGGCCTCATTAGCCCAGACCCATCTGGTTATTTAAGGGGCAGCTGTGGTAGAATGAAGCACACCACAGGTCTGGACTCAAAATAGGCAAGATCAAATTCCAGCTCTGTTAATATTGTACCGGCTTGGGCAAGTCACTTAGTCTTTCCCAGCATCTATTCATCTGTAGACTGTTGAATTTACAAGGTTATTGTATGAATTAAATAAATAATGGATGTTAAGTTATGGAGATAGTAAGCAGAGACTGACTTATGGTCAAACAATGGTAGAGCAAGCGTAGATTGGTATAACTCCTTTGGAAAGTAGTTGCAATGCATACCGATAACACTAAGCAGATAAAATTGTCTTCTTTGATCCAATAATTCTACATATGAGAATTTGTCATTGGAAATACAAAAAATAAATAAATAAAGGGAAATCTTTGTGTGTAAAGCTTTTCTTCATGGCATTTGCTTTTTATCATGGGAAATAAGTGGAAGCAACCTAGATTTTAAGTAATTAAGGAAATGTTTAAGTACATCATTACATGCTTAGATGATACTTAAATGATCACATACAGAATCATTGGTACCAAGAAAACATAAGCATTAAAAAGGACTGGAAGGAAATAGGACAAAATTTCCAACAATAATGGGTAGAAGAAAACCAGAAGATGCTTTGGATAAAAGCACTGTATGAACTTTTGCCCCTCTTTGCATTCATAATACCTTATACATAGATGACACTCTTTACATAGTAAATGATTTTTTTTTTAAGTATTATACCTTAGCTCCTAATTAACTAGAACACTCGGCTCAACTAGCTTTCCAATTAATCAAAGCTTTCCCTTAATTAGCCCTGCAAAATAGTTTTGAAATATTTTTTTCTGGTGGTTTGTTCTTACTTTTCCATCCAACTATCTGTAAGATCATAGATATTCAGGAACTAGCACATTGGCATTTGGTCAAATAGCAAAAGCTTGGATTCAGTCATTGAGTGTCACAAGGCGCAACATCAAAGGAATTTTCCAACATTGCTCCCCACATACAGCTGGGCCCATGTCACTTGATCCTAAAGAATGCCAAGCAGTGTGCAGCGGGTGGTGACCGCTCATGGCAGGGGAGCCAATGTATATGTTTCCCTCAGGAGGAAAATGGGTGCAAGCCTAAAAAGCCGGGGTGGTGGAACGGGGGACACTTTAAGTGTAGACAGCAGTTTTCAGAGAAAGTTCATCGGCATTATCATAGTGAGTTATGCACAAGGAGGGAATGCAATAAATAAAACCTCATTCATTTACAGAAATAGAACCAAAGCACCCAAAACAGGCAACTACATGAATATTCGGTTCTCGGAGCCACTGGAAGTAATATTTATTGCCTTCAGATGAGAACCACCTTTAGTGGCTTTCTTTTGAAATAGCATTATAAAATACCATTTTGTATTTCTAGCACATCCTATGGGCCTCTCTGTGGCTCCTTTGGGAACAGAGAGCCAGGCTCAGCATACAATGGAGTTGTCCACCTGGGAAATGGAAGCTAGCCTGTGTTGGGGCAGTCCACGGAGGAAATGAATTTTGCAGAGAAGGAATAATATCTCTAGGGCAGAAATTAACTCAGTCCTTGAATTTCAAATAGAAGTGTTTCCTCCCTGCTGAGTTCACCTAAAGAGCAAAAGAACAAACTTGCACCTCAATTACAGGAAAGGAAAAGCCCCTTGAAGGCTCATGGGATCACAGAGGTTAGAAATGAACAGTACTAATACTCCACCACACACAAGACACACATAGATGAGGAGACAGTTGGAAGAGGTTAGAAATTTTTCAGAGATCACACAGCCAGTAAATGGTAGAGTCAGGATTCAAATCCAAGTCTCCTGGCTCTCTGCTGCTCTGGCTTCTACACTACTCAAATACCACAGGGCTTGCAATCTGCCAAACGACCACCAGTACTGTTCATCAGACGTTCAAGAAGCAGTGTAGCACCATGGCAAGTGCTTTGGAGTCAGACTGGAGTTTAAATCTTAACTCTGTCACTGACTAGTGTGTGACCTCGGGCAAGTCATCTCTCTGAAAGTCAGGCTCATCTATAAAGCAAGATCATAAACCCAGCCCCACAGTGTGGTGGGAAGAATTAAGTGAGATAATGCACCTCAAGCACTGAACAGGGGGTTTGAACAACCATGGGGACTCAATGAACAGTATCTGTCATTACTAACCTACCCCTGTCCTTGAAGGCAGACCCAAAGCCCTGAACAGTCAGCTCAGCCACAGAGGAAGAATGTGGTCTAAACACTTCATCCTTCTTCACAAAAGCTGTATGGATGTCTCTTGTCCTCCTTTGTGCCCAGCAGGAATAAATCAAATCCAGTCTAGACCATTTAGTGCTTGTCACCATTTTTGATACTAAACTCATCAGTTTTTATTTTCATTTTCTAGTTTACCCAAACCAGCCATTTTTAGAGGCTAGCGACTTTAAACCAAGGTTGCCAATAAATTAGACTCATCTTGAAAACACCAGGATCCTTCTGAGGGAATATAAATATAAACACACACAATACAGGGAAAAAATTTTTTTAATTTATTTTTTATTGAAGTATAGTTGATTTACAATGTTGTGCTATCTCTGGTGTGCAGCAAAGTGATTCAGCCTTATATATATATGTACATACATATATTCTTTTTCATATCCTTTTCTATTATGGTTTATTACAGAATGTTGAATGTAGTTCCCTGTGCTATACAGTAGGACCTTGTTGTTTATCCATTCTATATGTAATAGTTGGCATCTGCTAACCCCAAACTCCCAATCCAACCCTCCCCAATCCCCCTCCCCCTTGGCAACCACAAGTCTGTTCTCTATGTCTCTGAGTCAATACAGGGAAATTTGATAGGAGTTTGGTCATCGGCTTGAATGCCAGCTCAACTCTAAATTTGCCCAGTACTATTTTGGGGTATTAAAATCTATATGTGCTTAATACCCCACCACCCTGCCGTCCATGAGGTTTGAATGTCCTTTATAGAATGAACTTGATCCTCCCGTCTTACTTTTGGTCTCTCTCCAGAGAAGCTAACACACTGGCATAGCTCTGCCATTTGTCAGCCAGAAGTCTGGTTACACATTTGCTCGTCAATCTAAACCTAACCTATTCTCATACAAGCACTTGGGTTTTCGTGTAAATCAACCAGACGTTCTGTCATTCACCAGCAATATCTCTCCATACTGTTCTATACCCATGTGCCTTCATGAACTAGTTCACTATGTTTGTGGAAGAAACATTCAAATGAATGTGCTTTTTCAGGAATAGTGACACCAGAATGTTATAAATCTGTTCATTACCACAACAAGGATAAGTGGTATTTCTGCCAAAGACTTTTGATAACGGGTGCAGTAATGCATCTCAGCACTTTCTGAGATTAAAGGTCTGCCCTGAGAGGTAAGTAGGATAATGCATGACTAACAAAAGCAAACCCAAATTTCGGAGCTAAGTTTTCCTTGTCAGTGTAACTGATCGTTTTGAGCAGACGCTGCCTTAGAAAGTTCATAATGTTATTTCTCTTCTCTTCATCTTAAAGTCCAGGTGAGGCTGACCCCATGGTTTGTAAAAGGGCAGATCCTTATTAACTTAGCATGCTTTATTGTGATGTTTCTTATATTGGAATTCACACGTTTTTAACAGTTGTGCTTCAAAAATCTGCTATGGTTTAAGGATAATATTTCACAGAATTATTAGTTCATCACTTATTAAAATACTTGGACATTCAGTTGATTAGTCTCTTAAGAAGCTTTTTAAGATATTTGTTTCTGATTAGAGTGATTAATTGTTAACACTTTTTTAAAAATAGGTGATTTGACTCTAGCCCTCACTAGCTCTTTTAGCATTTGCAAGAGGCACAAAGGAACTAAGGAACTGGAAATTTAAACAAGAAAAATAACAGTTCTCATTGACACCCGCTTTACGTTGGGCCAGTTAACTTCAATGTTTCTGGATTGTAAAATGGTGTTTAAATGTAGAGCTAGTTCATGGGAACTATGGAGAAAATAAGGGGAAATCCTTCAATCTAGGATGTCTACAAAGAGCACGTTTTATTCCTACAAGTGTCTGAAAATGCCTGGTGTCATTACTATTCACTTTGAGCACTTGGAAGTATCAGTGCTGTAAAAAAAAATCCAATATCTGTGAAAGGTTATTCATCCAAATAACATGTCCTCTAAAGTTAAAGCCTCAGATAGAGCTATGTCATATTGGCTTTCAAGATTCCTAAAATGGACAGAATATAGATTCTGGTCAGAGAGCAATGGCTGTCATTTACTGTTTTGGATTCGGAACAGGCTCAGTAGATCACAGTTAAAGTTTTGGGGTACAGGGTTTCAAGTCACTTGGTGATAGTATAAAGATTAGCGTCTACCTAAGTAAAATTCTGAGCCTCGGTGAAATGGAGAAACGTCTTCCTCCCCAGCCATCTCTCCTCTTCATTCCTTTCATTCTCATGGTAGCCTTTTTCCTCTATCTGACGTACTCCCTCTAGCGTTTCCTAGATGAAGTACAGAGCTAAAGCTCAATTTGCAAACAAAAAACATTATTGCAGTCTCACAATATTATCCCCAGTTACCATACACTAAATCAAACTTCCCACCAGATGTTTTGACGTGAACTTTAAGTGATTGCCAGAATTTTTCATCTGAGCGTCTCAAAGTTAGATTCTTGTATTCCAACTTCAGATCCCAAAAGGGGACATTGATTTCTACTCTGTTAAAGTTGGATTCCTTCCCTGCCTTTGAATCCTTATATTCTAATTTACTTTTATTGAAACATGTGGGGAGGCGGTAGGGAGAGTTGGGGGGAGATTCGGTACTGAACTAAAACATACAAGCAGGCATTTCTTCGACCTATTTTCCAGGGGTAGAACTTACACTGAATGCTCCTAAGTTACCCAAGAGATTCAAGGTATTTTGACTCAAGAAAAAAGTGATGAATTTTTTAAAATGTGTTTACGGAAACCATGGGCATATTTTCCACCATAGAAGCCCTTAGTCAAACCAGAAAGAATAGCTACTTGGGAAATGTATTGCTTATGAGCACTTTTTCTTGACAGAGAAGAAAACCTGTCAGCTGCTGTTGCTGCTACTTTGGAAACCAGCCGCAGCTGATTGTGAGAACTAACTATAGGCCAAGGTCATCTGGGGATCCACACTGCTCACAGGAATGTCACCCACACCTTGCCGGCCAGTTCAGCCAGTCCAGCCCAGAGAGCTATTTTCAGCTGGCCCTCCCACAAGAAGGCCCTGGACTGTCCTTCATGCCACCGGCATCTAGTTTTATACTTAACTATTCTGAACCATAATCTGATCTCTTCTCTCCTTGACAACATTCTACATTTTTGAGACCCCCATAGCAGGTTGATAGATACGTCAAATTTTAATATTAACACTGACCTTTTGCTTAAACAGTACAAAGCTCACCCACACAGATAGCTCTACTATATCAAATTACTTCAACCGAGTGCCTGAGCAGGAGACCTCAGCCTTATTTAGCCTCCTTCATCTCTACAGCCATCCGCCACCTCCCATCACTGCCAGGCCTGGTCCATTCAGATTCCTAAGGATCTGTTGTTGATCCTCTCCCCTTCCATGTTTACTGTCATTACATTTCACCCACGTTTGCCTAGACTTCTGTAATAGCCTCCTAGCCAATCTCCCCGCCTCCAATTCACCAATATTCTACCCTTCGTTATCTTTCAAAATCACAAGTCAGAATGCATCACTCTTCTGTTTAAAATCCTTCCATGGTTCCTCATCACCTATGAGATAAAGCTACACACACATACACACACACACACACACTCACACACACAGCTCACACAAACATTTTGGACTCTCCAGTTAGACTATGAGGCTTTTAAGGTAGGCACCTTTTATTATTGATTTTTGTGTTCCCATCATTTAGAGCCATACCTCAATTGAATCATAAATACATTTTGTTGTATTAATTAATAAAAATATAAATCTCATGAACAAATCAGCCAGTTGCCTTCAAGAAAGTATATCTGAATCCAAGGCCCATCTTAACCTATGCACTTCACTAAACAGAACTTGACTTACCAGGTTTGAAGTTGGGTCGTAGTCTAAGGACCCATATCTGCATTACAGAAAAATGGATGCTTCTACCAAGAGATGACCTAGAAAAGTCTTGTGGGCTAGGGAATTAGGTCAGAGAAAAAGAGGTAGGAGCAAGATGTGTGGGGCTGGGGCTTGTCACCTGATGTGGACTGTCCAATCCTGGAAGACTTAGGAACCTAAGAGGCTGTTAAAATTGAGACAGACATCATGCATGTGTCTTATCCATGGAGTGCCTCTAGCTTGTCTCTTCTTTACTTAACATCTCTGCACTCTCTGCTCATCTATGCAAGTTCCCAACTTGGGTCTCAGGTTTAACCTGGTAACCTTGACTTCAAGATCAATTACCAGCACAGTTTCTACCTTTGCCATTCTAGGTTAGTCATTTCCCCCCATGCAGTTTTCCCCAAGATAATACTTCTTTAAGAGGTTTCCGAGGTTTAGTTAATCATGCCTATCGTGGTGACATTTGGCAACCACAGTTCATGACCCACGGTCTTCTTGGCATCTCCTTATCACACCAAGTATTGACTCTGCTTAAGTTCTGCTCAAAGCTCTGGCAGATGTTGAGCCCTCACCAGCTGAGAAAGATTGACTCCCAGAAAAATATGTCAACCATGTAGTTCTTCACAAATCTGGCTAGCCTTCATATCCAAACCTCTCTAACTCTTCATCTATACAAACTCCCTATTTTTTCATTATATCATTAAAGAATAATTACTGAGCCTTTATTTGCCAGACCAGGGATGGAGACGGTGAACAACACAAACACAATCCTTCTCCCGCAAATCTTGCAATCCAGCCATCTCTCCACTGTTCCTTGAATCCTACCTTTATACAGGACTCTTCTGTTTGCATTGAATATGCTCCTACCTGCCATCCCTCTGGGCCTGTGTGAATGCTTGTAATTCATCAAGGCTCCATTCAAGTCTTCCCACCAATGTCCTGTGTAGCCTCTCTCTTACAGCGAAGTGGGTATTATGAACTGATTAAAGGACCATATCTAAGGATGCTGTGTGCAGAACCAATGCGGATCCTAAGGAGGCTTCTAGAAGTACCTCCAAGGGCTCCGTCATACCTATAATTTGTATCAGTTGGAGGTTTTGCTATACATAGAAAGTACATGCTTATTCCTTGTGTGAACAGCATGAAGTTGGATGGGAAGAATGATATCCAACCACAGACTCAAGATGTATTAGTCATCTCTTGCCACACAGCAAATCATACCATAACCGAGGGGCTTAAAACAACAAACATTTATTATCTCACAGTTTCTCTAGTGCAAAGAACTCAGACTATCCCTGTGAGCAAAGAGGGAAACCCCTCAGCCTTCATTGGGGAGCCTCCCATCCACTTGCGGGAAATGGAAGGACAAGATGAGCCTGAAGAAATCCAAGGAGAGAAATGGCAACATACTCCATGTCATGTAGGGGAAAGAACAGCGCTTTAGAAGTTTTTTAAAAAATTAATTAATTTTATTTTTGGCTGCACTGGGTATTCGTTGCTACGCGCGGGCTTTCTCTAGTTGCGGCGAGCAGGGGCTACTCTTCGTTGTGGTGCGCGGGCTTCTCTTGATGCAGAGCACGGGCTCCAGGTGCGCGGGCTTCAGTAGTTGCAGCACACGGGCTCAGTAGTTGTGACTCACGGGTTCTAGAGTGCGGGCTCAGTAGTTGTGGCGCATGGGCTCAGTTGCTCCGCGGCATGTGGGATCTTCCCGGACCAGAGCTTGAACCTGTGTCCCCTGAGTTGGCAGGCAGATTCTTAACCACTGCACCACCAGGGAAGTAAAGAAGAATTTGAAAATATACTCTGGGCTCCCATTTTCACTTAGCAATAAGGCAACAGGGCCCTTAGTAAGCAGCTGCTCCCTTGTGATAACCCATAATCTCTAACTGGACTCAGTCCTCACACTGCCTTGTAGCATCTCCAATTGTCTCAACACTGAATCTGCTGTCGGTTGCCATTTCACTCGGCATTTACCCTATTGTCATCTTATAGAAGGGTTGAGGAAAATATCCCTGTCTCTTTTAAGAATGTGAAAACCGAAGATAGACCAACAGGGCTCTGACTTTGTGAGGGAAAGAATATTCTTCTGTATTAAATATACAAGGAAAACCGATGTGTATAAAAAAATTATCTTAAGATGCTATTATGAAACAGCTTCATTCATTCACTCATTCATTCATGTTGTCCCCCTGGCCCTGTTCTCATTTGAATTTTCCACTCTTCCAAGCAAAGTCTTTAATAACTTGTAGGATTTCACTTCTGGCTGCACCCTGCCCTTTGTAAAAGATGGGAGGTGGTGAGCGCTGCCAGCAAATATTTTATCGATTAACTGATAGGGTGGGTCATGTTTCTGGGAGAGAATAAATTTGAGGGCAAGGTACACCCTTCCTCATTTGGAGAATATTTTGTCGAACCCAAATGGCCAGTTCCTATCTCATCAGTGTATTTTAAGCAGGGACAGCTGGAGCTTACCACCTGCATCCTGCCCAGCCTTTATTACTTCAATAAAGGCAGGAAACAGCAGGGCTCTGCACACAGCAGTCACAGACCCTCATCAGAGACAAACCACTGACATGGGCTCTTAATAAGAACAGCCTCGCTGGCCCAGTGTTGGCTTTGGGGAGCCACATGCAGGCACACACCAAGGAGCGCTATCAGCATCCTTCTCCTTCCCTCCTTTGGGGGCCGAGGGCTGAGGAACAAGCCTCCCTCCATTTTGTAACAAATGACCTATTTCAGTGAAATAAGAAAGGGAGGGCAGCCGTGCAGTCAGCCAGTCAGTTATATGCCACGTTGTAGCGATGTTAGTATTTCATGCCAGTAATTCTGTCTAACAGAAACTCATCTTGGCTTTTTCCCATTCCTTTTAGCAAGATTGCAGTTGTAAATCAGCAAGAGTGTCCTGGAGGCTGCTTCAGGTTGGCTGTCGGGAGCGGTCTAAGGGGAAGAATCTTCAGAATAGTTTAGAATCTGAGTCTAAGAGGGAAGGTCAATTTTGCTATTTAGAATCGGAGCACTCTGCCAAACTTGGCTTCGAAGGGAGGCTCTAAATGTCAGCCTTGGAATTTGAATTTAGAATATCTAAAAACACAATTCATCCTTTCACCCCCATGTGGCTTAGTTCAGGTTCTCGGTTCTGACCTCTGAGCATCCTCTGAATTTGGGAGGCCACTCTAATAATAATCCATTTTGGATTGGTAAAATCCCTTTTTAGGTGTAAGAACAGTTTTATTTGTAGCTCCAAGAGGAAGATAGAGTGGGTGTCTTTCTGATCTGAAAGGCATTATGAACAGAAACTGAATTTGCTGGGAGAGTTCAGGTCTTGGCCTTACCTCTTTTTTTTAACCAGTCTCTTCTTATTTCCCTTTTTTCCCTACCCCGCAAGCCCCTGGCAGCCACATTTCTACCTCTGTCTTTATGAGTTTGACTTTTTTTTTTTTAAGAGTCCATGTATAAGAGATGCCTTGCAGTATTTGTCTTTTTCTGTCTGGCTTATTTCACTTAGCGTAACAGCCTCAAGGTCCATCCATGGTGTGGCCTATGGCAGGGTTCCTTCCTTCTCATAGCTGAATAATATTCCATTGTTTATATAGATCACATCTTCTTTGTCCATTTATCTATCGACAGACACTCGGGTTGTTTCCACATCTTGGCTATTGTGAATAATGCTGAAGTGAACACGGGGGGTGCAGATATCTTTTCGATGTCCTGTTTTCATTTCCTTTGGGTAAATATGTAGAAGTGGGATTTCTGTATTATAAGATAATTCTATTTTTTATTTTTTTGATCTTACCTCTTAATAACAGTGTGGTCTTAGGCAAGTACCTTGACCTCTCTGGGCCTTTCCTTCTTTATCTCTAAAATTAAGAGACAGAGCTATTCAGAGGAATAAATGAGAAAGATTTTTTTTTAAGTGTTAAGAAAGTGGAGTTAGAAACTATGGTGCGGGGAGATAAATGGCTCAAGCCACTCAACTGGCAGCTGCAGAATAAAGGCTGGAATCTATGTTTCATGACCAGCACTCACCTAGCAGCAGCTGGTTTGTTAACTGAATGCAAACATGTCTCCCTCTGAGGTCAGTCCCTCTAAGCTAAGGAGGGATTGGTAAGAGGCACAAATTAAGTAGAGCACAGAAGGATGGATCAACTCACTTCCGAGGGCCCTCATGTGTAGACTGCAACTACTGCCAGATTTGTCTAACCCCTGGCAAGTCACAGACCAATGCATGATTTAGTAGGCATTCCTTGGTGGAAAGAATCTAATGCAGGAATTTATTATGGCCCCGTGGTTGGGAAGCATGAGTGAGGAGGGGACTGGGGGATGTGGAGACAATCCACACAAATAGACACAATCCCTAGATGTGGACTCCACTGCGACTCCTTGCCTGAAGCTCCTGCTCTGGCCCCGGCCCTGTATGCTATGAATACTTCCCCTCAGTAGGGTCACTACTGAATTACACAAGAGACATCTCTCCCCCGCCACCACTGCTATTGCACAATATTGCTCACTCTCTGGAGTTAAAGAGGAAAGACTGAGATCCCTGGAGACAAAAAACAACCCCCCTTCCATAAAAGCATCATTCTTGGCTAGCTCCACCCTCGCCTCTTCTTACAGAAGCCACTGGGAGAGAAAGAAAGACCTCAAGTAATATTTAACTCTGATCACACTGTTTGTTTTAATTATTAACATTTGGCAGCCAAAGGAAACAAACAACAGCACTTCATCCAGACACTTAAGAAAGAAAAAGGAACAGCTCATATCCTGGTCTTTATGTTTGAGCAATCGCTTTGAGTGGGCACATGCAGTCTTCATACATACCAGCAAATGCTCCAAAGTGGGATGACTGATTCATTCACTCTGCAAATACTTCTTGATCTGGCACTGTTCTAGGTGCCGGGAATATATCAGAGAACAAAACAGACAAGAATCCCTGTTCTTGTGGAGCTTATATTCTAGTGAGAGGTAGAGGAGGCTCATTTTTTTCTGGAAGTATAGTTGATTTACAATATTGTATTAGTTTCAGATGTACAGCAAAGTGAGTAATATATATCTATTCTTTTTCAGATTCTTTTCCATTATAGGTTATTACAAGATATTGACTATAGTTCCATATGCTCTACAGTAAATTCTTGTTGCTTATCGATTTTATATATGATTGTGTGTATCTGTTAATCCCATACCCCTAATTTATCCCTATCCCCCTTTCCCCTTCGGTAACCGTAGTTTTGTTTTCTATGTCTGTGAGGCTATTTCTGTTTTGTATATAGATTCATTTGTATTACTTTTTAGATTCCACATGTAAGTGATATATAATATTTGTCTTTCTGTGTCTGACTTACTTCACTTAGTATGATAGTCTCTAGGTCCATCCATGTTGCTGCAAATGGCATTATTTCATTCTTTTTTATGGTTGAGTAGTATTCCATTGTGTGTATGTACCACATCTTCTTTATCCATTCATCTGTCGATGGACATCAGGTTGCTTCCATGTCCTGGCTATTGTAAATAGTGCTGCTATGAACATTGGGGTGCATGTATCTTTTCAAATTAGAGTTTTTGTCTTTTCTGGATATATGCCCAGGAGTGGGATTGCTGGATCAAATGGTAGCTCTATTTTTAGTTTTTTAAGGAACCTCCATATTGTTTCCCTTAGTGGCTGCACCAACAGTGTAGGAGGGTTCCCTTTTCTCTACACCCGGTCCAGAATGTATTATTTGTAGACATACATATGGCCAATAGGCACATGAAAAGATGCTCAACATCGCTAATTATTAGAGAAATGCAAATCAAAACTACAATGAGGTATCACCTCACACCAGTCAGAATGGCCATTATCAAAAAGTCTACAAATAACACATGCTGGAGAGGGGGCAAACATATAACAACACAACAAATAAGGAAATTATATAGTATGTTAGGAGGCAAGAGAAAAATATAGTAGGATAAGAGGAATAAGGAGTGTTGGGGGTGAGGAGTCCTATTTTACATGGGGTGGTCAATGTTGGCCTTAATAAGAGGGTGAAATTTTAACAAAGACCTAAAGAAAAGAAAAAGGCAGCCAAGTGGATATCTGGAAAGCAGTGCTATAGACAGATAAGAGTAGCCAGGGCAAAGGTCCTGAGGTAGAAGCTGAAGTGTTGGTAGAACATCAAAGAAGCTGGTTTGTCTGGAATGAAGTAGGTGAGGAGTAGAACAGAGGAAATGAAGTCACAGAGGAAATAGTGGCCAGATAAGTGGAACCCCGTAGGCTCATATATAAACTTTGCTTTCCTTTAGAGAGATGGAGCCACTGGGGCCTTTGGAGAAGAGGTGTAACACTGCCTGCTTTGGGTTTTAATAGGATCCCACTCTGGCTCCTGTGTGGTGTCTTCATTAAATGCTCAGTTAAGGCCAGGGGTAGGGCCTTTGCCCACTTTTACCTCTTTTTCTCAAAGATGTTCCAAGTTGGTGGATTTCCATGCTGACACATCAGCATCCCCTGTGAACTGAGCTTTTCTGTGGCCTCCGCCATGACTCCCCGCCCCCTGGAAGCACAGTCCCAGCATATTACATCCCAACATCACATGGAGATGGACAAAGAAAGGCAAGAATCTTCTCTTCCCCTCTGTTTGCCGACTTCTTAATAATTCCAGCTCCACCTAGCAAGATCCATTAGAGCTAATTAACGACCCTCCTTTCAGGAGGTGTCTCTTCATGATGATTAATTCTGGGTCAGAGACAGAAAGCTTGTTCCATTATAGTTCTTTTTTAAAAAATTATTATTATTCAGGCTTCTAATATTGGCATGAACTGCGGGTGAATTTCTGAAGTCATGTTACTTAGCTGTCACAACCAGTAATAGAAAAATTCAATTTATAAAGAATTAGGAGAGGCAGGAGAGGCATGCTCTTCGGTTTGGAACAAAGGAGATCAATCCTGACACAGTGGCAGCATGACATTCGTGGACTTTGAAGATTCCAGGCTTCCTCTTCATTAATTAGAGAGAATCAAGAGTACTGGTGGTTATTTGCAGAAATTGTGCTCTGCAAAAGCAGATGCCGACTCACTCCAGCCACTTCCAGCTGCAGCTCTGCATGATAATTAAACTGCGTGTCAGTCCTAAGCTCTATCTGGGCTGGCAAATAAACCCTGGGATAGCCACTGCCATCCCCCACTCCTCAGGTTTAGTGGGGGTCATGGGACTTCCTGGCACAGGGGCCCCAGGACGCTGACACTGTTCTGAATGGATTGCCCTGGATAAGTAGTGCTTTTAAATCCACATCAAGAAACATAAGATCAGCAAAGGAAACCATAAACAAGGCGAAAAGACAACCCTCAGAATGGGAGAAAATATTTGCAAATGAAGCAACTGACAAAGGATTAATCTCCAAAATTTACAAGCAGCTCGTGCAACTCAATATCAAAAAAACAAACAACCTAATCGAAAAATGGGCAGAAGACCTAAATAGACATTTCTCCAAAGAAGATATACAGACTGCCAACAAACACATGAAAGGATGCTCAACATCATTAATCATTAGAGAAATACAAATCGAAACTGCAATGAGGTATCACCTCACACCGGTCAGAATGGCCATCATCAAAAAAATCTACAAACGATAAATGCTGGAGAGGGTGTGGTGAAAGGGAACCCTCTTGCACTGCTGGTGGGAATGTGAATTGGTACAGCCACTATGGAGAACAGTATGGGGGTTCCTTAAAAAACTACAAATAGAACTACCACATGACACAGCAATCTCACTACTCAGGCATATACCCTGAGAAAACCATAATTCAAAAAGAGTCATGTACCGAAATATTCATTGCAGCTCTATTTACAATAGCCAGGACATGGAAGCCACCTAAGTGTCCATCCACGATGAATGGATAAAGAAGATGTGGCACATGTATACAATGGAATATTACTCAGCCATAAAAAGAAATGAAATTGAGTTATTTGTAGTGAGGTGGACGGACTTAGAGTCTGTCATACAGAGTGAAGTAAGTCAGAAAGAGAAAAGCAAATACCGTATGCTAACACATATATATGGAATCTAAAAAAAAAAAAATGGTCATGAAGAACCTAGGGGCAGGACAGGAATAAAGACGCAGACGTAGAGAATGGACTTGAAGACACAGGCAGGGGGAAGGGCAAGCTGGGACAAAGTGAGAGAGTGGCATGGACATATATACACTACCAAATGTAAAATAGATAGCTAGTGGGAAGCAGCTGCATAGCACAGGGAGATCAGCTCGGTGCCTTGTGACCACCTAGAGGGGTGGGATAGGGAGGGTGGGAGGGAGGGAGATGCAAGAGGGAGGAGACATGGAGATATAGGTACCTGTATATCTGATTCACTTTGTTATAAAGCAGAAACTAACACACCATTGTAAAGCAATTATACTCCAATAAAGATATTAAAAAAAATTTCCAAAAAAAAGAGAGGAAACGTAAGATCAAAGTTACCTACAATCTGCTCTTACAAAGTATATGTTTGGCGGGGTGGTGGGGGGGCGTTGAGGAAAGTTCAGGTCAAGGTCAGCTGGTGCACTTGGGTTGTTGCTGCTGTTACCATTGTTGTTACAGGGTTGAGTAATCAATTGTCTTAAAAAAGAACTTGAGGGCTTCCCTGGTGGCGCAGTGATTGAGAGTCCGCCTGCCGATGCAGGGGACAAGGGTTCGTGCCCCAGTCTGGGAAGATCCCACATGCCGCAGAGCGGCTGGGCCCATGAGCCATGGCCGCTGAGCCTGCGCGTCCGGATCCTGTGCTCCGCAACGGGAGAGGCCACAGCAGTGAGAGGCCCACATACAGCAAAAAAAAAGCAAAAACAAAAAACGGAGGGCTCCTCTCTGCCCCCTTCCCACCCCACCCTCCGAGAGAACCCCGATGAGGTTTGAGACATTTTCTCTCAGACTTTTCCTAGGCTTCAGGTTGCAGCCTTTGAATCCTCTTCTGATGAGCCAGATCCCGACGACTGGATACGACATCTTAGCACCTCCGCTGCTTCTCCTGTACCCCCAAGACTCCTTTTTGTCCTCAGTTTCTCTGCTTCCACAAGACTCAGTGGCAGATTTAACATAAGGGAATCCCGGTTTGGGAGTCTTGCCATTGGATTTGACTGCATGGACCGTCTAAGAATGCAGAGACTTTGGTTCTTATTTGTATGATCTTAGTGTTTCCACGCAGGAGACAAATGGTAAATCTGACAACCCCACTGTGGTGTTAGCAAGGCATCCCAACTCAATCTGTTGAGCCCAGTCTTTAATTTGACCACAGATACTGTTGGAAAGGAAGTAGAAGAGCATATGCATTATAAAAGCTGTCAGCCCTGTTGATGGGAACAGATGCCAGCGGTCTGCTCACATCCACTGGGGGAGGGGAAACAGGACGCAGTGCTGGTCTTCCAGAAATAGAAATGTAGTAAAGTTAGCCCGGGGCCTCCGGTACCCTCGGTAAGGCAGCAGGCAGAGCCTCGTCTCTAACCCGCCCTTTCAGGCATCAATTTCTTGGGGGGTTTATCCAGATGATTTCAGATCTCAAGCCGTGGAGGGCCTTGGGTATCTGATTGGCATTCAGGAGGAGCCACGGGTGGCGGGATGAGAGTGGCTTCCTGGCAGGCCTTTCCCCAAATACCCAGTTTGCTTTGCGTGGTTTGATATTTACTGGCATTAAGACCCTTTGGCCATTTCACAGTCCATTTATTTAAGGTATTTGAAACTCTCTCTGCAGAGCAGCTAAGGTTATAATATTAGCCTGGCTGACATCAGACCCTCTCTCGGGTTACCAAGGATATTCTGAACACTTAGAGGTTATCCAACTTTAAATAGCAGTAGCAAGTTTTGTCCACGTCTTGATTACAGCATTTATTACACTCCTTTGTAAACTATCTGTCTACCCGACTCTCTCCCCAACTAGAGAGTTACCTCCTGAGGGCAATGAATGTGTTTTAAGCATCTTGGTGCTGCCAGCTCTTAGCTGGACATGGGGTACAGGTTTCAGGCTAACTCTGTTTTAATGGGCTTTTATTATACAGTATTTGTTTGGTGGCAGGTTTTTTGGTGGTAGTGGTGGTGGCTGTTGGTTTCAATGAACATAATTTGACACAGGATGTAATGGTTAGTTTCGTGTGTCAACTTGCTAGACTATAGTACCCAGTGATTTAATCAGACACTAATGAGGTGTTTCTATCAAGATATTTTGTAGACGGAATTATCATCTACAGCCAGTTGACTTTAAATAAAAGAAATTGCTCTCAATAATGTGGATAGACCTAGCCAACCAGCCTTAAGAGTAAAAACTGAGGTTTCCTGGAAAAGAAATTCTGACTTAGGACGGCAGCATCCAGTCCTGCTTGCGTTTCCAAGCCACCAGCCTGCCCTGTGGATTTGGACTAGCCAGCCTCCACAATTGTGTGAGCCAATTCCTTAATATAAGTATCTTTATATAAATAAATAAAATCTCCTATTGGTTCTGTTTCTCCAGAGAACCCTGACTGATACATATAATATACAGAAGTTCATGTAACACACAGCATTTATCTATCTATCTATCTATCTATCTATCTATTTGGGCCACTCGACAAATATTTTTTGAGTGCTTGCCATGCTTCAGGTATTGTGCTCAGCCCTAAGAATAATGGTAGGAAGAGACCGTCCCTGAATTCAAAAAATGGTTTGATTTAAGGCAAGTCCAGGGCTGTGCTGGAGGTTTCCTAAAGAAACAAACCCAGCCTAGAATCTGCAGGAACTGGACTCAGTGAGTCACCTGCAGCTGCCTTGGCCTGGGGCAGGGCCAGCCTGGACTGGCACAGAGCCAAGAGGGAACAAAACACATTTGCCTGGGCATCCAGGGCACCTGGTTTTGTGGTGCCAAAAAGGGAAAAAGAAAAGACACCAAGCCAGGGGGAGGGAGAGATGTTCTGGGTGGTTTTTCTTGCTACAGGCAACCTTGAGGCTGAAAAAACTTTCCTCCCTACAAGCACCAATTCCCAAGAATCTCCCTTCTTGCCGCGATGCAATGACCTCACTTCCTTTCCAGGAGCCCCGGGGATTTCTCATCAGCCCAGAAGCTTCCGGGAAGGGCTGGCTTTGGGCTCTGTCATTACACCTTTGGCCCAGAGGAACGGATGGCGGGGGGAGCAGAAAGAGCCTCAGCTCTTCGCAGCTTCTCCAAAAGTGGCACGTTTTAAATGAACCTTGGAAAGAATACGCAAGCCTGACGTTTATGAGTCTCAGTTAGAAGATGTAGGAGAAAGCAGAGTGAGCAGAAGACCAGCCAGAAAGTTCAGAGAAAAGGTGTTCAGAGGTGTGTTAGCCTTTCGATGAGCCAGGTCTTGCTCTGACCAGGTGTATGCCCTGCAAGCCCCAGGTCTCTCTCCACAGGGAGAACATGACACGTTTTTCCTCCTCCTCCTAGGGGCTAGTAGCAAGAAGCGAAAGCAAGGCTCAGATCAGGTATCACTGCTCCTGTGAGCAGTTCAGGGTTCAGGCAGTACTGAGTGAGCCCGCATAGCATTGTTTATGAATGAGAAAAAATGACACTTTCCTCAAGACACATGACTGTTGTCTGCCATAAAATGGTCTCCATCAATATACAAATCTCCGACGCAGAGGACTGAAAGATCACCTCTGGAGTTCTGCAAGGCACAACCATGCACCTGGCCCTGGGACCATCTAGGCTCCTTCTTGGGAGCTCTAGCCTCGAGCCATTGTGGTTTCCTTTACCTCAGGGAGCAGCTGTATTTGGGGACTTGCCCGATTTAACTAAGAGACATCCACAAGCCCAGATCTCTCCCTAAAGGGGACTCAATCCTCCATGGCTTTCCCTGAGGCTGAGGACGTCGGTGCTACCCACCTGGCAACCTGTGGTAGAATTTTCCAGGTTCCCACAATCATCTCACTCTTGCTTGCAAGTGCTTCTTCTATCTTCCCAGCATAGTTATTTATCTAAGAATCTCAAAAGACGTAATACTTCCTCGGCTGAAAAAGATGCTGCTAATTTTGATGGAGCCATGTCAGCCCAGGGTGAAGCCCAGAACGGTGACAGGCAGACAGGGTGTCCCCGTTCTGCTCCCTCTTCAGGGGCTCAGCCTGGGGATGCAAATGGTGGGTGAGTCATGCTCCGGACAAAGGCCGTGGCTGTGGACGAGCCTCTTAGACTCCACTGGCCTCCAGCGGCCTCAGTGCTGAGGACACAGGCCCAGAGATACCTTCCTCTCAGTTTTGACTTGATCAGCCTGGACCCTGTCACCGTTCTCCTTCTGAGAGAGAAAAAGGGCGCTCACCTGGTCTTCACCCCACACTCTCTTACCGATGCCCATTTATGTGATGTGAGGTGGAGGAGGATGCCTATCATAGCTCCAGAAAGACCCCACTCAGTGTTGAGGGGGCCCCTTTCTGCGAGTTCTGCAGGCAGGTCACCACCAAACTTCCCCTCTTTCCGGCTGAGTCTTTGATTATCCACAGTTCTCCCCTGTATTGTCTTCTATTCCTGGCCTGACAGGCTTCTCAGTAAAAGGAAAAGAAAAGCTACCTGGATGCATGTGTGCCCTTGGCACAATGCTGCCGCCTTCTCTCTCCAAATACGCCAAGCTGTTTTCTGTGCTTTCAACTCATTCCCAGGAGGTGCCTTTCCCCCAGGCTTCTGGAAGGAATTGCTGCAAAGGAGTAGCCACATGAAAGCCTTACCAAGTGGCTGGGAGAGCGCTAATGGGTCCCGGTACGATTTTTGAGCACCATCAGGAATGGAAAGGCAACAGCGAGGTGAATTGCTCGCTAACTGGGTGATTTGAGATGTCAGTCAGAATTCCTGCTTCATAAAGTTTCTTGAGAACTTTAAATGAGATGAGGTACTTGAAGTGCTTGGTGCACAGTGGGTACAAAATGAGCACTGATTTCACTCTTAGCGCAGTTTCGTATAAAGCCAAGCGACAGAGAGGCCCGTGTGGCATGCGTCACTAGAGTGGGGGGGGGGGGCTAAAAGCAGGGTTCCTGGGGACAGAACCCTGAGCTCAAAGCTCTCGTCTGCCACTTAATAGTGGTGTGGACTGCGTAGATCTCTTAACCTCTCTGCATATTTCTTTTTTCTTTTTTCTTTTTTTTTTTTTTGCGGTACGCGGGCCTCTCACTGTTGTGGCCTCTCCCGTTGCGGAGCACAGGCTCCGGACGCGCAGGCTCAGCGGCCATGGCTCACGGGCCCAGCCGCTCCGCGGCATGTGGGATCTTCCCAGACCGGGGCACGAACCCGTGTCCCCTGCATCGGCAGGCGGACCCTCAACCACTGCGCCACCAGGGAAGCCCAACCTCTCTGCATTTTGTTTCCCCATCTGTGAAATGGGACCGATGGTGATAGTGCTTTCCGCACAAGAATTTTTGTGAGGATTAAGTGAATCCTAGAGCAGTGCCAGGTACGGAAGGAAGCATATACATACGTTGGTGGCTATTTTACTGTGTTATTACGCTCCTGATGATTATTCCATTGCTGTGTGTGCAGGAGTTGCCATGTCATCGCAGTTCATTCCTTATTTCACAAATATTCTTGCACGCATCCAAGATAACATTGTAAAATTATGTGCTGCAGGATTAAATTTTTCAGGGTATTAATAGGTGCTTTGTGGGAAAAAAAGTAGTTCGGCAAATAAATATGTGATCCTTTGGCTTAATGATGCTAAACAGGTATTTTTACTGCGGGATTCACAGAACACTTAACATGCTGAACACACTCCAAGCAGAAACCTTTTCTCCCACAGTCCCTCCCAGGTCTGGTGTCACCAGAACACACTTTGAGAAGTGCTGGCCTAGGATCAGGTAAAAAATAAGTCAATAAGGGGCTTCCCTGGTGGCGCAGTGGTTGAGAGTCCGCCTGCCGATGCAGGGGACGCGGGTTCATGCCCCCGTCCGGGAAGATCCCACATGCTGCGGAGCGGCTGGGCCCGTGAGCCATGGCCGCTGAGCCTGCGCGTCCGGAGCCTGTGCTCCGCAACGGGAGAGGCCACAACAGTGAGAGGCCCGAGTACTGCAAAAAAAAAAAAAAAAAAAAAAAAGTCAATAAGCTTCTCTGGCTGTAAGTATAGCAAGTAGGGACATAAGAAAGGTGCTGTTGGAAACAGCAGAGAGTCGAAGCGTCAGGAAAAGCCAGGCTGGGAAGAACTTGGCAGAACTAGCCTGGGAAGGATGCTGGGAGTTAGCAACACCCAAAGATAAAGCAGGCTGTATCTCAGAACAAGTAAAAGCTAAAAGTAAGGGGGACAAGAAGGTTGTGTGAGCTATCACTTCATTCTTTCTCCTAACTCCGAAATCAACTTTTTATTGAGCACATACTGTACCCCACACACTGTCCTTGAAGCGGAATGCCCTGCGTGCCTAGGAGGACGGCATACTCATGAATGGAGCCAGCAGGGAGGGAGACAGGCTCTATGGAAAGAGCAAAGGATAAAGAGCTCTGGGAGATTGGGAGGGGGACATGCTCCAGGTGGGGGTGGGGGTGGAGAAAGGCCTCCAAAAGGATGTTCTTTGAGCTGAGTCTAGAAAAATGCTTATTATGTCAGGCGGAAATGATAAGAGGGGTGTTTCAGGTATAAGAGGTTCCTTGAGCAAAAATGAAACAATACTGGTGGGATTCGGCGACAGATGCACCGTGAACTTGGTTAGGGTGTGTGGGGACAGGGCAGGGACAGCCACAAATTCAGGCTGAAGAATATTGTCCAGACAAGATTGTGGAGTGCCATGAAGGCCACGCTTACATGCCTCATTCATTCATTCGTTCAGCAAATATTTATTGAGCACCTGCTATGGGCAGGCACCATCCTAAGTGCTTAGGGATAGAACAGTGACACAACAAAGCTCCTGTTCTCCTAGAACTTATAATCCTGGTGTGGAGAAAAACAGTAAACAAATAAACATATAACACAACATCAAGTAGCAATAGGTGCTATAAAGCAAAATAAAGCAAGACTGGAAAATAGAGAGTGAATGAGGTGCTATTTTAGACGGAGTGGCCAAGGGTGGCTAAAAGGAGATGATACTTGAACAGAAACCTGACTGAATTCCTGAATGAAAAGAGGGGGTCAGCCAAGCAAAACAGAGGAATTATGTTCCCAGCAGAGGAGACAGTCAACACAGAGGTCCGAGGCAGTGGGTACATGGAGGGTCCTGGAGCAAGTCCCATGGGTGGCTGGAGTGGGCTGTGTGAGGGGACAGGAGGGAAGGACATCACTGAGGCCAGACGGGTCACTGCAAGAACCCTGTATTTTATTCAAGGTGTAAGGGGATCTTGGGCTTTATTTTTTGGTAATCGGGGTGTTGAAGGTGTTGGAGCAAAAGGGTGACAGAGTGATATGATGTGAGCTGTTTTAGGTCAGTGGTTTTCCAGTTTGAAGGGCAAGAAGAAATCTCACACAGAGACGTCATACTTCAGTCTGAAATCAAGGGACACTCCGGCTGAAGTGGGGATGGGAGTCCAGAGCCCCAACCACTGCCTACTTCTCTTGCCTTCCCCAGGGACCCCTTGGGACCCTCAGAACTTGATATCAGTGGGGTGGCTGGGCTAGGTGTGCGGAATGCCTATGAGCTACAGACACTGGAGGCAGGACAAGAGATTGAGGCTTCTGCAATAACCCGGAGGAGAGAGGCTGGGATCTTGGGCTGGGGTAAAGGGAGCAGAAATGGAGCAGAGTTGATGGAGTGAATCTGGTCTCTTCTGCTCACCCCTCTCAGCTAATGTGCTGCACATGCTGTGCACAGGTAAGAAATAAGCATATCCATGCCAAAGAGATGACCATCTTTAGGGTTTGGCAGGGATCGTTTTTTACTGGATGAGTGGTCTGCACAGAGATGAAGGAAGCTGCAGAGTAATTTCTACTCGTTGGGAGGATACTATCAGCTCGTTGGAATGGTCTCCTCTCCCCTCGCCCCATATAAGGCAAATACTAAATATTGCCTCTTGGAGAAGTCAAAGATGACACAAACAGATGGAGAGATATAGCATGTTCTTGGATTGGAAGAATCAACGTTGTGAAAATGACTCTACTACCCAAAGCAATCTACAGATGCAATGCAATCCCTATCAAATGACCACTGGCATTTTTTACAGAACTAGAACAAAAAATCTTAAAAATTTGTATGGAGACACAAAAGACCCCGAATAGCCAAACCAGTCTTGAGGGAAAAAAACAGAGCTGGAGGAATCAGACACCCTGACTTCAGACTACATTGCAAAGCCACAGTAATCAAGACAATATGGTACTGGCACAAAAACAGAAATATAGATCAACAGAACAAGATAGAAAGCCCAGAGATAAGCCCAACCACCTATGGTCAACTAATCTATGACAAAGGAGGCAAGGATATACAATGGAGAAAAGACAGACTCTTCAATAAGTGGTGCTGGAAAACTGGACAGCTACATGTAAATGAATGAAATTAGAACACTCCCTAACACCATACACAAAAATAAACTCAAAATGAATTAAAGAAGACCAGAGACTATAAAACTCTTAGAGGAAAACATAGGAAGAACACTCTTTGACATAAATCACAGCAAGATCTTTTTTGACCCGCCTCCTAGAGTAATGGAAATAAGAACAAAAATTAACAAATGGGACCTAATGAAACTTAAAAGCTTTTGCACAGCAGAGGAAACTATAAACAAGATAAAAAGACAACCCTCAGAATGGGAGAAAATATTTGCAAATGAATCAACATAGGATTAATCTCCAAAATATGTAAACAGCTCATGTAGCTCAATATTTAAAAAACAAACAACCCAATCAAAAAATGGGCAGAAGGGCTTCCCTGTTGGCACAGTGGTTAAGAATCCACCTGCCAATGCAGGGGACATGGGTTCGATCCCTGGTCTGGGAAGATCCCACATGCTGCGGAGCAACTAAGCCCGTGTGCCACAACTACTGAGCCTGAGCTCTAGAGCCCACAAGCCACAACTACTGAGCCCATGCACCACAACTACTGAAGCCTGCACGCCTAGAGCCCGTGCTCAGCAACAAGAGAAACCACGACAATGAGAAGCCTGCGCACTGCAATGAAGAGTAGCCCCTGCTCACCGCAACTAGAGAAAGCCCGCGCACAGCAATGAAGACCCAACACAGCCAAAAATAAAATTAATTAATTAATTATTTTAAAAATGGGCAGAAGACCTAAATAGACATTTCTCCAAAGAAGAAATACAGATGACCAAGGGGCACGTAAAAATCTGCTCAACATCACTAATTATTAGAGGAATGAAAATCAAAACTACAATGAGGTATCACCTCACACCAGTTAGAATGGGCATCATCAGAAAATCTACAAACAACAAATGCTGGAGAGGGTGTGGAGAAAAGGGAACCCTCTTGCACTGTTGGTGGGAATGTAAACTGATACAGCCACTATGGAGAACAGTACGGAAGTTCCTTAAAAAACTAAAAATAGAATTACCATATGACCCAGCAATCCCACTACTGGGCATATACCCAGAGAAAACCATAATTCAAAAGACACATGCACCCCAATGTTCATTGCAGCACTATTTACAATAGCCAGATCATGGAAGCAACCTAAGTGTCCATCCACAGATGAATGGATAAAGCAGATGTGGCACATATATACAATGGAATATTACTCAGCCATAAAAAGGAATGAAATTGGGTCATTTGTAGAGACGTGGAGGACCTAGAGACTGTCATACAGAGTAAAGTAAGTCAGAAAGAGAAAAACAAATATCGTATATTAACGCATATATGTGGAATCTAGAAAAATGGTACAGATGAACCGGTTTGCAAGGCAGAAGTATAGACACAAATGTAGAGAACAAACGTATGAACACTGGAGGTGGTGGTGGGATGAACTGGGAGATTGAGATTGACAAATATACACCAATATGTATAAAATTGATAACTAATAAGAACCTGCTGTATAAAAAAATAAAATAAAATAAAATTCAAATATTAAAAAAAAAAATTGCCTCTTGGGTTTTATTATCTTCCATTTCCCCATCATTTTTGCCAGCTTGGTTGGCCTCCTCCATCCTTCTTGACTACATCAGACATGCTCCTGCCTCAGGCCCTTTGCATCCATTGTCCTTTCTGCCTTGGAGGCTCCACTTCAGAAATCTGATCGACTGAGCCTTCACTGCCTTCAGGTTTCACTCAAATGTCACATCTCAATGAGGGCTTTCATGTCCACTCTACCTCCTTGACAATTCCTAGCTCCTTTCCCTGCTTTGTTTCCTTTATTCCTTAGCACTTTTTAGTGTCTAATGAACTCTATAGTTCATTTTTCAATATCATTTATTGTCTCTCTCCTCTTATTTAGGATATAAGCTCTCTGAGAGCAGGGACCTCTGCCTATTTAACGTCCCCAAGGCCAGCAGTAGTGTTTCGCATAATGGAAGTTTCATAGAGACTTATGGAGTGAAGGAAGGATTTTTCCTTGCATGAGTAACTGTCACAGGGTCTGGAACCAGTTAAATAATTTAATACAAAGGACTTGTTACTTATATATTTTTTAAGGCGGCAAAACACATTTATTGTGGGCCATGTGGTGATCATAAAATCATTATTTTATTCCCTGATTTGTTAAAAATACAAAACATATGCTAAACAAGGGGTATGTTAGTCCACTTGAGGATGTGAGACTTCTTTTGACAAACATTTCCCCAGAAATACCCAGTGGCCAGTATCGTGCTAGGCACTGGGATGCAGTGATGAGTGAATTTGGTAAAACATTCAATTTCTTGAAGCAGTTCTAAGATGCATAACCTACGTCTGCAACTCAGTCCCACAGAGTCACTGTACTCACAGACAGCCTCCAACTGACAAACAGGTTGCGTTCTTAAGACTCACTTTTAATACAACTGATAGAACTTGGAACAGATTGTCTTACAGAACCTGCATGATCAATGGAGGAGAGTTTCACAGGCTGGGCTACAAAATCGCATTTAAGAATAATGCAATTGACATACCATAAATTCAAGATGAAAAACTGTAGAAAAGTATTGTTGGATTACTAAACAAACTATAACTTGAGTTCGAAACTCTGTTGTTATGTATGTTGGGTGGCCACCCTTGAGAAAAGCACTCGAAGATGTTGAAGGAAATCTTTGGCTTCCTCAAGGGAAGCTGAATTCTGGATTTTAATTTGGTGACCTCACACTGGATGTCTCATCCTGAGCCAGTGCCCTGTTACCCCATTCCTCCCCTCTCTTGGCTTTTCCTTGGTCTTTCCTTTCCCTTTCCCTTTGGCTGGCTGTGTACATCTTTATTTATCTCTGTCTTCTCTCTCTGAAGTTTGATGCCTCTCCCACCTCTTTACTGAGCACACAGCCTTAGTAAAATCTCCTCCCTTTTTTCCCCCTTACAATAGAAAAAGGGCCACAGGAAGAAAACCTATCAAGGTCACCCGTTTGGAAGGATGTGGTCTTTCATATGGATTCCGAGAGAGAGAGAGAGAGAGAGAGAGAGAGAGAGAGAGAGAGAAATGTTCTCCAGGTCCTTCAAAAACTGTGGCAAATTCAATACTTTGGGTGGTGTTTTGTTGTTTTTTGCTTTTCTGATTTCTTAAATTCATGTTATAAATAATCGTCATGACTTAGGTCAGGGGATAGAATCAAAAGAGTATGATGGTTTATATCTACTTTTCGCCTGCATAATGTTCAAGGCAATGTAATAATGTACTATGTTGTAATGGGGTTCAGCTCTTCTCAGGAAGAAAAGCTAAAGATGTCTTAGGTCCTCACTGCTTCCGCTCTCATAGAAAGAAACTTTTACGGGGACCAGGAGACACCTGGTCCTGTCGTTATCTAGGTGAGTCATAGGGTCAGTTTCCTAGGACTCCATTTCCTTATCTTTAAAATGTGGAGAGTAAATCTGTACTTCCGATTTCATTAGACTGTTGAGAGGAACAGACAGTCCAGTAGAAATGAAATTGCTCTTTAAGACTTGAAAACCCTAGAAGCCATGGTATTATAAATTATCAAAAAGTTAACTCTGGCTATCCCTGCAACGTTATGATAACCTGGATAATTTGGAAAGTCTCAACCTTCCTACCTCACCCAGGAAAGTCCCAGGTTTTACGCAAGAAATTACTCAGGATCTGGTATTTGTTTTGGAACCATTATCAATAACACAAGCAGGCAGTTTAAGTCTTAAGTGCCATGAAATTATTTGCAAAAGGAGGGGCCAGGAAAAATAAATGCTATATTGAGTGAATGCTAAATTTCATATCTGCATTTTTTTCTACTAACTGGGTTGGGCCGTTCCCACTTCAGAATTGGGAAGCAGGCACAAGCGTTTAGAATATGCCCTGGGTGAAAATCTTTCTGTGTCAACTGAATCTGCAGTTGAATCTCAGGAGTCTTTCTTCCCCCGGGGCCTGACTCAGGTGTCTAGAATGTATACTTGCTCATACATAACAGGAGTATTCAGGTTTGTGATTATTTTTCTCCACTGGGTTGTTTGGGGATTTCAGTTCACTCTGGGTAAATGATGAGTGTGTGTCCTTGTCGAATAAATGCTATGATGTATGAGAGCACATCATTAGGACACAAGCCATTTGTACCATTTCCTAGCCAGCCAGAGACCAGTATGGGTACGGCATCTTTTGCTCTAAGACTCACTTACACACCTGGCAGAGTGTTTCAGCTCATCAGGATCCTTTGTCGGAGGCAAACCTTGGTGCAGACAGAAGATACTGTGTGATGTTTTAAAGGATCAGTGGGCAGGGAATCAGGAGCCCAACATCCTTGTCCTGAGCAAGTGACAGTGTGACTGTGGATGAACCCCTTGTCCTCTCTGTGCTTCAGTATCTCATCTATAAAGGGAGAGGACTCTTCCAGCTCTACAAATGTCAAGAGGCAAAGTCAGTGTTATAAGCACTACCTGTCCAGTTTACCACACATCTCAACAGCTGGGCTTTACATATACGGGTAAATCAAGAGGTAGAAAACTGAGACCGAATGGACCAAATAGACCTAAGGCAGATTTTATAGGCCGTTTATAATGCTTATTAAAAGTTTTATTTTTTTTGCAAATCTTTGAAAATCAGGAGACCTCCTATAAGAACCTAGATTTCTGGTTGCTCTTGAAAAATCAAAAGATCTGGCCACATAGGGCCCAGATTCCTAAATAGCAACCATTAGCTGTAGCTGAGAGGTGGCTGTTCCCTTTGGATCAGGCACATGCTCTTCATTTTGCCACAGTCCCTACCACTCTCTATTGCCACCGACACATGGTCTACCTTATGGTACCTTTCTGACGCCTGTAGACATTTGAAATAGTAATAGTTGCCCTAATATCTCTCCCTATCCCAGATGTATTAACTTCCACTTTCAGTACCTTTTCTAAAAGGAGATTTTCTGCAGACTGAGAGAGGGGGGAAGAGAGAGAGAGAGCTCATTAACACTCCGGCATAAAGTAAGTGAGCAGATCACTGCTCTCCAGACAGGAGGATCTCAGAGTCTTGGGGAGGAGGGAGAAGGGCTGAGAGGCCCAGGGTTACCTGTGGAAGGGCAAAGAGTTAGGTAGAGCAGCTCTTTACAATAGAAATATCATGCAAGCCACAAATGCAAGCCAGATATGCAACTGAAAATTTCTAGTAGCCACATTAGAAGGAAGTAAAAAGAAATAGGTGAAACATTTAACTGAACATACTCAAAGTATTTTCATTGCATCATGTAATCAATTTTACAATTATTAATGAGAAGGACCTACTGTATAGTGCAGGGAAATATACTCAATATCTTATAATAACCTACAATGGAAAAGAATCTGAAAAAGATTATATACACACACACACACACACACACATATATATATGTATAACTGAATCACTTAGCTGTGTACTTGAAACTAACACAACATTGTAAATTAACTATACTTCAATTTTAAAAAATTATTGAGATAGTTTACATATTTTTCACACTAAGTCTCTGAAATCCAGTGTATATTTTATACTTACATCTCTTCTTGGTTCAGACTAGCCACATTCCAAGTGTTTATAGCCACATGTGGGAGTGGCCACCATAGGGGACAGCACTGAGGCAAGGAACCCCCTTCCAATTGTTGCCCAGAGCTCTTGCTAGCTACCGAATGGGATTCAAAAGGGAACCTCATGTATGAGGGTTCACTATGCACTATACAAAATACAAATATGACTTGCTTTCTTTTAGTTTGTGTGTCTCACTAAAAAAGATAGCTAGAGCTAGGGAAACACCAGTGAAACGGTATTGCAACTGGTACCCAACTCTGTCTCCTACCATTGCATGTCCCTGGACTTAGTATTTTTTACCTTCAGTTTTCTCATCTCTAAAGATGAGATGTATTTACCTTAAAAGATTATTGAAAAATTCATGAGAGTGCTTTACAAACAGTAAATAGCTATACAGTTTTAATAAAAAGAAAAATAACTATATTTTATTGAATGTTAGCCTCTGTGCTAACACTTTGCATGTCATTGTAATCTTTATAATACCCTTATCAAATGATATTATTACGCAGACTTTAAAAAGAAGAAACTGAAGTTTGTAGAAATTAAGTATCTGTGCAAAGTCACACAGGTAGTGAGTGGCAGAGCCAACCATGGCTTTGAAAATAGGCTGGATTATACTCACGGTATTACTCTAGTTAGAGAGAGAGCGGTGAGAGAGAGAAAGAATGAATCCTGCCTTTCACTTTCTTAAGTGTTTTCAAGGTGAAGAAACTGGGCTTTATAATTATATTCAAATCACACACGCAGCAAATTAATGGCCCTGGTAATTTAGAACTGAGCAATATCTAGGGTTGTCCTTCTGGTTTTAAGTCCACTGAACCTTCTGAGCCAAAGGAATCTCCTGATCTTTGAGATTATTTTTAACTCCAAAAATGAAGAGTTAACCCCTTTGAGGTGGAACCTCTTCAGTGGAGGAAATGAATGTGTAGGCCCGGCAGGTAAATTCATTATCACTTGTTGATTCTGCCTCTTCTTTGCTCAAGTGACTTCAATAATACCAGTCCATCCCAATTCTTCCTACTTCCCGGGAGGTGAGTTACCACTTCTATAATAAGATGATTTATCATCAACATTTCCAGCTCCAGCCTGACTTATGCAAATATAGATAAGAAAGATCACTGGTGATGAACTTCCTCCACAACTGCACGCAGACTCAGTGTGAGCTGAGGCATTATTGACTCCAAAATGATATTGTTTTTATCACAGCAAATGATGTGACTGGTGTTAGTCTACATTTTTTTCAATGCATCCCCACCAAACCTTCACACCAGGTGGGCCCCTCTCCTGCACAAACACTAATCTTTCCCAGTGAGGTCCCCTTGTAGGCGCTGTTCCCACTGCCTGCAGTGCCATGTCCCTCAGTCTGTCTCATCCAAATAAGTCTGTCCTTCAAGGAGCACTCAGATGAGGTCAGGGATCTGATGATTTCCAGTTGCATTGTTTCTATGTCATGACTTCCAAGCACATATTGCCTGTACCTCTCATTTTAGGCCATCTCATGCTCCACTGTGTTTTGTCACTGAAGTAGTTCGTGTGTATGTTTTTACCCAATGAGATGAAGATTCCTTGAAGACAGGCCCCTTGTATCTACAGTGTTTTACACTTCAGCAGCACCTGAAATATTTTATTTACTGACCCCCTGAATATACTTATTCTGTATAATGGTGCTGGGTTATAAGAGGTGTGTAAGATCTGCTGAATTAAATAAACTTTACATTAGGAAACTATGTAGAATAGTGAGTTCTTCCAGTGGTTACAAAGCTCTGCCATGATGTCAAGGTTCTTTTTGTGTGTGTGTGTGTGGTACGCGGGCCTCTCACTGTTGTGGCCTCTCCCGTTGCGGAGCACAGGCTCCGGACGCGAAGGCTCAGCGGCCATGGCTCACGGGCCCAGCCGCTCCTCGGCATGTGGGATCCTCCCGGACCGGGCACGGACCCATGTCCCCTGCATCAGCAGGAGGACTCTCAACCACTGTGCCACCAGGGAAGCCCTGTCAAGGTTCTTAATTGTCTCATTCTCCCTCCCTCTTTGCCCATCTCTTGAAGGTGAGATACTAAATCTTGTGGTATTTCCATTTTTTACATCTATTTAAGAGTACTTTGATAACGCTACTCCCCACTTACAATATGTGTTATTAATATCCTCCAGCAAAAGACTGAATTATCTTGTGAAATATATGATCAGAGTAACATGGAAAGCAATAAAATTGGTATGGATATAGAAAAACTTTGCTCCAGGTGAAATGGAAAAAATGAATTGAAAACTATGACTCAGCCATCTGCATTTTTCCTGGTTTAACAAAACAGCACAGAATGTACAGTGGCCGTGAATAAACTATTAGTGCCCTTCCAGGTAATGAGTAACTGTGTGTGACTAAGACAGGATTAGGAGAAAGTCTCGGACCTTGGGAAAGAAAAAAAGTTCCCCTGACTAGCTAGGTAACTGGGTACTTCCAGTTCTGGGAAAGATGATCATATCAGAGGCTTTAGGGACATCAGTGTACTTGTTTGTCAATAAGAACCTGTAAGGAAAAGTTACTGTCTCTAATTAAAAAATAAGTACAGTGATAAAATTCAGGGATCTGTAAATTCCTTGAGGTCCAGGGGGCCCTTATTTCATTTACCCTTTTGTGGGGCTTTTCATATTTTCATTGAGTTGTGTTGTGAAGTCAGTAAACACCAGGACACAGGTAAAGCCAAATGTTCCTTTGGGGTCTGGGTTTTCAGGTCCTTGGAGAATAGACCGGGCTGGCAGCCTTCATGAGAACAGACACACGGGTTTACCTTTGAGTAATACAATTAAATTCCTGGGCGAAGACTGTTATCAGCAGTCCCTAAGCCCAGCCCAAACCCTGAACTCTCCCTCCAGCCATCATGGGTATTTCAACAGGTAAACAGAACCACTGGCTCCTTTAACGCACTCTACCTGCGTGGGCTATGTTAAAGTTATTTGACTTTCTAGCCTCTGGAACTGGGGCTTTGGTTTGCTTTCAGAGAAAAAAAAAATTCAGAAACCAAATGATTTCTTCTAGCAGGTCCTCTTCTGAGAAGACAGAGAGAGAGAGAGAGAATGAGAGAGGGAGAGAGTGTGCTGGTGTCCCTTTTTGCTCTTACAGAATCAGCCGCCCTCCAGATACGTTGACAATCACCCAGGTCCAGTCCACCCATATTCCACGCTGTGAGGGGCTTCCCTTGCCAGTCTAGGAATCCTTCTGATGTTCCTCAGTTCCTCGCTCTCCATGAGTTGCTGATCTAAATAATCAGCAACTCATGTCAGCTCTACTTCCAAAGACCCCAAATCTGTTGGCTTTCCAGATCTGATTCAGTCACCCAATCACCATCCGATCCCATCTGTCCTCCCACATCAAATCCTGCCCCTTCTCCCTGCTCCACTAAAATCCATTCTTTCCCCAGCAGCCTAAGTTATCCTTTTAGAGCATAATCAGATGATGTGGCTCCCCTGTTTCCAACTCCAACTGTTTCCATTATGCCTAAAGCAAAACATGAATGTCTCTCCTGCCTTACAGAGCCATCTGCCATCTGGTCCTCTCGTGCAGACAGGACCGACCTCTTCTGGCACCACTGTCCCCTCCCTAGACACCCTAGATTCTTTCCATCACCAGATCCCACAGAGCTCGCCTCTGCCCACTTTCCTTTGCTGCTGCTCTGCCTGGAATCCTCTTTCCTCTGATCTCTGCATTGATGGTTCATCCTTCTTTCTAATCTCGATTTACTGTCATCTCCTCATGGAAGCCTCCCCTGGTGTCCCACTATACCAGAAGCTCCACGTCACCCTAAATCAATTCTCTGCAGAGCACTTATCATAATCTGATATTTTCTTATTTATCCCCTTAAATGTATTTAGCATTCATCTTTCTCCATTAGGATATTTTTTCTTACTCACCCTTATATCTCCAGTGTCTAGAACAGAGCCTGTCACATAGTAGGTGCTTAATATGTATTTTTTGAATGAATGACTACATAAGTAGTAAGTGTCATGGCCAATGGCCATTCTGTAATGGTATCTATTGAGCATCTACAGTAGGCAGGGTCGTAACCTCATATTATGATGACGTGGCCAGTTGCAACTTAGGTATAACTTTCTCCACGTTGTCTCATTTGATCCTCGTGGGAAACTGTGGGGAAATTAATGGAAAGGAATCACAGGCCCTTGCTGCCGTGAAGCTATAAGCTGCTTTCTAATGCCAGAAAAAGGAATATGCATGTTAGACATGTAGTGCTTTGCTTGTTAGAGGCTCAGCAGGACCCACTGAGCCTAAGTGGAGATCAGGTACATGAGACCAGGACCCACGCATAGTTTCCAAGTATTTATTTGCACAGCTGAGCTGCATCATCTTGTTTTTCAGCTGAGGGAACAAGGAAGAGTTTAATGAATGAGGGATGGATACTAAGGGAGAAGTGGGGGAAAGAGGAAGGGTATGCAAGACAGGGAGGGAGGCCTAGCCGGGCTTGAGCCCTGAGGGAGGACAAGGCCAGAGCCAGAAGCTGAGGAGCTGTTGGCACGAGAGGGAGTTTTGGTTGCTCAGGCAGAAGCAGAGGGGCTTTGGGGTGCAGAATATAGAGAACGACACGGGGCAGGTGAGGGCGTCTTCCTTACCTCTGCAAGGAATGTGGCCTGGTTGCAGCATGAGGAGGGATCACAGGAGACACAGAGCCGGGGCGCTTGCAGGAGGTGCAGGGGCCAAGGCGCAGCTTTGTGGCACTGGAAATCAGGCCGAGTGAGGGCGTTTCCATGGGGAATATCATGGCACTCTGCTCTGAGCAGCAACAGAGTCCCAGGTCCACTAAAAGTATCCCGAGGACACTGAAGAGGTCTGCATGGCCTTGGCACTGAAAGCTCACAGAGGCCCCAGCCAGCAGCTGTCCCCTGGGACAGGTAGGGCCAAAGCCAAGACTCGGATCCCCAGGAGAGGGGTTGGCACACAGGGTACCAGCAGAGTGGCAGTTTCCAGTGACCAACAAGCCATGACCATGCATGAACTGTAAACTGTTTTTTGAGCACACTCAATACATCCTGTGGACCCTCCCCAAATAAGTAAAGAGATTTTGAGAAAGGGGAGGCATGGAGGGCTGGCGTTATGGGCTGGCATTCAGCTAGCAAAATTTGAGTGAAAATGTGATTTAATTGGCCTCACAGGCTGGTGAGTCCCGGGGACATTTGGTTACATCCCTGCCAAGGAGCTCAGTAAACAGGTTCAGACTGACTCAATTGGGAGGCAATTAAGTACCAAGGCCAAGGGGGAGCCAGAGGCAATGATGGAGAACAACGGCCCTGTTGTGGCACCCAGCCCTCCGTGGGCTGCCAGGATGGCGCTCCAAGCCTGCCAGCTGCTCTACTTCTGCACTTAAATAGACATTATTAATAACAAGAGCTAATTGTAATCATTTCTGCCCAAGGGCCACATTCTGCCTAAGTTTACAAACTATGGAAAAGAGTTTCCTGCCCTGCCATGGCACTGGTAACTCCCACAGAAAGTGCCCCAGATTGTCCAAAAGGGTTCCATTCAGATTGGGTCTGTGAAGTCACTTACTAAGGGGTTAACTATAAATGTATGTAATTGCCTTCCACGTCGCTAACAAAGAAACTCAGCTTTCTTCCTTAGGGGGCAGAGACCGGAACTTATGCGTTTTTAGTTTTTATTTATTTATTTTAACTTTTATTTTATATTGGAGCATAGTCGATTAACGATGTTGTGTTGGTTTCAGGTGTACAGCAAAGTGATTTAGTTTACATATACATGTATCTTGTTCTTTTCCAAATTCTTTTCCCATTTAGGTTATTACAGGCTATTGAGGAGAGTTTCCCTGTGCAATACAGTAGGTCCTTGTTCATTATCTTTTTTTTTTAATAGATCTTTACTGGAGTATAATTGCTTCACAATACTGTGTTAGTTTCTGTTGTATAACAAAGTGAATCAGCTATATGCATACACATGTCCCCATATCCCCTCCCTCTTGGGCCTCCCTCCCACCCTCCCTACCCCACCCCTCCAGGTGGTCGCAAAGCACCGAGCGGATCTCCCTGTGCTAGGCGGCTGCTTCCCATTAGCTATCTGTTTTACATTTGGTGGTGTATATATGTCCATGCCACTCTAGACATAGAGAATGGACTTGAGGACACAAGGGGGAAGGAGGAAGCTGGGATGAAGTGGTTATCTATCTTAAATATAGCAGTGTATACATGTCAACCCAAACTCCCAATCTATCCCTCTCCCCACCCTTTCCCCCTGGTAACCATAAATTCGTTCTCTAAGTCTGTGAGTCTGTTTCTGTTCTGTAGATAAGTTCATTTGTATCATTTTCTTTTAAGAGTCTGCGTATAAGCAATATCACATGATATTGCTTATGATATGATATGATATGTCTTTCTCTGTCTGACTTACTTCACTTAATAGGATTTTGCATTTTTACATCTTCCGAAGCCTCACGGGGATCTTGCACAGAGTAGGTGCTGAACATGTTGCATGAAAGAAGCGAAAGCTAACAAGAATGGAGTGTTCTTTCTAACTTTGAAGTGCACCTCCAGAGGTAAAGCCCTGGAGTGTGGTGTGCAGGAGGCACGTCCCTAATGATATGGAGAGAGCCAGGTCCTTTCCCATCAACACCCCCAGGAAAAAGAAAACAATGCTACTTAAACAGAGCTGAATTCTAAGTACAATAAGAAGTTAATGCAACAACTCTACCTTTCGTGGTGGTCTAGCTGTCCCCACTCAAGAAAAGATTCCCACGTTTGGTTTTGTCCCATTGATGGGGAACCTCTGAGTGTGTATGTGTGGATACGGTCAGTGAGGTGTGTGCGCCCATGAGTGTTTGTGTGTAAGTTACCACAGGATAGAAATCAAGACAGCCTAGGGCCACAGTGGTGAGCCCTGCGAATGCCACTGCTAAGTTCATCAGTGGGCAGGGTGGACACTTAAAAGCTAGCCTAAAAGCAATGGGCTACTGCCATCATTGAGTAACCCAGAGACCTCTGAACGGTCAGAAAAGAAAGCCCTGGGTCAGTGTGGGGTAGAGCGGAGGGTTGGTTTTTGTGACTAAAGAGGATGAAAATGGTCATAGAGTGGCAGATGTCTGCTGCAGCTGAGTAAGGAGCTCACAGCTACACCTCACTTACCCCTCCTTAGATAGGCCTCCGTGGGGCCGCTCAGCAGACCAGCTGGTCACTTTGGTCCCACATGGAATCCAGGCAGCATGGCCACCAGCTCTGGGAAGTCTGCATGTCTCAGAGTTGACTTCACACATGGATCTCCCAGGGATTGTCAGGCGAAGGCCTTGGACTGCAGCATCTCGGGGCTCTCTGGTGCACTGCAATCATTATTGTTGCATCACTACAGCTGCTGTTACCAGGAAGGCAATGTATGCTTTAGGAAACATATCAGTCCTTGCAGGGTAGCCCTCCTTTTAAGAGTTCAGGCAATTCCAAGACCCTGACTTCAAATTCATATGACTTTTGGCAGCCATACATCCAGGTTTCCCAGAATACCCCCAACCTCTGATATCCCGCTCCCTTGCAGGCTGGGTAGACTTTGTGAATGCCGGCACTTCCTGTGGGTTGGGAATGTATAATTGCCCTAGTCAGATCACAAAACTAGCTTCTTTCCATCAGCTTTTCCTTCTGAAATAATGGGGATTTATCTGTCCCCACCACCTTCGGAGCTGAAGGTGAATCATCACGGAGGCTGGAGATGGCTATCCAGACCCTGAGGGCCTGGGTTAGGAATGAGAAGAGTGAGTCAGACACGACAGGAACAAGCCAGCTGTCCTTAGCCACCCTCTCAGAGCTGAGCCACGTTAAGCTTTAAAATAAATGGAATCCAGTTTTTCTCCCACCGCTGTTCACTTTTATTTATTACTACCCATTGAGCCAGACGCAGAATGGTCAAAACATTTCCAATGAAGCTGAATTTCAGGGTATTTACAGTCAGCCTGGAAGCAGGAGGAAGAGGGATTTATAGGTTTGTATTACCAGGCAGGCAATCTCCCAAGCCTCGGCATTTGGACTTGTTTTTAATTAAATAAATGTGCAGGCTTTAATCGGACTGGATCTCTGGAAACCTGGAGGATCTCCCAATAAATTGAGATAAGATCCTTAACCCAGAGACATTTGCATCCCCTAGAGAATGCAGACAGGTGGGCGTTCCAGAAAGCGGGAAGGGTGATTGCAGTGAAATACATTCCTGCGAGGTCAGAAAGGACTTGGCAGGTATGGGAGGTGCTGTCACATCTATGACTAGGCTAGAAGGGAAAGGTTCTTGCGGCATAATGAGTTTTTTCAGCAGTGGAGAGGCAGAAGCCATTGGTGATAAAAAGCATGGCTCATTCAGCTTGGGTTCACATCCCAAATATCTCCACCAAAGGTTGCTATTGGCAAACCTCAAATGGCCGCTGATTTAAAAGCCTTATCTGCATACATCGAATCTCACGTTACTCCTCTGCTCAAAACCCTCTAATGCTTTCTATCTCATCGAGAGGGAAACCCAAGTGCTCTCTCGGACCTTCAAGGTCTGGTCCCCTGCTAGCTCTCTGCCCCACCTCCATCACTCTCCCCGAACCCATGGCCCCAGCCCACCTGACGGTCCTGGCACACAGAGCGGCCTGCATGCTCCAGCCTCAAGGCCTTCGAACTTGTTCTTTCCTCCTGAAATGCCCCTTACCCCTGTGCACTCCTCCTCTAGGGTCATTTGAGATAAAATGTCACCTCCTTAGAGAAGACCACCCTGACCACACTGGATAAACTTCCCCAACACTCCCTGAAAATTTGGTGACTGAAAGACAGCAGGATCTCAGCATCGCCCAAAGGTCTCCCAGATATTGCCCAGGGGTTGGCTTCTGAATCTGTGAGGTGTGTAGTTATGGCCACAAAGACAATTAGCATCTCTCATCCCGGGGGCCCCCTGGTCCCTCTTCCTCACTCACAAAGCTACAGGCAACGTCTCTGCCACCAGCCATCCTGAGGTGGGCAGGGTTCCTGTCAAGGGCGCAACGGCCACCCGATCCCGAGGCCCGCAGTCCTCGGGGGCAGAAGAGTCCCGGGCGCCAGGCAGAGAGGAGAGGGACTCCTTCCCCAGTGGCTGTCACTGGGCCCGAGGCAGTTCACTGACCGCACTTCACCTCCCGAGGCTTCCTGAGCAGCCTTTATCTCCTTTGGACACCTCCCACCACCCCCATGACCAGAGTTCGGAGTCCTCTAAGCAGGAGGAGGATAAAGAACACACCAGTTCCCTCCTCCAGCAGCTTCTTCCCCAATTTCCCTCCCCAAGAGGAAAGAAAAGAGCTCTGTGCAACGACTGTATATAGACACCAATAGACGCGAACAGAAATCAATAGCGGGGCATGTGTGTGAGGAGGGGCGTGATCCAAGGAGACTGATAGTACCCATGTGGTACCTTTATGCGAAATTAGAAAAGAAGGGGCTTCCCTGGTGGCGCAGTGGTTGAGAGTCCGCCTGTCGATGCAGGGGACACGGGTTCATGCCCCGGTCCGGGAAGATCCCACATGCCGCGGAGCGGCTGGGCCCATGAGCCGTGGCCGCTGAGCCTGTGCGTCCGGAGCCTGTGCTCCGCAACGGGAGGGGCCACAACAGTGAGAGGCCCGCGTACCGAAAAAAAAAAAAATTAGAAAAGAAGGTACTCCTTCCTCAAGACACTTTACTTTTATCTCTTAGGAAATTGTCACAATAATTAGGCAAAGCTACAATATCAACAACGGAATTGTTTGCTCAAATGCCCCGCTATGCGAGTTACCTGAATTAAGCAGGCACCTTCATCCAGTGCCTGAAACACTGTAAGCAACCTTTGGATTCTTCAATTAATCATGTCCGTCGACGTCAGGAGCACAGTCAACAACCTGGCCCTTCCCACAATTCTCAGCTGTCTGCAGATGACTGATCCTCCCAGCCTCTCTCTCTCAATCTATGAAATGGGAACAAGGACATTGTGAGGGACATGAGGGTTCTGCCTGCACCCAGACCACTCCCAGCCACCTTCCGGGTGTCAACCTGGTCATCCCACCTAGAGCCAGGTGGGGCAGAAAGCAGGGGCTCGAGGCGGAGGGCAGGCCGGGTTAGGCCTGGAGCATCTTTCCACTCCCCTCCAGGCTCTGCTGAGGAGTCGGCAAGGACGGTTCAGGGAGGGAGCAGCGGGGCTGGGGCTCACCTCCTTCCCCATGCCACCAGTCTCAGCCTCACCCACAGCACAGGCCTCCACGTCAGACCTGCAGGAAACTCCCAGGCCTGGAGACGGTGGCTGGGAGGATAGACTGTTTGCATTGTTCTGCTTGTTTGGTTTGAAGAAGGGCCTTCCAGCTCTGAGGCTAAGCAAAACCACATCACCCTGGGCTGGCTTAATTCATGGAGGACCAAGATTTAAAGCCTCAGCTTCCTTCTCAAACACACAGGCCAAACACTTGGGAGCCCCCAGCAGATGCCAGCGCCTGCTCACTCCTGCCAGGCGTGCCCCCTGCCCCCGCCCCGGGCTCCTGGCTGTCCTGACTGCACACGCTCGTGCTCCATTTCTCTTCACATGAAGCAGAGAGAACTCTCAGGCAGGGCTGCAAAGCGCTTCCTGGGATGCCAGGTCCTGAACTCTCGACATGGCAGGTGTGGGCACCAGCAGCAGCTGGACAGGCCATCTCTCTGGCCCCAGACCGGGCTGCACTCATGCCATCGACACCACCCACTCCCTGGGCCTGCTACCCTGCACCCAGAGTGGCGGGAGAGGGGGGTGGGGAGAGCAGCCTTCTGAGGGATGACACAGGGGGATACAAAGGAGAGAAGTCCTCGCAAAAGTGAGCAAAAATGAGACCCCAAATGAGAGTTATGACCAGGGTGCTGGAGTTAAAAGGGGGTTCTGAATCCTGACTTGAATTCAATTATTATCAGCATGACATTGGGCAAGTTACTTAATGGCTCTTAATACCAAGCATCAGCTATCTTATTTATGAAAGGAAAGGAGGACAATATTTACCTCACTGTACCAGATGGAGTTCCAGCAGGAGACAGAAACTACACCAGTTATTTCAACAGAAAGAATTCACTATAAGAAATTGTTGACTGGGTACAAAGTTTCTACCTAGACATCTGAGAGGGTAAAAAGATACTACAGTATCACTGAGGTAGCAACTGCAGGAAGTAGCTCCCACCCTTATGATTGGGAGAAAAAAAGGAGGGATCTGGAATTATTAATTTAGAAATTTAAGGAGGGTTCTCAAAGGGCCAAGACTCAGAGCTCTGAGGAGGGGCATTGCTGGGCTGACACTGGGGTCTCTGAGTGAGCGTGAGAAGGCTGGTTCTGCCTCCCGGTTCTGAGTGTTGAAAAAACAGCAAACTGTATTCAACCCTCATCATTGCAATGAGCTCCACTGCCGGGGCTGGGAGGTGCTCCTTGGGAGACTCTGGAACAGGAATCAGACAAGAAGAGGCAGGTCCCTTCTCCCTCCCCAAGCCTTGCAGCCTGCCTCCATGGCTCCTGTCGGCAGAGCCTAACACGAAGCAGCTGGCAAAGCAGAAATGTGGTTTGCAGAGTCCTGGTTTCAGCGTGGCAAAGCAGGGTCTAGAGGGCCGGGTCTGGAGTTCAGAGACATTAGTTTAACAAATGGCCCATTCACAGTTAGGATTAAATGAAAAAATGTACAGTCATCCCCCTCTTATTCTCAGTTTTGCTCTTCACAGTTTCAGTTACCCATGGTCAATCCCAGTCTGAAAACATTAGATGGAAAATTCCAGAAATAAGCCATTCCTTAGTTTTAAATTGTGTCCTCTTCTGGGTAGTGTGATGAAATCTCATTCTGTTCTGCTCTGTCCCCCCCAGGATGCGAATCATCCCTTTGTCCAGCACCTCCCAGCGGTTAGTCATTTATTAGCCATCTTGGTTATCAGATCAGATCAACTGTGGAGGTATCACAGTGCTTGTGTTCAAGTAACCCTTAGTTTACTTAATAATGGCCCCAAAACTCGAGAGTAGTGAACTGGCAATTCGGATACACCAAGGAGAAGCCGCAAAGTCCTTCCTCTAAGGGAAAAGGTGAAAGTTCTCAACTTAACAAGGAAAGAAAAAAAATCACATGCTGCGGTGGTTAGGATCTATGGTAAGAAGGAATCTTCTATCCATGAAATTGTGGAGAAGAAGAAACATTGTGCTAGTTTTATTGTCACACTTTAAACCGCAAAAGTTATGGCCACAGTGTGTAATAAGTGCTTAGTTAAGTCAGAAAATGCATTAAATTTGTACAAGATATTTTGAGAGAGAGACCACATGCACATAACTTTTACTGCAGTATATTGTTATAATTGTTCTATTTTGTTATTAGTTATTGTTGTTAATCTCTTACTGTGCCTAATTTATAAATTAAACTTTATCATATGTATATGTGTTTAGGAAAAAACACAGTATATATAGGGGTCAGTACTATCCGTGGTTTCAGGCATCCACTGGGGGTCTTGAAGTATATCCGCCATGGATAAGGGGGTCTACTGTATACAAGATGCTTAGCACAATGCCAGGCATAGTAGTTGCTAAGTAACTACTATTATCATTTATTATGATGATAGATAAGTGGGCTTGGCAATTAGATGGAGGATAAGCAGACTCTGTGATGAGTTGATACCGAGAGTGGAGATAATTTTGGATTCCGTTTTGGAAGGTTCACTGATTTCGTGTGTAATATAAAGGACAAGAGTTACATCAAATAGCAGGAAGTCTGTAAGTCAGTCACATGCATTTGATCTCTAAAATGTCCATCCCTCTTCACTCGCAATGCCCTGCACTAGATCAGAGACCCTCACCTCTTGCCCAGCCTCATTAATGCCCTTCTCCCACCTCAAGTCCATCTAAATCATGGCTCTGGGTCCAACAGTCATTCTTACAGCACTGTTGTCATCTCAGTAGACTCCCAACGCCTGCAGATGAAAAGCCAAATTCCTGTGATTGACATTTAACACACTCAGTGATCTGGTGGGAGCCCCAGAAATACTACTTTCCATTGGATCTGGTGCTGCCCTCCCAATGTCAGGGTCAAATTAGAAAAGTGAGGAGTGGGAAGGAAGTCAGGTTTGGGCTGACACCCGAGGAATCTCCCTCTGGTTGCCCTAATGTCAGCTCTAATTCAGAATGTCAGAGCAGGACAACTTTAGTAAGTTCCTTGTCATTGCTGAGATGACATCCTAATGCCCGAAGCCCATGAGATGCTGCTCTGCTTTCCCTCATTAAATTAGCAAATCCCTTCTCCCTGTGTTCTCTTTAATGAAGTCTTCTTTTATTGTTATCTGCATCGTCAGCTAAGGCTAACATAAGCTAACAAATAATTCCAATTTAGAGGTTATTATACTAAGTGAAGTAAGTCAAACAGAGAAAGACAAATATTATATGATATCCTTTATATGTGGCATCTAAAACACAAAACAGATTATTTCAAAATAGAAACAGACTCACAGACGTAGAAAACAAACTTATAGTTACCAAAGGGGAAAGGGGAGGCTAAGTTTGGAGGAAAATTAAGTCATCTAGCTCCTTGTTACTATTCTTCCCCATATCAATTTGCCTTTTTAAATTTATATCCATTTCTCCAACAAGATGATAACCTGCTTTAGGGTGGGAATGTCTCATTAATTATCTGTTATAAAAGACCCTTGAGATATATTATCTCTAATTCTAACAACAACGTTTCTGGGTAGCAATTATTCTTCTTTTACCAGTGAGAAGATTAAGGGCTAGATAAGTCAAGTTATGAACCCAAGATTAAATAATCAGTAAATGAAAAAGCCAGGGTTTATTGAACACTTACTGTGTGCTTGAAATTGTGCTCGTTCTCACTTCGAAAAAAAAAAAAATAAGAAATACAATTTACTTAAAAAATAAATGCCACAACTTCAATATAGCTCATAACAAATCCCAAATGAGTAATGTATTTAGGACTATGGAAATTCATGTAAAGCAGGCATTGTGGCCAAGATACTTAGAAAGAGATTGGACTTGAGCTTGGGGATTAAGAATGCACAGGATACGTTCAATCTAAACAGATGTGGTGGATGAGTGCAGGCATTTGCAACAAGGGTAAGGGAGTGAGCAGAAATTGGTAAAACTGGGTTGCTTGGAAATAGGAAAAAACCTGTTTGGCAGAAGCCATAGTTTTCGTAGGAGAGTCATGCACAGTAAGTTATAACAATAGATCAGGCCAAAGTTATGGAAGGCTTTGAATGTCAGGTTAAGGTATTTGGAATTTATTCTGTAGGTTATGGGGAATCACCAAAGATAGTTGACATACAAAAGTAGTGTTTTAGCCAGTTGTGTAATGGGTAAAGAGAGGAAAAAGGACTGGGAAATAAGAGATTACTGAAAGACATCATAAAGTGGATTAAAGATTATTTTAATCGCTTAGTCTAACTGAGAAGCCTGGAATAGGGATGCGCAGGTTTGGAGGGTAATGGAAATAATATTATTGGTACTGGAGTTATTACTGCTGTTTGTGGAGGTGGGAGTTGGCAATGTGAAATATAAATATTTTAAGCTGTTTGTTTAAAAACAGACAGTCCTGTTTTCCTGAAAACATGTATGGAAGTTAAGGGTATAAAAGCTAATGAAAATAATTCCTTGAAAGGCGGGGAGGGAGATTCTGTTCCCAGAGAGTTAAAAAGATTTATACCCACAATCCTATTCTACCTATCCTCTGCATGGTCTTCAGTGGTGTGCTTCTCATACAGACTCTTTAATTTGGCTTTTTTCTTTCATAAGGAAACCTACAGTTCAGCGAGCACCCACATGAGGCTAAATATGGGCTGCTTTCTACCTCATGGCTTCTGAATTCACGATACCTCTTCTTATCGATATTATCAGCACCTTTATTTTTTTCTATCCAATTCTTTGAAAAATAAAAGAGCCAAATTTACTTAATTTAACAAAATATTCAATTTGTTGCCCGAATGGGAATCAGTAGGTAGGGTAGGGATGTTATACCCACAATGAAGGTTGAATAAATGTTGAATTTAAGACGTATAGATCAATGCATTAATTATTTGCATACATTTCTTTAAAACTTTCTTTAAGAGCTTTTTGTTTTCCACCTTGGAATCATTGTTGGGACTCCTCTCTGGCCCCTCTCAAAACTCAGGGTCTCTCTTAACCTTGGAGCTCAGGAGGATCTGGAAGTATTGGCCTAACCAACATCAATGGTAGTCAAAATTGACCACGTAACTCCCAAATACTATACATTATTCAGGTCATGCTTGTTTTACCTTTCACAGGGCCAACTTATACATTTAATTGGGTGATCCAAGAACAACTGTGTGGCCTGCATCTGTATATCTGATGTCTCAATCTCATTTCAGGGATAAAGGGATGGAGAACATTTCAGTGGATTTTTGAAGGTCTAGAAAAAGGGTCTTCAGCCAGCATGACTAGTTTCCTTTCCTTCCTTAGGGGTTCTGAACTTTTTTGGTCTGACATGAACCTCTTTGACTATCTAATAAAACCTAAGGACCCCTTTTCAGAAAAAAAATGTCTGAAATAAAATACATACAATTAGAAAGAAAGCCAATTAGATTGAAAAATAGCTATCAAAATACTGAAAAACAAATTTTTGTTACAGTAACACACATACCTCTTTATTAACACTTTATCAAAGCCCAGTGGCAGGTCTAGTGACTACTGTGATTTGGACACAATGATAAGTGTTGACAACATTTTAAGATACCTGCAACAACTATAAAGTGATATGAAAAATATGTGTGATTCCTCTTGGTGAGAATTACAGGTACTGCTAATGACAGTGGTTTCTTGTCTACATTTATAATGAAGGAAATGTTTAATTTCAGTTTGTGATAGTGCAAATGATACAACTTATTTCCCCTTCCAAGGTCATGGACCACCCCCCCCCCACCCCCCCCGCAAAGGTGCTGTTAAAAGATAGACCTCAGGTGAAGAACACATATATTAAAGAATTGTTTCTAAGTAAAACATAAGTTATCAGCGCTCATGGGAGATTATCTGGATGCTTACTCAGCAATGTGGAGGTGACCCACTGTCGCTCTGGGAAGCTGCTCTGTAACTAGCACCGAGCATCATGCCTTACCCAGGGTAGATGCTCAGTACGAATCTAGTGACTGACCGAAGAAAGGGTCGGAGAGACAATGGAGTGGGGTTGGACTTGGCTTTCTAAAGGCCCTTCCTGCTGCCCTAACATTCTGAGACTGTGGCTCTCTGACAAATGCAGAAGGAATTCAGCGAAGTCAGCTCGGAGCCCTGTGGCTGCCAGAAGTGACCGCAGGAGACAGTGCAGGCAGGGTGGGGGGCGGGGGGTGGAGAAGCAACGCAATGCAGTGGGGTTGGAGTGAGTTGTAACTCTGTCCCCAAGATAAAGATCTAGATCAGAAAGTGGGGTTGCTGCATGCAATGACTGCAGAGGGTAACCAAAGGGCAGAGAAACAGCTGAGACTTTCCAGCTGTTTTTTTCTGCTGCATGTCTATCAGCCTGGGCAACGGACAGGAAATTCATTCATCAGCACCCTGGCTCGTAATTCTCTTGAAGAGGAGATCATTTATAAGCTTAAAGTCCTTCAGTGTTTCTGACAAGTGTCATTAGCTAAAAAGTGTTGACTGAGGATGCCCCTCACTCCTTAGCGCATAGAAAACGTATACGAAAGGCTGAATTCAACCTTGTGAAGTTCCTGGCAGGGCTATATGTTAGAAACTAAGAAGACCATAATATGAAGCAATTATTAAGGATAATAATAGTCATATAAACTAGACATAGATGAATGAATTTATTTCAGTTGAGACATTTACCTAAGTTAACACTTTTGTCATGGGGGCCTCATATTGTGCAAAAGAGTAATAATAAAAAGGGCGGCTGTGTTTGAAACATGTCTAAGCCAGCATCAGGTATCTAATGTAATTTTATCTCATTTCATCCTCACAACAACGCTGTGTGCATTACCGGCTCCTATAGCGGTTTGAATGGTGGTCCCATCAAAAGATATGTCCACCCAGAATCTGTGATCTTATTTGGAAAAGGGTCTTTGCAGATGTAATTAAGTGAAGGAATTTGAGATGAGATTATCTTGGATTATTGGGTGGGCCCTAAATCCAATGACAAGCGTCTTCATAAGAAGAGGAAAAGACACAGAGAAGGAGAACACACAGAGGAGAAGGTCGTGTGAAGAGAAGGCATAGGAGTGATGAATCTACAAGTCAAGAAATGCCAAGGGTTGCTGGCCGCCACCAGAAGCGACGAGAGAGGCATGGAACGGACTCTCCCTCAGAGCCTCCAGAAGGAAACAACCCTGCCAACGCCTTGATTTTGAACTTCTGACCTTTTGAACTGTGAGAAAATAAATTTCAGTTGTTTTAAGCCCCCTGGCTTCCTCCAGAATCTATCTACTCAAGGCTCTGAGAATAAGGGAGCTATTGTCCTATTACTGAAAACTGCCCACGTGACTATGGCCAGTCCCAGACTAGGGACACCTGGATCAGGTATGCTCACCTCTCTGCTGCCTGAGCTGACAAATAACTTAAGAAATTCGTGCTGAAATAATACTACTAGGGTAACAATAGACAAAGGATAACCACATGCCTGGAGTCAGACTGCCTAGATTTGAGGCCAACTTTTCCACTTAGTAACTATGAGACCATGGGTAAGTTATTCAGCCTCTCTCTGGGCCACATTTTTTCCTTTTGTATGATGGAGAGAATTCAAGAGGAGCCTGAGGAGACGTGACAACAGATGTGATGTGGTTTTCTGGATGGGATTTTTTTTTTTTCAGATTCTTTTTCATTACACGTTATTACAAGATATTGAATATAGTTCCCTGTGCTATACAGTAGGTCCCTGTTTTTTATTCATGGATTGGATTCTTCAATCAAAAAAGGACATTAAGTAAAAACTAAGGAAATTTAAATAAAGTTTGGACTTCAGATAATAATAATGTATTGGTTTATTAACTGTAACAAATGTACTATACTAATGTAAGATGTTACTAATAGGGAAAAAGAGAGAAGACTGGTGTGAGGTATATGGGAACTCGCCGTACTAATCTAAAACTCTTCTAAAATATTAAATTAAATTAAATTAAAAGTAAATATTATTTTTTAAATGGGGAAAATTTCAGTACCTCACAGTGCGATAAAGATTTAGAACAGTGCTTGGCACATCGTAAGAGCCATCGTTAGCAATTATTGTTTTACAGTGAGTATCAAGACCGAGGAATTAGTATTTGCAGTGTTCCATGAAATAGGCTAAATAATTTTTTTAAAGTTAAGATGATGCTATATTTTTTAGATGCTATATATATATTTTTATAAATCAAGAACCTTTATTAAACAAACTTTTTAAAAAATTTATTTTATTTATTTATTTTTCCTGCATTGGGTCTTCATTGCTGCACACGGGTTTTCTCTAGTCGCAGAGAGCGGAGGCTACTCTTCCATGTTGTGCGCGGACTTCTCATTGCTTCTCTTGTTGCAGAGCATGGGCTCTAGGCGCACGGGCTTCAGTAGTTGTGGCATGTGGGCTCAGTAGTTGTGGCATGCGGGCTCAGTAGTTGTGGCTCACGGGCTCTAGAGAGCAGGCTCAGTAGTTGTGGTGCACGGGCTCAGTTGCTCTGCAGCATGTGGGATATTCCCGGCCCAGGGATCGAACCCATATCCCCTGCATTCGCAGGCCGATTCTTAACCACTGCACCACCAGGGAAGTCCTAGATGTTATATTTTGATGCTATATTTTTAGGGTAAGTTTGTCCAAAATCTGCTACTAGGTTCAATTTTTTTAAACACATACATTGTATTTTACCTTCTTTTTTGGCAAATCAAGCAGAATGAGTTACAATGACTCTGCTATTTTGACATTCCACAAGGTAGACAAATTATGTTTCTTATATATTCACTTAGATTCCCATCTCAATGAGAGAATAGCACTTTTATTGTTAAAGAAGGACATGAAACTGACCATTGTACGAAGAGAGGTTTTTCAGGAGAATGATGACATCAAGAGCAGAGATCCAGACTCAAGCAGACTGTTCCCACCTTGCCTGAAGCCATGTGTCCTAAGACCCTGAGAAAGCAGGAAAGAAACAGATTTGTAACAAATTGTCGCACGCTTTCTCACCTGAAGAGAAGCTTCCTACCCAAAGGAGAGGATGCTGTCGTCTTAAGGGAACTACTCTTCTAGACCTTCTGCAAGCAAGATGGGTTGGTTGATAGACAGACAGATGAGAGCTTGAAGATGAGCTCAACAGCTCAAAAAGGAATAGGCAAAGGGGTTGACTCATGCAGCAACGGGGTGCCCTCTGCCCAGGGGAGAGCGTATCATAGGACAGCAACATACAGCAGTGCTTGGAATCCATTTCACAAGGGAAGCTAGCCTAGCTTAAGACTGTAAGGTTTGGACTTTTAAGTAATCAAGGTCAAGACCTGGGTATGAGTTTAGCGATGAGTCATCACTACTCCAAGTACTTCATCTGAACTATCATCTAAATGGAACTGCCCTCTGGACTTCCCTCAGAAAAAAGAATTTTCTCCAAGAAGATCCATCTTGAAAGGTCTTTGAATTGGATAATGCATTCACAATGCAGCAGGAAACAAACGAATTCACATCAGGATTTTCTGAAGAAATCTGGCTACAATTTTTTTTTTTTTTACAATTTTTAATTGATTCTGGGTCTCCTTGACAGCAGGATAGGTAAAATTTCATAAAACTTTCAGTACATCTGTACTCTCTTCAAGCACCCCTGAAACCATATCAGGTAGAAATGCTAATAAGTACATGGAGGAAAAAAGGCTTACTTTTTGTTTAATTGTTAAACAAAGGTAAGCCATTTTCTTCACTGTGGGGCTTCTTAGGGTGTTTAATAGATGAGTGTGTATCGCCAATTTCTAATAGGGGAGATTTAATAGTTTATATTAACTAAACTATCAGAACATTTCACTTTTAGGGCAAGGAGTACAGTTTGGGAAATAATATTGATACATGATTATTATCTAAAGTCCATACTTGATTCAGTGCTCTTCCTCTAGGGACATACATAAAAATAAGTCATTCTGTAGGTTAACATTTAAGTCCTGTCTTCCTCACCCTTGATTGCCTGAAGTTTAGGCTCCAAACCATTTCTATAGATTATACCATGCAGCAAACGGCCAGTCATCCACCAAGGTCTGGACTGAGACCAGGGCTCACAGCTGCATTTTCCATGCTATTGGACACGACTCTACGGGTTTCCAAGATACCATAACTTCATCCATGTGTAAGGAATATTTGCCCCCCAGACCTCCCAAAATATATGCAACTAACAGCAGTTTTCTCCTGCCGAAATTTTTCATTATATGTGTTTGGGTCGGAACTTTAAAACTTTGAACTCGATATGAAGAAAATTCTTTTTTTTTTTTTGGCTGCATTGGGTCAGTTGTGGCATGCGGGATCTTTTCCTTGTGGTGCAAGTTCTTCGTTGCGGCGAGCGGGCTTCTCTCTAGTTGTGGTGTGTGGGTTTTCCCTCTCTAGTTGTGGCACACAGGCTCCAGGGTGCACGGGCTCTCTAGTTGATGTGCACGAGCTCAGTAGTTGTGGCGCATGAACTTAGTTACCCCCGGCATGTGGGATCTTAGTTCCCTGACCAGGGATTGAACCCACATCCCCTGCATTGCAAGGCGGATTGTTTACCACTGGACCACCAGGGAAGTCCCCAGAAAATTCTTAATGAATGTTGAAACTACGGTTGAGCCGTTCGCTGCACCAGGCACGGGTTGAAACCCTGTCACTCTCCCGTCAGTGACATCTGGAAGGGCCATCTGCAAACACAGTTTCACCCAGAGTGGTGCTGAGACGACAGGTCGCAGGACAGGCGGGCGGCTGTCATACTCCCTCAAACTAGCCTCTCACATCTGACAGCTCATTGGAGCCACTTTTTGTCTGAAAGTAATTACACCCAGCAATATATAGGTTCATTGCTTCTGTTGTATAAAAATCCAACTTACCTTTTAATTAGATGCCAGCAGAGTTTGCTTTTAAAGGTTTTTCTTCTTTCACCTCTTCTAATCCGGTTAATTTTGCATAGCTTTTTAGAATAATTTACTGTTTGGTCTTTTTAACGGTTAGGGTGTTTGCATCACACTCAGTCCTTTTCCCTATCCGATTTTTATAAACGTACTGATAGGATTCAGTGAGTGGGCATCAGCCACAATCAGAGAGGTCCCTAAAATGGCAGTTGAAATAAACCATCCATGGACCTCCTCAAGGATATTCCTCAAACGTAATCATTGGTCACCATTTCCCCCAGCTTTTTAAAGAATAACAAGCTTCTTTAGTGTTGCGGCTTCATAAACTGCCTCTTTAAGGTGAAAAGAAGTCTGAAATCCTACTTTGCAAGATTCTTTTTTTAATGTATAATATGTCCATCTCACCTGCCTTCCTACAGTGGCCTAATGAGGAATATGTTTTGTTTTGTTTTGTTTGTGCTACGCGGGCCTCTCACTGCTGTGGCCACTCCCGCTGCGGAGCACAGGCTCCGGACGCGCAGGCTCAGCGGCCATGGCTCACGGGCCCAGCCGCTCCACGGCATGTGGGATCTTCCCAGACCGGGACACGAACCCGTGTCCCCTGCATTGGCAGGCGGACTCTCAACCACTGTGCCACCAGGGAAGCCCCAAGAATATGTTTTTTTTTAATCTGTTAGGACAGACTCTTTTGCTACTGAAGCTGACCCCAGTAGTCTACCTGTGCAGCCAGAGAGGGCTGCAGGACCACAGGGATACTGCAGGTTTTCTTTTGTTCCCGCAAACCAAGTCACGGTGAATTCCAGAATAGAAGATGCCAGCTAATCACACTTTCACTGGACTGAAGGAATGCTGACAACACAAACGTGTAGACGGTCTCACCCTAGAGCACTTCCTGCGTAGTTCTGGCCTTTGCTCTTCTGCCACAGAGCACCTTTTGCACGATTATCATTTCATGGGTTATGAGAGTTGACTAGCGCTCACTGTGACTCTTTTGATGGGCATGCACTAGACCACGTGTCTCTGACACACCTGGAGAAAGCTGCTGGTGATGGTGGGGTTGCCACGTGGGAGCCTCCATTACTCTTGGAGTCATCCTTGAGCCCCCGCTTTCTCTCCTTCCCTACAAGCAATCCATTTGTAAATCCTGTCTGCCCTGGGAGTATATCCAGAAACCAATCACTTCTCACAACCTTCCTCGTCCAAGCCTTCATCTTTGGCCTCAAAAGTTGAAATGGCCTCTGATAGGTCTCCCTGCTTTATCCTTGCTGCTTCTAGAGTCTCCTCAGAGGGATCCTTTCAGAACATAAGCTATATCATCAGCCACTGAAACCCCATAAAAACTTCCCTTCACACTCAGAATACAAATCCAGAGTCCCGACCGTGGCCCACGGGGCTCTGGTGACAGCTCTTCACTGTCCCTGTGCCTCTCTGGCTGGTCCCCTGTTACCTCTTTGTGATCACCCGTCACTCCTCTCCAGTCTCACCGGCCACCTTGCCTTGCTTGTCCCCAGACACTCCTGCCAGGGGGACCTTGTACTCATGTCACCTTATCAGAGGCTTCCCTGGCCACCACACCCTGCTCACTCTCTGACCTCTTACCATTCTTTGTTTTGTTCAGCACAGATCACCATCTGACATCTTTATTTGTTTGGGTGTCTATTGTCTGTCTCTCCTACAGGAACACAAGCTCCACGAGGCAGAGACCTTGGTAGTTTTAATCAACAGTGTGTTCCCAGAACAGTGCCTGGCAAGTAGTAGGAGCTCAGTAGATACTTCCTGAATGAGTGAGTGAGTGAATGAATGAATGAATGAAGAATCAGAGCTTATTTTTGCTAATAATGTCCACCCCATGGCAACCCCAGACGTAAGAGATGGTGCTCATCAGAAAAAAAAGAAAAACTTTGCTTAAAACGAAGGAATCCTAACGTCGGGTGAGACTGCTAGAGTTATCTTTTGAAAGGAAAAGAGAAAAGAGTGCTCAGCAGTTTTGCAAGCTGTGAATGAGTGAATTACTCTGCAATCAACGTTTCTGTCTGTTCACATGGACTTCCTGCCATGACGTACCATTTGCTTCATAGATGGGGAAACGGGCAACGAAGAGAGAGTCGTTCTGAGAGTCAAAGCAGATTAAACTCATATTCTCTGATATTTTATGGAAAATCTCATCTGTGGATTTATTCCACAGCTCAAAGACAGAAGGAGCTCAGTTCTTTTAGGATTTCAAAATAAGTTCCCTAACAATTTCCTTGAGTACTTTTCCCAAGCAGGTCTGACGTACAAGATTGGCATCAGACTTGCCGAGGGAGAACCGTCCTCCTTTTCCTAGTAGGTGACTGACTCCTGCGCTCCAGAGTGAGGTGCAGGATGGCTGCCACCGGAGGCCCAGGAGTTAATCAATCCGGAGTCATCGCCGGCCCACAGGAAATGCCGGCCACCGCCCTCTCCTGGACACAAGGCCAGGCCCAGCGCTGTCACCGTCCCCTGAAGGGCAACAGGTTTTGTTTCCTTTGCTTTTAAGTGATTTTACGGATGTAAATCAAAGGAGGAATAAGAAAAATGTTGTACAATCCAGGACCACATTTCTGTCTCGTTTTTGGTGGTGAATGGTCCACAGGAGGAACAACAAGCAAACCAAAAAGGAGACAGCTGGATACAGAGCTGGAACAAGGGGTCTAGAGATGGAGAGACAGGCTTATCTAAATGTTCCTTGGGGAATTTAATTTCTTGCTGACAGCCGCTTTAGGATTCTCCAAACATCTCTTATGTACCAGGAGGCAGTTTGCACGGTGATGTGGAGCTCGGACTTGGGGGAGAAATCCGTCTCCAGGGCTCTGCTGCCTGAGCAGCGTTGCAACGGTGGGCAAGTTCCATAGCTTCTCCTGCCTCAGTTTCCTCATCTGGTAAATGGAGGTCAAACAGTTCCTACTTCTGAGGGGTATTGTGAGAATGAAATAGGTCAACACTAGGAAAATATTGAACAACGCCTGACACGAAGGAAGTGCCCAATAAAGCTATCTACGATAAACACAAATCCTGAGTGAAGTCAGATGGGGATTTACCATAAACAGACGGAGCCTCAGTCCCAGCCCCTAGCTTGCCCAGGTGCCTGGGAGCTGCAGGTGGCTCCAGGTGGGGATGGGAAGCCAGATTGCCACTAGGAAGCATTTCTGGGTAAGCATTTCTGGTTAATTTACCTAATGTGATATCAAGAAGAAAGGGCCTGGAAACTCTAAGGCTTCAGTAATTTGCTGTCATGGTTTTGTTTTATCTTTCCCCCTCTCTCTTTCTCACTTTAAATAAATATACACTTTTATATCCAATTTATTTCCCATTTGCATCCCTTTTCTTAAACAGGGTCCCCCAAATTATACAATCTTCAGGCCCTACCCAATCTGGATTCATTCCAGAATGGTATAATTAAATCTTCACCATAATCCTGAAAAGTGGATATTATCACTATTTCACAGACTAGAAACTAAAGTGCCGAGAGATACGTGCTATCCCCAAGGACATACAGTAGGAGTAGACTCAGATACTGTACACCAATATTCATAGCAGCATTATTCACAATAGTCAAAAGGTGAAAACACCCCAAATGTCCAGCGACAGATGAATGATAAATAAAATGTGGTATATCCACACAATGGAATATTGTTCAGCCTTAAAAAGGAATGGAATTCTGCTACAAGCTACAATGTAGATAAACTTTGAAAACATTATGCTAAGGGAAATAAGACAAACAAAAAAGGCTTCATTGTATGATTCCACTTATATGAAGTACCTAGAACACTCAAATTCATAGAGACAGAAAGTAGAATGAATGGTAGTTTCCGGGGGATAGGGGGTGGGGGAAATGGGAACTTATTGCTTAATGGATACAGAGCTTTGGTTTGGAATGATGAAAAATTTCCAGAGATGGACAGTGAAGGTTGCACAACAATGTAAATGCACTTGATGCCAATGAACGATACACTTGAAAACAGGTATAATGATAAATTTTATGTTATGTATATTTTATCAAATTAAAAAAAGTAAACCCCAGACTAGAATGTAAGTCCCAGGCCACAAAAAATTTCTCTAGCACTTAGCGTGTTGTGGGCATTACACACTAAGGTGACAGGAAACTGTTACACATCCTTCTTTATTTTTATTATTATTATTTTTTTTGCGGTACGCGGGCCTCTCACTGTCGTGGCCTCTCTGGTTGTGGAGCACGGGCTCCGGACACGCAGGCTCAGCGGCCTTGGCTCACGGGCCCAGCCGCTCCGCAGCATGTGGGATCTTCCCGGACTGGGGTATGAACCCGCGTCCCCTGCATCGGCAGGCGGACTCTCAACCACTGTGCCACCAGGGAAGCCCCGCACATCCTTCTTTAAAAGAATTTTTCTGAAGATCTTGAAATGTGAAATGAAGGTGTCCACTTCCAGATTCTGTGCCCCCAAGTTACACACATCTGAGGTCAGCCATAGCATCCTGTGGACAGCCCGCCATGCAGTGTGTCACAAACACAGTTACAGCAGTGCCGGACACAAAGGGATAGCATTCATCTCTACGTTTCCTTTCAGCTACTCACCATGAAATGCTTCATAGAAAGACAACTGGAGGGAGACTTGTCACTGGTACTTGAAAGAAAGCTGGTAACATAGCAAGGCCATCCAAGAGCTGGCAGTCATCACTAAGGTCACTACAGTTCAAATTGGCTCCCAGCCAGGTTTACTCAGTGTTTGCTCTCCCAGGAGTGTTTTCAGGTGCCCTGGGGCTGGCCCAGCTGACCCTAGATGGTTATTCTCTGATGTGAATGATGGGCTGGGTCCGGGAGAGACCCAAGCCAAATACAGTGAGTCAGATGGGTTCCCGAGGTCAGGGTTCCACTGAAGACAATCTCAGAAGCAGAAGGCAGCTGAAGAGAGGAGTGCAGGCGACGTGGCTTCCCTGGGCTGTGTGGTGCTCTGCTATTCCACCCACGCCTCAGCTCAGACGTCTTGGCCCCCAGATGGAGTCAGAGTCCCCAGCTGGGGCTCTGAGCATTTGGGATGGTAGGATTCTATCCTATGGGCCCAAGCAGCCTGTCTGAAAATCTAAACGGTGTGACTTAGGATCTCTCGATTTTCAGAAATACAGAGACACCCTCAACAACCCATAAGCAATAGGAATTTGTTCTAAGAATACACATTGTTCCAAGAGACGAGACCTGGGGAAACCCAGGAAGGGCCGCGCCTCAGAAAGATCCAATCTGGAAGGGCATTTGGAATCATGGCAGCTGTCGGCCTGGGCCGTGTTCCTTCCCCTCGGCAAAGTAAGTCTGTGGGTCTAACGCTAGTGTTTTCCATTCATGTGACTCAGGGGCCCTTCTCGCCTGCTCTGACTAGTGATACGCTCAACCCACCCCCTTGTCTACTCATTATAGACTTCCTCTGCCTCGGGCTTCTGTCTCCTCGTAGCTGCCGATTCTTCCTAGTATGGACTCACTCCAGAGGTCTCACTTTTCCTTCCACCTGAGGTCCTCTCTCTGCCAGCTTCAGCTCCCATTATTGAAGCCCAGTTTTAGTCTGTATTTCCCAGTTTAAATTCCATATATATACAGAAACAGAGGTAATTAATCTGGTTGGCTTGGCTAAGGGGACAGCGTTTTCCTTCGGGCGGGTTTATGCAGCGCTGGCCAGTTTATGGAACAAGTAGGGCTCCCTGCACCCCCAGGGGCATGGATGGGTACTTTCCAGGAGAGGGCACCAACACCACAGGAAGTATTCAGGAAGCCAGAATACTTCCCCTGCGCCGAATAACCCGCCATGGATTCTCCACGGTGGTGCCAAGATAAAAGCAGAGTGGATGGAGGTTTTCTTGTAGCGTTGTTCGACTTTGTTTGTTCTCTTCAGTTCTGCCCCTGTCCTCCACCCTGCATTTTAAGTCTTTACTCAGCTTCCTCACAACGCAAGCAGGGGACGTCTTTCCTCTCTCCTATCTGCACTCACTGCGTGTCTTCTAAAACCATTTATTCATTTACACATCTGTTTACTCAATATTCATGGAGTCGCTGCTTTGGCACAGGTAAAATACTAGACAGCCAAGACAAAAAATGTATCCATTTAGCTGATGAATATTAATTGACCACTTACAAAGTCTGGCATTATGCGACTTGCTGGGAATAGAAAGATAACTGAGACACTGTCCCTGTCTGAGACATAGTAAAGAATTCAATAAATATTTGTTGAATAAATCAGTGCCTTAAAGAACTTCACAGTCTACTGGGGGGGAGAGGCAAGGATCTTGGCAACTACAAGCAAATTGGAAAGGGCCATCCTGGGGAAAGTCCACAGGAAGGGAGGCCTGGCGAGACCAAAAAGGTCTCCCTAAGGGCGTTGATGTCTGTACTGAGACCTGGACAAGAGCTGAGTCAGCCAAGTGAGAAGAATGAGGAAGAAGCACACGCCTCCAGACAGCACAAATGGTGTGTGCTCAGCCTTGGAGGTAGGGGAGGGAGTGCACATCACAGGGGCTGTGACTGAGGACAGATAGGAAACAAAGCAGCACAACTAGGATTTTGGGGCTGGGGTGGAAGTCTGTACGTAGGCTAGTAAAACAACACACCCTTCCTACCCCTCTTTCCTTTTTTTTTTTTTTTTTTTTTTTTGCGGTATGCGGGCCTCTCACTGCTGTGGCCTCTTCCGCTGCGGAGCACAGGCTCCGGACGCGCAGGCCCAGCGGCCACGGCTCACGGGCCCAGCCGCTCCGCGGCATGTGGGATCCTCCCGGACCGGGGCACGAACCCGTGTTCCCTGCATCGGCAGGCGGACTCTCAACCACTGTGCCACCAGGGAAGCCCCCCTCTTTCCTCTTGAACCCAGATTTATCATTTTTCATAGCCCTTAGGACAGCCTGATTTTAAGAATCTGTCTGTTCCCCAGCCTAGAATATATACTTCACAGGCCAAGAGCTTGGCTTTGTTCACTGACATATCCTCTGCTTCTAGAACAATACTTAACACAAAGTAGACGCTCAATAAATATTTATTGAATAATGGATGAATGAATGAATACATGAATGACAGCTAATACAGGATACCAGTATTAACCAGAGGTAATATGAGGGACACAGATATCTGTGCCTTAATCTTTCTTCTTCAACCTAAATCAACTGATTTCATATAACGTATTTTTCTCCCAAAAGGTATCCTCTCAAGTCTTTAATAATTCTGGTTTCTCTCTGAAGGATTCTTGCCATGTTCTTGCAGATTCCTGTGTATGATGGAGTGCAAAATTGAACATAGCTTTCTGAGAAGAACCTGAGCAGACTATAATTAGTTTTCTCTCTTCACAAGTTTCACATGCTTGCCTAGAAATATACCTTTAAAAGATAATCTCCCAGGACATAAGCAAGCCACAAAGAAGCCTGTCTAAGGTCAAGCAGTTTGGAGAGCAACGAAATAAATATTTGTTTGCAGTATCTGCAAACCCCAAACACTGTCTGGAAAATATTAGGAAAAATTCATAATCAAACTCCTGAAATTAGCCATAGATTGTTGTATTTTAAAGTGTCACTTTTCTGTTCAACAAATAAATATCTTCTATGTGCCAAGTAGTGAGCTGGGAGCAGGGACCGTACATGAGAAAGAGAACTTGGTCGCTATGCGGAGGAGAGGGATTCAGTATCTTGGACTCCATTGTTTCTGTTTCCATTGTTATTGTCTGAGACTAATTTTGAAATATTATATTTTTTCTAATAATGCATTTAAATAGGAATTTTATACTTATGGAAAAATATCTTTCATCCAACTTAAAAAACAAGGGAACACAGTATTTTGCTTTCCCTAGACTGCCTTCTAAATTATAAAATAATGATTTTTATTTTTCAGAGTTCATCTCAATTCTCTGAAAGGATTTAACAATGGAACATAAAAATCTCAGGTATTTTCCTTTAGCTCATTTTTTAAACCCTCCTTATACATAACTTACATATTTTTGTTTTATTTATCATCTTTATTGTTTACCTTAAATTATAATTATTTTAGAAACAACTTTAGATCATATTTCAATTGCTCTTTTGACAGTTCATCGATCAATATTTTACTAAAGGTGTCAACTTTCTCTAGGATGCAGAGAGACTAATAGAATTTACACAAAAATTTCTACTGAATGAATTTTCCCCACCTTCTTGGTGATTGTACACCTGCCTTCCTTATAAGGAGAACAAGGAAGTAAATCATGCTGAAGTTGCTCTTAAGCACAGCTTTTCTTCTTTACCTGTCCAGGTAGCTTCTGTTTTCATTTCAGTCTTAATGAAAACTTTTTTATTTACATCTCAAGTTGCTTTTCAAAGCAGTGTAAGTAGTATTTACAATTTTACACTTCAAGAAAGAAAGACTTTTAACGATGTTCAGCTTTAGTCTTGTAATGTTGAAGGTAATTCATTTTTTAATCTGTCTGCACAGCGAGAACTGAAACGGATGGGGATTGAACTGCTTTGCCTGTTCTTTCTATTTCTAGGAAGGAATGATCACGTACAAGGTAAGACTTTAGCTCTCCAATATATTGCTTTCGTAGTGTGCTTGACAAACCTGCCGTGTGATTCAGAAACTAGATCAGAAGTCATTTTTTATTTGATCTGTTCAATTGCTCTTTTGCCATTGAACGAACACTTTAACAAATTACAGGCAGCCGCAAGGCTGTTCCCACAGCGAACGCTCCGGGCTTAAGATAAATAAATACAAAGGTTGCATGGGCACCTTAATGAGAGAATTAAACAGCACTACTGCACAAGAGGACTTCTTAATACTCTTGTGACAACCATTTTGGTAACTTTTCTAGCTACCTTATTATACAACAGGGCCTTCCACTTGAGAGTGATAACCTTGAGAGAGAAAAGGGACTTAGTTTTTAAATAAAAATACAGTACATTTAAGAGAGAAGCGTTCTTTAATGGGTACGAATAATTTTTAAAAAGTTAAAGGGGGATGATACTGAATGAGGACGATAAATATGATGATCCTGTATTTGTGAACGTTAAGATATTTTCATATTTTAAGAGAAAAGAGCGTGATTATTTTTGGCTACTAAGACATGCCTGCTTTCAACGTGACAGATGTAAAATACGAAGTTTCCTATGGATGGCTCTCGTCCTGAGGACTGATCTTTGAAGACTAAGAAATGAACTTTGGTATTGTTTTGTTCAAGTACCTTAAGCGCCATAGATCTCGTGAATGGAGTGGCAGAGAGTGTGCTGAATCCCTTGTGTTTTGCTGGGTTTAAAAACAGGTGGCTGTTCCATGGGGGATGCAGAGACCTGTGAGGACTGCTTACTCATCGGACCTCAGTGTGCCTGGTGTTCTCAGGAGGTAAAACAAATGACCTCAGCCTGTGTGTAAAAAGTGCACTTACATTTACAGTAATTCCATCCTTGAGTGTTCTGATAGCTTCCTGCTTTCTCTAGGGTTATAGACGTAAAACAGATCAGGAAAGGAAAATGTAAGCGTTTGTGATTCCAAGTGTCCTTCGTGTGATTACATTCAAAAGCAATTTGAGGACAGAGTGAATGTCAAAGTGTTCTGAAATATACGTAACTCAAGATTCTTTATTTAACCTGATGCCTCCTCTGATGTTAAAGCCATTTCTAATTGCTTACATGTAAAATGCTGAGGCTCTGGGTAACCAGAGATCATGAAGTTGATAATTTTCAAACATACATTTGATTTCAATATCATAGTTGTATTCCATCTGTGGACCAGCATCCCTTCTGAATCATTACTAGGATCTGAGAGAAGTGTTCTAGGCTTGGGGTAAACTTTACTGTTCAGACATTATCCAGTTCTTTTAAAAACTATGCGAGCTTGGTGACTCTGTACCGCACTGATGACAAAACCCGAAACAGACATTCCTTATCTGATCAAACTGAAAACTACGTGAAGGTAGCAGAAGGGGATTGGGGAATGTATAACAAGCCGTCCAGAATCAGTGTCTCCTGTGACACGACTAGGCAAACTGTAAATGATTCCTGGTAAGAAGGAGCTGCCTTAGCTCTTTCTGGAATGAAAGCAGTTCTCTGCTGAATCTCATAAAGAGAATCTAAACACAAATCCAACCATACGAATGCCAAGTTCAGCAAGAATTGAGTAGCATGTTCAAGGGGAACAAACCTGGTCGCCTAACTCAGGTCCAGGCTGTCACTGTTAAAACCCACATTTCGGTTACATGTGTCCGTGGAGGGGCTTGTAGACCGGAGCACAGACACAGCTCACTCCCCCGCTATCGCCTCTGCTGAGGGGGCTCAAGCAGAAGGGCAGACAGTTATGCCATTTGGAGCTCACGTATCAAAAGAAGGTTTGGGAATATACAAAGAGCGAAAACCCCACATTTTTTGACATTGACTCTCTGAAGAAGTCAATGTTAGTTTCATGATAGAGACATAAAACAACAAATCAGTCTAACAAAATACCCATCTCTAGAATTTTCACTTACGTTCTTCATTAGCACTTATTGAAGAGAGGCTTTTAAGTTACTATGGATAGCTTTGCTTGTGGATAATACTCCGTAGTCAAATTTCCATCAAATTTGAAGGCCAGTTTATTCTGAGAGGTCACACTGATATAACAAATAGTAGAAGTTAGAAGTAGTGATATCAGTAGAGACAGCTGGAGCAAAAAGTAAATTAGGCTTCTGCTTAGAGCAGATAGTAAATAGGTTCCAGGGTTAACACTGCCTCTGACCTTTTGGCAGACAGAGTGATTACAGGTGGTAGCAGTGACACTGTGTTAAGAAGGATTCTGAGGTCTTGTCAAGCCACGGTTTGCTTTGGATGCATCATGGGAAGTTACAGAATTTGCTACCTCTCTCTAAGGCCTCAAATATACACATGGCTTGATGATAGATAACACATTATATTCTCAAAAAAATCAATTTCCAAAGAAATGTAACTTTCTTAGTTGGTGAAACAGGAAGAGTGGTTTAGAATTCTGAATGAGGAAAAACAATATGAGCTTGGTTTTCTTCTCTCCAAGTATGAGAATCAACGGGCCCCAAGATCAACCTTGCCCAGAGCCTCAGCTGCTCTAGAGCAGCCGTGGCTATTAGGTGAGATAGGTGTTTATCTCTCAACTGCATCTCTCTGTTCTGGGTGTTCCAGGGTTGGATGGCCACACTTCTGCCTGAAAACACTTCATCTCACTGCCTCCAGATACCCAGGTGGATCAGAGGGGAACTGGGAAACTCCTGAGTCCTACACAGAAAAGCAGTCTTTTACACAATTTCTCTTTCCCTTCCCTTCCCCACATCCAAATGTTGGAGAAATTTCTAAAAGACCTTAAACTGGAACACTTTAAGACCCTGAGTTTAAAGTCCCCAAGAGGTCAACTTTAGTGAAGTAATACTGTAATAGAAGGGTAAATATATCCATAAATTAAACTGGGACAGAGAGTAGATAGGGAGATGTCACAATCTTTGCCCTTTAGGAAGCCACAGAAAAAGCTCTTTGTCACTGGATTTGGTAATAGACACACTGAGAGTCTGGACAGTCCCAGGATTCCACAAACCTACAGGTTATCCTGAACAGATAATTCACACGATGATGTCAACTCTATGACCCAGCTATTTCAAGGATCTGGTCACAGCACAGGAAACGTTGTAAAGGAGTGAGCATTAAAAAAAAAAGAAAGAAAGAAAAGAAAAGAAAAGGAAAAAAATGAAAGCTGTTAAGTGAATTCTCTTGAATATAATTAAAGGAAATTCCAATTTTACTGGCAGAATTCTCTGGTTATTCTGCTATAACTTAAGACCTACAATCAATGTCAGGCATGTGGGGATATGGTATACTATGACAAGATGCCTAACTAGAAAGCAAGCAAAAAGTAATCATAAGAAATGTCTTCTTTTTTTGTCTTTATTGTCATCTTTTTCTCTTTATTGTTTTTTTTTTTTTTTTTAGAATTTTACCCATCTATCTGGAGTTGGAGAAAGGTGTGATACTCCAGCAAATCTTTTAGCTAAAGGATGTCAACTAACCTTCATCGAAAACCCTGTCTCCCAAGTAGAAATACTTATAAATAAGCCTCTCAGTGTAGGCAGACAGAAAAATAGTTCCAGCATCGTTCAGATTGCCCCTCAAAACTTGGCTCTTAAACTGAGACCAGGTATGTTATGATTTATACACTCACTGGCTCATGTAAATAAATCTAACATCACATGTCGTAATACTGTTATTCCATTAATACACCTTGTACCATATTACATATCATTGTTTGTGATGACTCAGATTTCCCATTCTTAAGGAAATAGAGAGTTGCTAGGCTAACACTTTTCTTTATTCACATTGGTCACTTTGCACTCCAAATGTGTTACCAAAAAGAGCCTTATCTAATAGTAACCATCTGAATTACTCAAATGTTGCTAAGGCTTACCTCACATTTCTTCAAGGGTTGTAATGTAGCTTTAAACTCCTCTTTATTTTCTTCTTTTCTAAACCCACACACACACACAAAAAATTCAGCTTATCTTCCATCTAAATGGATGCTAGTTCTCCCAAGGAGATATAAAATATCCTAACTTTCACCTCCTTCAGTTACTCTAAATTCACGGCTGAAAGATTTTCATGGGTGTGTTCATGTATAAACTTTACCACACAGTGTATGAATTTGTAAGTATCTTCAGTAAGTTCTTATTGAAATGAAACAGCCAGGGATTGCCTGGTCACAAAGAAGTCTCCATGTGTTTTTATGATTTGCTTTTCTTGCGGGGGTGTCGCAGGCAGTGAACAGACTCTGCAAGTTCAAGTTCGCCAGACCGAGGATTACCCGGTGGACTTGTATTACCTCATGGACCTCTCGGCCTCCATGGATGATGACCTCAACACAATCAAAGAGCTAGGCTCCCTGCTTTCCAAGGAGATGTCTAAATTAACCAGCAACTTTAGACTGGGCTTCGGCTCTTTTGTAGAAAAACCCATCTCCCCTTTTATGAAAACAACACCAGAAGAAATCGCCAACCCTTGCAGGTAAGTAAATGATTTTCTGCCATCTTTGAACACTGATTTCCTGTAGAGCTGTAGGAGCTTGCTAAGTGCCTGGCAGTTCCCTCCCATCCGGTTGGATCTCTGCAGCTCTCAGTTGCCTAGGTTTTCAGAGCCAAGGGGAAGTCAACTTAATACCTGGTTCTAGCTTGGGTCCTCACAGCATCTGCAGCATCTGTCTCGCTGCGGAGGTCAGTCTGTGACAAATTTGGCTTTGTGCTCTGCAGACAAGCGGACCAAGTCTTTCACTGCAGGTTCCACTGGGCTGAGCCCTTCCCCAGCCCCTCAGAGGCCTTCTATCCTCAATGACCACCACTCTCTGAGGCTATTTGACAGTAACCCACACTTTCTCAGAGTATATGTCTCCACTCCAATGATTGCAGCCAAAATAACAGCTTTTGTAGCTACCTCTGATATACTTCGGGAGATGTGAATTTCTCTTATCGCTTGGAAAAGCCCTTTGTAGCCTTCACTGTTGTCAAATTCATTAGGAAATTAAGCAATGACTCCATTATAATATGCTCTGATCGGCTACTAAAACCATGTATTATCCAGGTGATGATCAAGGGCAAGTTGCTTTGAGATGACTTACCTGTACATATCAACGACATGGTCAAAATAAAATTATTTGATATCCTTCTATTGAAAAAGAGCTTCCATTTGCTCTGTGCCAGACCCTATGCTAAAGATTTTACATAGATGACCTCATTCAATCTTCATAATAGCTTCAGGTCAAAGCAGGCTTCATCATCCCTACACTCAGAGGAAGTAACAGAGGCTCTGAGAGGTTAGTAATTTGCCTGAGGCCACCTAACTAATCAGTGATCTGTACCAAGATCTGGGCTTGTCCAAAGCCAAGCCCTTTACTCCTATAAATATAGTATACACGTGAAATGGCTTTCCAAACGTACACTGACTTTGAACACTAGTATACACCCAAGGAATCAATCTCTATAGAAGACAGTTTTTATAGTATCGTTTTAAGACATTTCAATGCGGTTCCCAACTAGAATCTGACAGCAAAAAGAAAAAAAAAAATATATATATATATATATATATATATATATATATATATTTTTTTTTTTTGCAGTACGCAGACCTCTCACTGTTGTGGCCTCTCCCGTTGCGGAGCACAGGCTCCGGACACGCAGGCTCAGCGGCTGTGGCTCACGGGCCTAGCCACTCCGCGGCATGTGGGATCTTCCCAGACCAGGGCACGAACCCGTGTCCCCTGCATCGGCAGGCGGACTCTCAACCACTGCGCCACCAGGGAAGCCCAAAAAATATTTTGACCTTGAAAAGAATTCATCACTGATTGCAACTCTTAGGAATTGTGTTTGGTTGCAAATATCAGAGATAATATCTGTTCCCAACCCCCCTTCTTGAGGTATAATTGACAGGTACTAAAATACACACAGCAGAAATGTTCAGTTTCATGAGTTTTGGCAGTTGAATATACCAATGTAAGCACCACTTAAAACATGACATGGAACATTTCGATCACCACACAAAGTTTCCTTATGCCCCATTTCAGTCAGTTCTGCTTCCCCAGAGGCAACCACTTTCTGATTTCTATCAGTTAGATTGATTTTGCCTATTCTTGGATTTCATATGAATGGAAAAAATGGTATATACCTTTTGTGCCTGGCTCTTTTGCTCAACATAATGTTTTCGAGATTCTTCCCTGATTTTGTGTTCACCAGTAGTTTGTTCCTTTTTGTTTTAAGTAATAGTCCCTTGTATGAATTTATTATACTACACTTTATTTATTCATCTATTGATGGACATTTGGGTTGTTTCCCAATTTCTGGTGATCATGAAAAAATACTGCTATGATCATTTGCATATAAGTCTTTGTGTGGATGTATGTTTTTGTTTCTCTTGCATAGATACCTAGAATTAGAATTGCTGAATTGTATGATAAGTATAGTTTTAATTTTTTTAAGAAACCATCAAATTGTTTTCCAAAGTGCATGTACCATTCTGCGTTTCCATCAGCAATGTGTGAGGGTTCCATTTATTTCAAATCCTTGTTAATACTTGGTAATTTCAGTCTTTTTAGTTTTAACCATTCTAATAGGTGTGTATCTCATTGTAGCTTTACTTTGCATTTCTCTAATGACAAATGATGTGGAACATCTTTTCATGTATTTTTTTCCCATTCTCATATCTTATTTTGTGAAGTATCTTTTCAAATATTTTTCCTATTTTTAAAAATTAGATTTTCTTCTTAATATTGTATTGTATAGGTTCTTCGTATATTTGGACAAAAGTTCTTTGTCAAATATATTTTGCAGATATATCCTCCCAGGCAGTGGATTGTATTTTTATTTTTCTATCAATGTCTTTGGTCAAGCAAGTTTTTAATTTCGATGAAGTCCAGTTAATCAATTTTTAGCTTTATGATTAGTGTATTTTTTTGTCCTGAGACATCTTTGCCTATCCTAATGTCTCAAAGATTCCTCCTCTGTTTTCTTCTAGAAGCTTTGTGGTTGAAGCTTTTACACTTAGGTCTATGATCTCAAATTAGCGTTTCTGTTTGGAATGAGGAAAATGTCTAGGTCTATCTTTTGTTTACATGCAACTATCCAATTGTTTCAGCACTATTTGTTAAGCAGGATTTTCCTTTCCCCATTGAATTATCTCGATGCCTTTGTTAAAAAGCAATTGACTGTATGTGTGTCTAATTCTGGACGTTCTGTTCTGTTCCATTGATCCCTTGAATACACCCATGTTACCAGGTAACCATTCATCTGCTCACTCATAATGTCACCTTAGGGAAACCGCTTCATTTCTCAGAGCTTTAGTTTGGAATAATAATACCGATCACACAGAGGGGTTGTAAGGAGTGGGTGAGGTAATGAAAGGAAGCATTTGATATTGGGCTTGACCATGAAGCTCTCAGTAGGTGGTAGCTACTATCAACACCAACAGAGTGGGGTAAAGGGAGGCCAGAGCACTGCCCAGGGTTCGGTGAACGGGAACCCAAAGGAGGATCACATATTTGAGCTCTTGAAAGGTCAGCATCTTCCTATTTCATAGAGGTTTTTCTTTTATTCTTGTTGGCAAAATTTACCATTAGCTAAAGTTATAAATAACGAGTTCTTTTTTGCTGCAACATTATATGTTTTCCTTTCTAATCACGCCCTTAATTCTCCCAGATTCTCTGTCCAGATTCCACTCGCCACACATTTACACACCAAGAACCCAAACACCAAACACAGAAGTCAATCCTTTGATCAATTCAAACCTTATAATTATGGAATAAAATGTTCTTTAGTACAAAGGCAATGAGAGGTAAGAGAAAAGAACATGGCGTTTTCCAGACCTGGGCTTAAATCATAACCTTGGAGCTCCCATCTCTTCATTTATAAATGAGGATAATAATATTCACTTCCTGGGCTAATCGTGAGAGCTGAATAGGCTCAGAACATAACAGACATTCAAAACCAGTTTTAATTTTTTTTCTCTCATTAACACTTATTTTCTCTAGTTATTTTTGTCTAATGGTCCTCAAACTTTTAGATCTCAGGACTCTCTTACACTCTTAAAAATTAAGACGTCCAAAAGAGCTTTATATCTATCAATATTCAGTGTCTTAGAATGTAAAACTAAGAAAATATAAAAATAATTATTTATCAATTTATTTAATAATTACAATGAAAAATACACTGCATATTACTATAATAACACACCTTTAGGAATAATAACTACATTTTCCAAAACAGAACAAAAGTTAACAAGATGAGTGGCACTATTTTACATTTTTACAAATCTCTTAAAATATCTGATTTAAAAGAAGACAACTGGCTTCTCATACCTGCTTCTCCGTTTAATCTGTTGTAATACTTTGTTTTGGTTGAATTCCATGAAGAAAGTCAAACTTCACACAGATATATAGTTGGAAAAGGGAGAAGCAGTTAATAGATTTTTCCAATAACTGTAGACATTCTTCTTTGATATTACATTCAAACTGTACAAGAGGTAAATTTATTTTCGATGTGGAATCTGAAAAAATATCAATGAACTTCATATTTTGTTACATTAAAAACCATTGGTCTGTTTTGCACTTTGAATCGCTCTTTTACTGGTGTGTGTGTGTGTGTGTGTTGTGTGTGTGTGTGCATGTGGTTTTGTAATATAACGCTCTGATCATTTGGAAAATGAAGTTTCAGTGAGTTATGTAGATCTTCCAAATTTCATGATATAATATCTAAAAAAATCATATTTGTTAATATCGTCATTAATCCCATCAGATAAATCTTGAAGTGTTGGGAAGCCGTTAAGCCATGGGTGGCAGATGATAATTTTCTGAAGTTCTAATTTTCTAGTTACTTCAGATTTCAGCATTGGCAACAAATACTGATAGTCGTTTTCCTGGAAGTAGCAGGCTTACTTTCTTCATTTTTAAGAATATGTCTGCCAAAAACTTAAGTTGGAATGATAGTGTGGCTTTCAGATCAAATGATTGTTCCATAAAATAGGCCAGTTCAGTTCAAACAACCGCAAGTGTTTTTCCACTATAAACATGTATTTCAATGTGCAGCAGTAATGCTGTATGCATATTTCCCATGTGGTCACACAGAAATATTTTTTAAAAACACGTATCCAAGGGTGTAGACTTAATAAAATTAATATCTTTTACTGCTTCGTCAAGGACAATCAAGTGAAACTAGCATTTAAAAAAAAATTATAAGGAATACTAGGCAGTTTGGTGCCACTGCCTTGATCTGTGCTAAGGCACCAGCAGTTTTATTCACCATTGCTTTGCATCATCAGTGAAAAAGACAAATAACATCTCTTATTATTATGAAATATGTTTGACCTGAAAAACTCTCTGAAAAGGTGTCAGGGACCTCTGTGGGTCTGCACACCACACTTTTAAAACCTCAGTTTTAATCTAGTCTCTAGTGCTTTTTGAAGTAGCTTGCGTTCTTTATCTTCGTTAGATGGAAAGTCACTAAAACTTCGTTTCACCACGTAAGAAGCCTGAATGGTTTACGTTTTTGAAAGAAGTTTCTCTTATGCTGCTCTCTAAGAAACATCAAGAAAAATCATATTTTCTCCATTTTCCTATTTGTAATGAATTGTAATATGCATTTAAAAATATTTAACAGCACAAAGATAAAATTTTCTCCATCGAACATTTTGAGGGATTTTTTTTTTTAACGTCATTTCACGTTTGATTTGGTGTTTTGTTTTATTTTTGAAGACTTGAAGTGAGGAATTCATTGTAGTTTTGCAAAAGAGATAACTGAACCATGAAATGCTTAGATTTCCTATATGTACACACAAAAAACCATATATGAGTATATAATGTAATTTTTAATAACAAGCCCAAGTGAGAATACAGACAAAAAGAAGAAAATGGAAATCATTTCTAATCCCACTCAAAAAAGATGGTGTTAACCTTTTAGTATATATCATTATAGTCTTACTTTATGAACTTTATTTAAAGTTTTAATAAAAATATAAGTAGCACTTTTTATATTGTGTTTTACAATTTTAAATTTGAATGCATTTTAAATGCAAATCTATTGTTGTCTAGGGACTCAAAATCAAGTTATTCAGCAATGAGTAGTTCCTTCAATTTCTATCTTAGAAAATAACAACCAAATATAAGCATTTGTTGGAGGAAGAACTTTGACCAAAATAGGCAGCCTCCAGTCAAAATTTTCTGGTGTGACCCAGCTCTGACATTCTGCTTTGTTTTAGCTTCATTCATCTCCCAGCACATGAATATGTTTATTGAATTAAATAAATGTATTCCCCTTTCCAAAAGATTAGAGTTCTAGTAAGAACTACATAGCAAATAATTCTAACCAACAAAAATGCAAATCTCTTACCGAAAGATAGGAATACTAGTTCTCTGGCTCCAGAAGATTCTCAAATGCCATTTTTGTACAGTGTGAACAAACACCCCCAAATAAAAGATTAAACGAAACATTTCCAAGACTAATTGGGCTCCAGGGACAATGGTACACTTCACACAATTATATACTTTTTATAAAATACTTTTAATGTAATTTTTACAACAACCTTGTGAAGTAACTATTATTATCACCCTCATTCTAGATAGATAACTATTTAGTCTTTTTATTCTAAATCTAATGGCATTTTCTTCTACCCTGTAGCTGCTTTAAATACTACAGGAGCAATTAGGACAAATGCTACATTATTATCATTTAATAGGTTAACTTTTTTTTTTTTTAATTCCTCATTTCACATTTCAAAATACATTCATCTTTGAAGGGAAAAAATCGACTATATAAAAATTTTTAAGGTATATATCCAAAAACATTGTAAACAAAATTTAAAAACAAACTACAAAGACAAAAGTTTGATACTATTTAGAGATAGAGTTCTTAAAATCATTAGAAAATAAAAGATACCTCATTAAGAAAATGGGACATCTCAGACTGTACCATTCGGTGCTGGCCACCTTTAACCCCCCCTTGTTCTGAAATCTGAGGACGCATCAGATTATGACCTACTTTTTGTGAAAGTCTACTGACAGGAAGTAAATGATTATCCTTGCAGACACCAGCATTCTGGTTCCGGCAGAGCTTCATTTCTCAGTGTAAACAAATCCACAGTCATTCTGACTTATATATATATAGTTGATTCTCATCATTTACAGAAGTCTTGTTCTGTAAATTCTCCTCAACAACTGCATTAGAGAATGCTCTACTAGGGGAGACACAGGGTTAGGTTCCTACGAGCCTCTGGTCACGTTTCACCAACTGAGCAATACATAACTTTGTTTTCTGTGTGTTTCTATTTAAAGACATCTTATTTAATACATATTGTGGATTTATTAATGTTGAAATCGCAGCCAACAGCACTGTAACTCATGCCAGAATAAAGTTTAGCTAACATGTGTATTTTTCCCATAAGACACATCAAAGTCTTCCTGCACTTAGGAATACCAGACAGCACTTCAACACTACACTTGGGGGCCACTCTAAACAGCAAAATTACCCCAAAATCACAAAAATGCAAAAAAAAAAAAAAAACCATGGCACCAGATAGACCACAAAAAGGACATTTGTTTACAGTATGACAGCTGGAACAAGAAGGCTGTCTTATTTGACCTCAGCTGGAAACATATGTATCATATCAGGTGACTCAACTTTTTTTTTTTTGGCTGTATTGGGTCTTCGTTGCTGTGCATGGGCTTTTTCTAGTTGCGGCGAGCAGGGGCTACTCTTCCCCACGGTGCGTGGGCTTCTCATTGTGGTGGCTTCTCCTCTTGCGGAGCACGGGCTCCAGGTGCATGGACCTCAGTAGCTGTGCCCTGTGGACTCTAGAGCGCAGGCTCAGTAGTTGTGGCGCACGGGCTTGGTTGCTCCGCGACATGTGGGATCTTCCCGGACCAGGGCTCAAACCCATGTCCCCTGCGTTGGCAGTCAGATTCTTAACCACTGCGCCACCAGGGAAGCCCGACTCAGCTTTTTTGTCACTGTGCATGTACACGAATGACAGAGAAAGGACTGATTTGGGAGTTACAAATACATTTTAGCAATATGGATTTTCAAAGATATGGAATCTGTAAATAATGAGAATTGACTGTATACCTCAGGCAGATGACTATGGTGAAAAAGAGCCTACTCCTCAAAGATGCATCAGCTCCTTGTATGCTGACAAGACAGGCTGTTGAACTTGCAAAGATGCTCACCTAAGTCAGCCAGCTCTCCTCAGAAGCATACCACAGCCTCACTGGGGGCTACTCCTTTTTGTCTCTGTGCTTCTACACCTATGTTTCTCAAACTTTGGAATGCATCAGGAAGACTTGGCTCAACACAGGTCTCTGAGTCCACACCTAACATTTCCGATTCAGCAGGTCCGGAGTCATACCCCAGATTTTGCATTTATAACAAGTTCCCATGTGATGCTCACGTGGCTGGTCCAGGGACCACACTTTGAGAATCTCTGCTCTATGTTATTTATCTCTACTTTACAAAGGAAAACCTAAAGCTCAGAAGGGTTGAGTAACTTGCCCAAAGTCTCATGCACAGCTACTAGCTGGCTTTCAGAATAAAATGTGGCTGATTCAGGATTAGCAATTTCTGTTCTACTGTGATGTCTTTAGGGCAGATCTCATCCTAACATGGCATTTTCCTCACAGGTAAACTGTTTTTAGTGGTGGTTTTACCCCAGGCTTGTCCACAATAGTCTGTTCTATCACAATAAAGTTGGGCTCTAGAATCAAGAGCCTTGCTCTGATTTTCAGGCCCTGGGCAGGCCGGACTGAGCAGAGGACGGAGTAGACAGGTTCCTCTCTCAGTCTTGCTACAGGGAGACTCATCCTTGGTGACAGTTTAAGCTATCAAAATACAAAGGAATTGTTGTCATCATGTAAACTTAATGGTGGATTTTGGTTGAGAGGCAATAGAAGGTAGTGATTACACACACACACACACACACACACACACACACACACACAAACACACACGGGGAGTCTGATCACCTGATTATCTGTTTTCTGTGTCTGAACCAATGCAAGACACACAGCAAGCTCTAAGTGTTAGCTAATGTGGCCAATTTGGAAGGGCTGGGTGGGAGACGATGAAAACAACCTTAACAGTGAGACTCACAGCCAAGTTACGGAGTCGGGCACTTTAGAAAAATGCATCTTCATTGAAGGAAATGCTGTTAGGCTATTAAACCCATTCATTGTGTGTTGCATCATATTTCAAGAACATTTTACATCTTCCTTTTGCAGTAGTATTCCATACATTTGTTTACCTACATTTGGATTCAAGCACATTTTGCCGTTGACAAATGATGCAGAAAGATTCAATGAAATTGTGAAGAATCAGAAAATTTCTGCTAATATTGACACCCCAGAAGGTGGATTTGATGCAATTATGCAAGCTGCTGTATGTAAGGTATGCTGAGGGGAGCAGTGTTTCATTCTGTTGACACAAATTTCATCTCTTGTGAACAAATCTCCTTTGAAAAGCTTAGCTAACTTTATCTTTCCTTTAATCACCATATTTCTACAACAGCTACTTAAAATTTTGTACATTTTTTAATTCCATCATGTTGAAATGGGGACAATTTTTTATGCCTAATATTCAAATAGTCTAATAACATTGTAGTACAGTTGGGAAAAATTGGTTAAAAGAATAGTCATGTATGATTAATTTTCAAAGATCCAAATCATATTCATTAGTTTTTGAATCAACCATGGTGAAAAAAAAGAAAAAAACAAAGACAGCAATTAACGAAAAAAAAGTAAAAATGCTCTGATTCAGAATAAACGTCTACATATGATCAGCTATCTATTGTTTCGAACAACAAAATAAGCATCAGAAGCCACAGTGTCTCTACAACAATGCAAGAGTACCTCTCCTCCTTGACAATCAAACTCATACCCATGGGAACGATTCCCCTGTCTTCAGATGACAGTCTTCATGGAAAATATCAGGAAACAGATAGGGCCGAAGGTCCTAGAATGTGGGAGGGCCAAAGAATTAAGGAAGGAAGGAAAAAGATAAGGTACCATGGGGCAGCTACGATGAGCTTCTGTCCAACTAGTTCCTTGACTAATCTTAATTAAAGGGGAGAGCTCTGCAAAGAGACAGAAAACAGACCATCTTAATTAACAGTACTCTGCAGTCATACTTTGATAAGCAGTTTTTATCCTTGTATTATGTTTAGAATTTTTGGATGATATCAGTAGAAAGAGAAATAGGTGCCTACAGGTTGGGTGAAATTTTAATAAAACAGGCTTACTTCGGGTCCATTCTGTATTGCATTCTTACTAGCTCTGCTTCAGCTTGGATTTGGGATAATCTATGACCTCCCTCACTCCCTTCTGTCATTTTTCTGGTAAATTGAAAACTGGACAGTAAAAATAATTAACTGTGTAAATGTCAAGATCAACTGGATACTGATTGTAGTGGAACCATTTTTTCTGAAGCATAAATCACCTGAAAATGTAATCCAGGATAAAACAAAGGTCACAGAATTTCATGTTTTTAATATGTTAATATTACCAACTCACAATAGATGAAACAGTCTAAAATAGATCGAGCAGCAATATATATTTTAATAATCTGAATGTGTCCAAGCATAACTGATCCACTCTCAATAAACGTCCGCCCCTCTCCCATACAAGCTAAATGCTTCTCTCTCACTGCAGGAAAAAATTGGCTGGCGTAATGACTCCCTCCATCTCCTGGTCTTTGTGAGCGATGCCGATTCTCATTTTGGAATGGACAGCAAACTGGCAGGCATTGTCATTCCTAACGATGGGCTCTGTCACTTGGACAGCAAGAATGAATACTCCATGTCAACAGTCTTGGTGTGTAACCTATACTCTACACTGTTTTCAGGGCTACAAGTAGGCGAACGGAGCAACAATTGCTGTAATACATAGCAGAGTAACCCACCCTTGGTAGAAGCAGTGCACATTTTCTGATTTGAGATTAACACATTGGCCTTTCTCCATCCTCATCGCCCTTAGAGGTCCCCTCGAGAGCACAGATGGGCGGTGGCAATGTGGGATAAGTTCAGATTTGCTATAGTACGAATGATCCCAGAACCTCCCCAATTTTTCAAAGAGCCCGAGGCCAGCAAAATATAATACAGTCAGCTCATTCTGTTTGAACCATAGCCCTGGAAAGGAAGGCTCAGACCAGAACAGTAGTCACCTAGGAGTTGTTTCAAATGATGGTCCCAGAGTCATGCTGCCTCCATAATTCCATGTTTTCATGGACCCTGGGACTCCCTGGGAAACCACTAGTCAGGTGCTGCTCGGTTGGTGCTTATTAAATCTGGCTTATTTTCGTCATTTAAAAAATGCTCGTGACATTCAAAAAAAGAAAAAACACTTGACTTTTGTAAAACAAGGTAAAAATTTCAGAGCTCTTTTGATGTACATGATCTCATTTGATCCTCACCAGAACCCTATGTGTCTAATTGTTTCCCTTGAACAGACCGTGAGGCTGCCACGCTGGTGCATGTGTCCTTCCCTCTGTCTGCAATGCCCTTTCCTCCAAGGCTGCTGAGAAACTCTTACTGATCTTTTAAAACCCAGCTCGATCATGACTGCTCCGGGGACGGGGAGGACCCTGTCTGACCTCCACTGGGCCCCAAAGCGATCATCTCTCCCCTGGCTCTTATACATAGATGGCTTCTTGGCCATTGCCATACGAAAATGTGCTTGTTGGTTTCTGTCTGTCTTTAACATACATCCTCAGTACCAGAACTGGTTTATTATCTCTATTTGCTGACAGCACAGTGCCTGGAGCACACTAAAAATAGAATTGAATTATGAAGCAGAAACCTGGAAAGGTCATATTATCCCCATTTAACACTTGGGGAAAAAATGGTACAGAGAATTTATGTGACTTTTGAAAATGACAATGCTGTAGAAGTGTGTGTAGGTGAGAGAAAGAAAGAGGGAAGAGAACCCAGGATTCTGATATCAGATTGGAAAAACTATCCTCTAAAAAGAAAAGACTTTAGTGAGATAATGTACAGAAACGCTTACTACAGCGTTGGCTATTAGTTTAAAAAATCTAATGGTTCATGAATTATCTGCTATCATTTCTTGACCTAAATTTCTAAACTTCAACATGGCTGTTTCTACCTAACTTTTGATCAATAGTGTTCACCAAATTTATATATTTTTAATTGTATCGGTTGTCCTTCCATATTAAAGGATTAGTGAGGGTAGCCACATTTTGTCTTTTAGCCAATGAGGGGTAATAAACCGTGAGAAGTGGATCCCTTTTTTGTTACTTTTTTCTTGCAACTATTCAAATGCCCCATAATAGACATCTCAGAAAAAAGCAAGATCACAGAAGCAAATACTGCCTGTTGCCTAATATGACCTTCTCCTGTAATACACGTTCAAGTGATTCTTATTAAGTTGCTACAATGCACAGAGCCGTGGGCTATTTCCCTGCCTGCAACATAGCCCCCGGGTCCTCTGAGCACTTTCTATGCTCTCAACACTGGGCCAGGCTCCTGGGGCCGCAAAATAACAGGACATGATCCCTGGCCTTGAGGAACTTAGAATATAATTGTGGGAATTAAACCAAAAGATCTGGATCAAATAGAAAACCATATTCACCCGCCTATGGAGGGCTACGTGGTACCATCCTGGCTACACAGGCACAGCAGTTGAAAGTTTGGAGAACATCTGGAGATAAGTAGGGACCAGCGTTGGAGGACCTCAGGCTTAAGGTTGAAGGATACTTAATATTTGGGCAATTGAAACACAGAAACTGAGAATGTCAGACTCAGAAAGCTTTATAGATAGTACCTGGATTCTGCTAATATCCACTAATAAAAATCCAAATGGGATAGAAAGCACGCATTACACAGCCAGATTTGCAGTTGGGTAACTGACCTGAGTATCTTAGGCAAAACTATACTTTTCCCTCAACTTTAATTTTGTGGCTGAAGACAAAAATATTCCGGAAGCGCTGAGAATATATGAACACACCACATTCGTGTGCAAGAAGGCTTATTCGTCAGTGTTCCTGCACTTTGGCTTACTGCAGTCATAAGCAACATGGTATTCTTAGTTCCCTTGTTTGCAGGCCACTCCCTCATTTGAGGGTATTTTTACACATTATTCACATTTGGAGTCATACGCCAGGCAAATGTGCTCCAGGTTTTCCAGGCTTGGAAAGTAAAGGTCATCTGCAAATATGATAATTAATGACTTTATATTTTAAAGTACTTGTATCACTCAGGAATGAATGTATCAATGGAACAGAAGTAAATTGAATACAATGGCTTTTCAATTGCCCTGTAAAAATATTGCAGCATCCCATAAAACCAATTCGTGACATCAAAAAGGCAGTAAGACCAAATTGGAGAACTGGTACAGGAATATCTCAAGTCAGAGGGATTTAGGAGTGGCAGTGTGTGCTTCCTCAGCAGGTTGGTCCTTCCGCAACCCTCATCCCGCCCTATCCAATTCCAGTCAGAGTTTCAGAGCTGCAAGAGTCACCTCCCTCACCTTCATCATAGTCATGGTCCCTCTCTCAATTCTAACATTCCCTCCAATATTTACCTGCAGGCAAGTGGCACTTAGAAAAAGACATGTATCTCTACCCTTGAAAAGATGACACACTGTAAGTCTTTAGATAAATTTAGTGATCTCCTTGGAAGTGACAGATCATAATACACCACGTTGACAGGCACCGACTCTAAGGAATTAAATCAACTTACAATAGCTAGGAAACAATTACTAAACCAATTAAGAAAATAATGCTAATTGTGTATTTGTTTACTTGGAGTGATAGACACAGTAATGCCTGTGAGAATTGAAAATGCCAAACTCAGTAAGATATCTTTGAAAGAGATATTCCTTTATTTTACATATTTTTGTTAAGAAGATACTTAAAATCTTTGTGTTCAATTTTAGGAATATCCAACAATTGGACAACTCATTGATAAACTGGTGCAAAATAACGTATTATTGATCTTTGCTGTAACCCAAGAACAAGTTCATTTGTATGAGGTAAGCAAACATGATTTGGGAAATTCCTTCAGGGAGATTATTGGACATGAAACTTTAACTCTGAATTTAATACATGGGAGGCCAATAGGTAATCATTAACACGTACCAGATATACTGGACACTGGCAAAGTGGATTCAGTTACTGTTTGCAATTCAAATTATAAACACAGAGGTGCAGCAGAGAGTGGAGGACAGATATGGTGGGATAAGGAAGAAACAGTTATGGAAATGAAAAGTTGGAAGAGAGTCCCAATAAACACAGGACCACCTATCTAATGGAAAATCAATCTATCTTCCCTTGAGCTCTTTCATCTGATAAGGAGAGTTAACAGTGAGCAGAGAAAATTATGAGAATGGGAGGAGACTTGACTTAAATCTCTGACATTTGCAAATTCGATACATAGAAAATACACAAGTAGAGATACAACTCAAACTATTGAGAAGTGAAAAGTTGAAAGAAAAAAATTTGTTAAACCCTGGGCCAAAAGATAATTTCTCCCTTAAAGTAGTTGGATTTGCAGTTCAGGTTTTTGAATGGAAGCACGAATGGCAGAAAGGAAATTGTTTTGTTAGATGAAAAAAATGTTCATAAATCACTGCATACACAGTAAAACACATATTACAAGTGCAAAAGTTTTCTGTGGCTTCTTTCCAGCCTCAGAAAAACAATATGTCAAAATGCCATGCATTGGGGTACTAGCAAATGATCTATTATTCCTCATGGGCAGTTTCACAGAGGAGGAATCTCCAGCCTGAGTCCTAGAAAATGTTGAGAAAATATGTGTCCGTTAAATCGTCTGTACCTTCTATGCAGAAGCTTCAAATACTCCTAAATTCAAAGTCGGGTCTCCCATTCCTTTTGAAAGGACCTCTTAACTCGCTTGGTGAATTTACAGAGCTCAGGAAACACTGAGATTATTTCACAGAAGGCTTTGATTAAATGCCACTCACTGCTCAGGACGGTACAATCCATGAACTTGCATCAAGTTCTGTAGAAAGGATCCAGGAGGAGATCCTATCTTGCATTTTTAATGAGAGGAGGGTATTGTACTCCAGGTGAGACTGCCTTCTGCTGAAAACGAAGGAAGTCCCTTGCAATCTAGCTACATACTCGAGGGCTTTGTTCTACTCAGAGACCATGTGGGTTCACCTGATCTAGGCATATTCTTAAGGCTTTTTAGTATGTGATACTCGTTTCCAGTGGTTTTAAGTAGTAGAGTTGCAGTAAAGATTTTTTAAAAGTACCCCAAATACAATAGTGAGTCTATTCTGCCTTTGATTCGTAAGGCTAGAGTGAGAGGACCCTGGGGGTCACCACACCTCCTCCAAAGCAAGGCTCCTTGTTTAGGTAGGGGAGGAGAAGTTGCACAAAGTTTTCTTAAAAGAGGGATCTGGGAAACACGATTGATGACCACGAATAGAGACACCCATAACTCACTTTGGTAATAGTCTTTAAGACACAACTCATTCAAATGCCTCCTCAAAATTGCTATTAAAAAGACAGAGCAAGGTGAAAAATAGCTCTGTGGCAAAACAGAATCTGTCAGATTTAAACAGGTTGCATCCACGGTTCCCTGTTGCAAAGGAAATGATCATTTCCAAGGAAAACACCAGATTAGAGCCTGCCTCTAACGTAACAGCAGGACATTTATTTTGCCTGCCTACTAATCTCATTAGGAGGTGAATTTATGTTCCGTTGTGACCTGTGGTTTTACCATCTAGGCTCCACTAAATTCAAAGGGACATTTGCAGGGAGCCATGCAGTGGACCAGGCCAGCAGCCCGCTCTGTGACTCTGATCCTTTCATTATTTTATTTTCATTCTGATGGACTCATCATTTCCTCTGCATTAGTGGGAGTAGACGGCAGCCTGGTCTAAAGATAATGACAGCAGCATTGCACTTCCCTGAAGGTTTTGCACAGCATGAAAATGCTGGTTTCTTGTTTTATTGATAATGGAAACTGAAAATAGACCAGTAATGGCTTGGGTTGCCTTTCCATTTAAATCTCTTAGAAGGAGCCCTATGTGTGCAGGAGCCCTATGTGACCTGATGTTTGGATAGCTGTGATAGAGGCAGCATAACGACCAAAGAATCACTGAAAAATAAAACCAGTGATAGGATAAATAAAGCAACTAAGTGGTTGGATCTAATGGAAATTCCAGGAGGCAAACTGTTTGCCCCAGTTCTGTGTTAAGCACAGTTATGTACACACACCCGGGACAGGAGCTAGGTCAGGTTCAATGGTGCCCATCTTGCAGCAAATAAAGAGTTATGTTGCCCGTTCATGGAACGCAAGAAAAAATGACTATTTTTTAAAATAATTTTGGTAAGATGCCTTGGACTGCCCAGGTGTGTATGTTGCCGTACTTTGTGGTAACAGAGATGAACAAACAATGGAAAGGCTACAGTGAGCAGTTTTGCCTCCTGTTCATTATGACTGCAGTGTGTGCCCCAGACTCCAGCAAACAGATGATTTTGAACAAACTTATTATCATGGATAGTTTCCTGTTTGTCCAATTACAGGGTTCAAAAGATAATGATAGATAATAGACTGAGTAGTAGGTAGTATATTACATTCAACTGCTAAATACCATTTTGAATCAGGATTCAATTACCCAAGCTTTAAAAAAAAATTTTTTTATCTCCTCTGCTGTTTTCAAATATTTACTGTTAATTTACATCAATTTAGTATCAGGCTACTAAGCCCCAACTGTCTAATTTGACTAGTCTTTCCTTGCTAATGAGAGACTGAGAGAAAAGCAATTAAATTAGCATTTTTTACTACATTGTCAAATCCTGTTATTAATCACCTGGGATTATTTGCAAGACTTTAAAATATCCCATTATCTTTCAAAATGTCTACCTCTGGCTGGAAAAGATGAGTTTTATGACGTTAATTGTTATTGTATATATATGTAATAATAATTGTATGACCTGGTGTTTATGATGTAATGTTGAAACACCACTTAGAAAGTAAACAAGATGTATTGGTAAAAGACACTTCACTAACATCTGTGGCCACTAATTGATGTCCCTGTGGTTATTAGGACAGAATGATGGGTCTAAAGCATGGGGACAGGGGCCCAAGCAGGTTGTTCTACCAACAAAAAGGCCCTCCCCTCTGGAGGTAAAAAATCTTCTATTATTAACTCTGTAAAGAGCATGGTGGGTCTCGCTCATCTTTCTGTTTAGGCCAATTCTCAATACAAAGTAGATTCTCAGTAAATATTTGTTGAATGAATTAAAAAACAAAAAACTGCAATGCAAGCACTTCATTTTTTCTCAAATGGACTTAAAGTTTCTAAATAGAGATTTGGAGTTTTGTGTGACAAATGCCTGTCAAGGTCAAGGGAGCCCATGTCCAAGAGCAGGTGGGGGAGCCTGACCTACCATTATGGTCTCCTGCAGCCTTGGCTGTTTCTTCTGCACTTGAATCCAGTTGGCACTAGAGAGGAAAGGAACACTCTGCCATCAGCCTTGGGATCACCCTGTTGGATAAGCTCCAGAGCCTTCTTCCTAGTCTTTAAAAGGAAAACCCGAGTGATTAACCACTTGACGGTCATTAATCCAAAAACAAAGGCTGCTGCAATATGCTATGAGCCTGATGTTTCAGAAGTGTGGCTTCTGAAATTGTTTACCATATACAAGTTTCAGTTTTTCAGGAATCAAAAACCCAGTTTTTATTTCACCCTTTCTTTCCTTTTTCTCCTCATCTTTTGAGCTTTTCACCATAGCAAGGGAACTGAAAGGAGGCAGAGAAATTAGGGAGGGAGATAAAACAATAATTGGACCCTTTTGCTATTTGTAGCCTGTTCTATTATTGTTTTGCTTTATAATGTTTACTGTTGGAAAAGACCAAAACAATTTTTTCCAGTGAGAATCCCTTTATCTCTCGGATCGGTTTTTACTGAATAAAAGGACAGGAGTGGATGACCTCCAGCTTTGGTAGTCAATGATTCTGGACCTGGAGGGGGCGCAAATCACCATAAATTCCAATGATTTACACACGGATAAAGTATAGTTAGCTGTAATATAGCTAATTTTAGGGCACGGTCTAAAAAGTTGTTCTTTATCTATGAACTCCACCCTGTAATTATGGGAATTCCAAATTTATACTTTTAATGAAAATGAAATCATGTAGGAATTAAAAAGAGAACTTCTGGATTACGAGAAACGTCCATGGAGTTAATAAATTGCTCTCAATTCAAGTGTAATGGAAAAGGATTTTGATTTCTCTTTATTCGCTGGTATCTGAGAATAAAGACCAAGGAGAGCCAGCTGCCTGCACTTTCCTCATTAATAAAAACACCTCTCAGAGAGGGAGATTTTGGAAAAAACAAACTCGTGTCCTCAGATTATCAGGGCAAAGTGGTTGGAAGTATTTTCCAGACTAATTAATAAACCATAAACACGAAAAATCATCAGTAGTTACACCCTAGGTTACACAGAGTACTTTTCTTCTAAAGAACACAAGGACTCATCATCCAGAAAATAAACACACAGAAAAAAAGATACAAATTTATAGTCAGGGTCTTAATGAGATGCCTTCTTAGGCCAACCCATGTAGAAATATAAAATGAGATTTCATCAATACTAGGCCTAAATATTTCAAGATTTACATAATACCCAGAATGTCTAACATCATTAGAACCAGGGTGCTATTGACCATAGTCTTCATTCATTCATTCATTTATCAAACATCCATGAGCCAGGCCAGGGTTGGTGACTAGAGAGAAGAAGACACAGTGTCTGCCTCAAGAGCATTAGCAGACTTGTAAGCCAATGATTTACCTAAAGGTTAGAGGTTATTTTAGAGGTTATATTCTAGAGACCCCAAGGCAGAGTTTTCCTGAGGGGCCAGAGTTTTCACATCTGTCAATGTTTTTACTCTTTTCTATTCACCATTTTTATTAGAAGGGGCAGCAAATTAATCGGCAATCTTAAAACTACCTTCGATGCTGAGGGTATCCCAGTGCTGGCCCTTCACTTTATAGAGGTGGAAAGTGAGGGCCAGAGAGAATCAGCAACTATGACCATGAGAATAATAGGGAAGGTTTGCTGAGGGCTTATTAGGTGGCAGCTGGGGTTAACTATTTTAACTCACTTTATCTTTTAATCTCCTTTTTAGCACCCCCAAAAATCCAAAAGCAAGTTGCATGTGAGAGCCAGGATTTGAGCCCAGACAGTTTGAGTCAACAGCCCCAACAGTGAGTTAAGTCACAACTGAACTTGAGTTTCTGCAGTGAAAGAGCAGGCCCATTCCTAACCGTTAGGCCAACAGAGAAGCAGCCTTTTCACAAAGTAACCGGCTTTTGAAAGTCATTGAACAGTAAGAGCACAGAGCCCACGGGAGCAGCAGAGCATTCGCTGCAAACGGCAGAGTCCTTCAAGGCCAGTAAACACTGGATTTTACTTACTCTTGCTGTTAACTTAGACAAATAGAGCCATCTGAATATGTGTGGACTTGAAAAGAGACACATCTGGATTCTGCCTTGTGTGATATTTAAGTCCTGAGCGGTAAGAACGGGTCCCACAGTTAGGGAGCTTATGCCATTGGCCAACCGACCAAAAATAGCTAGTCTCTAAGGTGACCGTTATCGAGGTTTCGGCCAAAGGGGGAATAGGGGACACATGGTCTGACACAGGCTGTAGGCCTCTTATGATGATACCATTCAAGCACATGGAAAAATAGAGTAACACAATGAACACCCACGTACCTCCTGCCCAGCTTTCTCCAATCTTAACACTTTGCCACTATATTTGCTTCCGATATTTTACAGAAATAAAACATTTCAGATCCAGTTGCCTGCTGTGTAACTGCCCACCTCCCTCTTTCCTTCCATAGAAGTAACCAGTATCCTGAACTTAGTGTTTATCATTCCCATGTTTATTATGTGAAGCATTAAAACATATGTCTACCCATAACTAATTACGTAGTTTGGGCTCACAAGTTTAATTTCATGCTGTATGTATTATTTCCATAGTTTGCTTTTGGACTCAATGTTATGTTTGGGGTTTTTTTTTAAATGATGGTAAAATATACCCAACATAAAATTTACCATTTTATAGGTTAAGCATATAGTTCTGTGGCATTAAGTACATTCACATTGTGGTGCTCAAAGTTACGTTTTTGAGGCTTATCTGTGGAAACACTTAGAGCTCTTGTTTACTCTGTTCCCCTGCTATACATATTTCATTACGTGTATTTACTGTAGCATGTTCATTTGTGCCTGAGGGCTTCAGATCATTTCCAATCCTGCAGCATTACAATTGTTGCAGCCATGCACATCCTTGCAGGCATGTTCTCTGTTGAGGATCCATGTCTGGAAGTGAAGCCCCTGGGTCACAGGGGAGTGGCATCCTCAACCCCCCTGGGTGTATCCAAGTTGCTTTCCAAAGTGGTTGTATCACTTAGTTACTCTCCTACCAAAAACATGGGACTGTTGAAAAAAAAAACCCCAAAAAACAAAAAAGAAAAACCACACATTAAATTACTCTTTTTCTGATGATAAAATTAATACATTATTTAAAAAAAAAGAGGGAGATACAGAAAAGCACAATGAAGAAAATAAAGATCACTCATAAACTCACTACTTAGGCACAGCTAACCATTCTTGACATTTTAGAATGTCTTCTCTTTTGTTTTTACGTGCATTTACATGTTTTAACATAATTGGTATCAGATTGTACATATTAAGTATGTTCAAATTTTTGGAATGTGTTTATATATTTACAGTCTTAAAAAGGCATAAAAATTAAGTTGCACTTAGTTATATGTCGAACAACCACTTTCATTAATAAGAATAGCATTAGATGAAATCAGGGTCATTCTGCAGAATTCTGAATCTGTGGTTGCCAGACTTAGAGGGTGTGTGTTTTAAAATAAAAGCAAACTTGCTGCCCACCCCTAGCAGCCCCAGAACATCTAGAATTACTACACCTTTACCTACCAGGTCACGTTTTTACATATTCCAATGATACTTGGTTACTTTTTTATACATTCATGCAACATGTTTAATAGGACCAACAAATTATTTCTAGTAACCCCTTTTCTTATCCCTGAAAGTGCCCTACTGGTGAGGACTCTGACATCTGTGAACAAACTCAGCTCCTTCAAAGGCTCTTCTCCATGCTGCAAAGTGCTCAAAGCTGTGTACCTACACTTCCCTTCCTAGGAGGGTCCACAGTGTGAGGGGACTCAGTTACCTATCTATCCCCAGAAGCCTTTCCTATGGCCGCAGGTGGCCACTCTCTATCTGTGAGGCTGGACCAAATTACAGCTATGATTAAAGGAAGCTCACCCCTTCTTGGACCAGCATGCAGAGTTTAACTGTACCCATGCATTCTCCACACGGCACAGCCTTTCACACAATTACAGAGGACATCAAGGCACAAGGGACAAGTTAAACTGACAGCTCCCAAACATAAGAGAAATTTGAGAGTATTATATGTTTTAACTTTATGGCTCATTATCTGAAAGAGCTCAAACTAGGCTACAGCGGGGCCACTGTTAGTTACAACATTGTTCAGTATCTTGTTGCCCTTACGGTCTTGAATCTTCAAAAAGTAATCAGAAAATTTTTGAAACAGAAAATTTTGTTGAGCTTGAACAATTTGGGCACATTTTATTCACTAATTCAGGGGTTGGCATACTTCTTCTATAGGGTTGCCAGATTTAGCACATAAAAATACAGGATGTCCAATTAAATTTGAATTTCTAAACAGCAAATAATTTTTTATGTTTTAGTATGTTCATGCAATATTTGGGCCACATACTAAAAGCTTTGAAAGAATTACTAAGAAAAATGGAACAGAGAGTACAGCAATGGGGAATAATGGAAGAGGAGAGTGTAAGACCTTACTTCCATAGGATCTTCAGGGAAGACCCTTTTTAAGAAGTGATGAATAAAGCAGCAACCTGAAGGTTAAGAGCAGTCAAGAGGAGAAGGAGTGTGCAAAGGCCCTGAGGTAGCAAAGTACTCAGTGCTCAGTGTGTTTGACAAACTGAAAAGAGGTTTGTCAGCCTGATGTGAGCTGGGGTAGAAGGGGATGGAGTGGGAAAGGTAGGCTAAAACAAGACCCCCCGGTCTTAGTGCTATTCCATGGATAGAAGGCATTCAAAACCACCACTTTTGTTGTTGAGTAGAAAATAGATGTCACAGGTGTATTACAAACTGAGGACCCCATATGGGTTACAGGTGTATAGTTTTAAAAACATAACACCTTTATTTTCCAAATTGCCAGAGCTATTCCTGGAAGCATCCTCTTGACAACAAGAATGGTGTGGACCAGACATTCTTAAACTTTGGCGCTCATTAGAATCATCTAAGAAGCTTTCTAAAAAATCCAAGGCCCAGGTCACACCCTGATCCAATTAAATCAGTATCTCGGGGGCTGAGACCCAGGCATCAGTATTTCTAAAAATCTCCCTTGGTGTCTCCAAGCACCCAGGGAGGCTGTTAAAATATAGACTCTGATTTAGGAGGTCTGGGCCGAGGCCTGAGATTTTGCATTTTTTTCTTTTCTTTTTTTTTTATTGAGGTATAATTGACATATAACATTATGTTCGTTTTGTCTGTACAACATAACAATTCAATATTTGTATACACAGCCCAAAGAGATCACCACAATAAGTCTAGTTACCGCCTGGCATCACACTGTTGCAACATTTTTTTCTTGTGATGGGAACTTTTAAGATTTACTATCTTAGCAACTTTCAAATATGCAATACAGTATTATTAACTATAGTTACCATGCTGTACATTACGTCCCATGACTTATTTTATAACTGAAAGTTTATACCTTTGGATTCCTTCACTCATGTCACTCCCACTTCCTGCCCCCACCCTCACCTCCCCACCCCTGGCAACCACCAATCTGTTCCCTGAATCTATGAACTTGGCTTTTTTGTTTGTTTATTTTGTTCTGATTTGATTAGTTTTGTTTGTTTTTAGATTCCATGTGTAAGTGAAATCATATGGTATTTGTCTTTCTCTGTCTGACTTGTTTAACTTAGCATAATGCCCTCAAGGTCCATTCTTGTAGCAAATGGCAAGATTCCTTTCATTTTCATCACTGAGTAATATTCCATTGTATATGTATACAATGTCTTCTTTATCCGTTCAGCCATTGATGGGCCCTTAGGTTGCTTCCATATCTTGGCTATTTGTAATAATGCGGCAATGAAAATGGAGTGCATGTATCTTTTCAAATTAGTGTTTTCATTTTCTTTGGATAAATACCCAGAAGTGGAATTGCTGGATCATATGATAGAAATAAACCTACTCATGTGTGGTCAATCAATCTATAATGAAGGAGGCAAGAATATACAATGGGAAAAGGACCATCTCTTCAATAAACGGTGCTGGGAAAACTGGACATCCAAGTGTGAAAGGATGAAACTAGACCACTATCTTCCACAATACACAAAAATTAACTCAAAATGGATTAAAGACTTAAATGTAAAACCTAAGACTATAAAACTCCTAGAAGAAAACATAGGTGGTAAGCTCCTCTTGACATCAGTCTTGGCAGTAATTGTTTGGATCTGACTCCAAAGGCAAAGGCAAAGTCAACAAAAGTTAAACTGAATAAGTGGGACTACATCAAACTAAAACACCTCTGCACAGCAAGGGAAACCATCAACAAAATGAAAAGGCAACCAAAGAATAGGAGAAAATATTTGCAACCCGATAAAGGGTTAATAACCAAAATATACAAAAAACTCATACAATTCAATAGTTTTAAAAACATCTGATTTTAAAATGGACAGGGGGCTTCCCTGGTGGCGCAGTAGTTGAGAATCTGCCTGCCAATGGAGGGGACGGGTTCGTGCCCCGGTCCGGGAAGATCCCACATGCCGCGGAGCGGCTGGGCCCATGAGGCCATGGCCGCTGAGCCTGCGCGTCCGGAGCCTGTGCTCCGCAACGGGAGAGGCCACAACAGTGAGAGGCCCGCGTACCACAAAAAAAAAAAAAAAAAAAGGCAGGGTAATCTTATTAAGAGACGATCTGAAGTATCTTCAGGAACAAATACTCAGTGTAGACCCTTTGTTCTCAGCCTCCATTCTCCAGTGCCTCTCTGTGCAATTGTTTGTCTCAGAACAGTCACGCACGGTGGGCCATTTGTCTTCCCTTATCGCACTGTGACTGCTGCCGAGCACTCGTTCAGCTGTGCGCTGCAGCTTCTCGGCTGACAAGATAATTACATTCCAGGGCAGACTGGGAGAAAGACAGGGAGTGCTCAAAAGTTCCGAAGCCGACTACCTAGTCATCGCTGGTACAGACTTCAAGATCAAGCACCTGATCTAATTAGCACACCCCCATCGCTGCCGGTCTGACTGTGGAATGCTGACAATTAAAAGCCTGAAGGCAAAGCCGATATCAGGCAACCCAGAGACAGACATTCACGCTACCTAGTGCCAGAAACAATTACATATTCTTTTTGGAATCTTGGGAGTCCTAGTAACACAGTCAAGCCTGGGGGTAAACTTTTGCATAATATCGGGGGCCCTGCGTTTACCGATAATGAACAGGAGAATAAAACCTCACAAAAATGAAAGACCTCACGGGAAGAAAGCCTACTGATTACCTTCAGAAGGACTTATTTCAGCCAACCCAGCCGGCCCCCAGCTCTGGAAGAAGCACACTTCCTGACAAAAGCGGGCTTTCACCTGCAAAGAGCTGTTTTACTTTGACCAGATAAAAAGTACAGTACAGTCCCCCAGGAAAAAAAAATGTTTTTGCCTCTATGGTTTCACGACTTCTTACGTTTCTTTCAAGATGTAGCCTTTCAATGTGAAAGTGATTACGGACACAAAGCTTTTTCTTCCTTTCTTTTTGCTTTGAGTAGGAAAGTGTTCTATAATCTCTAAACCCCTATATATATATAAATACCAGGCATTATTACCTTAACTTTCCAATGAGACCCCCCCCCACCCCGCCATGGCTGTTGGCATTTGCACAGTGAGCACGTAGAGCCCAGTGAGTGCTTGCTTTAAAGTCAAGACCTGTTTCTACCACTTATTAGCCCTGTGACCAGGCAAGGTACTCACTTTTCCAGGTAAAACGAAGGCTTAAAATCTTTAAAGGTTAGGGACTTCCCTGGTGGCACAGTGGTTAAGAATCCGCCTGCCAATGCAGGGGACACCGGTTCGAGCCCTGGTCCGGGAAGATCCCACATGCCACAGAGCAACTAAGCCCGTGCATCACAACTACTGAGCCTGCGCTCTACAGCTACTGAAGCCCGTGCACCTAGAGCCTGTGCTCCGTAACAAGAGAAGTCACCACAATGAGAAGTCTGCACACAGCAACGAAGAGTAGCCCCCGCTCATCACAACTAGAGAAAAGCCTGCGTGCAGCAACGAAGACCCAATGCAGCCAAAAATAAGTAGAATAAATAAATCAAAAACTATATATCGGGCTTCCCTGGTGGTGCAGTGGTTGAGAGTCCGCCTGCCAATGCAGGGGACACGGGTTCGTGCCCCGGTCCGGGAAGATCCCACATGCCCGCGGAGCGACTGGGCCCGTGAGCCATGGCCGCTGAGCCTGCGCGTCCGGAGCCTGTGCTTCGCAGCGGGAGAGGCCACAACAGTAAGAGGCCCGCGTACCACAAAAAAAAAAAAAAAAAAAAAAAATTTAGCAAAAAAATATTTAGTAAGTATAGTTAAAGAACAAGAACAGTGACGTTGGTTAATCATATAATGTTGAAAATAAACGGCGCTAAGCATAAAATCCCTCCACATCAGTGAGGCTCCATAGAAAGAGTTAAGCAAGCACAAAGCCTAAAGAGAAGAAGCAGGTTGCTCTAAATATTTGGTTTTACAAATTCTTTATTAAAATGCTACTAGCAGATATGCGGCCAGTTGACTTCCGACTTCCCCCCCTCTGACGAGGCACATGAGAAGTGTGGTCTGTGTAAAATGGTGGCTGACAGGTCTGAGGTGGCGAGGAACCCATGATGCTATAGCAGAAATGTCACCAGAGGAGGACATGAGGGCACGTTCGAGTCACCATCCAAGGCAAAAACCCAATCACAATGCCCAGCAAGGATACAGCCAATAATAAACTGTATCCCAGAACAGAGCCAGACTCTGAACCTGGAGGTGAGAGTGAACCCAACAGGAAGTGCAGTCAAAGCAGGAATGAAGGCCCCATCGGCAGCTGTCTCTTCCATGGGGAGAACAGCAGTATAGCACCAAGAGCAGCCTAGAGGCTGCCAAGGTCCTCAACCTGAGTCTCTTTAAAGAGAAAACCAACCAACAGCCGGTCTACGGCTACCTGGGGCTGCAGGTATGTGGGGCTGCGGCTCCCCTGCCCTCAGCCCAGCAGGGGTGCACCCCTGATTTCTGGCAGCCGGACGCCCAGAGGCCCTGAACTTAGAGACGCTCTCTGAGAGGAACCTGAAGTGTGCAGGTGTGAATCCAGGTACTATCTTCTGAAGCCTTCGACGCCTGCCCGCTAAATCACGGTCTGTCCACTTCTGATCCTCTAGCCTTGACAAACAGGAGATTTCTAGGGAGCAAATGCAGACTGTTGGACAAATACAAAATCTTTTTTGAGGTTGGGGCAATGTGAACGAAAAACTAGGCCTTGATGAAAGAAGTTAAGGAAATGAAGGTGAACAGAAAAAGCCAAGCTTGCAAACACGAGTGAGAAAAGCAACCTCAGAAACTCCTGGGTGGCATGGTGGGGAGGAAAGGGAGAAAATCCATAATTAAGATAATCCATGGACAGAGAACAGGGAACGTAAGCCCAAGAAATTCAAGTCCAAGCATAGGAGTTTGCATTTCTACTCAGCTCATGCCACGTCGCGTCTTCAGAGCTCATCATTTCTAATACCCAAGAGTTCTCTTTTCCGGTCACACTGCTATAATTGATCACACCCAGGCATGCAAAATCATCCTTTTTCTAACATTAAACATGTTTAATCAGGACAATTTATAATAACACTTTAGGGCTTTAGTGACAGAAATGAATTTGACACATGATATTTACAGTAATCATAATACTACAAGATTTAAAGTGTAATGTTTTTACAGTGTTAGATCAAGAAGCCAAATTGTCCATGTTCTTAGTTAGTTATTTGCAGTGCTTTTGGGGGGAATCAGCATCCAGAAATTAATTAATAGTCTTCCTCTCCACAATGGTCAGTGTCATCCTGGGTACTTCTCCTACATGCCAACTCCTTTGTACCCTCACTCTGGTGACGATCAACAAATGTGATTAATGGTAAACCACTCGTCCTAGTAGCCAAATGTCACACCACATGCAGGATCGTAATTATGCTTTAGGAATTAGATGGATTTGGCTTTGTTAACCAAGAATGAACCCAGAATCTGGAGGCCCCTTGAACCATTGCATCTGGAAAATACCCATTATGTCTTGGCCTGGGGGATATCAGGACATTTTTCAAGGATAGCAGTTTCATGCAAAGCTAAGGACCTTGAAATTCCTTTTCAAAAGGCTCTAAACCTTTCTTTGTCAAACTCTAAAGTTTCCCTCTGCCTTCTCTTCTGGAACCAGTCAAATTTACACACATTCCAGCTCCACTTGAGTGAAATTCAAGTTCCCATTTAGGTATTTGCTGTTAACCACAGCTCTCACGCTTCATGGCCCTTTTGACATGTGTTTATTTGAAAAGTGAGTCGATGAACCAGTGCCTTCCTCGTATTTGACAAGTTCTATCTGACTTGGGGACCCACCTCAATAGGCAGTGACGGAGGGGCCCAAAGTAACGGGAGGGATGTTACCTGGATTATTATCCACAGCCCCTTCAATAATAAAACACAGTGTCAAGGCGGATGGACGACTGACACTTTTCTAACAGTTCAGCTTTCCAGCAACTTCAAACTTAAACACAATTATGAATGGTGAAATAAGTAGAACATTGCAAAACTCACAAATTAAAACCAAAGCCCATTTTTCCATAAATGAGGAGTAGAAGGTTTGGATTTGAGCCGGGTGCCCACCTCTTGCAAGTGCCCGGGACCTCCCAAAACATGTTGGTGTTCCCACATCACCCTGGCTTCATTTGTTCCTCCCTTGGGTTCCCCTTATCCTGATTTATTTACTTACTATCATGATTATTAATTCTGATTTAGTTTTGTGCATTTTCTAAACTACTTAAATCTTCTTTGGAATAAGATATGATATCATTATGCTTGAACTTTAGGAGATGCCCTAAATTCTTCACTCAAAGCTTAGTTTTCTTTTTTTGCCTACAACTGTGATAAATTCGGTCATCGGATTTCACAATACATGGAAACTTTAGAAGAGAACAGCTGACAAAATGAGTGATCGTTTCTTCTTGATGTAGCACGGCATATTAAGCCTACTGAATTGATGTTGGTGAATGCAAGAGCAAATGAATAAATGAGTGAATTGGTAGGCGAGTGATACCTTACAGCTTAACAAGGAGAAGACAGAAACTAAAAACAAATAAATGAAACGAAAGCATAGCAGTTGGGGTCCACTTGGTAAGGATGTGATCTATCTGCAAATTCTACGGATAGAAGCCTTTGACGATTATAGAGTTATAGTTAATATTGATATGTATGACTATTTCTTCAAGGAAAAAGTCAAGGTATGCTTGAATGTCTTTATTTGTGAAGACAAGAATGTGTCCTGTACGTTTTCGAAAACTTTCTGTTTGAAAATAAAGTTTTAAAACATAAAACTTAAGGAAGGGGTAATTTTCAGCTGTCTAGAAATTTGCCTTCTTTGAAACGCTTCAGTCCTTGGCCATGTTTGGTACCTGAAGGGATGAGCTAATATTGTGAGTTCTCCTCTGGTAGGAACGACATCTCAGGGGAAGCAACATAGGTGGAGAATGCAGATAGTTTAAAGGTAGGTGCTGATTCACAGGGTCATGATGTGTGGGGAGCGATCCCAACCAACCCCAGTACCATGCTGACATCCCTAAAAGTGTACTCATTACTGCTAGGAAAGGGGGAGTTAACAGCAAGCATCCAAACAGTTCACTCCTTTGCTCCACCAAGCGATTGACAATGATTGACAATTAAGACCTCTGGACTGAATGACCTGCAGGGCGACCTGAGAGCAGTGAGGGACCCACGTGACCCAAACCTTAGTTTCGACAATGCTACAAAAAAGAGAAGACAGTTCCTGGTAGTATGCTCAGAACTTTTTAGACAAAGGATGCTCCACGAATGGAAGATGTTATATAAGTGTTATTTTTATTTGAGACTTGAGTCCCATTGTGATGTAAATCACAGCCCTAGACTAAGGCCACCACAGGGGCTGGATTTCCCCAGCAGCAGCTCTGGCCTTTTCATTTTTCCACCTGAGCACGGGAAGCAGCACCAGACAGGGCTACAGTTTCAGGAGAAACACCCGTTTATTATCTGGAGCCTGTTTCTCCTGGCCAGTTAAAGAGAGGTGATCTCAACCAGCAGGTTGAACCCACACTTAATCCTTCTCAATTACAGTGAGCAAAGATTGACTTATTCTTTTTCATTTACAGAATTATGCAAAACTCATTCCTGGAGCTACAGTAGGGGTGCTACAGAAGGACTCTGGAAACATTCTCCAGCTGATCATCTCGGCTTATGAAGTATGATATTTCACTGCTGGGTTTTCTTTTTGCATTTCTTTGGTATTTAAAAACTAAGATATGTTTTAGGCTGTTAAATGCACTCTCCTTTGTTGGTAGAGACAGTGCTTATCCAAAGAAAATCTCTCTGCATTAATGGATATAAAAAATTATATCCAAAACATAAATTTTGTTCACCTTATTTGCAGATATTCTTCCCGGAAGGTGGGGCAGAATGTAGAAAAATCATAAACCCGATCATAAAGGTTGTTTTTGTAGTAATAACCAACAACAGCACTGTCACCTGCAAAATTTTAATTCTACTGAAAAGGCTTCATGAGTCGTACAATTAAGCTTCCCTCTTCTCTGCCTGAAAAAAAATTAAGTTTAAATTGCCAACGAGTAACAGAGCTATGAGAACTAACTCCACAGGCTTAATGAGACTAAATCATAACTCAAGGGAAAAAACACCAAAGCACACCAGGAACCACTTTGTAGATTTTCTGCTTTTGAGAACCAAGGAAATTTTCCACTGGTTTTATGTCATATATGTACATAAATACATTTTTTTTCTTTTGCCTTGTCTTTGTAAATTAGTGCCTGAAGACAGAATTCTTCCCTTAAAATAAGATCCATACCTACAGGGTTGCTATGTTTTCTCTCTATGTCACCGTTTTATAACTCAATCAACAGTGGATGACCAGTTGCCAACTCTTTTTTATTTCGGTTCCTAAATATCATTATCATCCCCCCTTTTTGCCTTTACTTACAAAGAAACACACACACACACACACACACACACACACACACACAAAGATGAAGTTCTAAGTTAGGACTGGAATGAAAAAAATAAACTTTTATAAAGCAGTAAAGCTCTAATATTTGCTCCAAACAGAGTTACATAATAGCAGATGAATAAAATTCTAATTTTGATCCTTTAAAATGACAAATAAATGACCCATATGCACTCTATGCCAATACTTAGCATAGACTGAACCAGTGTTCCTTGACATTTCAGAATCATCTGGAAAGTTTTTTAAAAATAGCTGTGTCCAGATTCCTCTCACAGATGTCTTGGGAGAATTTTAAGGGAAGGAAGAGTCACGTATTTTGAGAACAAAACCCAGTGTTTTTGACATCACCCCACCAATTTTGAAACTCACCTTAATAGGGAAAAGCAAGTTATTTTTTCTCAAATACATTTTCTCAAAGAAGAAAATACAGATGGTCCATTAAACTTATAGGATGAGAGGTTTTTTTAAAATTCATACCCTCAGAAACTTCAGTTTTCTTAGCTCACATAAAAATTTAATCACCATGCTAGTTCACGCTTGAAATTCTTCCAGACAGGAAAGCTTGTCAACAAAATACCATAAAAACCTTCCTCCCTCTTATGCAGTAAAGTTTTAATGTGTAGAATCAAGTAAAATCACATGGCAATTCTTCACTGAATTAGAACACGCTCAATTTTCTTTAACTCAGGACTCTCAAAAGTGCTGGCCACTAATATTTTCAAAGGAGTTAAGCGAAGTAGAAAACAGTGAATTGTCGAAAATATTTCTCCTCCTGTCTGACCAGCCCTGTCTGTGCCCCTGCTTGCTCTGTCAGAGTTTATGTCTCACTTTACATCTCCAATCACTCACATAATTTACAGAGTAGTTGAAATCAAGACATCAAACATTTGAAGTGAATCTTGTGTCTTCATTTTACTGTCTCAAAAATATGAAGTGTCTGTTATTCTTATATCAAACCATCTTGCTCTGGAGGTATGATTGAAACTCTATGAGTCACTGCGAGGTATGCAACAGATCTTGGCACTGGTTCAAATTACTTTTCTGTTGTGTTATCTTTTAAATGTATCCTAAAACGACCTTAAAATATGGGGGTCCATAGACTAGATTTCTTTCCAACCTATAAAAAAGAGAGAGAAGGAAAGAGACTATATTGAGAGAAAACATAAAACGCTTCTGACTTGTAGTGGGGCAGAGGCAAACAATTTGTGTATATGATTAGTGACGATAAACTTCAGCTCAGTAGTTTACAGTGCTGTATTGACATTTAAAAAGCCTTAAATACCAGATGTGTATTCACCTGGCCATCATTCACTACTTTCCTTCCTTCCCTAACCACATAATAAAAGCTGCTGAAATACCCATACTCCCAAGGGTAAGGTCCTCTGTTGGCATTTAAGTTCCAGAAGGGAAGTGACTTGTTTTGTTTTGCCTGGTTCATAGTATATGCTCAATAAATGAATGAGTGAAAAGATGATACATACAAACAAACATTTACGTCTTTTCTTTGGGAAATTCACATTAAAATATTCCTGGTGAAATTTGCAATATGATATTCCAATTAGATCATTGCTGAGATTTCCTTCATTTTGGTTAGATTATGTCACTCACTACTCCTAATTGCTGTCATCTACAAACGTTCAGGTCATATCCCTCATTTCTCGTTTAGTTCACAGTGTCACTGTCTCCAACACCACTCTTGTCTTATTTCTTGATGATATCAGCCCATATGTATACATATATATGATCCTTCCCGTACCCTGGACTCTCAGTTTCTTGAACTCTGCTTCTGAAACGATTTTGTTCCCTTCCCTTTTAATTACCTCCTCATACCTTCACACTCTTGTCATACCTTAAACGTTATCATTGCCGATAGTCTCAGTTACATGCAATCCATTCCCTGCTCACCATTTCCAATCTTTTCACCTCACTCTTGCTAGTTCCCCTAATATTTCTTCCAACCCATCAGGATCTCCAATTAATTGACCCTGTCCTCTGTGTACAGTTCCTCATCCCCTTGATGTCCTCTCTCACCTGGCCCCTCAGCTTAAATTCAAACATTGTGGTCACTCCTTAGACACTCTCTCAATTCCCCTGCACCTTATCACTCCTTTGAGGTGGTTGGCCAACAGTGGTCCTGGTAAAATCCAACTGTCCACTCTGCACAGCTGAATGGGAATGGGAAAAACATACAATTATGCTACCGGATCTCACTTTAAATTCATGATCACAGACTTCAAGCTGGCCCTCAATGCTGCCCAGCAACCGTGCTATATTTCTCTAGTAAACATCCAAATGGAGAGATCTAGGAGTCAGTTGATATGTTAGTGGGCACATCAGCAGAGTAACCTGGACTCTCCCAAACATACTTCGCCGTAGTTTTCTGCTTCTCAACTCATGGTAATTCCATCCTTCATGTGGCTAGGACCAAAAAACTTGAAACGATCCTTGACTCCCCCCTCTTTCTTTCACACTGTACATTTAATCCATCAGGAAATCTTGTTGACTCTACCTTCAAATTTATTTAGAGTTTGATCCAATTGCTGCGTCTACTGTCCTCACCCTAATTGGAGCCACCATCCTCATTCACCTGAATTATTGCAAAAGCCTCCTAAATGATATTTCCCGTTTCCACCTTTGGCTTCCTACAGTCTGTTTTCAGCAAAACAGCCAGAAGTTTCATTAAACATGTTAAGTCAACTCCTATTACTCTTTTGTTGGTAACCCTAATTGCTTTCTCATTTTACGTAGAGTAAAAGCCGAGTTCTTTATAACAGCCTACGAGGACCCTATCAGGTCTGTTCCCCTCCACCCCATCACCTCTGACTTCACCTCACGTTACTCTCCTCTAATTCTGCTCCAGTGCAGCAAATCTGCTCTCTTTGCTCTTCTGCTCCCAGAGCAAGGCAGACATGGTCCTGCCTTAGGGCCTTTGCATTGGCTGCACCCTTTTCCTGAAACACTCTGTTCACATATATCTGCGTGGCTAATTTCCTCTCACTTTCTTGAAATGTGACCCTCTTTTTTTTTTTTTTTTTACATCTTTATTGGAGTATAATTGCTTTACAATGGTGTGTTAGTTTCTGCTTTATAACAAAGTGAATCAGTTATACCTATACATATGTTCCCATATCTCTTCCCTCTTACGTCTCCCTCCCTCCCACCCTCCCTATCCCACCCCTCCAGGCGGTCACAAAGCACCAAGCTGATCTCCCTGTGCTATGCGGCTCTTCGTTTGGTAGTGTGTATATGTCCATGCCTCTCTCTAGCTTTGTCACAGCTTACCCTTCCCCCTACCCAATATCCTCAAGTCCATTCTCTAGTAGGTCTGTGTCTTTATTCCTGTCTTACCCCTAGGTTCTTCATGACATTTTTTTTTCTTAAATTCCATATATATGTGTTAGCATACGGTATTTGTCTTTCTCTTTCTGACTTACTTCACTCTGTATGACAGACTCTAGTTCTATCCACCTCATTACAAATAGCTCAATTTCGTTTCTTTTTATGGCTGAGTAATATTCCATTGTGTATATGTGCCACATCTTCTTTATCCATTCATCCGATGATGGACACTTAGGTTGCTTCCATGTCCTGGCTATTGTAAATAGTGCTGCAATGAACATGGTAGTACATGTCTCTTTGTGGATTATGGTTTTCTCAGGGTATATGCGCAGTAGTGGGATTGCTGGGTCATATGGTAGTTCTATTTGTAGTTTTTAAAGGAACCTCCATACTGTTCTCCACAGTGGCTGTATCAATTTACATTCCCACCAGCAGTGCAAGAGTGTTCCCTTTTCTCCACACCCTCTCCAGCAATTATTGTTTCTAGATTTTTTGATGATGGCCATTCTGACCGGTGTGAGGTGATACCTCATTGTAGTTTTGATTTGCATTTCTCTAATGATCACTGATGTTGAGCATCCTTTCATGTGTTTGTTGGCAATCTGTATATCTTCTTTGGAGAAATGTCTATTTAGGTCTTCTGCCCATTTTTGGATTAGGTTGTTTGTTTTTTTATTATTGAGCTGCATGAGCTGCATGAGCTGCTTGTAAATTTTGGAGATGAATCCTTTGTCAGTTGCTTCATTTGCAAATATTTTTTCCCATTCTGAGGGTTGTCTTTTGGTCTTGTTTATGGTTTCCTTTGCTGTGCAAAAGCTTTGACGTTTCATTAGGTCCCATTTGTTTATTTTTGTTTTTATTTCCATTTCTCTAGGAGGTGGGTCAAAAAGGATCTTGCTGTGATTTATGTCATAGAGAAACAAGTGACTCTCTTAATGAATCCCACCCTGATCACTTTTTAAAAATTGTAGCCTATACCCCCTGCCCACACTCTCTTAATCTTCATTATCCCACCCTAACTTTTTTCCATAGCATTTATCACCTTCCTGGTACTACATAATTTTCTTATTTATTGTGTGGTTTCCTTTCTGTCTTCCCACACTATAGTATAAACTCAATCAAGGGGTAAGCTATTTTAGACGTTTTTGTTTCCCAAGCACCTAGAACAGTGTCTGGTACATAGTGGACACTCAATAAATATTTTCTGAATGAATAAACTGGTAATGTAACTAGTTGAGATAAAACAGATTTAAAGGGTATATGTTAATGCTAAATTGGCAGAAATTGAAATCTTAAGACATGGTGGGAATAATCTTTAGGACTGGGAAACGACACTTTAATCTCTGACAAAGACTACATTCTGAAAAGTCAGCCTGTGCCCATCTATGGAAGGAGTGACCACGTGGGGCAACTAACAAAGCAGGGAAGAGGAGTGACTTAGAATTTACAGTCAGCACCTTAGAATTAGGAGGAAAGCAGGGTTATCGTACCATGCAGTTGGCAAAATTATATTTCAGGAAAGTTTGAAGCAGAATATGCTTTTAAAATTCTATCAATGGAATGGGTATAGGGACTCTATCAAATCCTTTTAGATGAAGTATAACTTACTTCATAGTATTTTACAATTTGTTTTTATTCTGTTTTTTAAAAATAATTTGGTTTTGAAATTAATTTGAAATTATTTGAAATTAATTTGGTTTTGAAGTCCCCCAAATACAAACTTCTATAAAAGAAAGAGGAATAAAGAAGGTCTGAATAATAACACTAGCTTTCCCCAAACAGCAGCTCTCCCTTCCCCTTCCTTGACATTCTTCCTCCTGGGAAACGTTGCCTCTACGTAGCCCTCTGCCATCACCCACACGCCCTGTATCTAGTCTTCCCCTCTTCCAGCCCCGTCATCGCATATCCCAGCCACTGCATCCCTGCTCCTCACGCCTCAGGCGTGGTGAGTGCAGCAACATGCCAGCCTCCTTGACTTAAATCTTCCTGTCCTCTCCTCTGGCCTGTCCTGCACATGCCTTCCAGACAACCTCCCTGCAGCTGCCTTTTCAGTAAATCAGGCCCCTGCTGAAAAGCTTCATGGAATATTTCCCGCAGGTGTTAACTCATCTCTCCAAACCTCAGGGTTCTTTGTGGTCTGGTGTCTCCCCGGACAGTAGGGGTGCAGGCTTGGGCTGAGCCCCTCTTTTCTCCATTCTGTCCCACTCCTGGCACTGAGCTTTCTCTCTTTTGGTCCCCTCGCCTGAAATACCATTGTCATCCCCTCCACACATCTAAATCCAACACAGCCATTAAGGACTAGTCTTCTAATACTTCAGTCTTCACTGACAGCCCTCTCTCCTGAACTCTCCCAAACCCTTATGTATTACACAATTTTTTTTTTCTAATTTAATGGTACATTGACTGACGTTGTACGTTAACTGCTTCACTTGGTTCCACCTAATTTTTTTCAGCAAGATGATCATCTCGAGGGCAGAAATCCTGTCTTATACCCATTCCCCCAGACCTGGCTCTATACTAAATGTACAATAGGGACTCTATAAATTCCAGCACTGATTTCAAGGCACAGTTTCTCTCACATTTTAACATCTCTAAAATTGGGATACGTTTTATAATTAGTCATGTCTTACCAATGCTTTCAACAGAATGGAAGTCACAATGTAGTTTTCATGGTCTGCACATGTATAATCTTGGCAGTAACTGTATGTGTTATTGCCACTTCAATTCGTTAAGTACACTGTTGGTAGTGTCGAGTTCAATTGCTATTTTAAAATATCTTCCAGGTTTGCAGTATGACTCGATACTGAAAAGTTATTGTTTGTGCAGAAATGTACCAAAACTGAATAAGAGGGAAACAAATACTGATATCAGTGAAGCAAATATTCATTGTTGGAGGAATGATCTGTATTCCTTATAAAGTAACAACCAGCTGCTTTATGGGACCTAAAAATGATGATATGTAGGATACAAGTAAAGCAAGCTATTGTTATATTTTGTTACTGAGATACAGCAAAAGATTTGCCTTTTATATGCCAAGCAATGCAATTCAGGACTGGAGAAATTTTTCCAACCCTCAAAATGGATAAAATAATTTTTAAAGCAATGATAGACGGACAGGTTTGATTCATATGGAGTGCCAAACGATCTCGAGGTATTTTGTCATAGTTTACTTGTCATAAAATAATGGTGTATCTTAGAATTGATGGCATCTTAGATTCGATAAAATATGATGTGTGTGTGTGTGTGTGTGTGTATTGCTTGCTTTTTTGCTTGATTGGTGATATGGTGAATTCCTTTTAGACCCAATTTAATTTTATTTATTTGTTGTTTAATGAACATGATTCACAGATTCTTCTCTTCTGGCTCTATTTTTTGGTTGTGACTTCATTCAACTCTTTATGTCTTATCTAAAGGAACTCCGGTCTGAGGTGGAGCTGGAGGTGTTAGGAGACACAGAAGGACTCAACCTGTCATTCACAGCTGTCTGTAATACTGGGACCCCCTTTCCACACCAAAAGAAATGCTCTCACATGAAGGTGGGAGACACAGTAAGTAGACGGCTCATAGGTCATCTGAAAAAACATCTAGATGATCTGTCAGAAGTTACCTTAGTGCACTGAAGCTAGACTTTTCCGTTCAAGAATTTCAAAAGCGATTTTCAAAGATTTCCTAATAAATGCTTTCGCAAAGCTGATCCCCAAGCAGCTTTGTTTCTTCCCATGCATATTGGTGGCTAGCAGAAGATAATTAGTATTTTCTTTTTTTCCAGGCTTCGTTCAACGTGACTGTGAGTATACCAAACTGTGAGAGAAGGAGCAGGCACATTGTCATAAAGCCTGTGGGGCTGGGGGACGCCCTGGAGATCCTTGTCAGTCCAGAATGCAGCTGTGACTGTCAGAAGGAAGTGGAGGTGAACAGCTCCAGATGCAGCAACGGAAACGGCTCCTTCCAGTGTGGAGTGTGCGCCTGCCACCCTGGCCACATGGGTCCTCACTGCGAGTGTGGGGAGGACACGCTGAGCACCGACTCCTGCAAGGAGGCCCCGGAACTCCCCGCGTGCAGCGGAAGAGGCGATTGCTACTGCGGGCAGTGCATCTGCCACTTGTCCCCCTATGGAGCCATTTATGGCCCTTACTGCCAGTGTGACAATTTCTCCTGCGTGAGACACAGAGGGCTGCTCTGTGGAGGTAGGCCATGTCCAAATCCACCTTACAGGGCGACATTGTACGTATCAAGGAAGGGCTTTGCATCCTTTGCACCTTCCACAGCCACCTGGGCACAGCAGGTGCTCAATAAATGTTTGCTGATCAGTTGAGTGGGTTGACCTTTAGACTAAGGTAACTGACCTTCCCTTATGTTTTTGTCTGGCTCTGACATTCCCTAGGGGTGAGATCTCTGCCAGCTGAACTTACATCTCTATTATTATTTCCTGGGAGTAAGTAGGTAAAAGGCGGATGCCTTCTCTTTGGTTATTACCCAGACGCCACAAAACTGCATGTAATCGAACTCCATTATCTTCCAGACTATTCTGGATCAGACTCTTGGTATCTGACTGAACTCTTAAATGCTTATTACTTTGGAAAGATAAAAAGCCAGGCTACTTAAGGAGCATACTGCAAAGGACGAGGGACACAAAAATTCTAAATGCACTTTCAGGACCTTCATTCACCCATACATATTTATTAAACACCTGTTAGGTAACAGATACTAGGTTAGGCACAGGGTATAATAAAGATGAATAAGGACATATGTGAAGAGGGTTATGGAAAGGGTAAAAATGAAAAATCCTTGGAATTTTTTGAGACTGAGAAAAATTTTAAGTAGCAGAAATATTTATGTTCTAATATCCTTTGTAGAAGTAAAGATCACTTTAGTTTAAAGCTATATTACATATAACATGACTATTATAAAATCATTCTGAGAGATGCACATACGTATTTAAGTACAATCTAGTCAGACAAGAATTACAAATGTGTTAATTATACTTTTAAATGATACAGATTTGTGTTACAATTGAAATCGTAACCGACTGCTGAATTTAAGCTCATGGCTTTTTTTTTTCTTTTCACAGTGTGTGAGCAGATAGCTTTTCAAAACAGAAAGCCATTATCTTTACAGAAAACTAAGCAAGTTACGTTTTCAAACCACAGTGTCAGAAACATATAAAAGAGACTGATTTTCAGGGAAAAAGGCCTTTGAAAAACATCTGATACCCTTAGAAGTGCGCCTCCGTTTCATTTCTTGGCTTTTGCTGTTGCTGCCAATAGACTCCTCTGAGGCTGCCTTCTTTCTTCCCCACCAAAGAGTGAAAAGTTTAGGGTCTGTCCAGATTGAGACACATTTCTCTCCCCTTTCATTCAAAGGTGTTTTTCCTTATCTAATGGGTGTGTTTCCAAACCCACATTGGTCTTCTTTTCACACAATGCAGACAGAACACAGCCTGAAGCCAGAGGCCGTCACCAAGTCTCGAAAAGAATCTATTCAGCAGAACCCCAGATTGCATTTCTAATAGAAATCTTTAATAAAATATGTGTTTAAGACATTTGAAATTGCCTTTCCAAAAAAAAAAAAAAAAAAAAACTCCAAAGTGTAATCAAATACAGTATAACAGCAATTATGACCCCACCTGTATTTCACCCTTTAGATCTGAAGTCAGAGGTCTAAGGCTGTGTAAATCGATGGGTTATGTTCAACAACACAGTTCTTCCCATTTTTTGGTGGTGTTTCAGTTTATTTTGTGTCACGCATGCAGACAGACATAGATTCAGAGTCAACCTGATCTGTGTATTTGTAGTTCAGATGGTCTGACAATAGTGCCTCTCTTTGAATCAGATACAGTGATCGCTAAAGAAATTCTATTTAGAAAATACAATTGTTTTTCATTTGGACTCAGAAAACTTCACCAATGCCCATTTCCTTCATACATTGGGGTACTTTCCCATCCCCAACCATGACTGTTTCTCGAATGCTTTTTTATGTTCAGTAACATCTCAAAGGATGTTCCTCTATTATTAGTAACTTTCTCTTTTAAAAGGTATAACAAAAGTACAGTCATTCAAATTCAACGAAGAGCAATGGAGCACCTACTATGTGCCTGGCATTGTGCTTAGTGTAGGGATAAAACTGATCCTGGCCTTGTGAACACACAAGCTATTGTTGCTGTTGTTTGTCACAGAGGCCTGACTATGCTACAGCCTCATTTCTCATGTAAATCTCACTTATTTTACAACCAACATACTCTGCAATGTGCTGCTTCTCTGAAGGGCCATTATCACAATGTTCTTTTCATGCACCTTCTTCCATCCATCTGTAAGCACTCAAAGATAGAGGGCTCCATTGATTTTTCCCTTGCCCAAATTCCATTAGTCATTTAAATTTTGATTCTAAGAGACTGGAAACTCTAACAGGCAAACAGCACTACAGAAAAAACTTCCTGCCATTGTGCACTGAGTTATCAGTCAATGGCATTCCAGAAAGATATCTCCCTCTCAAAAGAGCCTGATAATTTTTTCTTGACCTTTGGTTATCGTCTTGCCTCTACATGAAGCCATTATGAAGTTGTGTTGTTGTTGTTATTGTTGTATGAACAGGTACCTTAGATAATCGGCTGTTTGTGGATATCGATTAACAACATGTGTGACTGGGTTAATGGTTCTGGAAGGCCCACAGAAAGGGAGGGTTTCTAAGTTCTGAAAGGAGCTCTTGGAAGGGTTTTCTAAAATTTCTGCCAAGGAATTCTTATATGCAGTGATACACTTGGGCATTCCCAAAGCCTTTGGAAGTGCACATTTCATTTGACAATATTTATATGCCGTATACATTTTTCAGAATAAACTTCAATGTGGAAATCACCCCCCTATCATGAAAGTAAGTTTCCCCTCTTGCTGAGGAAGAAACAAAAAGCAATTGTACTTTAGAGGACAGCTTACATATAAAAATTAAATGAATGGTTTTGGCCTAAATAAACTAACTATTCTTAGCTTTGAATTAATTAGTTCAATTATGAGTTAAATAGGTTATGAAATGCAGTCTTAATGTCATGGATCCAGATAAATTTCAAGTCATCTTTCATTAGAGAAGTGTAAGTCTTTTTAGTATATATATGTACAAATTACTATATTACCCTCTCTATATAGATATAGATGATACAGATACAGATACAGATGTAGATATATAAATATAGATATAGATATAGATACAGGTACATATACACCAGGAGAAGTCAGAATCCAGCTTCAAAATCTTTGTGGTTTACCCTTTGTTCTGTGATTTCCTACTCCATGTCTCTTAAGGCCAGGTCATGAAGATAGAAAAGTAACGACCTTCTAGACCAAAGTTTACAAGAGAAAACCCAGAATGCTTCTTTCTACAATGAACATGGCAGCGTCTCCTACAAATGGAAACCTGCCTCACTTGTGATTTCTTTTACATCTGTTTGGTTTTCAGTATAATTACAGGAGTTTTAATACTGATGGATAATTTTGCTATCAGATTCTTCTTACTGGATAGTGTTTAGGAGTAATGATAATAACTTATATATTGCTTATTTATGGGCCAAGCACTGTTCTAAACATTGTTATATATTATCTCAGGTAATCATCATAACAATCTGATGAAGTAGTGCTATTAATAACCCCTCCTTACCAATGAGGAAACTGAGGCATAGAAAGGTTGAGTAATTTTCCCAACTTGTCCCAGCCCGTACCAGAGCCAGGACCCAAACATGTGCTGTCTGGCTCTACACCTGTGCACTCACCCACTATGTACTCAACCACCGCCACCATGCCCACATGCCTTTGGAATGTTGCCAAAGAGCAAAACTTGGGAGGCGATGGCTGGTACGCTTTTCCTTTTCTGAAGAAATGTGTCAGTTATGAAATTTGTAAGTAAATGCTGTTTGTTTGGAACAGCAAAAGCTAATTTAGGATCTTGGGCATGGCAGGCACCCAAAAAATATTATGAAAGAGCACACGAGCCCATTTACCTGAAACACTTTATTTAACATTTTACAGTAGTTCGGACGGTACTCTGTGGCCAGTTCTTCAGGAGCTCTTCAGGAGCCGCTCTTGTCTCTCAGCCTCTTCTGTGAGGATCCCTTTCTCTGATTACATCTTAAATGCTGATGCTCTCCAGGGATTTCCTCACTCTATCTGCTTGCCCTAGATGATCTCATCCACATCAGCTTCAACTGCCATCTGTCCCTGGTGGATTCCAAACCCCAAACTTCAGGGCTATATATACGTATTCAACCACCCATGGGTCCCTCAAACTCAACAGAACCAAAAATGAACTCATCGTCTTCCCCATCCTAAGCTGCTCTTTCTTCTCTGCCTCAGAACAATCTATTCATTTAACAATTAAGCACTCTCTGTGCCAGGCACTGGGGATAAGGCACCGCATGAGTTACTTCCATTCCAGGGCAGTTAACAGCAGCTCCATCCAGCTAGCAGCCCAGGGGGGTGACCTGGGGAGAATTCCATCCTCTCTCTTCCCCTCCCCCACCGCCCTGGGCACCCCATGCAGTGAATTTCACCTGAACCCTTTCCTCTGCATTCCCATGGACACTGTTCAGGGCCCCATATCTTCTTGCCTCTATTGCTGGGAGAACCTCCTTGCTTTTCGGTGTCTAGTTTGACTCTCTCTACTGATGCCAGGACATTTCTAGACACATATCTATCTCTTCAGGTCTCTCCCTTACTTAAAATTTCATAACTTTCAGGATAAAACCTCTTACTTTAGTCCATAAAGCTTTTCATGATGTGATTTCTGATTTTTGTTGACCTTTTCCTCCTATCCTCACGGACACCCCATACACACCTTTGGCTTTATTCATGTGACTTTACTATGGGTATTAAGCAGGTCACGTGATTACACACTTCTGTCATTTACCTATGCTTTTTTCTCTGCTTATAATGCACGTAACCCTCTTCTTCTATCCTTATCTTCCAAATTCAGCTCAAGCATCAGTTCCTCTGGAAACTTCCCCAAATCTCTTGTCTAATTTGGAAACTTCCTCTGTGTGTATAGCACTTATCACGTTGTACTTATTAGCAGTAGTATCTATTTGCCTGTCTCCTAGACTAAGCTATAAGCTCAGCCACCTTGTCTTATTTAATTTTGTATCCTCAAGCCTAAAACAATCTTTGGCACATGATATATGCTCAATTAAAATTTGTTAAATAAATGAATTTGCTGGGCGCTCACTGTATGCCTGTAGGACATCTAGTTGGTGAATACAAAGCTAGGAGATTTACACGTTATCTCATCTGACCACAACCATTGGAAGCAGCTTTTATTCCCTCTACTTTATAGATGAGGCTTTCATGATTACTCAGCTTGAGTGATGTAGAGGTGGGGTTACTAAAGTCTATCTTGTATGTCTATCCTATGGCATCTTAATTGAAAGCAAAAAATTTTAAAAACTACATATATATATATATATACACACACACACACAGTTGGCCCTTGAACAACACGGGTTTGAAGTGCGTGGGTCCACTTATGTGCAAGTTTTTTTTCAATAAATATATTGGAAAAATTTTTGGAGATTTGCAACAATTTGAACATACTCACAGATGAACTGCATAGCCAGAATTATCAAAAAAATATTTAGGCATGTCATGAATGCATACAGTATATATAGATACTAGTCTATTCTTACATAGGCATAAGGTGAGTGATATTTAATATAAAATTAATAATGTGTTAGTTTTCTTACTGTTTTATAACTTTGCTTTCAAAGCATTATATTACTGTACAGTATGCCTTTCTCATAATTGGACAAACTGCATATCAGCCTACCATTACAGGTAAGTGGTTTTTTAGAAAATGTAATCATGCTTCTGTATGAATATGTCTATAATACTGTATGCCATAAACACTTTTAACAATTCATTCGTTGGTGTATAGGCTAGGCTACTGGGAAGCAATTATGTCAATTATACTAGGCTACCATAAAGCAATCATATTGCTGCTTCTTCATTATCAAGGCATGAATAGCTATACCTATAAATAAATATGAATTTCTTTTTCACATTATCTTTTCATTTTTGATGTCTAATGTTGGTAAGTTGTATAATATCTACAGCGTTATAAGACAATATTGATGTAGGTACTGCCAGATGATTCATCTTGTAAATTTATGGCATTGATAAATACAGTATGGTACTGTAAATGTATTTTCTCTTCCTTATGATTTTCTTAATAACATTTTCTTTTCTCTAGCTCACTTTATTGTAAGTATACAGTATATGATACGCATAACATACAAAATACGTGTTAATCAACTGTTTACTTTATCAGTGAGGCTTCCAGTCAACAGGAGGCTGTTAGTAGTTAAGAGTTGAGGGAGTCCAAAGTTATCCTCAGATTTTGGCCTGGGGGGAGGAGTGAGAGTGGGGCGGGGGCGGGGTGTGTCAGTGCCCCAACCCATGCGTTGTTCAAGCGCCAACTGTATATACACACACATACTTGCACACACACACCAAGTAGCTATTATAGGCTTCTGGACTATCTTATTTCATCTGGTTATAAATTCTGTTGGATATAACATCAGGCAATCAAGTTGGTTCAGTTAAGAGACCAGATCAATGAATATACACAGTTCGCAAAATACGTGCCATAAAATCTATCTACGCTTACTCCCCCCCCCCGCCAGCACCCACACACACGCACTCACTTTTTTTCTCGTTTTTTTCTTGTCTTTTTGATGGTGTTCAAAGGCAAAGAGAAAAGATGACCCCCAAGATCCAGAAGTGGCTTTAGCCCTAAGAAACCCAGGGCTTTGTTTTGCAGATAACGGCGACTGTGACTGCGGCGAGTGCGTGTGCAGGAGCGGCTGGACGGGCGAGTACTGTAACTGCACCACCAGCACGGAGCCCTGCATCTCCGAAGACGGGGCGCTTTGCAGCGGGCGAGGGGGCTGTGTGTGCGGCAAGTGCGTTTGCACGAACCCCGGAGCCTCGGGACCCACCTGCGAACGTTGTCCCACCTGTGGCGATCCCTGTAACTCTAAATGGTAATGTCTCTACGCTCACTAGTCCTTCCTGTCCATAGGGTTCATGGTGATCAAAGTTATAATGACGTTTTATACACTCAGACCTCAGATTGTTCTTGCTGGCTTTGGTCTCCAAGCCTCCATTAAAACACACAAACCTGCAGGGCCCCTGCGATCGTCAGCCTGGAACGTCAGCCTCTCCCTTGCCTCTCAGCGCTGATGATCCAGGACCACAAAGTCACATTTCTGCAAGAGAGCCTAGCCGGGAAGCTGAGCTGATGTCCCACGCTGATAACATCGACAGTCTCTCCCTTACAGTACCAACCACACATCAGGAATGCCCTGGGAGTAGACTGAGGACACTCACATTCAGTACTTTTTTAAGGGAAACAGACAAGCTTCTTTCTTATCTAGACGTTTATAGCCTGACCTTACTGATTCATTCCTATCTATAAACTCATAAAGGCAAGGAGGCAGAAAGGTGATCTTGGCTTTCCATTCCTTCCCTCTTCCTTACCACTCATGCTCTTTGGCACCTTTCTTTGGTTGTCATTCTACACAGCTATTGTGACTGACACTTTCTTTTATACAATGTGAACAACAACAGCAACAAAACAACGGCATTGTTTTTATTTTCCAGTAAAAAAACAAAAAAAAGTTTCTTTGCTTGGCAGTTAACTTCTTAATGAAAGCGGGGCAACATTTGCAGGTTAAGTGAAGCAAATCTCCAAATTGGCTGTGTTAGGACATTGCAGGTATAATATATTATACAGCAAACGTGCTTAAGTAGTTCATACTTTCATTAACTCTGGTACCTAAAATGGGGACATGTGCATTTCCAATGTAAACAAAGTAAGAAAATCAATATCAATATTCACTCAGTGGTTGCTCACTATCCAAGGTGTCAGAACTTCTCTGTCACTGTGCCTGGACATATGCCAAGAGAAGCACGGGTGCAAGGTTAGACTTACTTGAATAGGATTTAATATAAAATGTCATTTCAAGGTATTTCTTCTATTATTTTTCTATTTTATCTTCTCTGTAAACATGATTCAATCTTCTTTGAAAAATTTTTTTATTTAACTATAGTTGATTTACAGTGTTGTGTTAGTTTTAGGTGTTCAGCTTCAGATTCTTTTCCATTATAGGTTATTACTAGATATTGAATATAGTTCCATGTGCTATACGGTAAATCCTTGTTGTTTTCTATTTTATATATAGTCGTGTGTGTATGTTAATTCCAACTTCCTAATGTATCTCTCCCCTTCCCCTTTCCCCTTTGGTAACCAGAAGTTTGTTTTCTTTGTCAAACATAATTCAATCTTAAATCTGGTTTATAAGACATGAAATTAATAGTCCAAGTAGTTTGAATTTGAGAAATCGGGTAGAGTGATCCCCTTGGTGTTTGTTAGTTTTGAGGTGAAACCGTTCTATTTATTCTTTCATGTACTTATTTATCAAATAGGTATTAAGTACTTACTATAAGCCAGGAATCATGTTAGGCCATAGACATACAGTGATACTGAAACAGTTACAGTTCCTGCTGTCACAGCTGCTGAGCATCTACTGGGAAAGACAGAACATTTAAAAAAGTAATTATAACGATATCTGGGCTAACAGTTACAATAAGGGATAGAGAGGGTGCAGTGGAACTCTATGGCAGGAGATAAAGCTACCAGACTAGCTCGGGCGGCCATCAGCGGGATGCACAGAGGTGTAGAGCCTTCAAGGGCTTTCGCAATCTCAAGCAGCCCCACTGCAAAACCACTCCAAGTAAATATATAACCCAGATACGTGCCGTGTGCTTGCAGTGCAAAGATCACTTCCAGGTAAGACTGCTACCCCTACTCCACGTAGATTGCTTCTCCTAAACCCTTCCAGCAGAGGCATTCAGAAGCTTCCACTACGAGGGAACTAACTGATAAGGATCAGGGAAGGCTTGCCTAAGAAAGTGCTGTTTCAGCTGAGATTTGGTGAGGCAGGGTGGGCGTGGGGAATGTTTCCAGCGCTTAGAGGAGCACACCTTTCCTGGGCCAGCATAATGTGTGCCCACAGTAAGAAAACTTGCAGCTTCGGGTTACTCCAAACACTATCCATCTGTAAAGTGATTGTCAGCACGGGATTAATTCAGGGTCTACGTTTACTCTCCTGTGTAGACATCATTAGAGTGGCTTAATTCCTGGGCTATGTTCTTGGAAATGCACTTTTCTATAAGTAGCAATCCTTTATTTAAAAACCTGCATTAATGAGGACCCACGCTGTAGTCCTCAGCTTTTGAAAATACCCCTATCAAGGCTTGGACGCATTCAAAAGGGTTACAGAAAAGTGAATCTTTAAAATAGTCATTCAGGACATATGAGAATTCTTGTTAAAACACAGACCATTTCTATTAAGAAAGTCACACTTTGTCTAGGACCATAAACCCTTCCCAGGAAAATGTTTAATGAAAATATAGCTAAATCAAATACCAAAATAATTGGGTTTTTTGTTGTTGTTGGGGGAAAAAAATTTTAATCTAACCAATCAGAAGCAATCAGTACAGATGAATGAGGATAGTAGCTATTATCAAGGCTGGCTCATGGAACACTGATTACTGCACGGAATTCAGAATAAAGGAGTTTCCTCTTGGACGTCACCCAACCATCTTTCTGAAAGTAACGAAACGCAATATCCTCTCTGAGACACTCCTATAGCCAGAACCATAGTAACAGCATTAAAGCAACATCCCAGCTGCATATCTATTTTCCACCAACACAAACTGATCAACTCTGTTGAATAATGTTCACAGGAGCTGCATTGAATGCTACCTGTCTGCAGATGGCCAGGCCGGAGAAGACTGTGTTGACAAATGCAAATTAGCTGGTGCGACCATCAACGAAGAAGAAGGTTCTACTTGTTTGAAATTGCTTTCCTTTCCTTTGCACAGTTTTGGAGAGGCAGAAATTCGGTGGAGGGCTCTTCAGTAGCTCGACCTCATTTGTACTAGGGTGTTAATTCACTCGCATCCATTTCTAAGAGTAAATGCATTCCAGAAGGCTAAAGACTTGATGGTTTGGGAGACAAGCAATTTAAAGTCCCGGCTATGCTATTTGCTCTGTTGCAAATTCATCTCTGCTTAACACATGCAATTGGAGAGAATTCCAGAATGCTATATTTTTTTGAATTAGAAGAGTGGAAGATTGAAGAAATAGCTAAATGTTAACCTCCTAACCTGAAATCATCCTCTATCGTCCGATTATCTTATTTCATGATAGGACAAAGTAAGGTATAATATGGGTTTTCTGACAGCAACTCTCAGACACCAGGCAGTTTCTGGTTAGTGGCCATTTTTCCTGCCCTCCCCTGCATATGCTTTTACTCCCAGCTTTCCAAACATAGGCATTACATGGTCATCCTTAATTCCTTGTTGCCTTGGTCCCAAACTACGAGAAGGGCCTGTTACCTTTAACTGCTAAGCAAACTCTGCTCTTGCTTCCACCTGCCATTTTTGAAGTTACTTACTTAAAATCAGATTCTTTCTAATGGCAAGATGTTATCTCAAATCTGTAAATTGGTTGTATTTTAGCTGGTAATGCATTTAAAAAATAACTTGTGAACTTTAAAACAAAGCCGATGACTGACTTCTCCCAAAGGGACCATCTGGGGGGATTTGTTTTTCCATCATCACAAACTCCCTGCCTTACCCCTGCTGCTCAGGTAGGGACGTTGTTCTGCACGCCTCAGAGGCACCGCCACGGTGCATCTCAGGAGGAGTGGGATAACCAAGACGATCATTTATGACACTCTAGGATATGTATCTTGAATAGACGAAGCTAGAATACAGAAATTAATCCATTTCCAAAGTGAAATAAGTTAGTGATACTTATATTGTTTTGAAACTTACCAACATTGTTTTAAACTTGAGGTTTCTGACTGTGCACAGTTAAATAACCCTGTGTGGAGGGGCGTGATTAGTGCTCATGAAACCCCTTGCCTGTGCTTTTCTGGTGCCTCAGATAAATATGCCGAATAACCATAAATTGGACAAGACGGTATGTACCTTACACTAATACCGAAGGTGAGATGCAGTAGAAGCACCGAGTAAAGTGGGATTTGTAGCCTGTCCACATTAGTAACTCGTACAAAATCTCAGCATATCCTTCTGGCTTCATTTCACAGCACACAGTTGGGATATTTACCAAGTGTTTCAAAGAAATGACTAAAAATTGCAGAAAATGCCCTGCAAATGACTAGAACTGAATTGACTAGCAGCGTGAGAAATCTAATGTGCTGAGGGGAAAAAAGAAGTAAACCTTGGAAACATGTAAATCATGAACAGGGAATTACTATATTTAAATACACAGTTTTCTGAGTATAGGTTATCAGAAATGCTTGGATTTGAGAGGAAGACAAGATTCTCAAGTGGCATTTAAAATTTTTGCATTATTGTTCTTGTATAATTGACTAAATTACCTTCAAAATAGGGGACTACAACTATTTCTAGCTCAGAAATCAAAAATAATAATTGGATTACCAGTACCGTTTAAAGCACTAATCTTGATGAATTCGAGAGAAAAACTATCTTTGTCAGCCTGTGAATTAAAAAAGTCACTCTTCTAATGGGCCTTTTTATAAGTCCTATTTCAAGTTACTCGTCCAGTTATGTTATTGATCATATTATCTTGAAATTATCACAACATATTTGCTCTTCCATGGGGTCTTTTATCAGCCCATTCTCCCCCTAATAAGGACATGGAGAGTAAAGTAAGATAACCATAAACTTCATAATCTGAAGAAATTATTCCTCACCTGTGCTGTGGTGACTTGTGTGAGTATTTCTAAGGACATATGGTTTAACTTTATTCACTCCATTTTACTGAAGTAGAAGTTTTTAATTTACCCCAATATTCATGTACTCAGAGCATTGCTACTCAAAGTGTGTTCCATGGAACACTAGTTCTGAAAGTGTTCAATGGACAAAAGCACCCATGGTCATATAAACTTTGTAAATGGGAAGCTAAGCTTTTTGTTTTCTTTGCAAGACTGAGAGTTGTCTTGTATATTAAGTTAAATGTGCATTGTGAATTTGCAGGAGAAGCAAAGGGAGGAATTAGAGTAAGGAGGGATTCTCAAACTTATTTGACCACAGAACTCTTTTTTTCCCCCCCTTGGGAAACTGTTTTCTCTGAGAACTACTGCCTCAGCCCCAAAGGCGAGGTCTTAAACACATGGTTATCTTGATTCAATGGTGCAGACAGTTTATATTTTCCACATCTTTTCTGGACCTTCCCAGACCCCAGCCTTTTCACCTCCATTCTCACATTTCTTCCTTTTCTAAGTATGATTTCACGGACTGCCTGAGATCTTATTTTCATCGTATTATTCTAGAACAGCACTGCTTGCACTCATAAAAGTGGGTAAAAAAGAAAGGTCCATTTCTAATGAACCAACAAAAGAAAACCTTAGCAGCTAATTATGCAAATCTCCAGCCCAAGCTGGACCTTTTCACTGCACATTCAATAATGCATTTTAATACCCAAACACTACAAAACAGGCTAAATCTAGAGTCATAACAGTCATGCAAAGGAGTGGTGAAGTAATTAAAGCAAGAAGGGAGTCGTGACTCAAAGGTCATATTAGCGGTTCCATTAAAACTTTAAAAATCCTGGCCAAGTAAATTAAGCCTCCCTGTGCTTCAGTGTAGCTCTTTAAGGGAAAATAAAAAAGCAGGATTAATATTACTGAAAGGAGTATTATGAGCTGTCCACATATTTTCTACCTGAGAATAAAATGTTCCATTAAGTAAGTTTGAGAGGAACAGAGCGGGTGTCCACTGTCACGGCAGAGACGGGGAGGGAAGGAAAAGAACACTCCAAAACAAAAAAAAAAAGCATATTCCCGGAGACTTCATGAATCCTTGCTAACTGGGTGGTTTGGTAGGAGAATGTGTGGTGGAGGTCATCTAAAAATGACCAAAGTATGAATTATATATACAGTTCTGTTGCTGTCAAACACATGAAATATCACAAATTTCACTAATCAAATGCTGCCCAGAGGTGCCCAAACCTCTTCATCAGAATCACCTCCTTAAAAATACTGTTAACAATTCACTAAAATGCAAACTCCTGTCCTAACCACGGACTTCTCAACTCAGAAGAGCCAGGGTGGGTCCCTGGAATCCATCACTGCAGAACTCTGAGGTGATTTAGATGATGGTAAACATTTAGGACCAGCTGAGAATAATTTGTAATTAGATTTCTTAATATTCCTATGTAAATAGATGCTTCTAATGGATTCAAAGACAGTTTGTTCACTTAAATTTATCCTCTGAAATCTTATTAATAATGCCAAATGTTTTACTAGTCCCTGTTGTGATAGATAATACAGGCATGCTTCTTACAGACTCTGGCATGAGATGTTTAACTTAGAAATTAAATGCAAATACAACTTAATTTTCTATCTTGCTATGGCGATAGCATTGTTGAACCAAAAAATAGACTATTACTTAATTTTTCTTTGTTAGAATCAGAGGAACACATGTAGATTCTGTTTTATTAAAATCTTTTTATGTTGAAGCTAATGAGAAAAGTTATAGGTCTAACAAGACTATGTACAAGATTATCTGGGACAGTCCCAGTTTTGTATTCTGACCCACTGTGTCATAATATACTAATTTTGGATCATATGTCTTAAAATTTTAGGATAAGAGCAAAAGGTCATTCTATTTACAGGTTTCTGAAAAAAAGTGTTTGTAACAGTATCATTAAAAAAGTCTCTAACTTAGAAGATAAGAGAACTTTAAGCAAGTTTTTTGTTTTTTTAATTAGAAAACTCCTATGTAATTTTGGCATAGGTACCAGATCACTAAAATGGCTCATAAATAGTATTAGCATCTTAGACTGACCATTTTACTATATTATCAATTTCGGTCATGACATTCATTTTCTGCTTCTTGCCTAAGCTCAACATTTTTCTTCTACTTGGAAAAGAGGAAAACTGAATTTTTTTTAATTGAGAAAAGGGCTATACTGAGTGGTAGGCCCACTGTCATCCTGGTCTCCTTTTATTCTGGGATTTACCTTTATCCTGGTGGTCCCTGAGCTACATAACACTTCACTTTCCATTTCCTCATATTAATTTATATTTACTGTTTTGACAATACGTGGCCAACAATCTTGACTATGCCATTGCGGGAAAGACCCCTTTAGAAATACCACTATCAGTTTGGACTGTGTAGTCCCTTTCTGAAATATAATCTCAGCTTCCTCCCAGATGCTGTCAGCCAAGGAGAACGTATAGCTTCCTCATTACCATAATCAGAGCCATCCTATTCCCAAGACAGCTAAGGGTACCTGCCTTGAAGTACTTCATTCTACTGAAATCCTCCCACCATCATTTTGATGGGTGCATTCGATGGTCAGTCCTGACTGACCACACCTGGAACTGTTCTTCTGGAACAGGAGTAGAAACTAAAACCTCAGTGGATAGGGAAAATTCTATGTCTTTTCTATTCCTATTCTGTAATGTTGAAAATTCCTATTTGTATAATAAAACTCAGTGCTACTTTGCTTTAAAAAAAATCTCTTTTGGAATCTCATTTAACCTAATGAATGACTCTTTTATCTACAGATTTCTCAAAGGATAGTTCTGTTTCCTGTTCTCTGCGAGGAGAAAATGAATGTCTTATTACATTCCTAATAACTACAGATAACGAAGGGAAAACCATCATTCACAGCATTAATGAGAAAGGTGGGTGACATGCCTTCCCTTGCCAATGGTAAGAGATGTTACATGGGAGAGGAGAAAACAACCAGAAAGTTGCTCTGGGTAGCTTGCCAGGAAAGACATTTCCAAATTTTGATGGAGTGCCTCTACTTTCCCAGTGACTGAAAGATACCTGTTGAAAGGTTTGATATGTTCCAACGCCTCTTATTAAGACCAAAGAACAAGAGAAGTGTTTTTGTACCAATCCCTGAAAGCTGGCTGATGAATTGTAGAAAGGTGGACCAATTAAATGCAATGAAAGCAAAAGGTATGTTTTTAGGAAAGACTGACAGGGAAGAGAAGCATAGCAGTCTAAGAGAACGAGCTTTTTTTTTTTTGCGGTTCGCGGGCCTCTCACTGTTGTGGCCTCTCCCGTTGCGGAGCATAGACTCCGGACGCGCAGGCTCAGCGGCCATGGCTCACGGGCCCAGCCGCTCCGCGGCATGGGGGATCTTCCCGGACCAGGACACAAACCCGTGTCCCCCGCATCGGCAGGCGGACTCTCAGACACCAGGGAAGCCTGAGAATGAGCTTTGACTCAGGCAAACCTTGGCTCAAATCCTGCTCCACTACTTCCTTGACATTCTGGAAGATAATTGTCTCTCTGAGTCTCTATTTCCTCATCTGTAAAATGGGAAAAATAATAGTACTTTCTTCTAAGGGTTGATTCAATGATTAAATGAAATAATGCATGTAAAATATGTACCAGTTCATAACCTACCTAATGGGTCTTTAAATGATAATGCTGAGTCGGAAAGATGTGAACAGACAAGGAAGGAAGGAAGTGATCTGTAAAGGAAGTCAGAGTCTGTGAGTTGCTTCTGTGAGTTTTTCTCCTTACCAATTCATGGAGTCAGCTTGGGACTCAGGAAACCCTCACATAAAAATCTCATCTTCAGTGAAGGGGAGAGAGAAACTTGTAGCAGGTAGAAAAGAAATTAGTGGGGAAGGTATTGATACTTTTGTTGAGAAGTTCTTAACTTTTAGTAAGTTTCACCGGGGGAGCTTGTTAAACCGCCAGCCTCCTGAGTCAGCAGGCTGGATGTGTGGCCCAGGACTCTGCATTTTAACACTTCTCCAGGCGCCTCTGATACAGGTGGCTTCCAGACCTCCTCTGAGTGACTCTGCCCTAAAAGCCCTGGCTGCCTTCTTAGATGAGCACAGGTGCCTCACCTTTTCTGTCTTCAGTTAATGATGTGTCCCTAAACCTTCCTGGCAGAAATGACAGCTGCATTAAATCAGACCTCTCCAGATCTTGTCAGCAGCCTCTTCCTCCTTCCCTCAAAAGCTTGAGGCCTAAGTTCCGGCCCAGACCATAGCAGCAAGGGCAGGCTAGAAGACAGATGTGTTCTGTTGTGTGTGCTGGTTTATCGGTGGGCTGACAAAGTATTAAGTCCTGAATTTGAAACCAAGAGTACCAAGCTGCCATCACTTAAGAGTGTGAAAAGCAATGACAAAATTACCAAAAAGTAAGTTCAAGACGTTATGAACTAACCAAGCAAACACGATTAGAAAAGTATCACATTGCAGTGCTGAGGGTCAGGGAGGGAGGGGTCGGCACAATGCAAGAGACAAGTGTATGATGGTGACCTTGCCACTCAGGTGGGCAGAGCGCACCAGGAGACTTGCTCTTGAAAAGCTTCTGTAAATTGACTTCTTTGAAATGCATATGTAAAGGGCGTTGTAGAGGTCATTAGTTAAGAAAATCTAAGGTGAATCCTGCTGTACGAGGAAGAAATACTTTACAGTACGAAAACCGGCCTCCTCATTATGTATTTCATTAAGTCAAATTCTTCAACTACACCCCCATCTTCTGTCTGTGACCATGGCAGTGGCTTTAGCCACTGAAATCAAAGCCATTCCTTATAATATTGATTCTCCTGAAAATATTGATTCTCCTGAAATCAAAGCCATTCCTTATAATATTGATTCCATTGGAGAAGCAAGTTCCAAACAAAAATGAACTTCCAGAGTAAGTTCTGTTTTTAATACAGGGGGTTTTGTATCTAGATGGTTTCATTTTGATTTTTTTTTCTTGTGAAACATTTTGGTTGATAAATGCTTGCTCATTACTGAACTGTTGGGTTTTTCTTCTTTATTCATCCACACAATATGAGTGGTACATCAACATGCCATCTTTCCGAGAGCCCTCAGATGCCCTGATATCTTTTTATTAAAGCTTTTTATTCTCCCTATGCTTTTGTAGCAGGGAATAGTGAGGGGAAAATGATCTCCCAGAAGTTTAACAGGAGTCACCTGACGGCTTCAAGGATGCTTCTTTCCTGGTAAATGTTCGAGCTCCTTGATAGGCCCGGAGCTTCCAGGGGCCCTGAGGACAGAGCCCGTCCCCAGGAATCTGTAGTCCCCTCTCACAGCTTTAAGACCAGAGGATCCCAGGGTAGCCGGTTGGAGGCAAGGAGAGAAAAGAGGCAAAATGAGAAAGGAGGATCTGAAGGTGAAGGATGCCCAGTATTCTTCAAACAAATAGAAAAAAAAAAAAAACACCCAGTGAAGGGTCACCATCAGTGTGTGTGTGAACATAGGGAGAGCTTCACTCATCTTTTTTCCTTTTGGAGGAAATTTCAGCCACATTCCTGAGAGCCACAGTCAGTGAATGATAGTTGGGGAGCCTTCCTAGCAGGGATATGGGTGTGGATGTTACACCCACAGTTTCCAACTTGGAGATTCCAAGCCCTTGAGGTCTTGAGGATAGAAAAGCGAGAAGGGTGCATTTGTTGTAATAATAATAATAATAATAATAACAGCAGCTCTCATTTATTGAGCCCTTACTAATACCATATATCAGGTGTTATGCTATATGTTTTACATGTATTGGTTCATTTAACACCCTCAACAACCATATAAAGCAGGTATTGCTATTATTTCCATTTTGCAGGTAAGGAAATTGAGAAGTTAATAATTTGCTAGGTCCTGCAGCAATTAAGTACCAGCCCTGATTGGGGATCTCCGGCAGTTTGGCCCAGAGCCCGTGCTCTTAACTACCATGCTATACTGCCTCTCACTGGCTGTACAAGCATCATAAATATCTGAATCCCCCAAATAGGTCAGATCAGCACTCTCCCATGTCAGATCAGCACTCTCCCATAGAAATGTTATGCAAACCACATTGTAATTTTAAATTTTCTAGTAACCACATTAAAAAAACATAAAATAATTTTAATAATGTTTTCTTTAATCCATTGCATCCAAAATATTGCTATTTCAGTGTACAATCAATATAAAATTATTAACGAGATATTTTACTTTTTTCATATCAAGTCTTCAACATCTGTGTGTATTTCACACTTAACACAAAACCTAATTCTGAAAAGTCACATTTCTAGTGACTATTGAGCAATAGCCACATGTGGTAGCGCAACCAGATTGGCAGCATTAGAAACTCAGCGCCTTAGAATTAGGCGCAGTGCTGACCCAGACTCAATAGGCAACCCTGGACGGAGCACAGTGATGGAGAAAGCATCTTGCCCCACCTACAAATGTCTTTAGTCTGAGCATCTCAAGAAATACTAAAGAGAGTATGGAAAGTGGAAATTTCTGTTGTGTAATACCTGCTCTGGAGCTTGGGCCAAAATCCTTTCTTGAGAAATGTTTAATTCCCAATGACTCTAAGTTCTTAAAATAATTATCTCCACCAGGCCATGGCTGTTTCTCCATCATTTATTTCCTACTGGAGAACTCTCCTAATTCATGTTCTGACTGCAGGGTCTCAGCAAGCTTCATCTTGCTTCAAGCAGGAACATCCTATGCCCCACCCCAGACATTTCAGTCAAAGATGTAGCCAGTATACATTCTCATTGACACAGGCCTGCCACTTTCTTTGCAGGAGTGTTGCTAACTTATTAGAAGCAGCCATGGTTCATTTGCTATGCTAGAAACAGTCTTTAGATCTTCATACTGTAGTACCTATTTTATTAGCTCCTTTACTTATTTCTGCATAATCTCCTTAAATGGTTTTTTGGCCAAAGCACAAAAGTGTGTGAGGCCAGGCATCATGCTGTTAGGGGGCCATTAATTCCGCTCAAATTCAGATCAGCTATAGATCTTACCTTGAAAGCGGCATGACTAGTCCTGTGTGTATAACCCTCCTTTTTAAATATCTAAAAGCAATAAGAGTTAGGATAAACTGAGCATGATTCATTTCCTCCCAAGTTACCATGGATTTGCCTCACTTCTTGCAGAGGGAAACAGATATTTAATGATAATTTCTGTGTGGGATTTTTTTCTCCCATGAAAGCAAAGGGGGAGCTTAATTATAATGTTTCATTAAGAAATGTATCATCTCCCAGGCATATTGCAAGTATTATTAGTCATTCTGCTGTCAATGAGAGAAGGTACTGAGTAATTGCAAAATTATATTACTATCATCAATAGAGTCAAAATAACATTTCATAGAATGTTCAAGTAGAAAGGATTATACAGAACACCTAATTCCTCAAACTTCCCTGAAGATAAGAATCACTTGGGATACTTTTAATAATAAAAAATTTACGGCTCCATCTAGACCCACCGAATCAGAATCTCAGGGGTTCGGCCTAGCAATTTCAGGGGTGGATTTAATAAGCATGGGCACCTGGGCTTAAATTTATCAGGAAGTTAAGGAAACACTAAACTCCCACATCTTTGTTTTACAGATGAGGGCACTGGGGCTCAGGGAGATGGAGGGACTTGATGGTTTCAGGCAGCTACTGTCCATCAGATGGGAATGGAACCCATCTCTTCTGAACCCAGTCCAGAAATTTTCCAGGACACCAGGGCACTGCATTAGAGTTGAAATAAAACTGAAAGCCATGATTGTCTTCTGTCTATATATTAAAAAGCACAAGTAGTATATTTCCCAGGGGTAGGTTGTATTTAATATTGAGTATAATCTCAATATTAGTATTGAGTATAATCAATACTCAAAATTGAGTATAATCTCCTATATGGTTCAAGAAAATTCATGAAAAAGTGTGTGTGTGTGTTTGTGTGAACACGTTCCATTTCTGCTTTATCATATACCCAGAAGAGACCATCTTTAGTAAACTATAGTCTTTTTATTGATCCTTTAAATATTCCATGTGTGTTAATTGTCACTGTTTCGAATTCGAATTCTTTTTGAGTCAGCCATTCAAGTATCTATCCATTTGCTTTGAATAACCAAACTCTTACTTTATCTTTTGTTCTACTTTGAATGAATAGGGCTACCCTTCAACAAGCAACTCTTTTTTTTTTTTTTTTAAATTCAGCAAAACAAAAGGTGTTACAGAAGGAGAAAAAGTATGGTTGGAAAATTTCATGAGAAGTGTTTTCACTACATCAGAACATTAATTGTACCACTTTCTTAATATAATTTTCTTTGCTTCCACAGATTGTCCAAAACCTCCGAATATTCCCATGATCATGTTGGGGGTTTCGCTGGCTATTCTTCTCATTGGAGTCGTCCTACTGTGCATTTGGAAGCTGCTGGTGTCATTTCATGATCGGAAAGAAGTTGCCAAATTTGAAACAGAAAGGTCAAAGGCCAAGTGGCAAACGGTATGTGCACACTTAGGGGCTACTCCTTTTCCTGTTTAAAAGATGGGATGTCGGCTTTCTTCTGAGCTGGGAGAGTTAGAATGTCATGCTCTTTCTCTACTCCTCTCACCACGTCCCCAGCAGCTTACTTCTGTTCTGCTTTGGGGACAAAGGGACCTCTGTCCATTATCTGGGACCCAGATAGCCCTCACGGCATACATTTGTCTCTCAGTGCAATGAGGATTTCCCCTACTCTGAAGCGTCTCGTGAAACTCCTTATACTGTATAGCTACTTAGAAACATCAAGGAAATGCCTCTTATTCTTTACCACCAGGAGGATCCCGCAGGTCCCATTTGATAAAGTATAGGTGCTGTATCTAAATATTTCCATAACTCGGTTGTTAGAGCTAATGGAATAATGTTCATGAGTAGTATGACAGTTCATGCCGATTTCCGTGGAAATACTTATGACTCATAATAAGTTACAAAGTCAAGAAGGCTTTTTAAATACTGTCCAGTTAGTTTTTCTGAAAAACATAAATTTTAAACAGCTACCTGAAAAAAAAACCCCAAAGTATCAACTTTTAAATATATGTACTCAATAAATGTAATTTATGTGTCTCCTCTTCACAGTAGGCAAACACAAAACAGGACTCCAATTTTCTGTGTTTCTTTTCCACAGGAGAGATAATTCCATTTCTAGAGGCCCACAGAAACAATTTCATGGTTTTAATTTCATCTCTCTCTCTCTAATGGTGTGTCCAGCTATCTGATAGCAATTATCTTACATTGCTGATTCTAAAAACAGCGATATCACTGGAGGCAATACAGGCAAATACAATGCTCCTTTGGGTTCATCTCCCCAAGTAAATTGATGTTAACACTTTTTGCTCTAGGTCTATAATATCTTCAATACCTAAAGCAAATGGAATGTTCTGTTTTGGATAAATTTATCTTGATAAGGAATGTTTATATCTTGTGCAGTTATTTTGAAACAACTATAATATATGGTGCAGCACAATGGACAATGAAAGTTTTTATCTACTTTATCTTCCCATTAAAAATGCCTTTAGACAGAACAACCAAATGCAATGTATGGATCTTGTTTTGATCCTGATTTGAACACTCTAATATATATTTTTGGACAACTGGAAAAAAGTTAATACAGACTGGTTATTAGACTGATAGCTAGGAATTATGGTTAATTCAATTAGGTATGATAATGGCATGAGGCTTTGCTAGAAAATAATTAAGGTTTATAATGAAAAAGGAGTGAAGGCTGGGCTTGCTTTTAAATAATTCAGCCAAAAGAGAGAGAGAGAGGGATAGTTAAGCAAGTGTGGCAAAATCTTCATAACTATTGAATCTGGGTCTACAGAGGTTCCTGATACAGCCTTCCTCTTCTTCTGTGTGTGTGTGGAGTTTTCCTGATTAAACAAAACCCTTAGGAATGTCAAGTGAGGATTTGCAGTGAGGATATAAGGTATCCGTCTCTAACGAGGTAAAAATGTAACCTGACAGGTTAGTTTGGTGACTTAGAACCTAGTGCTATGAGGCCAAAGTGTTGGAGCAATTAACTTCACCTGACCCCCTGGCCACAGATGCTGTTATTAACTCTCATCCGCTGCCTGGCAGAGGTCAGAAGGCAACCAGGCAAAACAATCTGATTAGTGTGTACTCGTCAATCCCAAACTCCCAATCTATTCCTCCCCTACCCCACCCTTTCCCCTGGTAACCATAAGGTACACACTACTATAGATAAAACAGATCACCAACAAGGACCTACTGTATAGCGCAGGGAACTCGGCTCAATATTCTGTAATAACCTAAATGGGAAAAGAATTTGAAAAAGAAGCAAGCAAACAGACAAAAAACAATGTGATTCAGTTGGCGCAAAACACGATAGCAGCAGTTAGTCCAACAACCCCCAGCCCAGTGAAGTAGTCTTGACACTTTCGAATGTAAGAAAACTGAGGCTCAGAGAGGTTAAGAGACTTCCCAAACTGTTGGTCCATAGTGGAGCTAAAATCCTAATTGCAGCCTCTTCTTCCAAGCACAGCCTTGACCCTCCTAGAAGGAAGAGGCAGGTGTTCGCAAACAAGCGCTTGGGCAATTATGTGATGTGTATCTACTAACCAGCATATTTTCATGTTCTCCTACAAAGGCATGAATACTGACAAATGATTAATATCTTTAAAATAACATTTTAATTAACAGTTAATTTCCCCTAAAACATGAATTGTTTTCCCTCAGGATGTAGAACATGACTGAAATTCAAATGCTGAATTTTTGCTGTCTCTTCACCTAAAATAGAACAAAAATATGCATTAAACAGATAAAAGCATAAAAGAAAAATATTATTCCCTGTTAAATTGAGTTTCTTTGAATAACAAGCGTTTGATGTTCTGGACTAGATAATGACTGGGTCATAATTATTCACTTGGATGCAAAAGAGGTTTAATTCAAATAACTCAATTCAAATTTCACTAATATGTCCTATTGGAAAAAAAAGAATATTGCTCAGTGCATCCATTTTGGGGTCCTCGATTTGATTTTGTTTTTATCTAAAACCTGTTTCTTCTTGAAGAACTGAATTTGGTCTTCAAACCCCTGGGGATCTCCGGGGACAGTAGTGGGACCTCTGACCCCTAGGCCCCCATTAGACTCTAAAGGTGACAGAGCTCAGGATGCGAAAGAGCTTTGTCCTTGCCTCCTGAAACATTTCCTTCATCGTAGCTATGAAGAAAGGTTACCTTTTATTATGCTTTTAGATATTCTTTATGAAAACACAAAGGGAAGATATTTAAATCCATTTTTGATTCAACATTTTTTCTAGGATGACAAGTCATTAACTAGAGGCAAAAATGTTCAGTCTGACATTCGTTGCAGTCATGGATTGATTTTGTACTGTGCTAAGCAAATCAGGTCTGCGTTTGGCAGTTAGGCAATCATTAAGGGAGCTGTGGGTCGTGACAGCGAGCTTTCTTAATACCACTTTTTCAAGCTCTAAAAATGTGCCATTGCCTTTGTAAAATCCACAGCCTAAATTAGCAACCCCCAGACTCCTGGGGGAATCAGCCTGGTCACCCCAGATGGCTGGGGGAAACCTGACCTTGTCTAAATAGTGCAGGAGTGCAGACCCACCCGAAATGGAGCCAGACCTGAACCTGTGTCTCAGCTGGAAATCCTAGGTAGGGAGGTTGCCACCTACGTGGCACTAGAGGAGGCTGGTGGGACATTGCCACACTTTCACCTGCCAACAAAATCCTGTTTGAGCTCATTCTCCTAAGTTCTGATCATCAGCTGAGGACAGGAAAAAACACTACTGCCCCCTGACAATGTATACTTGCTGTTCCCCACTTTTAAGCTTCCACCTTACCCTCCTACTGTGGTGGGAACTGCTTCATCCCTCAACCCTATTAGCATGCCCAGGCCCTATAACTAGCTTCTTAAGAGATGCTCCCCCCACCACTAATATTGTAGACCTTGATAAACAAAGTTGCTTCAAAACACAGAATGAAAACTGCATAATCAAAATTAAACATTCAACTAAATGTCCGCAAAATAGCATTGTGTATTCAGTCAATTGCAACTCAAGGCACCTCCTCTGTCGTGCATATAAATTATTTTTAGTGTGGGATGTTTGACGTGATCTGGGATGGGGCCCACAACAGAACTCCTAGTCCTACAAAGATCTTCCCTGACCCTGCTCACAGACTATTTACTCTTAACCGAGTGTCTTTTCTGTTTCCTAAGTCCCTCTATTCCTCCAGGACAGTACCCCACCCATCATTCCCAGCCTACACATTTTACTTTTTCCATCTTTCCTCTTCAGTTGAGTCCTTTATTCTTCTGTAGCCAACTTAAACTTAATAGCTTGCAATCTCTTAAAGTTAATAGAATTCTACTCATGATTTTTGTTTGTAAACAAGACTCCACTTGCATCTAAGACCACATAAGTCTGCCCTACACCCTCCAAATCTCAAGTTCTTATTGTAGTAGGACTAAGTAAGGACTGTAGGGTCCTTATGATTATCCAGGCTGACCTCAGGAGTAGAAGCAATATGGTGACTTGGCCTTCACTCATCATCCACCACCAGGTAACCTCTTCTATTTTTGCCTTCATTACTGAGATAGCATCTCTCTCCAAAGGCACATGGACAAAGGTAACGTGTTACTCAGTTAGAGGTCAGGCCACTGACTCTGGGCAATGTAGAAACAGGTGCAGGTGTGGTTCCTCCTCACAATGAAGACACTGTAGCGAATCCAAGGGCAACAAGTGGGAGAGGCCAGGGAATGGTTTTCAGTTTTATTCAGTTCCTCTGAGAGGCAAGAGAAATGTACTGAGGAGACAAGTACAATTGTGTTTTTTTCAAACCTATGCCTAGAAATTGCTACCATCTCTGCAGTTCATGGGATAAGGAGACCAATGTATAACATTTAGTAATTTGGAAGGTTAGAGGTGGTACCCAGACTCCATAATACTCAGAAATGGGCTTGGAAATGTTGAGTCCCAAAGCCCTGGGGGGACATATCTTTAGTACCCTCTCTAGGACCTAAAAGAAAAGGAAATTCCAAATGTGAAGAAGAGTTATAAGTAAGTACTAATAAGGAGAGGCAGCATTTATTAAACACTTACTATGTGCCAGGCACCTGCTGAAGTACGTTACCTCGTCAACCTTGGGAAATGGGAGGGAAGAAACTGCTCCTCACCCAGACATTATTCCTGCCTGGAACAATGAAACCAAAGGAGAGAAGTGGGAGGATCAGGCTGGGCATTTCTCCAAACACCTAGAGAGCTTTGGTCCTTCTGGTCCTGGTGACGGCACCTGGAAACACATCTACAGCCAAACAGCACAACTGAATTATCCAGGCTTTGGCACACAACCTTTCTATTGCCGCAAGGACAAAGCTGTCTTGCCCAACCTGCCTTGGGACCTGTACTCCTTCATGAGCCCAGCGTCCCCCATGTCAGTCTCTTGTGACTCCCTCCTTCCCACATTGTTATTCTCTAGTAAGGAAAAGCCACTGAATTCTTTTACTATCCACATCAGGTGTTTGCTGTCCTGGGGATCTTTCTCTGCTTCTCTCAAGCAGCTAGCTGTCACTCTTTCTGAATTTTGGTCTCATTTTAGCAAGATTATTTGTGCCCTTGTTTGATGCCTCTCACCAGCAACACATTTCTTAAAGGCGGATACTATGTCGTTCATCTTTGTGTGCTTCTACCAGTTCACTTTTCCCATTTTTATTTTTTACATTTCACTTTTGGGTCCCCTATTGGTTCATTCTATTCATTCAATAAATTCCGAGTGCCTACTGTGAGCTAGCTTTCAGCTCTGATAAAACGGCAGTGACCAAAACAGCCAAAGTCTTGTTTTCTATCCACGATTTTAGTGCATTTCCAAAAAGGGTAAGATTTCTAGGTTGCACGCATAGGACTGGTTCTTCATAATAAAAAAAATAAAGATGTATACATTTTTAAATGCTAAAATTATGACATATCAAATTAATCAAAACTATTCAAATGCCTTTCAAGATTGAGCCTGACTCTCAACTTCCAATCTGTTATACACAATGAAATTATTTAGCTATATTAAAACCATGTAATAACATAATATACATACTTTCATTTGGACCTTTTTTTTTTTTTAGGGAACCAATCCACTGTACAGAGGCTCCACCAGTACCTTTAAAAATGTAACCTATAAACACAGGGAAAAACAAAAGGTAGACCTTTCCACGGATGGATAGAACTACTTTACGCACGGAAAAAGTCTGTTTCACTGATATGAAATGTTAAAGCAGTATTTAATTTTTCTTTCTTTGTTGTTTCAAAATGAGGTTGGTTTAAGATAATAATAGGTCATTTGGAGATCAGTCATTCTCTGTGTGAAGGTTAGAGACTATGTTGGCAGGTTCAAAATAATCAAGAAGAGAAATATCCTTAAAAAAGGGGTGACTTTGGGGATCATTTCAGGAATACTAACTCTGTTGCATTAATGCCTCAAAAAATCATCAAAATAATTCATGGGGGCCTGATTTGCATTTAAAAAATGTTTGAAATTAGAATCTCATTTCTTGCAGGAATACCTGACGTCTTTGTCTCAGCAAAGTCACAAAGTCCATATGCTCACATTATATACTCACACTTGCCAATGAATTCTAAACTTTTAGTAAATCTGCCCTTTCCTAAAGGAGGATTTTTTTTTAATTTATGAAAAAATGAGATGCTGACTTTTATTTCAGCCGTAGGATGCAATTCTTCCAAAAATATCCCACGTGTAAGAATGAAAATGAAGTGTTAATAATTTCTGCGGATTTGAATGTACCCAAAAGTCAAGTATTTTGTTTTACAGATGAAGAAGAAGTAATTTATAAATTAGGAAGTCACCAATAAAAAACAAAAATAACAAGCCTATCATTAGATTATGTTTAATTACCTGAAAATAAACTTCTATACTCAGTTTCCCTATTGACCCTGAGTTTTCAAACTATTACTCCTTCTGTATTTCTCAACCCATTTTATCAGTTTCACAGTCATGTAAACCCTGTAACTGTCATGTGAAAGTTTTAATTTCTTGTTTAAAAATTTACTTTAAATGGTTAGATAGCTTATTCAAAAAGAGCTCCAATAATATACAAAAGGACCATGGGTTAAACAGAATAAAATTGTTAGTGGTTTTAAATCAAACACATCAAGAGTACACAAGTCTCTCATGAGTAATAGGCTTATTTAAACCTATATTCTTTTCTCATTTGCATAACACAGCTTGCACATTTCAGTTGCATATGGTGAATATGTTACTTTAAAAAGTAAGATTTTACTTGCAAAATACATGTGGGTAATTAGGGATCCATAGGTTAATTGAAGAGATGAACTCTGTAGAATATTATTTTTTATAGTTAATACTGTTTTACAAAACACTTTCATCTCATTTGATCCTCACAAGGAAACTAAGCCTCAGAGAGTGGGTAGAACTGGTCCAGAACTGAGGTCTTGTAGGTCCAAGCCATTGCTTCTTCCCACAGGGTGAGACTGACTCTTGTCAGTGAAATGATAGAAAGATTGTGTTAAGTAAGTGATAACTACCATTTGTTTGATAATGTAGTGACTAAGCAAATAGCACTTAAACTACTGGAATGTAGGTGAGGTCTTGTGCTTTTGCGCAACGTTTATTACCTTTGAGTAAATTGTCATGTGAAGCCTTTGATTAGGTGAGTACTTCATTAGGTAACGGAGGCTTCACATTCATCCACTGAACTGGCACAGATTAATCTACAGTAAGTCTCTTCAATTCTATCAGTTAGCTTGGTACACATTTGATCACTTGGAGACTTTTTTGTTTTCAGGCTTCTAAATAACTCAGGTAAATTAGACACTTGGGTAGTATACAGTTATACTAAAAGAATTACTAATCACTTGGGAAACCTGAAGGGCTGATGTACCCATACGTTCCTGACTGAAGCTCAGGGTCAGTGGGAAATCTAGAGCAAGAAGGAAGTTGCAATACCAATGACACAATAGTGGTATTCATCTCTACATGTGATATTTTTGTATTATTATTGGAATGGGGTTTTAGAATATATAAATTTCCTTTGTGTATATATTGGGGAAGGTAGAAAAGAATCTGCTATTTCTCTGAATACTGTTTTGACCCAAGGCTGGACCTTGAAAAGGCCAAAACATTAACAGTAGTACTTCTGTTCACTGAAGAGTTATGTTACGTGATGATAAAATGGGTTTTTTGTAAGTTGTTTTATTGTATTTTGTGTTGACATAAATAAACATGGTAATTTAAACAATGAACTTTAGATGAATGGTAATTCCTTTTATTTACATGACACAAAACCCTCTTCTTGGATTTCTGGATCCCTGGGTGACCTGTTCTGACCGCCTTGCTGGTCTCAGTCTGGGGCCAAGGAGAAGAGCAGAAAGAGACAGCCACCAAAGGCAGGAGACAGCAGGGCATGGGCTGTAATTTGCTGCGTGTTTACAATACTGAAATCACTAGGTTTTTAAACAGGCCTGGACATTACCTCACATTTTGTAAAATCAAGATCTTTAGGGTAAGTGTTTTGGGCTGAACTGTGATTCTCACCCCAAAATTCACATTCTGAAGTATTAACCTTTAGTACCTCAGAATATGACTGCATTTGGAGATAAGAAATTTAAAGAGGTAATTAAGTTACAATGAGGTAACCCTAATCCAGTATGATTGGTGTCCTTATAGGAAGAGATTAGGTCACAGACATGCAGGAAGGGAAGATCACATAAAGACACAGGGAGAAGACGGCTATCTACAGCCCAAGGAGAGAGACCTCAGAAGAACCTGCCAACAACTTGATCTTGGACTTCTGGCCTCCAGAATTGTGAGAAAATTAATTTCTTATTTTTAGGCTCCCCAGTCTGTGGTATTTTGTTATGGCAGCCCCAGCAAACTAATACAGTCAGGTAGTGCTAATCCATTTGTATTAGGTTGGCCAAAAAGTTCCTTTGGGTTTTTCTGTAAGATGCTATGCGAAAAACTCGAAAGAAATTTTTGGCCAACCCAATAGATTCCAGGATGCCATGCTCATTTTCCAAATCAGAAAAATTAAGCAGAGAAAGACCCACTGCTCACAAAAGGAGTCAGCTTAGAAAAAATCCTTTCCCTCAGAAAGACCCTCTCTTTACAAAAAGACAGGGGAAGTCAAGTCAAGAGTGCTAATATTCAGAAACAAGCTGTTTCTTGTAGACGAAAGGCCAGATGTCTGGAAATCCAGAAACTGCTTCCACTTTGAATAGCTCTGAGAAAGTCACTTTTCTCCTTAGTTTTTCCATCTGTTAGGTGGTGGCAGTTCCTGTCTTTTCTAGCACCTATAACAATCCCCAACACATAGCAGGGGCTCAATAAATTCATTCAATCTGTATTGTTGAGTACCTAATATATGCCAGACACATTTCTTATGAATATGGATTCAGCAATGAACAAAATAACCAATCCCTGTGCTCCCAAGTCGGGGAGAAGAAAATAAACAAATAACTATACACTATCAGGGTACTGGATCCAGTTTACACACATCCCAGATCCCCTTGTCTCCACCTGTTCCCTGGGTCTAAGCTGGGAGTTGCTCCAACACCTACTCACACAGTTCCCTTAGGGGTAGAGCCTCAACTTCCACCTAACTCCCCAGGGGTCGGGGGCCACAACAAGTCCTGTGCCCAAGTCCGGAGTGGCAGCTAAACCTGGGTAATTAAGAAAACAGAAATGTTAAAAGAAGAATGCAAGAATAAGTCGATCTGAGTTGAGCCATTAAGAGGAAGGGAAAGAAACAAAATGTTTACCCAGCTACATTTGGGGAAGAGGCAGGAAGTATGGGGGGAAAGGGAAAAGAAAGTTTTTGGGACAGCTACGCTGGGCGATATTGAGAATGAGATACATGGGGGTGGGAGTGGCTGGCTGTTCATTTTAAATGTATTCATCCTTTGGGGCCTGCTGTTCCCCTGACAAAGGCATCCTGCAGGGCTCCAAGGCAAGAGTGAGACGGCCCAGCACCATGGGGATTTCAGCTGAGCAGGATTTAATCTGGTTCAGGTTTAACCCTCCTCAACATCAGAAACAGTCGTGCCCTGAAATACTCTTGTGAAACCCCCCAAATGGAAGACCCCGAATCCTCCCAAAGCAAGCAAGAGTCCTCTGAATCACTCTCTTCGCCTCTCCACACCCATTTCTTCCAGCACTTCTTGAAGGGACATGATACGACAGAAGCGATCCCACCAATAATATTTTTAACTGCAGGAGAAAGTTGATCTCTCAAGAGGGTAAATTTATTTAAATGTTGTTCATAATGATTTTATATCAGCCTCATTTTATGGAAATCTAAATGGGAAAAAATCTCATTATTCATTCCCCTTATTCAGAGGGAATGAAAAACAGGGATTAAATGAAATGTGATAAATAGAAATTCTCCCTTTTATTAAATTTCATTATACAGCAGCAGACTCAAGCCAATACAGCTAAAAAGCAAGGGAACTTAAGTGATCGGGGCCTCTGTTAATAGCTGGACTAAGACGCTCTAGTACTAAATGAGTAGAGTTTTGCATGAGGCCAGGATGGTGGGCAGTGGTCAAATAGTCATTACTTGGGCCAACGTATGAATTCTTCTGAGCTGTGGACTGTAGGCTGTTAAATGTGGACTGTAGGCTGTTAAATGTGGGCTGTAGGCTGTTAAATGTGTGCTGTAGGCTGTTAAGTGTGTGCTGTAGGCTGTTAAATGTGGGCTGTGGGCTGTAGGCTGTTAAATGTGGACTGTAGGCTGTTAAGTGTGGGCTGTAGGCTGTTAAGTGTGGGCTGTGGGCTGTGGGCTGTGGGCTATAGGCTGTTAAATGTGGGCTGTAGGCTGTTAAGTGTGGGCTGTAGGCTGTTAAGTGTGGGCTGTAGGCTGTTAAATGTGGGCTGTGGGCTGTAGGCTGTTAAATGTGGGCTGTAGGCTGTTAAGTGTGGGCTGTAGGCTGTTAAGTGTGGGCTGTAGGCTGTTAAATGTGGGCTGTAGGCTGTTAAGTGTGGGCTGTAGGCTGTTAAATGTGGGCTGTAGGCTGCTAAATGCCGCCTCCCTTGTGCTTTACAGGCATCCAAATGTGAATCACCCTAGGCTGAGCAAAGGGTCAAATATGTGATCTTCTGTTCTCTCCCACTTGGCTGCACAACCAGCAAAGAGGGAGCAGCACGGGCAACTTAGGAATTCTTCCTCTCTTAAGCTTGTCCCGGAGCTAGACCCTGGGAGAGACCAGGCCCTGGAAGGCACAGATTAGACTCACACATGCTCTTTGGTGTTGTGAACCACTTCAAGGCTTTACAAATCCCACAGAAGTTCTAGATCAGTTTGAAATTTCAATCTGATCTTTGAGATTTCTAGGTACACGTTTAATGAGGAGACTTACTGCTCAAACAGTATATGCATTTCTAGCCTGATATGTGTTTACATTCATGGTCCTTGTATAGTAGCCAACCCAGTTCCAGGTCAACATTGAAAGACAGTGCATGATGAAACACCACTGTTTGTCAATAACTGATTGGGGAAAAAGTCGCTGTGTTTTTTTTTTCATCCAGCTGGCTTTGCTAGACCTAATATCAGTGTGTGTTTGTGTGCATATATACATACATATATATTTCTTCCTTACTCTAATAGATGTATCTTATTAGATACATCTATTATTTTAATGGAGGTATTTATTGTTTCTTATTTTAATAGGTGTAACTTACTAGTATTAAATAACTTACATTGTTAATAAAAATAGGTAACATCTACTGTTCCAAGAGCTTTTTATATGCTCATTTATACAGAGCTCACAACCATCCTTTGGAATGGTATTATTGGTATCTCCTGTTTTACAGATATTAAGTAACTTGCCCAGGTCACAAACTTAGCAAGCTTTGAAGCCAGGATTTGAACTCTGGATTTGGAATCCATGTTCTTAACCACCATGCTCTACTGTCTTATAAATCACAGTTAAGGACATAATAATGATAAAAGCCACCATTCATTGATTATCTACCATAACCAGCATTATGTAAAGTATGTTATGTATCTTATTGTATTTAGGCTTGTATTGTTTTCCCCACTTTACTAAGAGGGAAACTGGCATTCAGAAAGCTGAGGGAAAAGAAACGAAATTGAGTTATTTGTAGTGAGGTGGATGGACCTAGAGTCTGTCATACAGAGTGAAGTAAGTCAGAAAGAGAAAAACAAATACCACATGCTAACACATATATATGGAATCTAAAAAAAAAAAATGGTTCTGAAGAACCTAAGGGTAGGACAGGAATAAAGACGCAGATGTAGAGAATGGACTTGAGGACACGGGGAGGGGGAAGGGTAAGCTGGGGCAAAGTGAGAGAGCGGCATGGACATATATACAAGGGCAGGATTTTGACCTGAGCGCATCTCACTCTGAAGCCTCCGTCTTAATCACCATACTATCCTGAAGGTCAATGGCAGTGCTCACCTTTGGCTCTGCCCCTTCCTCTGTATGCCAAGAAAGGCGCAACTACTAATCTGCATCTGGTAGGATATGTCTTAGAGTTGCTTTCCCAGATGTAATCATGGATTTGCCCTGAACCACGTAGGCTTCCCTGCAGGGTTATGATCAATCTAGCTATAAAGTAAAGACCCTTTCAGGGCATCAGACTCTAACCAGCCAAGTTAGCCAGCCTGAGCATCAGTGTGGGGCGTGTCCAGCTCAGTTCTCTTTCTAGAGCCCTGCCTGTCACCCTTTAAGGCAGATACCTCAGAGGACTGCCACCATGCACACATGGGATCTTCACATTGTGAGTTCTGGCAGGAAAGTTTAGGATGTTTTGGAGGTAGGGATCTTGACATGTCAAGGAAACTTCTCTCAGCAGCAAAGACTTCTATATCCACAGGGGCGTTTTGTGGGACGCTGGTGTTTTATGCTAAGTGGGTGGACTTGGTTATCTGACTGGAGAGCCCCTGTCTTCCTACAAGTCCTTGCTGAGCACACACATTGCTCTCCTCACTGCCCCCCAGCCACCCTCGGGGCGGCTCCAGCAGAAGCCAATACCTGCAAGCCCTCATCTGGCACCTCAGAGAGGCCCAGCCTGGGCGGCAAGACAGAGAACTTGGAGGGAAAAGTGGACGAGTGCCCCCACTTTGCTAGCTAATTAATTAGAAAGGAGAGGCAGGAGTGGGGCTGGGTTGATGGTGATGGCAAAAGAAATCAGAAAATAGTAATGACTGTGGCAGGAATGGCTCTCCAGTATGGGTAATTAGGAAGCCCTTGTTGTGTTTGTTTGTTTCCCCAAACAAGCTAGTGGAGATACAAGTTGTGATTAGTCTTTGAAATACTAAAGGTGATGATTACCATTTGCTTAAAACTTCTTTTAAGAGTTCTTCTTAGGCTACAGTGTTTAAAGTGCTCAAATTAAAGTTGTAATCGCCTTTATGAAATGTCTTACAAAAAAAACACTTCTTAATACTACTAATAAACTTAACAGTTATTTCATAATTCTCCCCTTTGATTAACAACTATTTTGTTTCATACTTTTTAAAAATAAAAACTATGCTTCTTTTATTTGTTTATTCATCTCCTGTAATAAATGACTATATTCTACTATATTCTCTACAAAATACTATTGGTTTTATAAACACTGCAGTGGGAAAATGAACATTTAAATTAAGCAGACTAGCTATTAAATGTATCTTGCATAGTTTTGGTATATTTTTTATTTTATTTTATTTTATTTATTTATTTTTTTTTTTTTTGCGGTACACGGGCCTCTCACTGCTGTGGCCTCTCCCGTTGCGGAGCACAGGCTCCGGACGCGCAAGCTCAGCGGCCATGGCTCACGGGCCTAGCCGCTCCGTGGCATGTGGGATCTTCCCGGACCGGGGCACGAACCTGTGTCCCCTGCATCGGCAGGCGGACTCTCAACCATTGCGCCACCAGGGAAGCCCAGTTTTGGTATATTAAATGCTATTTCATTGATTTTAAGAAGTGTGTCAGATTTTGGAAACTCTCTTACTAAGAAGATGGAATTGGAGAAGAAAAATATAAATAAAAGAAGATTAAAAACACTGGGAATAATAAAAGAGATGAATTTGTCATAAAGGTAAGAAAATACATACAATGTTTTTCTTAGGCTTTCTTGGTCATGTTCAGTCATTATTTGGTTTATTCAGATCTAATACTAATTTTAAGAGATAACCAGCCCATGCTTTAATAAAACTCTATGATTAATTAAAAAACCTGAAAATGACTTCAGTTCCAGATGCACACAGGAAAGGACACATAGTAATTTTTTTTTTTTTTTTTTTTTTTTGCGGTACGCGGGCCTCTCACTGTTGTGGCCTCTCCCGTTGCGGAGCACAGGCTCCGGACGCGCAGGCTCAGCGGCCATGGCTCACGGGCCCAGCCGCTCCGCAGCATGTGGGATCCTCCCGGACCGGGGCAGGAACCCTCGGCCCCTGCATCGGCAGGCCGACTCCCATCCACTGCGCCACCAGGGAAGCCCGATACATAGTCATTTTTACGCTGCAGCTGCAAAGAAACTTTCTTGGCACACAAAGTTACCTTTTAATATCCTAGACTTAGATGTAGGCAGTAACAGGGTGTGAATATTTAATGTGTCTAACTTCACATACTGAGAAGTTCACAGGGAAGAGGTAACAATCTGACAGACACTCCTGTCCTCATCCGGCTTCTCTCTATCACTACTGCATGTATTCTCACCTATTTCCTAGGGTTGTTGTGAGAATTAAATGAAAGTATATATTAAAGTACTTGACATATACACTCAGTAAATATGCAGGAAATGATAGCTGTGTTTATTAACTGAGGGCCTCCAATAATCCCTTCTGTCAAAAAGAGCAGAGTATCCAAGGTGGGCGTCTAGGTATGATTGGAGAAGTGGGGATATAAAGGGAAGAGGTCAAACGGAAGACAAATTTCAGAAAAACCATGGAGTACACGAAAAAGAATAACGTAGAAAAGTCTCTGATACCATGAGCTAGATAACTGAGAACAAGGGTCAAACTGTAAGAGGAGAATGCTGGTTCTGAGTATATGGGGTGACAGCTTCTTAAACCAGCCCTTAAAAGAATTCTGTGTAAACTGAAGTCTGACCTGCTAAACCCTGAGGCCTATTGTGAGGCCCCTTTGAAAACAGAGGGACACAGTAGAGAGGAGCTGCCTCCAAATGGCGAAAGAAAGACAGATGGTCTCTGTTGGTTGGGAAGGCAGAGCGTCCGGCTGTGGTGCAGAGGTGAGTGGCCATCATGGGACAGGTCCTGCTAGGGCTGCTTGTGGAGCAGAGCCCACAAGCTCAGGAGGGATCACACTGGGTGACGGGAGCCTCAGGGGGGGCCTGGAGGCACAGACTCAGCTCAGGCAGTGGAGTTGGAGTGATGTTCCGGGCCTGGGTGTGGTACCATGTAGGCAGCTGCCAGAAAGACCACCACCAAGTTGCCATAGAGCATGGGACATGCCCCCTGGGGATCCCCAGATACTAGAGGTGAACATGAACCTCAGAAGAGGTCCCTTAAGTCTTCTAGGTACCATGATGAAAAATACCACCAGCGAAATTCAGGTCTCAATGTTAAAAAGACTTTATTCATAACCCACTGGGTGCTGACACTTGGAAGGGTTTGGGACTCAAAGGACAGACATATCTGCTACGGAGGCAGACAAAGGAAAAACAATTTCGAGCAACATTTCTCAAATTAACATTTGTACACCCGTAGAGGTCATTGCTCAGCTCTAAAAATAATTTCACAATAATGTATCTCACTTAGTCCTTTCCCTAGCCAGTCCCCCACGAGGGGCAGCCCAGAAAACAAATCGCAGGCTTTTCTGAGAAACAGGAAGGCAGTAGGGAAAATTGGGGGGTGGGAGACAGAGAGTAGAGGAATCATGTAGGTCGTGAGGACCTATAGGCAAAATTAAGAATTCCGATGGAAATAACAAGGCCGCAACTATTTATGATAAATAACGAACACAAGTAACAGATTTCAGATTTCAATTTTTAAGAAACTCAAGCTAACAAGCCAAGACCAGTTCAGATTTGGGCTTAACCTTTCTTGAAAATAGTTGCTCTTACTAATAAACTGGAATTTGCCTGAAGAGAGAGCACAGTCAGAACATAAAAGATGTAGTGAAAAGAGATGCAGATTTTCTGTAGCTCACGCAGGTGAGTCACACAACCCCCTCAGGGTGTACAATGAAAGGCAGAGGACCAGAGGAAAAACCCAAGGCAGAGTATTTCCTCACCCTGGAGGAAGTGGAATGGTATAGAAAGTACTGTCGAGCTGCCTGGGTGATTTGGTTTAAGCACAGCATCGCTTTATCCAGCCCCCAGAGGGCAAGTGTGCTGTCCCCAGAACGGGAAGTTAAATTACTCTGGAAATGACACTAGTGAAAATAAGCACAAATGGAGATGATTAACCCCTGTAGAAATAACCCAAGAGACCATCTTGGAATAAGTGACTCAGGAAAATGTGGATATCCATAAATAGAAATAAGACAACTAGAAAAGGGCTGGAATGTAATTTCTATAAGAAAGACCCAAGACAGTTGATGGTACTTTCTACTCTATGGTCTGAGGAAAGCAATGCTAATGGAAGGCAAATGGTTTTCATGGAGCCTAGGAAAAGAAAGGTGAAGAGAAGACCTGGTCAGTGTTTTTCCCGCACTGCCTAAGATGGACCGGAAGCTTCGGAAACAGGGATGCCCTGGCCTGGAAAGGGATGGCTGCTGGAGTGCAGATGGGACCCCTCATCAGGCTTCTCAGGGTGAATGCCTAGTGCAGCCCCTTGTCGTTCAAATACCATTTCTGTGAAATTGGATGGAAACCTCATGTCCCAATGTTAGAATCATTCATAAGACTATGGGTCTGAAGTATTCTCCTTAAATAAAACACAGACTTCTAAAAACTTTTTATTGGAGTATAGTTGATTTACAGTGTTGTGTTAGCCTCAGGTATATGGCAAAGTGAATCAGTTATACATATACCTATATCAACTCTTTTTTTTTTTAGATTCATATAGACCATTACAGAGTATTGAGTAGAGTTCCCTGTGCTATACAGCAGGTTCTTATTAGTTATCTATTTTATATATAGTAGTGTGTATATGTCAATCCCAATCTCCCAATTTATCCCTCCCCTACCTTATCCCCTAGTAACCATAAGCCTATCTTCCACATCTATGACTCTACTTCTGTTTTGTACATAAGTTCATTTGTACCCTTAAAAACACAGACTTTTTAGCCCAGACACTTCAGTAACATGCTTCTAAGATTTTACATCTAACTTGGCTGCTCAGATTTGATTGGTTGGTTTGTTTTTTGTTTACTCATTGGTTCTGAAGTCTACTCATTCTAGCTAAGTGTGAAATGCATTACCGTATGTACTAATCACACACACACACCACACATACTCCTTGGGACAAAACCAAGCAGAGTCATAAGCCTTTGAAAAAAAATGTTATTTTACAGATTTCTAGAGTCCCTTATGTTAGTGTTTTCTTCCTGTCTCCTGCTTCCCCTCATCTAAAGGTCAAATGCAGATGTGAGAAAAAATATCCCTAAAAAAAAGACATTTCTGCTTTCAAAAAAAGACAGAGTAATGGGGACCAACCAGATTTACCTTGCCACCTGTATAAACAAAAACAAACAAATAAAATACATGAAACAATGGTTTTCAAGACAACGGACATCAGGCATTAAAGGGCAGTTATCCCTGAGATATAGGAAACAAACAAGGTGAGTCCCTGTTGGGCTGTATCCCTCAGGCTTGCAAGCCCTCTATTTGCCCAGCCTCAAGACTGAAGAAAGAGCCCAGAGTCAGCGACAGAGACATCAATGGTTTAATGGATGGAGGGAATCTTACATGTCTGAAGCAAGGTCCTGGAGTGACACCCTACCCAGTGAGTCAGATGATGGGCAAGACAAGGCAGCAGTCTTTGCTACCTGCGGAGAGGGAGGTTACCAGTTATAACCGAAGTTGACGTCAGGTTGGCTCATCGGTTACCAGAGAAACGAGCAGAGGAGCACGCCTCTCAATGACCCTTTGACAAACTATCATATTGGAGAGAGTTCTGACCTAAAGATTAGAACAACCACTAGCTGGTGCCGGGGGCAAGTAGGTAGGCATTTACTGATTAGGCTCTATGATTAAAAGGGAAGGTCTGTCAGATGAATAGGGTGTAGGTAAGGCAGACACTGCTCCAGCAGGGGATGTAAGGAAAGCAAGAGAACAGCCATCTTGGGTGGCCTGACCATACAGTCCTACAATTGTCCCAGCTTACTTAATTAACATTTCTAGAACACTCTAACCAGAAACAGAAGAAGACATGATCTTTTTAAGCACACATGAAATATTTAGCATAATTGCAGTGACATGGATGGACCTAGAGACTGTCACACTGAGTGAAGTAAGACAGAGAAAGACAAATATAATATGATATCACTTATACGTGGAATCTAAAATAAATGGTACAAATGATCTTATTTACAAAACAGAAGTAGAGTCACAGATGTAGAAAACAAACTTATGGCTACCAAGGGGGAAAGGTGAGGCGGGGGAGGGATAAATTGGGAGATTGGGATTGACATATACACACTACTATATATAAAATAGATAACTAATAAGAACTTACTATATAGCACAGGGAACTCTACTCAATACTCTGTAATGGCCTGTATGGGAAAAGAATCTAAGAAATAGTGGATATATGTATGTGTGTAACTGATTCACTGTGCTGCACAGCAGAAACTATACTCCAATACAAATTAATTAAAAAAAATAATTACAGATGCTTACAACAGGTATGATATAAATAAACAAGGTACTATCATTTTCACACAAAAAAATATTTAGCATAATAGACCATACTCCTCCAGGCCATAAAACGAATCTCAATAAATTTAAAAGGACTTAAGTCATAAAGTGTCTTCTTCGACCAAGGAATTTCATTAGTAATTAATAGCAAAAAGATATCTGGACAATCCTCAGATATTTGGAAAGTAAATAACACACTTCTAAGTAACCCATGGTCAAAGAAGAACTCAAAATGAAAGTTAGAAAGGTTTTGAACTGAATGAAAGTACAATATACCAGAATACATAACATGCCACCAAAGCAGTAATTAGAGGGAATTTATAGCAATAAATGCTTATATTAGAAAACAAGAAAGGTCTCAAATCAATGACCTCAGGCTTCCACTTTAAGAAACTGAAAAAGAAGAAAAAAATAAAGCACAAGTAAGCAGAAGAAAGGAAATAATAAAGATCAAACTGAAAACCAATGAAATAGAAAACAGGAAAACAATAGAGGATATCAATACACCAAAAGCTTCTTTAAGGTAAATAAAATTGGTAAACCTTTAGCCAGATTGATGAGGGAAAGAAAAAGAGAGAACACAAGTTACCAATATCAGGAATGAGACTGGTGACATCACTATAGATTCTACAGATATTAAATGAATAAATAAGGGACTATTATGAACAACTTTATGCCTATAAATTTGAAAGCTTATATAAAATGGAAAAATTCCTTGAAAGACAAGAACTACCAAAGTTTGTTCAAGAAAAAAACATAGGTAACCCGAATTGCCTTATATCTGCAGAAGAAATTGAAATTATAATAAAAACCTTCTCACAAAGAAAACATCAGACCCAGATAGCATCACAGATGAATGCTACCAAATGCTTAAGGAAGAAAAAATACATACCAATTCTACCCAAACTCTTCCAGAAAATTGAAGAGAAGGGAATACTTCCCAAAGCATTCTTTGAGGCCAGCATTAATCTGATAACAAAGCCAGATAAAACATTACAAGGAAAGAGAACTAAAGACCAATATCCTTCATAAACATAGACGGAAAAAATTCTAAACAAAATGTTAGCAAATTGAATCTCACAATATTTAAAATCAAATGGGCTTATTCACATGTAAACAAATGAAACTCATAGTAACAAATATTAACTCAAAATGGACCAGAGATCTAAAAGTAAAATATAAAGCATTTAGAAGAAAGCACAGAACATCATCATGACCTTGGATTAGGCAAAGATAACTAGATTTCAAAAGCATGATCCATAATAGAATAAATTGATAAAGTGAACTTTATCAGAATCTAAAATTTCTGCACTTCAAAAGACAATATTAAGAGAATGAAAAAATAAGCTACAGTCTGGGAAAAATATTTGCAAATTATATATCTGATAAAGAACTCATATCTACAACATATTAAAAACTCTCAAACCTCAGTAATAAAACAATCAAATAAAAAATGAGCAAAATATTTGAGCAGATACTCCACCGAAGAAGATATATGGTTATCAAATAAATACATGAAAAGATTTTCAACATCACTAGTCTTTAGGGAAATACAAATTTATTTATTTTTAATTGAGGTATAATTGACAAATAAAACTGTATCCATTTAAATTATACAATATATGTATACATTGTGAAATGATTGCTATGATAAAGTTAATTATCATATCCGTCACCTCACATAGTTACCTTTTTTTTTGGTGAGGACACTTAAGATCTACTCTCTTAGCAAATTTCAATACATAACAATACATAAACTTATTAATTTCATACAGCACCATGCTGTATGAGAAATGCAAATTTAAGCCACAATGAAATATCACTATACTCCTATTAGAATGGCTAAAATTTAAAAGACTGACCATACCAAGTGTTGACAAGAATATTAAATTCCAAGGGCTCCCATAACAAAGTACTATAAATTAGGTGGCTTAAACAACAAGATTTATTGTATCACAGTTCTAGAGGCTAGAAGTCCAAAGTCAAAGTGTCAGAAGGTTGGTCCCTTCTGAGGGCTGTGAAGGAAAGATCTGTTCCACGCCCCTTTCCTAGCTTCTGATTGTTTTCTGGCATTCTTTGGCATTCCTTAGCTTGTAGATGTATCACCGTAATCTCTTCCTTCATCTTCACATGGGATTTTCCCTGTATGCATGCCGGTCTCTGTGTCCAAATGTCACGATGACCTCATCTTAACTTGATCACCTGTAAAAACCTCATTTCCAAATAAGGTCACAAGCACTGAGGATTAGGACTTTAACATCTTTTGGAAGGACAAAATTCAACCCATAACAGTGAGGAGGATATAGAGGAACTGGAACTCACATACTATTGGTGGGAAGGTAAAATGGTACAACCATTTTGGAAAACAATTTGGTAGTTTCTTAAAAAGTTAAATACAAGGCTTCCCTGGTGGCGCAGTGGTTGAGAGTCCGCCTGCCGATGCAGGGGACACAAGTTTGTGCCCCGGTCCGGGAGGATCCCACACGCTGCGGAGCGGCTGGGCCCGTGAGCCATGGCCGCTGAGCCTGCGCGTCCGGAGCCTGTGCTCCGCAATGGGAGAGGCCAAAACAGTGAGAGGCCCGTGTACCGCAAAAAAAAAAAAAAAAAACCAAAAACATTAAATACATAACTACTCTGTTATCCAGTTATTCTTCTTGTAGGTATTTACTCAAGAAAAATGAAAGGATGTGTCCACCTGAGGATTTATACATGAATGTTCTTCGCAATTTTATTTATAATAGCACAATACTGGAAACAATCCAAATATCTATCAGTAGGTAAATGGATAAACCGATTGTGGTATATCCATACAATGAAATATGACTCAGCAATAAAAAATAATTGAAATTTTAATGCATGCAACAATGTGGCTATATTTGCAAATAATGATATTGAGTGAAGAAACCAGACCCCCAAAAAAGCATATACTATATGATTTCATTTATATGAAATTCCGGAAATTTCAACCTAATCTATAGTGACAGAAAGCAGATCTATAGTTGACTAGGGCCTGGGATGGGGAGGAATAGAAGAGAGGGCTTACCAAGCGTCACAGTGGAATTAGTAAGGATGATGGATATGTTCACTGTCTTGATTATGATAACAGCTTCATGGGTGTAAAGATATGTCAAAAATTCTTAAATTGTACATTTTACATTTATGTAGTTTATTGTTTGTCAATTTCATCTCAATAAAGGTCTCCTATAATTTTCTAATTTTCACTGGATTCACTAGGAATATGTTAAAAATGTTATTTAGCCCATCAATCTTAGTTCAAAAGGCTGAGGTTTCTGGCCTTATATTAATAACTTGCTTTTTCTCTACTAATAAAATGAAAATAAAGCCACTATGCAGGAACAAAACTGTATGTTGATTTAATACAGGAAAAATTAAGTTATATTCACAAATTCCTGGTCATTTAGCCAATCATATCTTCCCCTTTTACAAAATCCATACATTCGACAACACTATGACTCCTGTTTTAACTTAGAAAAATTGTTAAAGTATGGAAAAGCTATGCAGTATGCCTTGGAAGATTCTAGAAGCTGAGCAATATAAAACAGGTTTGCCACCTTCTCAGTGCTCTATTCACTTAGCTTTGCAGACCTTCTTCTCAGAAAGCTACTCTGGACTTTAATACTTAACTGGTTTAACCTAAGAAGGGCAGGTGAGGACTTTGTCTAGTTCCTTTTCATAGCCCCATGACTATCTCATGTCTATTTTTTCTTCCGCGCTGAGCTTTAACATTTTGAATTGTCTTAGAAATAAAACTTGACAAGTCTCCAACCCTCCAAGCACACATTATAAGACAAGTAGGAACACACCATAGAGTCTCTGCCCCCGATCCATTGGGATCATTTTCCCTCCTGCAGAATGGCTGTGGGTCCCAGAGTATCTGGGTGGCCCTGCTGGTGCGTGGCATTCGACTCACGTTATTTCTCATTTTACAACAACCCTGAATGGTAGGTTTTTATTGTAGGTTTTTGGTTTTTTTTTTCAAAATTGTAATTAGGTATTACCAAATAAAGTAATAAACAACTTTTAAGAATGCAAAATAAAAGCACCTTATTTTAAAGGTGCAAAAGCAAGAAAATATGACATAAAATTATCCATTTTAAAATAGTCGTCTGTTTGATGGGTAAATGCCATTTCAAAACATTTTCAATAGAAAAATGATTTATAAATCAGTTTTCAGAAGATCAAAAAAAATCAATGTTTAATACCAACTTTAACTATAAATAAAAAGAATATTGTCACCTCTCCTGTTTTTGCTTCAACTTATATGTTCTGCTCTTTCCCTTTTGGAGAAAATATTGCATTGTAAGGCTGACCGTCTTTTTTTTTTTTTTTTTTTTTTTTTGCTGTACGCGGGCCTCTCACTGCCGTGGCCTCTCCCATTGCAGAGCACAGGCTCCGGACGCGCAGGCTCAGCGGCCATGGCTCACGGGCCTAGCCGCTCCGCGGCATGTGGGATCTTCCCAGACGTTCGTGCCCCCTGCATCGGCAGGCGGACTCTCAACCACTGCGCCAGCAGGGAAGCCCTGCTGGAAATTTTTATGGTAGGTTTTTTTTTATTTATATAGTGAGGAAACTCAGCAAGGTTATGTCATTTGACCAAAGGAACACAGCTGAGAAGTAATGGAAGAAGAATTTTTAACCCATTACCTCTCCCTGCTCTCTCTCTCTCCTCCTCCTCCCTTTACCTAGTCCTTCAACATGTGAACACACCCACAGACTCTGCTTCAATTTATCAGGGAATTCTTTAGATGAAATCAAAAGGTGCAGCCACCCCTCGATTTTGTTATTGTTTCTATTTAAAAGGCGCATTGGTGATTACAAAAACTACCTTACACACTTTTCTGAATATTAAATGGAATAGGATATCTAAATTACTAGAAAATGATTAATAAATGGTAAAATAAATATTGATCCATCACCAGGCTTTCCCATTAAGTTCTGGAAAGTTATAGCCTGCAGGGTGACAACCAGAGATGCACAGCTGGAGAAGGCTCTTTGGTAGCACAAGTTTCCAAATGGGGCCCCTAGAGTCAGGCAGTCCCATAGCCCGTGACAGCCAGGCCAGGTCTCCCGGTCTGCTGTGGCTGCCCATACCTTGCTTCTCCCTCCCTGTGTGATTACAACACAGCCAAGTGGAAACGTTACATCTAAAACTCACCTCTCTCCCTGAACTGAGAGGTTTCTTGTTGGTTTCACTTTTTTTTCAAGTGCCAGACATTATCTCCTGCCCTCATCTATTCAGAATCCAATGCGCGTTCATGGGAGAAGCAAGATGTTCCCCACCCCAGCGGCACATTACAATCACTTTGGGAGCTTAAAAAAAAAGTACTGCTGCCTGGGTCCCATCCCCGACCCCTTGAGTCAGAATCACTGGGTGTAGGGGCCTCCGTATTGGTGCTTTTCAAAAGTTCTCCAGGGGACTCTGACCACAGTGAGGGCTGAGCACCACTGGGCCAGCTGGGTTTCAGAAAACATGTGACATGCTCTCCGGAGGGGTCTCCTCTTTCCTCTACAGATGGTGCCCCTTTGCCTGCTACCTCTGCACATCCTCTACGAGGTTACATGTGAGAAGCAGAAGGAGAGCATGAGTATGCAGAAATTAGGCTGTATGCTGACTGGGGAGACTTAAGATACCCTATGAAGACCCAGTCAAGACAGAGGCTCAGCTAAAACTTCCAAATGAGTGGAAATTTCTGGCTAAATACCACACACTGGGAAAGCCGTTAATTGAATTAAATTGATATAAATTGCTGTCTAGACTAAGGTGAAAAACTAGTTCATTAACTCATTATGGACATTGGCCCTTAGCCCAATGAATTTTCACTTGTTTTCACCCCTTAGTACTCCAGTCACTGTGGGTGTTATTAGTTAAAATACCATAGTACTGGTAAATCACTACATAAAGCAATATTTTGAACACATCCAGAAGTGTTTAATAAATGGCTGGGGGAAAGCTGCTGAAAGTACATATTAAATAGGTTAGAAAACTCATGTCTTATGTAAACCAATATTCTCTTTTATCTACAGTACAGTTTCCTCTTAATGAGATAGCTTATTATGTGAAGTTAATGAGCAGTTCAGGGTAGGGCTTTAACAGTAAGTCATTTAAGCTCTCTGTCCTCATCAGTATATAATGACTGTAATAATATCTACTTCACAGTGTAACTGTTGTGGGTATCATCTAATAATTGTAGTTACGTCTCATGAGCACTCACTACTTGCCAGGTTTTGGGTGTTTTGCATGTATTATGTTATGGGGTGGGCACTCATCGTGCTCCCTTTTACAGAAAGGAAAGAGAGGCTGGGCGAGGCACAGTGATTTGGTGTAGGTCACAGAGCAGACTCCCACCCAAGCAGACTTACCTCTTCACCACCACGCTGTGGCTACGGCAAGCACTCCAGAAATGGCAGCTCCTTGGAAGAAACACGGTCTATCGTATGGCTTTCTTCTCTACCCAGCAAGAGACCAAATCAATCCTCAGTCTTTGTTTGCCCCCCAGATATTTTTTTTATGTAAGTGATAACAATAATAAAAACTACCTTTGCTGAGTGTTTACTCTGCCAGTCACTGTTCTAAGCAGCTTCCAGGTATTTACTCTTTTAATCTCCATAACAGACCAATGAAATGGCACTATTATTGTTCCAAGTTTGCAGATGAGGCAACTAAGGCACCTGGAGATAAAACCTGCCCTGGTCATACAACCAGCAGATGACAAACCCAGGCTCTGAGACTGGCAGTGTGGCCCCAGAGCCTCCTCTGTCTGCCTCAGCTTGTCCACCTGTGATCATGGAGCCACGTCCTGTGAGATCCCCTCATCATCATCAACTTCTCTCCTGCCAATATCTTCAACTCCCTGTAGGTAATATTCTGATTGGGTGACATCAATCTGGATGAAGCCCGGTGTCCACCTTCTCCCTGCAGGTAGCTGGGCTACGGAGCATCATTAAGAAAACAAAAATCCACTCTAAAATCATAGTCCCTGACCACATCTGGGCCCCTGGTTATGCCCAGATTTCCGGCCACATTTCCCCAGCAGCTCTCTCTGAGGACGTCAGAGCCAGTCTCACCTCCTCTCCCCAGCTCCAGCTCTCCATTCATGCTCAGCAGATGAACGCCCCTGCTACTTCACAGAGAAACTAGAACTTAGCAGAGGAGAGAACTCTCAGCTCTACGTTCAGTTTACAGATTTACCTGTGTCTACAACCATTATTTCCTATATTCCTGCTATCAAGGGAGGCATCACCTTCCTTCCTAAAGTGAATCCTTTCACTTTTTGCTCTGGAAACTTCTTCCTTCTCGAGGACCTCACTCTGAATTTTCCAACAGTAAGTATCTTTGAATTCCCCCTCTCTGCTGGATCCTTCCCATCCGCATTTAGATGTGCTCAAGTCGCTCATCTAAAAAATAACAAAGTAAGGCTTCCCTGGTGGTGCAGTGGTTGAGAGTCCGCCTGCCGATGCAAGGGACACGGGTTTGTGCCCTGGTCCGGGAAGATCCCACATGCCGCGGAGCGGCTGGGCCCGTGAGCCATGGCCGCTGAGCCTGCGCGTCCGGAGCCTGTGCTCTGCAACGGGAGAGGCCACAACAGTGAGAGGCCTGCGTGCCGCAAAAAAAAAAAAAATAATAATAATAATAAATAAATAATTTTAAAAAATTAAAAGTAACAAAAATAGCAGCAACTGGTTCACCCTCATCCGCAACCATATACGCACAGCCTGTGCAGCTATATGTCCTGCGCCCCACGGCCACCAGCAGCTGGGAAGAGTCGTCTTAGTCATCCCCAAACCACTGACGTGCCTTCTCCTCCAACCATTAGGAGCACTCTCCACAAGGTCATAATTTCCCTCCTCGTCCCCAAATCCAGTGCACAGTTCTGCCCTTACATCCATTGATCTCTCCAGAGAATATGGAGCTGTCAATGATTCTGTCCTTGAAACATTCTTCCCCAGCTTCCAGACACCTAACTCCTTCTCAGTCTGTTTCTCTAGCTATCCCCAAATGTTGTTCCCTATGATTATTTTCAGGCCTCTCCTCTTTTCTCTTGACCTACAACAACCACATCTACTCCCATGGTTTTAATGATCAACAACAGATAACTTCCAAATCTATGCTTTCTGACTTTAATACACATATATGGAACTGTCCCCTAGACATCTTCACCACCCTCTCAACGTATCCCAGACTGAAACTCTACTCCTTCCCCAAACTTTTTCTCAGAGGATGAAGCCACTAGGTTGCCATGCCAGAAATGGGACATCATTCTTGATGACTCTCTCTTTCTCCCCAACACACCCGCTCAAACACTAAGTCTTGTTGATCTGATCCTTCCTCTTATACATCTCACAAAGTGTGTTCACTTTCCCCAGTCTTCTACTGTCTCCTTTCTAGTCCAGACAAGAGCCACCTCTTTATCCAGGATCCTGCCGCAGCCTCTTAACCCTTATGAATTGCTCACCTCCAGTCCGTTCTCCATACTATGGCTGGAATGTTCTTTCTAAAATGTAACACATAAATCTGGTCACAATGAAACCCCCTAATGGCTCCCTGCTGGCTCTAGCATAAAGGTTTTTTAACATGATTTAAGACCTAATCTCAGCTTTCCTAGTTAGCCCTAATGTTCCTAGAACCTCCCACCTCAGTACCCAATATCCCTGCTAAAAGAACTTCTCAAACACCTCATGTCCACTCTTGCCTCTATTCCCTCTGTTTTGGAACATTTTTCTGCTCAGCTAAATCTCTCCTCTCCCATCAGCCCCTCATTCCCATTCCCAGGCAACCACTCACCTGCTTTTTGTCACCACATTTTAGTTTACAGTTTCCAGAATTTTATGGAAATTGAAGCATAAAGTATGTACTCTTTTTTGCCTAGCTCTTTCACTCAGCATAATTATTTCAACATGCAACCATGTTGTTACATTCATCAGCTGTTCCTTCCTTTTTATTGCTGAGTAGGGTTCCATTGCTTGGATATACCTAAATCTATCTATCTAATCATCCGTTGCTGGGTATCTGAGTTGTGTACACTTTCGGGCTATTACAAATAAAGCTGCTATGAACATTCGTGTACAAACTTTATATGGACATGTGTTTTCATTTTTCTTAAGTAAACACTTAAGGGTGGAACGGCTGGATCATATGGTGGTTGTACCGGATTGAATAGTGTCGCCCCAAAACCATGTCCACATGGAACCTCAGAATGTGACTTTATTCAGAAATAGGGTATATTCAGATGTAATTAGTTACAATCAGATCATACTGGATCAGAGTGGTCCCTAAATGCAATACTGATGTTTTTATAAGAGAGAGATGAAGGGAAGAAATCCATATGATGATGTACTACAAGCCAAGCGATGCTAAGGTTTGCCAGCAGCCACCAGAAGCTGGTTGAGAGGCAAGGAACAGACTGTCCCTCAGACCCTCAAGATGGAACCAATCCTGCCGACACTTTGATTTTGGACTTCTGGCATTCAAAATTGTGGGAGAACTAATTCCTGTTGTTTTAAGCCACCCAGTTTATGGCGCTTTGTCACGGCAGTTCTAGGAAACGAAGTAGTTATATGTTTTTTTTTTAAAACTTTTAAAAAGACTGTCAAACAATTTTCCAAAGTGTTTGCACCACTTTGCATTCCTATCAGCAGTGGGTAAGAGTTCCAATTTCTCCACATCCTTGCTCGCACTTAGCGTGGTCAGTCTTTCTAACTTTAACCATTCTAATAGATGTGTAGAAGTATATCACTGTGGTGTAAATTTGTATTTCCCTAATGTCTAATGGTCTTGGAGATCATTTCATGTATTTACTTGACATGTGTACATCTTCTCTGGTAAAGTGTCTACTCAAATCTTTTGCCCATTTGATATTTGGGTTTTTCTTATTATTGAGTTGGAGAGTTCCTTATATATTCCAGATACAAGTTCTTTATCAGGTATATGATGTGCAGATAATTTGTCCCAGTTGGTGGCTTTTCCTTTCATTCGCTTAAGCATATCTTTTGAAGTTAGCTAGCTATTCAAGGTGCCAATTTGGATGCCACTTTTTCTTCGCATCACTTTCTGTGAGCCTCAAGCTTTGATGAGTGGCCCTTCTAAGGACTTGTCAAGTCTCAGACACATTCTCATATCATGACATGCATTGTAATTGTTATGATATTAGTTTGTTATTGTAATTGCTTGTTTACCTATTTGTTTCTCCCCCAGACTCAGAACTCTGTGATCATGGTCAAGGACTCATCACACCCTGCTCTCTGCTGCATCCTCCACACCAGTGCTGAGATGGACAGAACATGCTCACGTTCATAGTCACTGTCTGTCTCTCCAGACTCACTGTCCGTAGTTCTCCACCCTGCACTGTGTTCTGGAAAGCTGACTTCTGTGGACTCCTGGACCACTGACTACTGGCTGGGTCAGCCAATTGGAAGAGATCAGAGGGCAGGAGAAGAAGGAACAGGCTCTTCATTTTCTAAGCTTCCCCCCTGACAGGCTCCAGTTTGGTAACAATTGCTCTTCTCCTGTCCTGCCAGATGGCCCCTGTCGCAGAGGTACAGCTCTCATGAGGTCCCTATAACTGCTCCCTCCCAGGTTCCTTCAGGCCCCGATACAGTCATGACAGCTTCCAGCACTGGCTAGAACCTAGGTCTTTCCCTTCCTGTTTCGGTTCCCTTCACTCTGCCCATAACTTTGTAAATAGTGTTTCACTATAAACCACTATAAATCAGGGTCTCACCCTTTCTTGCGGCGACTCTGATTCCTACAGTGCTCGAAATACATTTGTTAATCTTGACCCTCACCATAACCCACACATTAAGTAAGTTTTAAATCCTGAATCTTCTTCACCATTTTCATTCAACATCATTCAGGTTTCTAATATTTTTCTAGAGTTTCAAATGACTCCCTACACTCTATTCCTGTCCACCTCCTTCCTTCCTTCCCTCCTTCATTCACTCACTCAGCAGAGACTTTTGGAGAATTTACTAAGGGCCAGGAACTGTGCGGCCCTGGAGAATCAAAGAGAAGGAAAATGTAGTGGGTTCCTCAAGGAACCTACCTTCAGGTGAGAGCTATAAATAAAGAAGTAATTCTATTTCAAAATGATGGAAGATGTACAAGGCCTGCAGGTGCAGGTGTTCCGGGCCGCAGGGGGCAGGAGACATCATTTCAGCAGGACAGAGGTCTGCAGAGCTCGCTCCTGAGCTCCCCTTTGCTCATTGCTGCCCTGCTTCCTCCCCACACCCTCACAGCTCCCATGAAAGGACATTGAAAATATGCTAGACTCTGTCCCAAGCACTGCACAATCTTATCTCATTTAATACAGCAGCAAATAGTACCATCTGCATCTTACACGGAAGGAAACTGAGGCTAAGGAGACTAAGTAACCGGCTGGTAAGTAGCAAAGCACCTACTTTCACCATCATACTACCCTACCTCCCGAATCTGAAACAGGCACAAGACCCGGGTATGGGGAAGGATCATTTTCTTGAAGGTGTAAAAGATTTTGCCACAGATTTCCACCTCAAAGAGATGAAAACGAGCCCTTCTGGAATCTTCTAATCATTGAATAGGAAATTTGGTGTCAGGAAGCTGTCATCACCATTCTTCATTACGCTAATTGCTTTGAAGGTGAAATATGGCTGGTTTCTCCTCTTTATCCTGTTCATATTCATGGCTCTGCTACTTTGGAATATCATCTGCTCTGGGTCAGGGAAGGCTTTTTCCCCCCATTAGAGAGAGGATACAACTGAAGCCCATAGCAGATGGATGTCTCACCGGGATCCCACAGCCAGTGGGAGGCAGTCCTGTGTCCCAGTGACTGACCTCGTTTGCCAGGCTGCCCAGTAGCCACCCGTTGCTTCAGCCAGGCCCGCCTACTCACTCTCTCCCGTGCAAGCGTTTCTCACTCCAGACTTCGTATTTTCTCTCACGACTTCCTCCCATCCTAGAACAGCCTCTTCCTCCTAAATACCCTTCACCCCATCTGAACACATCTAGCCCTGCGCAATCACTCTAGCCCCTTGTGGCCTCTCCCACTTTTACGTTCACTGCACGGCACCTCACCAAAGATTAATATCAAGGCTGCACTTTCCTACTTAATTATGCCACTTGGATCGCGCTCAGCTGCCTCAATAGATGCCAGCCCACTCAGACAGGGCTGAACCATCTGTACTTTGGGGTAATTCCCATGACACATGATGTAGTGCTGAGTCACAGGAGAGATTTATAAGTACTTCATGACTGAGGTCTATATAGTCTCTTATGCTGAAAGCATCTTTTTCTGCATGTTTCAGGCAGGGATACTGACTTCTATATGTAATAATATGCTGTTGACTCAGGGCACACTTTGGAAGTTTTCACATTCTCTCAGCCACACCTCTTACTCCAGCCACCTCTGCAGCAGCCAGCCCTGCACAGGTTCCCTCTGGGGCAACGTGACAGCACCTCACCTCTGGCCATGCCATGCACCTGTTGCTGCCTGCCACAAGGCTTTCCGGTTGCCAAGGCACGGGACCAAGCTTGGAGCTTACCACTGCTATGGAAGTGTGCAGAGGAGTTAATAACCCTAGGACCACCTTCACTAGCAGAGATGGTCAGCCTAAGGATAATGTTTCCCCCTTTCCTCTTCTCCCCAGGACAGACAGTTCTGAGACCTTCCGAGGCTCCTGCAGGACTGAGCACATGTTGCTACGACAGTGGCCAAGGCAGTAGCTGTCCTTGCTTCCTTATTTCACTCTGATCTTCAATCCCACTCTCTGCCAGAGATCTCAACCCAGGCTCTGCTTTCTGGAGAACCAGGCTAAGACAGTTTTATTAGTCTGGTTGGGCTGACTCAACAAAATATCAGAGACAGGGTGGTTTAAACAACAGAAATGTATTTCTCACAGTTTTGGAGGCTAGAAAGTCCAAGATCAAGTTCCTGAAGGTTTTGGTTTTTGATGAGGTCTCTCTACCTGCCTTGCAGATGGTTACATTCTTGTTGTGTCCTCCATTCCTTAGTGCCTGGATGGAGAGATCTCTCTCTTCCTCTTCTTATAAAGCCGACCTTATCTAGGACCCCACATTCAAGACTTCATTTAAACTTGATTAACTCCTAAAATCCCTATATCCAAATACAACTACATTTGAGGGGTTAGGACTTCCACCTATGATTGGGGAGCTGGTGGGACACAATTCAGTCTAAAATTGACAGTGTTACTCAAAACTATTGGTTTGGTCTTGGCCAACAGGCAGCTGAGAAAGGCAAGGTTCTCCAAGACCCCATCACCTTCCTTTTATTTTTTTAAAGCTCCCTTTTGCTTTCTTCCCTCCTCTTATGTTTTAATGACTAGCGTCATAAGCAATGTTTTGTTTAATGACTATTTAGGAAAGATCTTACATTAGCCTGTTCTCATAAATATTGAATGTTTCTAGTGTTCCGCCAGTTATTTGAACGACTACCCTTAGAAAGACTACATTCTAGTCAGGGCTTCCTAGTTTAGGGAGGAACTTTTGCCAAGTTAAGGAGTAACCTCTTCTTAGAGCAAATCATTTTGCCTTTCTGGACCGGTTTTCTAGGTATAAAGTGGGACAACGCGGTAACAGCTGTAACACAGGATAACCCAGCTATTTTGCTGGGTTAGGAGGATCCAAGGAGATGGAAGGGGGAGGTAGTTTTTAAATGGGAAAGGAGCTCAACAATGGAAGAAGCTTCAGCGTACTCTGGAGTGAGGAGGGTGGAGACCCCGGCGCACCCCCAGGGATCTCTGGGCTCCACATTCCAGGGGAGAGGAGGTCCAGAGCGCTCCCAGCGCGCCTGGGTCCACGGAGCAGCTCGGTTTCCTCTAAGCTGCCTGCTGCCAAACCCGCAGCGTTTACCATAATCCGGGTGGCTTGCAAACCCAGATGTCAGACTTCCCGTCCCAGAGATTCTCAACTCGCTCACCCCCAACTCCTATTTGGCCTCCGCAAGAAGGAGAGAGAAGGCTGGAAGCAGGAGGCGCGTGCACGGGGCAGCCTCACCCCTCCTCTCTCCCCACCCCAAAGGCAGGAATTTCTGGGATGGGCAGATGGTCCACACCCTCTTGCTCCCTCCCGCTCCAAGCCGGAGTGGGTAGGGCGGGGAAAATCTCCAGGACTTTTCCGCCTTCCAGCCCATAACCCCGAGTGTCCGCACACTGTGGCGACAGGGGTGACGGTGACGGAGTGGATCTCCGGGACGCAGGGGTGGCGAGGCCTGGGGGAGGGGTGGAGCGCGGAGGAGGCTGCGGTCCCGCCTCGCCCACCGCAGGGCCGGGCGCAGTGTCCGGCGAGCCCAGTGGTTAGCGATGGCGCTGCTGTCGCTGCTGCCACCGCTGCTGCCGCTGCTGCTGGCGGTGCCGGCGGGCTCCGCCGAGGGCGCGGCGGTGGCACTCACCCCCGAGCGGCTTCTCGAGTGGCAGGGTGAGTGTCCCCCGGCCCAGAGGGACCAGATGGGCACGTCGGGGGCGGGAGTGGGCAAGAGGAGGAAGGGGCGAAGCTGGGGCGGGCGAGGGTGGCCAGGATTATACGGTGGCCCGCGTCTCTGCCGTCCGGAGAAAGCCCTGCGGATGGGCTAGTCCTGCACCGGGACAGGCCCTGCACCCCCTCCCCCGCCCCGCTTCCTCCAGGCTTCGGTCGGGGGCGCGGCGTGGGGCGGGGCCTCGGCTTGCAGGCGGTTTGACTCGGCTGCGGCCCGGCACAAGCTGCACGTAGGAGGGTAGGAGATGTTTCGAATGTAAACTTTCCTAGAGCGGTGTATTTGGGAGGACCATCTCTGGGATACATGACGGCAAAAAGATGTCCCATTTTGTCCCCTCCCAAAGCAAGCGCTCTGGGTGTACGCTGCCACCTGCGGAGTGGCCCCAGCCTGGCTTCTCCTCTCTGCCCCTTCGGGAAAGAAAACAATCTTCTCTGTTAACGCTTCTCAGACCAGATAGGGAAGAGGAGCCCCTGTGGCCCCAATGAACTTGTGAGCTGGAGCAAGTTACCCTCTTTGCTCTTCAGTTTCTCCCCTTTGAAAAATGGGGCCTGTGACAGACATAGGACCACTGAGGGTAAAATGGGATCCTTTGCAAGGCGCGCGGCAGGCCGGAGAGTGGAGAGTTCCTGCGGAGTTACCATGGCCATATACACGTGTACACGGGATCAATGGATCAAACATTTATCGAGCACCTACTGTACATAAAATTCATAAAGGGCTATGGACAGAGACAGAAAGAGAGATCACCGTTTTCGTAAATAACTGTATGGGCTGCCTCTGAGGCAAAGGAGCCAGCGTGCAAAAGTGCAAGCCCATGTGTGAAGGGAGGAAAGAGGTTGGGAGAAGCTAAATAAACCAGGAGAAGCCTCCAGGCAGCCTCCATACTCTCAGCCTTTGGGGATGAGCTTGGACAGAAGGAGTAAAACGTGTCACCAATGTCTGTGTTTATTTTTTTCCCCTCTCAACATATTATGTGTACATTTTGGAGGTAATCTTCTCTGGACTGTATTCGCTAGCATTCCTAGGAGGCTTTACCGGGGACAGGTTGAGCAATTCTTATTCTAAAGTGGCCGAAGGTCAGAGGCCTCTTACCTCCTTTGTTATTTCAATAAAAATGCTCCTGCAGAGGCGCCTGTGACCCCATGGGGGTGATCCGTCTTCACAAACAGTCGCTGTGCCACGCTTGTTTCTTTACATTTTAAAATGTGGGTCTTGCCTGGGCACTAAATGTCTATCTAGAAGAGGGCAGCAGCCGGGAGGACAGAAGCTGAAACCTAGCCACACAGAGAGAATGCGCTGGTGGTCCTCTGAGCCAGGATTAGCACGGATGGGCTAATCGCTTCTATATGTAGCAGATCCAAATCCCGGCTGAGGTAGTTGCTAATCAGTGCCTTCTTTTTAATAGTCAAGGACACTATGACGTTAGAATCATCCACTACCTCCTGTCCACTCCAGGTGACAGTTTGCAAATCTGAAGGCATTTGGCATGGTTGGCATAGAGATTCTTCAGATGTGAAAATGCTGCTCCTAATTTCTGAAGAGCACAGAGACTGTGTGACATTGACTGCTCCAGTCCTCACACAGGCTCCCCTCCTTGACTCCAAGCACTCACATCAGTGGAATTTCAAGTATAATCTAGATGGGTTTAAAATCAGGTTTTTCCTGTTTGTCCAAAGATGGAAAAACAAAATCTTAGCGTTAGAAGGGACCTGAGACATTGTCTAGTCCAGCCATCCATTTTTCAGATGTAGAAGCTGAAATACAGCAGTGTTTTTTAGCTGTGTTTGGGCTCCTACGTTTGCCCCTGTGTTCACTGGACTACATTAACTTACTCTTAGCCATGATTGGCATCCCCAGAGCAACCAGGAGAAAATATGCACCTATGTCAGTTTCACATCCACTAATAAGGGATAGGTAGTAATACAAGGCAGATTATACATATAGTGTTTATCTTCTGAAAATTTCTTTGATATGTGTTACTGATTGATCTCTTATTTATTATATGCATCCCAGCCTTGAGAGGCAGATGATGGATAGTATTGTGCTGACTTTTCAGTCATTTACCAATAAATTTGTATTAAAAAATCAGTAGATACAGTGTCATATAGTAGTTAAGTTCATGGGCCCTGGAACCAGATTGTCTGGGCTCAAATCCTGGCTCTACCATTTATCAGCTGTGTGACCTTGGGCAAGTTACTTAAGCTCTCTGTGCCTCAGTTTCCTCATATGTAAAAAGGGAACTAATGATAGTACTTACCCAAGGATTGTCCTTTTGTTTCAGTATCACCACGGTGCCCTCTTCCTCTGGCCAGTCCAGACCATTTTGACGTGTTGACAACCCTGTAACAATTACTTCCCTGTGCACAGCACTGTACCTGGCATGTCTGCAGCCTCTCTCCTACCTCGAGTTGCTATAGCAAGGGACCTCATTGTGGTTCTGAAATCTGAGCCCTTCATTCTAGCAAGTGCTAAAACTTGATAATTTCATTCAAGTACCCCAGATACTGGGAGGGTAGAGGGGAGATCAAGGAAGGGGACAGGGCATCCTGTGGAAAAGTGGGCATAGTCTCTGTGGAGGTTGCTAAAGGAAATGAACTGGGGGCAAGTAAAAGAGTTTTGAAGCGACGTTGAGGGCTGAAAATTATAAATGTGAAATGGCCCCAACCAACATAGTAAGAGAGCTTCCCCTACAGCACTCAGCTTCCCAGCAGCAGGGGTGGAGGGAGCCCATGGCTGTGTCAGTCCTCAGAGACGGTCAAGGTAGGCTCTTTTGAATGGCCAATGACCAAGGGAAGTGAGGGTGAAAGTAAGGAGATGAGAGAGACGGCAGAACAGGAAGGGTAGTGATTATACAATGGAAATAATGAATTTTGGAGGCGGGTCCATTCTCAGTAGTGACCAGGTCCAAGGTATTGCTGCAGAAGTGGTCACTAAAACGAGAACAAGTGAAAGAAGGTCCTCGGAGCAGAGGGGGTCAAGAAACCGAGTGTCCAGAGCAGTACAGACATATACGTCTGCAACAAAAGTTTCATTAAAAAACACCCTTACCTGATACGATGTGCTGCTACTTTTCTACTCTGTTCTACTCTATTTTGCTTTGTAATGTTCCACTCTATTTTGACTTCATGATGCATTAATGGGCCACAGCCTGCACTGAAGAAAACACCAGGCCAGAGTGTTGGGAGTGAAAGGCCTTGGGGGGAGGCCAATGGAGTGTTCGCTGGAGTCACGTAGTGAATGTGAGGAAGAGGTTCAGGGCGGTGCGCTCGGTATGGAGCAATGAAGAGGGGGTGCCACGAAGGAGAGGTTTCTGAAAGAGGGTGGTGAGAGCCACCCCCTGGAGGCAGCAGTGGGAAGGAGTTGTGACCCTGAGATTTTCCCCTTAGCTCCCATTTCTAATGCAAAGGTCAAAATGCCCCTCACCACAGCCAGCTGGGTGCTGTTAGTGCACACCCTTCCTTCACAGGTGAAGACAGGTTGAGTAACTTGCACCTACAGGAGCTTGTAGAGTAGGGATGTGAGCCGGATCCACAAGCACTAATGCAGAGGGCCCCTGTGTAGCCTTGCGACCTGATAAAATAGCTCATTCTTATCCCTCTGTTTGCTGGGAGCATGTGACTTGATCTTGTGACAGGAGGAACAGGAGGCCAGCCTCTTGCTCTCTTCAACTCCTCCTTTTCCAAACCTGTGCTTCCACATGTAGGAGTAAATATTTTCACAAAGCCGAAATGTGCAAAGCCATTGATTTTTTTCTAGGCAATTTATATATCCCTGGGCAATGAGCCATTCTCCTAATCTGGGGATTTGGAATTTAAGTAAAAGCATGATCAGCTCCTGGTATAGCTGCCCTGCCTGGCCGTCAATCACTCCAACCCTCAGACTCTGTTTCTTCCATCTCCGTTCATCATCTTTCAGAAACTCTTCCACTTTATACTTTTCTCATCCCATTTTCTCTGACTGGCTTCTTTCCTCATGAGCCTTTGAGAGTCAGCATAGACTTCCAATTTTTCTGGTCCTTTTTACTCTTCCTCATTAGCTCCTAACCTCTTTTCCTATTATTGGTTGTCACAGTAACTGATACTACACCATGTGGGTTCCACGCCAATTACCAGAAAGGTTGAGCCATACAGAGTTTCGCTGTCCCCTCAGCTTCCCTTCCTTGAGCTAAGAGTTTGCTTATTTATATCAGGGTTTCTGAAGAAACAATTCTTTGTTCTGCCTCTTCTGAACTCATCCCTATGTGATGAATCTTCATATAATCTATCAAAGTAACGTATTTGAGACATTTATAGACCCTTGTCTCCATCTTCTTTTAGAAATTATCCTTGAAAGCCTTTTAGGAGATGTTCCAAAACAAAGCTAGGAACATAAATTATATTTTTTAATTGATCAGAGTGAAAAGAAATATTACAGTTCATAAAAGAAACAAACCCAAGAACACCTTATAAACACTACAGTGAGTCACTTAGGGTAGAATATTTTATAACGTCATTCAAGAAAAATGGAGGAATTTTATGAGAATTCCTCTAAACTGGGTTCTGTGATACAGAGCTGAACAAAACAGACAAGAGTTTTCTGCTTTCATGAGGGGCCACATGACTTTCTAATTGACTATACTTTCTAGACTGCAACAGTTCCAAAGAAATATGCTAATGAAAAAATTTCATTATTTCTGGCTTTTTGCATCACGCTCTTGAGAAATTTCCTTTTCGGTTATGAAAATATAAACAGGAAATTCAAAGTAATTATTTAACTATAAACATTGGTCTTATTTTGCTGCTATTTTTCACTACCCATGTCCAAAGTTAAGATCTGTTTTTCTCTTACGAACATTTATAAAGGGGTCGTAGTGACTGAGGTAGTCCTTATCAAGATCCTATGAGGACAGCACTATCATTAATTAAGCCCATTGTGCAGATGGAGAAACTAAGGCAGATACTCTCAACCTCAAGCAGTTCTGCCCTAAAAGAAGTGCTCTGTGGTTTGCCAAGGTCTTTTTTCCACAGTGTTAGCCTTGGCCAGTTAACAGGGCAGTCTTTATGGGCGTGTGACCAGAACTGTCTCGTAGGGCCCCATGCTCAGCAGGGCCTTGCCCTTGGGTTTGAATGCTCTGTGGTTTGGGATCTTCGAATTCTTAGTAATTTTTTCTTTTTTTTTTTTTGGTACACGTGCCTCTCACTGTTGTGGCCTCTCCCGTTGCGGAGCACAGGCTCCAGACACGCAGGCTCAGCGGCCATGGCTCACAGGCCTAGCCGCTCCACGGCATGCGGGATCTTCCTGGACCGGGGCACGAACCCGTGTCCCCTGCATCGGCAAGCGGACTCTCAACCACTGTGCCACCAGGGAAGCCCCTTAGTAATTTTTATTTCTGAATTTGTTCTTTGGGTATGAAATCCTGTGGGACAATGGAGCACAGACCAAAAGATTAAAGCCTCCAGTAAATCTCAGTTCCTCCTCACGTCACCTCCCCATTTTCCTTGGGTGGGTTTTCAGCCTCCCTGTCCATACTCCTGTGCTCCGTCCACCATGGCAACCAGGTTGCCTTGGGGCTGGGAAACTGGAGGCCCAGGGCCTGGGAGTGGATGGCCAGTGGTATCTGGGGGCAGGACAAGGCTGCTGTCCCCACCGGGTTGGCAGCACCATTGCATGTTCCGTGGGGACTGAGTGGGGACCTATCACCTGTCTCCAGTCCAGGTACTGAGTGTGTTCTCAGAGCTTTCTGCCACGGAGGTTACAACCCCTCACAGGCCCACGGGAAGTGAAGATTGACTGGACTTCCCTGTCCCCTCCAGGGCCCTACATTTTCATTTTACTCTGGGCTCTGTGAATTACGTAGCTGAATAAGAAGCATGGGCCTGTTATGAGTTGAACTGTGTCCCCCTCAAAATTAAGATGTTGAATTCATAACCCCCCAAATACCTCAGAATGAGGCCTCATTTGGAGACAGGGTCTTTTCAGATGTAATCAAATTACAATGAGGTGATTAGTGTGGGCCCTAATTTAATATGACTGATGTCCACCTAAGAAGGGAAAATTTGGACACAGAAATACGCATAGAGAGTAGATGATATGAAGAGACACAAGGAGAAGACAGCCGTCTACAAGCCAAGGAAAGGGGCCTGGAACAGATCCTTCCCTCACAGGCCTCCAAGGAGCCAACCCAGCTGACACCTTGAATTTTGACTTGTAACCTCCAGATCTGTAAGATAACACATTTCTGTTTAAGCCACTCAGTTTGTGGTACTTTGTGATGGCAGCCTTAGCAAACAAGTACAAGGACTAACAATATATCTACCATTAAGAGTTGGATTTGGTTGTGTTTTCTTTTTCTTTCTTTCTTTTTTTTAAATATTTATTTATTTATTTGGCTGTACCGGGTCTTAGTTGCGGCATGCTGGATCTTCATTGCCATGTGCAGGAGTTTCAGTTGCGGCACACAGGCTCTAGTACGCGGCATACGGGATCTAGTTCCCTGACCAGGGATAGAACCTGGGCGCCCTGCATTGGGAGTGCAGAGTCTTAACCACTGGATCACCAGGGAAGTCTCTTGGTTGTTTTCACTTCTGTCTCCCACTTAAGTAAATACATATTTTTCTTAAGTGAGTATATTCTCAAAGCAGATAAGATGGATAGCTCAGTGTAAACGCTTCTGCTTTCAATAACGTCACGTCATTTCCAGGGTTGTTTGGTTGTTGGCTGAGTTGTTTTCTGCTTTTGTTTTGGTGACCCAGTCTTTGAATCATATCCCCCAGGGCTTCCACACGAAGGCATGTTGAGGGAAGTTTAACAATGTTCTGTCTTATTGTTTCTTGCCATAACATGGTCTTCTGTAGCAAGACTCCCTGGTGACTGAGATGGTATATTTTCAGCACAGTCTATAAGTTGTTAACAGAGCTGCTGTAAATAATGAGTTTTACACCAGCAATGTCTGAATGTCTGTTAGATACTTTCCAGTTAAATAAAGATAAAAATGATGGAGGAATAGACTAAAAGCTAAAAGGAAGAAAAATGTTTTCAACTCAGTTTAAAAATTCACTGGTAAGATACAGAGACACAGCGAAGAACTTTGAAAGAGAGAAGATTTTCTGCAGAGGTCAGAAGATCTACTGCTAAATGTGATGGACGAAAGGGGAGGTGGGGAGGGAATGAGAGTGGCAGAGTGGCGAGAACAGTCTGGAAGGGTTAATCTACTTCACACAGGGGTTGGTGACAGGCAATTTGAATCCTGACAAAACTAGAGCCCGGTGGAGCAGATTAAGCCAGGTTTAATTTTTCCTGCATGTGAGAAAGTATTGTATACCTCGTGGAACTTGGAGTGACGATTTTGGGAGATTAGAAAGAAAAGAGAAGAGAACATGTAAAAAGATTTAGCAAGAGGGGTCCCACGGGCCTGTGGAGGTGGTGATTATCCAGGTTCAGAAGCTGTAGGAGAATAAAGAAGGCTCAAAGTCAAGGAAAATGCTAGGGCAGGGAAAGAGAAGAAGTTCTGAGACAGGACAAGGGCATATTTTAAAACATACTTAACTTTTTAGTTGATTATAGAAATCAATTGATAGGAAGCCACGGGCTTTGTTAAGTACTGTCAGATTGTCAAGAGATAAACACCAAATCTCAGATGATCTGGGATAAAAATGCAAGTATTCATGCAGAGATGGCCAAGGAGGAGAGAACACACTTTTCACTTTGTTCTGTCCTTTCAAGTACAATGCACATGCTGCATACTGCAAACGTCAGAAATTCCTTGCTTATTGGTTTGGAAAGTCATATTAAGAATCCAGCTTCTCTGCATCGTTCAGCCATGAACGGGACTTGATTCAGCCCCACACAGCATCCCTTCCTGCTACAGAGTAATCTAAGTAAGGAAAACAATCAAATCTGAATTGGAGTCACTGGACAGGACAAACCTGAATTTGTGTAGCTGGAAAATGTCGATACATCTCAAGAGAAAAGCTGCTCAACTTTAGATTGGTTTCAGGGCAGAGATGCCCTCCCCATACTTCCTGGACCCTTTCCATGCCGAAACTGAGATACTGTCAGAAGAGCAAGGAACTGGACAGATTCAAGAGATGCTCCGGGGAAGGAAATGCGTGAGCCCAGCACCAGCTGTGTGGGTAGATGGAGTAGAAGAGGTTTAAACCCAGGACAATGGAGTAGGAGATTGAAATTGGAGTGCAGTTGGCAAGCTGTGGGCTTCCTATTAGGAAGCTTGTCTTAAACATTGCACTTGACGCGAACCATGCATTGGAGCGTTTCCTTCCAGTTCCCATAACATGGAAGGGCCCAGAGGCCGGTTTATACGTCGGTTGGATTAGGTGCCACCGTCATGGTGTTATTTATTAAACACCAGAAAACCCTTTGATTGCCTAAAATCCACCATAAAAAGAGGATTTCTTTAGGAATTGTTTCATTGTTTGTTTCAAGTGTTGTTTTTTTTTTAATCAAAAGAACATACATCTCACCAAGGCTTAACATTTCAAATCATATCTTATTTACGTAACACTTCATACCTCAGCCAGTTCTAAGAGGAGCTGTTTAAAGTATAAGGGGACACTAAAAGGTGGGTGGAAGTGATCAGAAGGGGTGCTGAGCATGAAATGGAAGGACCTCAAGAGGAACTTCCCGCAGGGACCCCCAGTTGGCACTCTTCCGACTCTAATCGCAGCCCTAGGCTTTAGACTCCAACCTCATGGTATCTTAGGGATTGGCCGGCATCTGACAGTGTATCAGATTCCTGAAGCCAGAAAACAAGTCATTGCAACTACCTTTTCCAGAATCCTCCCATTCTATCGAATACCAAATCCTGTCATTTCTTCCCTCTTTGAATTCTCTCTCTAGTGACTAGAGTCTAACAATTCCCTTCCTTTCTCATCACCACCAGTTGAACTGACACCTCTGTCTCTCTTGCCGGATCAAAGCAATAGCCTTCAGACTGTTCGCCATTCTGCACGTGGGCTGTCTCAACCCAGCTAAGTGAGAACTCCTCCAGGGCAGGAACTTGGACATTTGTCTCATACCTCTACTCTCCTAAAACCATGCTGGGGACACAAAAATGCTCAATAAATGTTTTTATCGAATGATTTACCACCCTGATTCATCTTCCACACCACAGCCTCAGTCATGCCTTCTCTTGTTCCAAAAATTCCCTTTATCTGAATAATATACAAATTTTTGAATAAAATTTAAGCTTTTCATAAAATGGCCCCAAACCACCTCTTTCCAACTCTATATTCTACAACCACCAAACACTTTTAGAGAGTGAGGTACTCGTCACCCTAGAGCTAATTATTTTCATCACCTCTGAGCTTTCATGACTTTTGCTCTGTCCACAGTGCCCCCTGGCCCAACCCTTCACCTCTCTGCCTATACCTCCTGCACTACCTGAACTCTCCCTCTGTAATGAGGACAGGCACCCATGCTGGTCTAGTTCACCCATGTACCTCCATGTGCAACAAATATTAGGTCCCTATCAAATGTTTGTTGAATGAAAGTGTGTGTGTGTGTTCTTGTGAGAGAGTGACTGATTGATTGATTTCTCTGATCTTCTAGGCCAAAGTGACCCCTTCTAACTCCTGCCTTCCACCTTATTGTGCTTATACCTCTTACGTCAATATGTATTTTGGCATTAAGTTATAGCTCTTCCTGTACACTTCATGATGTACTCCCAGGGAGAACATCAGTTCCTTGAGGGCAAACACTATGGCACATATATCCTTCTATCTGCAGGGCTCCTAACACACCACCATAATAGGCGTTCAATTAATGTTTGTTTGAAATTTCAAGTCTCCCACTTCAAATTATTTGGCAACAATCTACAGCAGCTCATTTTCTGCTTTCTAGGTTATAAATGAATGGCTGTAAATAGAGTTAGACCTATATGGTTTTCACTAAGTATATCAATATAAAACTTCTAAGAAAAAAATGGATTTGGAAAAAGAAATGTGTAAGGATGATTCAGTTAAATGAGCTTTACAGTCCCATCCAGCGCTGAAGTTCATGGTTCTGGGTGTATGGGTAGGTAGTCTCCTGTGCCATGTCCATGTTCCTTCCAGTGCTCTTCTGCTGTCTCCTCCCTGGAAAATGGGCCAGTACGTGCGCACACACACACACACACACACACACACACACACACACACACTCTCCACCTAGAAAGGTCTGATGACACTGAGGCGCCGTGTCCACCTCACACATGACATCACTTGAAGATCCAGTCAAGTGTTTTAAATTCTAGTCTATTTTCTTTTTCTTATCTTTCATCCCTTGTTTTTAAGGGCTTATTTTAAGTGCAGTTACAACGTTTACTTTGGAACTGATGGAACTCCCTTCTTTTCATTAACTAGGAGACTTCCCATGATTCCAGAATGAATAGATATAGTTTTAAAGAACAGATATTTAGATAAATGATTCCTCTATCTCTGGTACCCTACACAGTGCCTTCCACATAGTCAGCAACCAGTGAATGCTTGTTCAATGAATGAATAAATAAATAAATGAATAAAGAAATTCTCCTTCCATTCCTTAGAAATACATGTGATCTTGTGAGGCCAAAGGGTGGATCTAAAATCATCTTGTCTTGAAAGGAACTCAGAAGTAGAAAGTAGCGCCCCTATCTTCTATGGATTTTATTTTATTTTTTAAGGATGAAAATTAGTTTATAAGTTACTTCTAGTAAATCAATCCTTTTTCTCCTCCTAAACTTACAATTATTAAGGGAAATATAATAGCATTTTACTGCAAAGAGATTTAGTAATTCTGGCAGTACTTCATTAATCACTTAATCAGTGTTCAAGCAGAACTGATGTCCTTGACATATATAATCAATCTTGATTCCTCCCACATTTGATCTTCATCCTTTTTGAAATCTGTCTACAGACACTAAGGATGGGTGGCTTATTTTCATCTTATGTTTTTGTTAGAGATGACTCATATGCACATATAATGATTATCTGAATATTGATACCTATATTGGGTTTCCTCATAGTCTATTTGAAAACAGTTGTTTTCTCTTCAGTGAATTTATGGAGATTAATGGTGCTAGGACCAGATTCTATTATAGCTTAATGGGAAAATGGGATTGGGCCGTTTTTTAGCTTAGTGTGACATATTATTCTTTTGGTGATGGCATGTTTATTGTTATTGGTAAGCCAGAGCTACTTGTTTATGATACATTCTGAGGAACTTTTCCAAAGACACATCCTAAAGGCAGCTGGGCTTAGAAATATGATAGCACCCTAAAACTGAGCAGCAGGGAATTAAGTTTGTCTAATATCTTCTGCTTTGGAAAGGTGTTTTTATGACCAGTGGTAGAACTACAAAAGCTCTGATTCTACCACTCCTTTTCTCTTAACACTTAATAATTTGGACATTTTAAAACATTATTTATTCATCTCAAATTTTAGTGATTTATAATTTCCATGTCCATTTACTTACAGACCACTCATTTACCCAACCATACACTGCTGGTTAACATCAAGCATTTCTGTCTTTCTTGTAAGAGAGCTGCAGCATAGACTTTACAGGTTGACAGTGTGGAAGATGAATAGATGAAGACTCAATTCATAATCTCACAGGTATTTGAACAAATGAGACAAAAATTTTGTCACCTGGTTATTTGAGGAATATTTTTCCTCCATGAAAGGTGATAGCATGGTATTTCTGGATTGTTTAGAACTAAAAAGTCTACACCTACTATGTGCTGCAGAATCTAAAGTAAAAATGAGCTTTTGTGCTCATGTTACAAGTCTTTGGGGGTATGCTCAAATTAGTACTCTACAGGTGTTCAACCAGACCTACGGCTGGATCTGCAGACTAAGAATCAGGAAGCCAGAAAGATGGTAATGACAATAATAACAGCAACTCACATTTACTGAGTTCTTCCCGTGCCATGGTAGTGCATGTTGTGCTTTGCAAGGGTTATTTAATGGAATACGCTTAACATCCCTATGAGGTGAGTATCATACATATTCCTAGTTCAAAGAGGAAAGGCAAGGCTCACAGAGATCGAGAAATTTGCCCAAAGTTACAAGTCTGGTCTGTGGTGGATCTGCCTGATTCCAGAGCTCTCAACCCACCAGCCAGGTAGTCTACCCACCTATCTTAGGTGTAGGAACTGAGGCGCAGAGGGCTATGGTACAGCCAGTGAGTTGCAGAGCTGGATATATTTGAACATATATATTAGATAGAAGCTAAAGTACAGAACAATTATAGTAAAATAATTATCCTTTAGTGAAAAATTAATGGGACTCTGGGCTAGCTAGAAAGTTATTAGTAGATTACAACAGAAATTAAGGTTAACATTCTACCCAGGCATGAAAAGGTGAATAGGAGAGCTGGAGAGAAGGTTAATAATTATCAGAGTCCACACTGCATTGGCGAGAGGTAGATTTGATCTTGAATGACTATACTAATAACTACACGGACATGGGCTTCATTAGGAAAACAAATTTCCTGATCTAAATGAAATCTCCCTAACACAGTTCATTCTCTGCCCCCTGCCCCCACTCCTTTCTCTTTTGTTCTGATGTATGGTGATCAAAGCAATTTTCTGACAACTATTTCAACTCCTCAAATATAGGGTTATAAATAAGGTTATCAATTATTACATGAAGTATAGCTTCCATTAATACATTGACAATCTTTTTTCAACAGTGTCTTAAGCGATTTTGGTTATTGTAAATCAGTTCTTCTTGGCCTGAGCAACTTTAGAAGAACAAAAAGAACTTTTACCAAAATGAAACATTCCAGTGCATGAGGACGCTCATTCTGCAGTGTTCCCAACCTCTAGAAGGCTCTGCCTGTGTCCACTGTGCCCCTGCCACCGCACACGCCTGGCCCCAAATCACAGCCGTTTTAAGGGAACCTGATAATGTCCCTTTAGATTTTTGAAGAATGGACAGGAAGTAAGATGTGAGAGCAGAGCCTAGTGAATAGGAGAACAAAAGAGCTCTTGGACCTGACCAGACAGTCTGCGCTGAGTAACCCAGCAACCATGAGCCTAAGTCAGCAGCAGCTGCTGGCGTGTTTAATCAACATCAAACATTTACTGAACTTGCACGATGTGCTCAGGACACTCTGAACTTGGATAAAAGAAGTCAGACATGATTTCCACCTTCAAAAACCCTGTGGGAGGACATGTTCATAACTGTTGTGTAATAGATGCCTTCCAGGCCAGCGACTTGAGGTAAAGTCAGGTAGTGGGCAGGTAGATACCACTAAGTCCTGGCTGGGCCCTGCCAGCTTTTCCAAAGGAAACTCACCCAAATCTCTTCTTCTGGCTCCCAAAGCTTAGAGGCTCAGGGGTATATCACAAAATGCCTCCTTCCTCCACATTCCCACGTGGCCTGTGTGGTTTCAATCCTGTCACAGTGCTCTTGCAACCTCTCATGTACCTAGGTGAGGGGCCTCACCTAGTGTCCTGGACATCTGTCTGCTGTTGCCCAACAAGGGTGCTCCCAGGAAGAGTCCATCCCCACAGCGTATGTCCCCATCCTTCCACACCTGATGGACCCAGCACAGAAAACAAACGTGGAGAAGCATTTTTTCTCACCAGCATTGCGTCTTATATCAAGACACAAAGCAGCTCTTGACTTCTATCCTTTAGGTTTTCTACTGAAATGTGATGGTGGAAATTTTCATTTCAGTGGCTCTTGATTCAGCTGCCGTATTCCTAACATTCAGGCACTTGTCTGAAGAAAACCAAAGTGTCACCATGCCTCTGGGCACCCAATGTCTCTCCCTTGCAGCACTGAGTATTATCACCAGTCCCCGCTCTCTCTTCAGTTGTGGCGAGCTCCTTTTCTATCAGTACCATTCTGGAGTGAATTCACAAGCATCCCTTGTTACTGGAGGGCCAATGCTGTCTTAGACCAGAGGTTTTCCATTAGCTCTAATAAGTCCATGTATGCTTCCCAAGAACCTCCTTTGTTTTGGGCAAATCAAGCCCCTGTGGTGGACCCCACACATCAACTTCAGATCTGTTTGCGACAGCCGTCAGTGTGACATATCACAGCTCAGACATGCACACTGGGATCCTCCGGACACTGGTTAATTATATATGAAGATTGTATACCATATCTTCTATTTTGCTGTTTCAGATAAAGGGATCTTCATTATCCAAAGTGAGAACCTCGAGAAATGCATTCAAGCCGGCAAATCTACACTCACCCTGGAGAGTTGCAAACCACCCAACAAGTACATGCTGTGGAAGTGGGTTTCAAACCACCGCCTCTTTAACATCGGAGGCAGCGGCTGCCTGGGCCTGAATGTGTCTAATCCAGAGCAGCCACTGAGCATATACGAGTGTGATTCCACCCACATCTCCTTGAAGTGGCGCTGTAACAGGAAGATGATCACCGGCCCGCTCCAGTACATGGTCCAGGTGAAGCACGACAACACGCTTGTGGCCTCCTGGAAATATCTTCATAAGTGGGTTTCCTATATGTCAGGCGGTGGAGGCATTTGTGAATATATGCACAAAGGTAAAAAAGAATTTCAACCAAAGTACGCATGAAATGATATGTTTAGCAAGTTTGCCCATAAGTAAAGATTTGTAAAATATATGAAAGAGGTGCACAGCACCTAGAACCTCCAGGCACTTCTGCTAAATACAATTTAGTTGCTTACTCGCTTATTGTAAAAGGATCACTGGAGGGGGCTTCCCTGGTGGCGCAGTGGTTGGGAGTCCATCTGCCGATGCGGGGGACATGGGTTCGTGCCCCGGTCCGGGAAGATCCCACATGCCGTGGAGCGGCTGGGCCCGTGAGCCATGGCCGCTGAGCCTGCGCGCATCCGGAGCCTGTGCTCCGCAACGGGAGAGGCCGCAACATTGAGAGGCCCGCGTACCGCCAAAAAAAAAAAGGATCACTGGAGTCTTGGAATGGGCTTGCTAAATTCTGCTAAAGAAACAGAACTGCGAATTTAAAGGTATTAGAGAAGAAAACACTTCAATAACTTTGGGAATCAATGGAAAGGAGAAAGAACAGGAGGATGAGGGAGAAAGAAAATAAAAATAGAAGGAAAAGATTTTTTGAAGTTAGACTTTCAGGATGAAAATAAGAGCCTCTCCCGTCAATATTTCTTTTATTGTAGAAACTTTGTCCCATGTGTGGAGTGTGTCTGCAGGGCACCTCAGTGCCTCCTAAGGCCTGGCTGGCATCCGTGTGGTGGTCATGTTACAAGGCATTTATTTATTTAATTTATTTTTTAAAAGATTTTTGACATGGACCATTTTTAAAGTCTTTATTGAATTTGTCACAATATTGCTTCTGTCTCATGTTTTGGTTTTTTGGCCCCGAGGCCTGTGGAATCTTAGCTCCCCGACCAGGGATCAAACCCACACCCCCTGCATTGGAAGGCGAAGTCTTAACCACTGGACCGCCAGGGAAGTCCTGTGTTACAAGGCATTTAAAGGCAGACTATTGCCAGGGGTTATTTGATGTGTGCCGGGGAGTAGGAAAGCATGGTTTTGGTGGCAGGTAGGGGGAGGTGTTTTCATTTTCCATAGTTCTGTGATATTTGGTATTTTTAAACAGAGAAAGAAAGCAGCTTAGTTCTGAAATTCTGAAACCTCAAACCTGTTTGTCAGGTTTTGTTTTGTAGCTCTCTTCATTCATTCATCCACCCATTCACCGTCCATCACGCATCCATTGAACACTGACTGTTTCTGTGCCGGGCATCTGATTTACAAAGGCCAACAAGACAGGTGTGGTCCCTGCCCTCATGGTGCTCTGTAGAATTATGGCTTACTAAGAGCTTCTATTTCTAAGAATTCTAGGAAACAGAGCAAGGAGCTACCAAGACCTAAAGCAAGACTTTCTCCCGTACCTGCGAGAAATGAGTAAAGAGAGACAGCCAAGGGCAAGCCATTCTCAGGACTCACTACAATAAAGCAAGTGCTGCATACCAGCACACTGAATAATCTACAGTTCTAAGGAAGAACTTGGCATGTTGTTCCAGGTTAACATTTTAGCCATATGCCCACGCTCACGATGCATGCAGAGGAAGACTGAGTAGAAGGCAGAGGAAGGAAACAAGAGGATGTGTCCTGGTATACCAGTAGTTCCTAACAGCCTCAGCCTCTAGGGCTGGTGGTGTGGAGTGAGCTCAGGCAATACCCGCCCCCCACCAGCTGTGGGAGAGGGTGGGAATCTCCACAGCCAGCCCCTTCGCTCCAGGACCTACTGATTTAATTGAGGGTGGCCCTGATCTCCCTCACTATAGAAAGCCCCAGCTGAGTTATGAAAAGTTGTTGTTTTCTGCTTAAGGCCAAGGATGACTGATCATTGAAATACTCTGAGGGAGCAGCCAGCCGGCCACTCAGCAGGGCCATCTTTCTCCTAGACCACTGCAGGGGCCTCCAGCCGGGCATCCACTTTGTCTTCTCTCTGTGTACATTCTGTTTGCCACTGTGCACCCCGTGAGTCTTTAAAAATCGGATCATGTGACTTTCCCATTCAAAACCCACTGATGACTTCCCACCGCCTCCAGGGTAAAGGTCAAAGCCCATGATGTGGCAGAACCGGCCCTCTGTGAGCTGACACTCCAGTGCCTTCCTGGTTCTGCCTCACACAGGGCCTCCCTGCGCTTCCCCGTCCGCCCCTCACAGTTCTTGTCGCAGGTCCCTCGTGCTCCCCGGTACTTGCTGCTCCTTATGCCCCAAGAACTCTCTTCCAAAGACTTAAACCTCTTCCCCCAGTTCTTATTCAGAGAGGCCTGCCCTGACCACCTTATCAAAAATAGTGCCTCTACCCCTTCACACACACACACACACACACACACACACACACACACACAGAGTCATTCTGTTCTTACAGTATTTTGTTTTTCTTCATGGTACTTACCACTACCTGAAATTACATGTTTACTTGTATATTTGCCTTCTCTTTTTTTCTCCCCACTAGAAGAGAAGCTCCATATGAAAGCCAACTTTTACTCATTTGTTCACTATTACATCATATACCCAGTGCTGGACACATTAAATGCTCAACAGATGTCTGCTGAATGAATAAATTAATAAATGCCTATGAACCTCGAGATTCAGATGCTGATGGCTGATGTATTTGGGGACTGGAAGATATTTTAAAGTGAAATCTCCAACTACATACAATATCTTGAAATAACCAATAATGGAAAAGAATCTGAAGCTGTATACCTGAAACTAACACAATACTGTAAATCAACTATAGTTAAATAAAAATAATAATAAATAGATAAATTTTTTCTTCTCATCCATTCACAAATATGTATGCTACTGTAGCAGTGCACCATAGTGAATAAACAAGGAGATAAACATACAAACAAACCATTTATCAGCATTTCCCCTGAACACAGCACTCAGCCTTGCACTTTTCCATATACTATACACTGAAGTCCTGAGGGTTCACTGTGGTAAAGCGAGGGCCTTGCCCAGTGTAGATTTTCAGTCAATAAAAAATGCATTCACTTTATGACAGTTTCCAAAGATAAAGCTGACATACTACTTATTTGACTTTGTCCTTTTCTTTCTCCTAGATTTGTATACAATCAAAGGGAACGCCCACGGGACACCGTGTATGTTTCCCTTCCAGTATAACCGGCAGTGGCATCATGAATGTACCCGGGAAGGGCGGGAAGACAACTTGCTGTGGTGTGCCACGACCAGCCGATACGAAAGAGATGAGAAGTGGGGATTTTGCCCAGATCCCAGTAAGAATAAAATCTAGTCTTCTCCGTATGTCATGAAGGAATCAAGGATGATTAGAAAGTTATTGTATCTAAAGGAAAGCACTGAGATTGATCTACTAAAATCTGAATAAGCTCTTTGATTCCATTTATCCAGGCTTTGATTTTGTGTTTGTTTTTGCCTTGAAAAGACAATTCTGATGTATATTCCTTTTTTTCCCTAAGTTTGAAAGATGTTAATTAGCCATTCCTCATTAAGTTCAGTACATAAGGATGCTTTAACCGGAATCATATTATAATACTCTGTGATCTCATTAATCCCAGCTTCCAGGAAGGATACTTCAAAACAAACCTGAATGTGTATAAAGCTCAGTTATCCTTCCAATCCACTCCCTCTTATGAGCTGCCTTAACTTCTCCATGTCCTGACTGCTTGCTTTGCCCATTGTCACGTCCAGGCATCAGCTGGCCCTTGATGATCTTTTTAAAATCACAGTCGCCCTTGTTATTTCTCGACAATGAGTTCTTGTCTTGATTCCCTTTCCTTGTTACTCGATTTCTAGCTATAACCTCAAAATCTTTTTCTCTACTTAACCCAATTTTCAAGGTCCAATGACAGCTGCAATGTTCTAATTTTTTTTTTGTCAGTTAGTACTTTATTATTTTATTGTATTTTCATTTAGCTTAAAGGTTGCCAGTGGTTCTTAAGTATTGGGGGTTATTTATATATACCTTCTACTTTCTGTATTCAATTTCCTTCACCTTGGTTTCTGCAAGGCAGAGAATATAGCTTTTGCAATCTCTTCATCTTCCATGCCTACCTTCCCTCTGCATAGTTAACAAAATGCCACAAAGAAATGGAAACAAAAAGAAACTGAAGAGATTAACTCCAAAGAATCTGATTTATAAATTGCCTGTTGAATTGTTTTCTAATCTAAGAGCCAGTACAGCTTAGTGAATTAGAAAGAGTGTAGGTTTTGAAATCGGAAAGACGAAGGTTGGAGTCCTGTTTCTTCCCAACAATGAGATCCTGAGTCTCAGCTTCCTCATTATAAAATGGAGATAATAACAGTACCTATTCGGGTTATTGAGAGGATACAATTAGATGATGCATCTAAGCCACTTATCATAGTACCTTGTACTCACCAGGATTACCATCATCATCATCATATCATCATCAGGCCTAATTTATCCTTTCAGCATGTGCTTCTGAATCAATGATCCTACGTCTTTATTATCTGTCAACAGCACTAAGCTAAGCATAGCGTTAGGACTTAGGACCCTCTCTTCCAAGAACTTGGCCTCTAGATGGAATACAGGACAGACAGATTTGCTCCATGCCTGGAAATGCAGACTATATTTGACACGATGCTCTAGAATCACCTGGGGGATAGTTTAAAACATATATCCTTGCCCAGTCCCGGAGATGCAGTGAGCGTTTGCATTTTTGACAAGTGGCCCAGGTGATCCTGTGGCAGATAATTCTTCATCAGATAATTCATAATATGCAGGTAGTTCTACGCAACATACATCTATATACATGGGTGATATCAAGACATTTAGCAACCAATCTAGTATGAGCTCTTGGCCAGTCCAAGTGGAGACCTTAATGTGGAGGTTAGGAGTCCCAGAGGCCCACTGCTGGTATTAGCCCCGTATCTGCTGTAATGTGAGGGGATGCTGAGGCAGCAAGGGGCACTTGAGGAGCTCAGGACAGCAGCTCTTCACCAACCAGCATGAAAGTATTTCATCATTTATTGACTGTCAGATCATCAGCCTTCTCTATCTGAATCTGAATGTCTGTATGGAGGTGTATGTGCATGTAATCCCTACACTGCTCGGATTCTTGAGTCAGATGTCACATTATTTACATCATCTTCTCTTTCCATTTCTATCTCCAGTAGATGGCATTATTAAAAGTAAAGAAACCAATACTAATAAGATTAACATGTATTTCACATGGCCCTAATACTGTTTTAAACTACACTATTCTCCTTGAGATTCTTTGAAGGGCACTGTCACCATGCTCTGTCACTTTAGCCAGTTATGGTTTCCCAGGTGGAAGCCTGGGTTTAGTTGTGCCCAGGGCTTTTCAGTGCCTAGACTATCTATTTGTTCAGCTTCCTACAGTTCAGAAGCGTCCTCCACTTGACAGCTTGCCAGATTCCAACTCTCCTAACCTCTACCACAACCACCAGAGAGCATATTTATTTGCGCAGTGCTAAATTACATGTCCAGTCTTCTTCCTTTCTTGTTACTTTTGGTTCCTGGTGGCCAACTTAAGTCAAAATGATGTGCCGGAGACTGGAATCTGAGCAAGCAGATAGTTCTTTCCATGGGGTCAACGAGTGGACAGAACAGAGAGGAGTGAGTAGATTAAAGCAAAGATTCACACTTCTGTATCTCATCTTCCTTACACAGAAATTTTTTAGTATCTCAATGTAGAATAATGCCCTTTTTAAAAAACGATTGTAAGTGATCACAATGTAAATTTAGTGCCAATAAACACATACAAAAACACACTAGCAGGGAGGGATATGATAAAACATCTGTCACTATAGATCTTCAGGAACAAGGATGATATAGAAGAATCTTTCTGGGTTTGTTTAGAGGCAATTCTGTGTCATACTATGTCCGTCCTGGTTGTGTGTCTTACACAGCTGGAGAGTTAGGCTTAGTTAGTTTGAGATATTTTTAGGGTACCAACCTCTGGGATGATCTGATTGCCCTGGAACCTTATTCACCTGATACAATTTTTATCAGTAACTTGAATGATGTAACAGAGCAGATAGGTACCAATATTGATGTATGACCGCCAACCTCGGCTTTGTCAGCAGTATTATTACGTGTCTCTTGTCATGCTGCTCTCTCACTCCCAGCAAGGGTCATACAAACCTCTCTACTCTCCCCTGACTTCTAACCCTGCCCTACATTCTCCTCCCCAACTCTTAAGAAATGACCTCAATCCCTACCTCTCAAAGAGAACAGGATCCATCAGAAGGGAAGTTTTGACAACTTCCTGCTCCCAAGCCTTTAAGCCTACCTGGGTTTGCACCCATCTCCTTTTTCTCCTTCCTGTGCAATAGTGTTCCTCCTCCTACCTAGGGCAAATCTCGCCATCTGGACTCTGGAGTCTCCCGTCCAATCCTCTCCAACTTCTATCTCAGTGTTTCTCAAAGTGTGGTTCCAGCAGCATCAGCATTCTCTGAGAACTTGCTAGAAATGCAAATTACCAGCCACATCCCAGACACCTATATCAGACATTCTAGAAGTGCAGCCCCAGCAATCTGTGTTTTAACAAGCCTTCTAGGTGATTCCAGTGCACACTCCTACTCTAACATAGATGAATGATGGATCCTTCTCATTAGCAGTTAAACCTACTCACGTCTTAAAATAACATCTTAAAATAATACAACTCCTTCATCTCCACTTCAGCCTCCTGAAAATACCTATCTCTCATCCCCTGCATAGACAGACTTCTCAAAAGAATTGTCTCCCCCGCCTCACCTTGCTTTCGTTCCTCAGAGCACTGTCTCTTCTTGGCTTCTATGAAGATGTATGCCTGACCTCCACTTCCACAAACCATTCATTTACTCTTTTCCACAAATATGTACTGAACACCGGCTATGCACCAAGCACTCAGCTGGGTGCTGTGATTATAACCACAAATGTGAAAGATGAAAGTCATGGTGCCTGCCCTAATGAAGTTCACATTCAAGTGAATGCTGCTGAAGGGCCTGATTTGACAAGGTCTGAAACTAAGTGTTTGCTGGATCTGGCAACATGGAGGTCATTGATGGCCTTGACAAGATATATACTCTAGTTACCAGATTGAGTGGGTTAAAGAGTAAATGGAAAAACAGAAGAGGAAGGAAGGAACACTTCCCAGTTCATTTTATGAGGCCAGTATTACCATGGTACTGAAACTAAAGACATCACAAGAAAAGAAAACTATAGACTAATATCTCTTATGAATATACATGCAAAAATCCTCAACAAAATACTAGCAAACAGAATCCAACGACATATAAAAAGAATTGTACACCATGACCAACTGGAACTTATCCCAAGAATGTAAGATTGGTTGAAAATCTGAAAATCAATTAATGTAATACCTATATAAATAGGAGAAAGGACACACAATTATCTCAATAGGTGCAGAAAAACATTTGACAAAACATTACATCCTTTCATGAAAAAAACAAAACTAAACTAAAAACAGAAGAGAATGTCCTCAACCTGATAAAGGCCATCTCTGAAAAACCCACAGCCAGCATACTTAATGGTAGAAGACTAGATGCTTCCCCATAAGATCAGGAATAAGACAGACTATCCACTCTCAACACCTCTATTCAACATTGTACTGGATGTTCTAGCCTGGGCAAGTAGGCAAGAAAATTTAAGTCATCCAGATTGGAAAGGGGGTTGTAAAACTATCTCTATTTGCAGATGACATGATCCTGCATGCATAAAATTTTAAGTAATCCACTAAAAAACTACTACAACAAATAGACTCATTCACAGGATACAAGATCAATATATAAAAATCAATTGTACTTCAATACTGTAGCAAGGAACAATCCAGAAATTAAATTAAGAAAACAAATCAAAAAAGAGACAGACAGAAAACAAATCCATTTATTGTAACATCCAAAAGGATAAAATCCTTCGGAAAAATTTAACGAAAGACATGAAAAACTTCTCTCTAAAAACTACGAAATATTGTTGAAAGAAATTAAAGAAAATTAAATAAATGGAAAGACATTCCATGTTCATGTGATCAGAGGACTTAATATTGCTAAGATGGCACTACTACAGCAATCTTTATCAAAATCCTAGCTGACTCCTTTGCAGAAATTGACAGGCTCATCCTAAAATTCACATGGAAATTCAAAGGACCCAGAAGAGCCAAAATAATCATGAAAAGGAAGAACAAAGTTGGAGGACTTATACTTCTCATTTTCAAAACTTATGCAAAGTGACTGTAATCAAGACAATGTGATACTGTCAAAATGGAATAAAACTGAGAGGCCACACTTATGATTAACTGATTTTTGACAAGGATGCCAAGACAATTCAATGGGAAAACAATAGTCTTTTCAAATAATGGTGCAGGGAAACTGGATTCCACATTCAAAATAATAAAATTAAACTCCTATCTCTCACCTTATAAAAAAATTAACTCAAAATAGATTTTTAAAACTTACATGGAAGAGATAAAACTATAAAACCCTTACAAGAATACATAGGGGTAAATCTTCATGATCTTGAAAATGCAATGAATTCTTAGATATGACACCAAAATGCAAGCAACAAAAGAAAAAAATAGATAAGTTGAACTTTATCAAAATCAAAAATTTTTGTGTTTCAAAGGACACAATCAAGAAAGTGAAAAGACAACCCATGGAATGGGGTAAAAAATTTGCAAATCAGATATCTAATAAGGGACCTATATCTAGAATATATAAAGAACTCATAACTCAATAATAAAAAGACAAAAATCCCAATTTAAAAATGGGTAAAGTGTCTGAATAGACATTTCTCCAAAAATAGATTTACAAATAGCCAATAACCACATGAAAAGATGCTCAGTATCATTAGCCATCAGGGAAATTCAAACAAAAACTGCAGTGAGATACCACTTTACATCCCACAGCATGGCTAAAATCAAAGAGACAGACAATAACAAATGCTGACAAGGATATAGAGAAATTGGAACTCTTATCCACTGCTGAAAGGATTGTAAAAGGATACAGCTGCTTTGGAAAACAGTCTGTCAGTTCCTTAAAAGGTCAAACATTGGGTTACCATATGACCCCTAATTCTACTCCTAAGTATATATCCAGGAGAAATGAAAACATATACCTACACAAAAACCTTTACACAAATGCTTATAGCAACGTTATTTATAATAGCCAAAAAATAGAAACAACCCAAATGTCTACCTATTGATGAATGCATAAATAACATGTAGTATACCCAGTAGTATTTAATGGGATATTATTGGACAATGTAAAGAAATGAAGTACTGGTACATGCTACAACATGGATGACCATTGGAAACATTATGCTAAGTGAAAGAAGCCAGTCACAAAAAGATCACACACTGTATAATTCCACTTATATGAAATGTTCAGAATAAGCAAATCTATAGAGACAGACACTAGTTTAGTGGTTGCCTTGGGCTGGGGGTAGGGGTGAGGACTGAGGGAAAAATGGTAAGTGACTGCTAATGGGAATTGGGTTCCCACAAAAATGTTCTAAACTTGATTGTGTGATGGTTGCACAATGCTTTGAATATACTAAAAACCATTGAACTATATACTTTAAATGGGTGAGTTATATGGCATGTTAATTATATCTCAGTGAAATTGTTTTTTTTAAAGAGTAAATGAGAGATGAGAAATTGGAGACAGCATACGTATAAAAATATGTGATTAATGGGGGTAGAGAAAAGGTAGAGACTGCGATGGGGAGACCAAGGGAGGGATTTTTTTTGTTTCTTGTTTTTGAAGGATGAGAGCTGCTAGGACACCTTTGAATGCTTCTGGAAAGGATCTAACAGAAAGAGGTTGAGGATGCAGGAAAGTGAAACAATTGGTGAAATAAATATGGTCTCTCAGAGGGCAGAAGGAAATAGGGTCCAGATCAAAGATGGACAGACTGACCTTTTATGGATGTAAAGACAACTCCATGGGAGGGAAGAAGGAGAGGATAGTACAGGTCCAAGAAGGTTGATGGATTAAGTGATGGGGAAAATGAGGAGAAACGAGTCCAGTGGCTGTGGACTTTCTCTGAAGAGGGGGAAGAGTGAGAGGTTTGAACAACAGGAAAGGTGTGAAATGAACATGGTGGCTGCTGGGAGAGCAAGCTTTTTAGGGAAAACCGGTAATGTTTCCAGGAAGTATTGGGGGTGGTTGATAATGAATCCATCGGATGACTTTTCTTGGCAGTGCTCATCTGTTGGGTGCAGGCATGGAGCAGGCAGATGATTGGGTCCCTCTGTTGGAACGTGCTCCATAAAGTCACTAATGGACTCAGTCCTCATCTTACTGAAAGATTCAACAACGTGTAACAAACTGACACCATCTTTTTCCTTGGGCTTCTGGGGCCCACACCTGCTAGTTTTCCTCTTTCCTTTGTGGCCACCACTTCTCAGCTTCCTTTGATAGCATAGTCTCCTCTGCCTAACTGCCTTTAAATTCTGGTGGTAAGCTTGGGAAATAACATGAAAAAGTTGGAACATGGTACCTGCTCTCCTGATACTTAATTTTATCAGGAAAAACAGACAATCAATAAGCAATCCCATAATGCGTCATTTAATCTCAACTGTGATCAGGCCTGCCAAGGAGCATGTAAAGCATTGGGGATGAACAGCAGAAAGTGCTGACTTGGTTTGGTATCCCTTTTACATGAGATTTACCAACAGAACACTTTTCAGGGAGCAGATATTCAATAACTATTTGCTAAGTGTATGAAAGACCAAAGAGAGAAAAATAGTAACTCTGTAGCCTGGAGTTGCTTCAATAGTATAAGAGTTCTTTTTTTTAAAAGAATTCAACCATTTTTTAAAGTGGCAGGAAAGATACACCTGGGACAATGACAAAGCTGTATACTTAGGAATGACAAAAAAGCCATATTAATAGAGAAGGAGAAATGGCTGCATCTCAGTCATAATCTATAATAAAATCAGTGTTGACATGAATATACTTCAGTTCATTAGAAGAAAGGTGTATTTTGAAAGGGAAAAAAATCACCATCATGCAAAAGATTTTTGGCAATCTTTCTTCAAACAGTAGGAGATGCAAAGATATATAGGATGGGCTTCCCTGGTGGCGCAGTGGTTGAGAGTCTGCCTGCCAATGCAGGGGACACGGGTTCGAGCCCTGGTCTGGGAAGATCCCACATGCCGCGGAGCAACTGGGCCCATGAGCCACAACTACTGAGCCTGTGCGTCTGGAGCCTGTGCTCCACAACAAGAGAGGCCGCGATAGTAAGAGGCCCACGCACCGCGATGCAGAGTGGCCCCCGCTCGCCACAACTGGAGAAAGCCCTCGCACAGAAACGAAGACCCAATGCAGCCAAAAGTAAAAATAAATAAATAAATAAAAAGATACATAGGACATAGCTGCTTCCTTCAAGGAGCTCAGAATTTAGCGACAGAAGAGATGATATAAAGACAACCAAAGATGCAAAGAAATATAACAATCTGATGGCATCCCTTAGACTAGAATTTTTCAAGAAAAAGTAAATGTACCAGCCTACAATTTTCAGTGGCTTAGAAGCAGAAGTTAGTTATGAATAAGCAAGAGGACTAAGAATAAATACACGCAAATGCCCCGGGCCAGGACGGGACCCTGTGGCAAGGGAGTTCCTGGGGAACAGTCTCTGAGGACAAGATGAGCATGCAGGAGGCCTCCTGGGGAGGAGTCTCAGGATCGATACACACGGAAACGAAGGGAAGAGAGCAGGATTGCACAGGACGGTGATGCAGGGCTGGTGACTCCCCACACTGACCCACAAGGAGTTCTCAGGCTGGATTTGCCCCTAGTTGGGGTGAGAGGAGGGGTCTTATAGCCCTGCACTGACCAGTCATGGTTTGCAGACTGCACTTAGGAAGGGAGAGTGGTATTGGGCAAGGAGCCTCTTCAGCCAAAGCAATCCTTAAAGAAGGCTTCATGTTGAGAGGTGTCTGCTGGCAGCTGGGGAAATTAGACCTTCGGTCCTGAAGGGAGATCAGAAGAACACATCACAGTGCCCAGGCCCAGGGTGGCACGTTCATTCCACTTGTTACCATGAAATCTTCAAATCGGATCCATGGAGTGACACGCAGCCCATCTAGAGAAGCAAAGAGAGGACTTGTGTCTGACGGCATAGAAATACAAATTCTTATATTTTAGTTACAACCAAATTTTAATGACAAATGGATTGCCTTGTTAGAAGAATATGGGCACCTTTTGCAAACATTTGACTGGGAGTTTCCTTTTGATTAAACTTAAGAACTGGCACACATAACACAAAGCCAGGGGAGATCTAACAAAACTGGGAACTGTAATTTGTAGCCCAGACAGGATCACCTGTAAGCCTCTCATCTTAACTGTTTAATGTATAGAATTCAGGAAGATTTCTGCAAAAGGCTGCTTTACGTAGCTTAATCCATGTCCTGTTGAAAGGGCAGGACCAACTGTTGGCAAAAATGGGAATGAGATCAACTGAAGTGTCCTCCGAACCTTTTCTTATCATGGCATGGCTTATCATGGAGGTAATTAGGACTTATTATCAAATCTTTACCCAAGGCAGTAGATGAGAGGTAGGTACCCTATACCCAGATCTCTCCTTTTGACATCCTTCTCCTGTCTCCCCTTCTGACATCCTACTATCTTCTAGTAGCCGAAGGCTACTCATACCTGCTCTCCTTGGGAAGTGCTTCAAATGATTTCTTTCAAACCAGGGTTTCCCAGTGTTTCCTTTGTGAACCATTTGCATTAGAATCAGTAATACGTTAGAAAGTCAGCTTTCTGAATCCCACCCCGACCTTCCAATTCAAAATCTCTGAGACTGAGAACCAGGAACCTGTGGTTTTTTTTAAGAAGCTGGCTAAGTGATTTTTGTGCACACTGAAATTGTAAACACTCCTCTTTCATGGCCTCAGCTCTCACACAGGATGAACAGGGCTAAACTGATGTCTGATAATGCTTAGTGTGTTGTCCATCTCATGGATGGCATAGCTTTTTAACTGAAGATGGTCTCTAAGGGTTCAAACTCAATGGGGAAATTTCAGCCACCAGGGCAAGATGATCACTGAAGATGTCCTCCTCCCTTTCTCTTCCTCTTCCTACAGTTTTCCTTGGTGATAGACTTGTCTTCTTGGTGATAGATCCTCCTTCAATCTTGGATCCTTCTATAAATACACGTGTCAGTCAGGAAACTCTGTAGACGACCTTAGATTTATATAATAGCTTCTCCTTAACTAACTCCGTTCTGGGGAAGGCACATTGCAACCAGATATGAAAACAAACTTTCCACATTCCCAAGGGAGCCATCTAACTAAGTATTGTGGGGAAAAGAAAACAAACCAAAAAGATTTCATTGTCAAATAAGTTTGAAGTATACTGAATTAAAATGAAGCTGTTTCTTTATTAGAGAACTTCTCAGAGGCTTTAATATGTTGCTGTGTATTATGAATTCCCCGGAGGAGGCTACACATGCACTGTCCCAGCTTTTCTTGGAGAGCTCTTGAAGCTGTCATACTCTGTGGATTGCACTTCGGGAAAAGTTGTTCTAAATTTTAGCAGATTGTCTGCTCATCAGTTACACTCATGCTGTAGCGTGGTTCCCATTGTCTGAAATTCTTCGGCTGAGTTTGACTCCGGGTAATTTTTATGGCTGCTTAGGTTCACCTTAGGGTTTGAGTTAAAGCACCCAAAGTAGGTCTTCATTTGCTGTTATTTCAATAAACTTCAGGTTTCAGAGCCACGTCTCATATTTTATTAAATTTACTTTTAAGCAAACTACACAATCCTTGGCCAATGTTTTGCAAGTGGATTTTGCTTCTCCTCCTTTTGACTGAGAGAACTTTCTTAAACTAAATATCAGTGTTCCTGTTCTCAATGTGTATTTGAAAACTTCTGTTCATTTTAGAGTCATGTTTCTACTGTATCCCTTTTATTCCATCTAGCATTTTGGTATTGGCAGGGAAAAGCTTTTTGAAACAATATTTGCATCTATCTCAGATAAATACTTCCGTTCACACAGCTTTCAGTATAAAGTTCTGACTTTAAAGAATTCAGATGTTATTTTCACAAATATCTATACTCCAGTTATATTTCCTTCTCTTAAAAATAGCTAATGTCATTTTCCCAGAAAGGATCAGAGCTTCTTTATTGATAATTTCTTGAACTTCCTTTCAATCTTGAACAGGTTTTACCATAAAGTGTTTACGGGAAAACAATGCAGATTTCATCATAAAGACCTAATCAAGAATAGATAAGGGCTCTGAAGAAGTTTTAGGAGTTGCAAGTTGGAATCATGCCATTCAAATTCGTCTTAGAAATATATCGCCATATAAATAAAATAAGATTATAACGTTTTAATGGATTTTGTTTTCAGCATCTACAGAGGTGGGTTGTGACGCTGTCTGGGAGAAGGATCTCAATTCACACATTTGCTACCAATTCAACCTGCTTTCCTCCCTCTCCTGGAGCGAGGCACACTCTTCATGCCAGATGCAAGGAGGTGCTTTATTAAGTATTGCAGATGAGACTGAAGAAAATTTCATAAGGAGTAAGTAGGTGGATGATGCACATTGATGTCGGTACAATTAAAATGATTGGTCTTTACAGTTATGTCCATGTATGCCAAGATGCCTTCTGGAAAGAAAAGGTCCCTTGGAAAATATTTTTCTGTTATTAACATGGCCCAAACTCACACCCAGAATTTTGACCTGAACCCTGGGCCATTCCATTTGACACCTGGCCGTGCCTCTCTTATTTTCTCTCCCCCGGAAAAGAGAAGTTGAGGCTACAGCAAGGGACCCAGGAGAATTTTCAGCTCCAACAAGTGCATAGGGAGACTTCTAAACTTAAGTCCGAATTCCTGCTTTGCTGGGGAGCTTAGCCATTCCGTTTCCATTTATAAATAATTAAGCAGTTTACTAATTAAGCAGAATCTTACTTGTCAGTCACTGTGTGTAGTAGGGTTTCCAGTGGATGCCAAAGAACTTAAAATTTAATTGGAAAAGCAAAAGCACACACATGTTAACTAATGCTGTAAAGTAATAACATAAACTGTCAAAAGACTGCTAAGGAGCTGGGTCTGATCTGTTTCACCTCTCACCTAAACTCTCTTTTTACTTCTCTTTTATAGATTAAATGTGTTTGTAGATGTGTACATGCAGCATTTAAAAATCTTTCTGAAACATTTGAAAGTGTCACAAAACTAGTCACTTTCATTAAAAGTTTCTGATGCTTTTTTTCCAAATTATATTACACATGTTTCTTCTAGAATAACAATAATAAAATTATTCTAGGATAATTTTAAAAGTTCAAGTATACAGGAAGAAAACCAAAGGAAAAACTCTCATAGTTCCACAATCCAGAGATAACTATGTTTCTTCTGCAAAAAAAACCCCATACAAATGCATGCATAATCCATAGTATCTACGAAAAATGATATTGAATAAAAAGATGAGGCGGTTGTTGCACAGAGGTTAGGAACAGGGGCCAAAGAGCCACCTGCATGGGTTTGAATCCCACCTCCATCACTTACTAGCAGTGCTGAAGAAGTAACTTAACCTCTCTGTGCCTCAACTTCCCCCCTCTATCAAATGGAAATAATAACAATACCTACTTTTTGGTGGTGAAAATTACATATTATAGAACAGGTGAAAACTTAGAAAAGTGCCTGGCACACAAATCAAACACTCAGTATGTGTTAAACCTTTAACAGCAACTCTGCGCACAGTTTAGTAACATGCTTATATAATTTACCTGCATAGAATGAACATCTGTCCGTGTCTATAAATATAGATCTATATCATAGTTTTTAATGGTTACATAGCGATACAGGTTAGAGATAATATATTTAGCTAATCTCCAAATATTAGATAGGGATAGGTAGATAAAATTCTTTATTTTGTTTTTATTTACTTATTTGTTGCTACGTAAAACCATCCCTCACATACCTTTGTGCATAGATCCCTGATTATTTCTCTCTAAGTTTGTAGAAGTGGATTCACTGGGTGGAAGAGGAATCATATTTTAAGGCTTTTGAAAGTCATTAATAACTTCTGGAAGGATTGTAACAAATGCATGAACAGTATATGTCTGCCCCTTTCCCCACAGACTTGCAAAAGTGGGAAATTATCACTGAAAGTGATCTGAGTGAGTCATATTGCAGGAAAACGCCCATTTCCAAAATCATTATTAGCCTGTAATGGTATTTATAGAAAATTTTGTGCACCATTTATGAATTACAATTGTTATCTATTTTGACTGCTGGGATCTTTAATAAGAGGGTTTGGACTTAATCAGACTTGGATAAAGATTAAAGGAATAAGATATGTCAGAGACTTTGATTTAAATACCACAATTTTATAATAAGATTTTGGGGATTGTTTAGATTGGGAAAACAGAAGAGTATTCATTAAGACAGAAGCTTGTTCTGACCAAGGTATTTTTTAATGTTGAAAATAGTCTACTGTTTCTTGTTAATTGCTGATGAACACTAACTATGGTATAAGGAATTATCTAAACTGCCACAAATGCCAGGAAATAGCCAAAGGAATTTCAGTTTGCATTTATTAGTATAGAATTGTGAGCCAATTTACTTGTAAAGCTAAATAGACTATTTTTGTACTTTTAAACACAGATTAGAAATTATACAATGATTTTTTAATATGTACTGTTAAAACAGTCACACAGAGGGTATTCAAAATAACTCTAAGGTAAGAATAATTAATACTTAAATATTTTAAGTAGATTACTTGAAAGCAGCACTTGGCACTTACCCCGATATGAAATGTGGAAATTTCTCCGTCTTGTCAATCCATCTTCCATTCTGCCTTCTGTCATGATGACACCAGTTAGATGATTTAATCAAATGGTGCTATTGGAAGGACTAACCAAATAGACATTAGGAAGAGACTTGTGCTTATGCCCCAGAAACTTGGAAAGGCAGAGCCCATGAATGCTGTTCCTGTCCAGTGATTTCAGGGATCTCAAAATTATAAAGCACCTTTTTCTCTTTCCTTAAAGGTTTAGCTTCTTCCAGTTTTCCACTGTTGTTTCAAAATACCCAATCACAGAAGGTGCTGCAGCCTTGTGATGTGAATGCACTAATCTTTACAAACTTGGTGACCATACAATCGATCATCCAGACTGAGACCCTTTGAAGAGTAAAAGGTTCTGCCATCAATACTTATTCTGGAACTACCAGCATAAGCCATGAATTTTCCAGGCAAACTGGGACATACAGTCACCCTATTTATCACTCTTATCTGTGAGGGTCTCAGTCTCAGGCAGGGCCCCTGCATCTGGCTCAGAATAAATTGGGTTCTGAAGCAGATGAATCATAAGGGATCAATGCTGTCCTTTATAGATTAGAAGATTCAACGGCAACATTTGAAAGTGTCACAAAATTACTTTCACTAAAGTCTCTGACACTGTTTTTTCCCCAAATATTACAGCACGCGTGGTACATGTTTGTTGTAATTTTTTAAAGTTCAGGTGCACAAAAAGGAAAACCAAAGAAAAATTTCCCCTAATTCTACAATTTTGAGAAGCATATTTTTCTACACAAGCATGTCAAGGCACATGTTTCTACATAGCACTGATAACAAAATTGGAATTGAATTAAAACAGGAGGAGCCGAGGCACAATGGTTAGGAGAAGGGGCCTACAGAAAGCTTTCTCCCACACCAAGCTGAAGAAGCATTTGCACTGCTCATGGCCCCAACCTGCTATTTTTTTTTTTTAACATCTTTATTGGAGTATAGTTGCTTTACAATGGTGTGTTAGTTTCTGCTTTATAACAAAGTGAATCAGCTATACATATACATATATCCCCATATCTCCTCCCTCTTGCGTCTCCCTCCCTCCCACCCTCCCTATCCCACCCCTCTAGGGGGTCACAGAGCACCGAGCTGATCTCCCTGTGCTATGTGGCTGCTTCCCACTAGCTATCAGTTTTACATTTGGTAGTGTATATATGTCCATGCCACTCTCTCACTTTGTCACAGCTTACCCTTCCCCCTCCCCATATCCTCAAATCCATTCTCTAGTAGGTCTGTGTCTTTATTCCCATCCTGCCCATAGATTCTTCATGACCATTTTTTTTTTTTAGATTCCATATATATGTGTTAGCATACAGTATTTGTTTTTCTCTTCCTGACTTAACTTCACTCTGTATGACAGACTCTAGGTCCATCCACCTCACTACAAATAACTCAATTTCGTTTCTTTTAATGGCTGAGTAATATTCCATTGTATATATGTGCCACATCTTCTTTATCCATTCATCTGTCGATGGACACTTAGGTTGCATCCATGTCCTGGCTATTGTAAATAGAGCTGCAGTTAACATTTTGGGACATGACTCTTTTTGAATTATGGTTTTCTCAGGGTATATGCCCAGTAGTGGGATTGCTGGGTCATATGGTAGTCCTATTTTTAGTTTTTTAAGGAACCTCCATACTGTTCTCCATAGTGGCTGTATCAATTTACATTCTCACCAACAGTGCAAGAGGGTTCCCTTTTCTCCACACCCTCTCCAGCATTCATTGTTTGTAAATTTTTTGATGATGGCCATTCTGACTGGTGTGAGATGATATCTCATTGTAGTTTTGATTTGCATTTCTCTAATGGTTAATGATGTTGAGCATTCTTTCATGTATTTGTTGGTACTCTGTATATCTTCTTTGGAGAAATGTCTATTTAGGTCTTCTGCCCATTTTTGGATTGGCCAACCTGCTATTGATCCCTCTACATACCCTGGTCCCGTGGATTCTGCTCTCCTCTTGGCCAGACAACCCCCATTGGCTCTCGACTGGACAGCCCTTCCCCCATTTCTTTAGCATACCTTAAATTTGAGGGCTTGCCTCCCGGCACTAACAACACTTAATATGCCTTCTGCTTCCTAGCCAGACCCCTAAGGAAAAGGTCCTCTAAGTTGTTCAATTTTTTTAACTGTGAAATATTTCAAGAGTATTGACAAGTGTAAACATTACATCTCTGCACACACATACCCATTATAGAGATTTAATAGCATTTCTTCCTATTCCTCTTTCTCAGGGCCTGAGGTAGCCTGAGCTCAGTGTACTCGAGTCCTGAGCCTCCAGATTGAGGCCACCAGACACATGTGGCAAAAAAATAGGAAGACAGAGGGGCACTTTGTAGGACTGGCCCTGGGCACTTCCTCCTTCCCCCTCTAAAACCCTCAAGTGGGTAAGCTCACATGGGTCAGATGGTCTCAGATTTGAAACCATGAACTGTTGATGGATTGACGACCGTTGAGAGGCAGCATTCCTGTATGCTTAGATTAAACACTGCACAGTTGCTGTCAGCGAGCCTTTAGGAGACTGCCATGTTTCTCAGGCTGGCTTTTTTTACTCTGAAGCACCAGGGTGGTGTTTAGTGGCACTTAAACTCTTTTCTGCCATTGATGGAGTTAATTTATGACTCCATGCCCCAGGAACAGGAAAACAAGAAAGACGTGTAACATTGATATTTTTTTTGAAACTCCGTATTTCTCTTATTTCAGAGCACTTTGGCAATGAAGCAGTGGAAGTATGGATAGGTCTGAATCAGCTAGATGAAAATGCTGGTTGGCAGTGGTCGGATAGAACACCACTCAACTATCTGAACTGGAACCCAGGTACCTGCAGCGTTTTGTTTATCTTCAACAGGTGGCATCGTCCCATAGCCTAAAATAGCAATATTCCCACATATGTATACGACGTGTTATTGTGAAAGTGGCTTATAAACATTTTTAAAGCCTGATTGAATTTCTATAAGGCATGCTTTTCCAAACGAGAAAATGGAGGCCAAGAAGGTAAGCCAAGGGTGCATGAGGATTTGGGTCAAAACCAAGATTCTAATCAGTTGTTTTAAAAATAGCAACAGAGATAAGAAATTAAATCTCAGAAGTAGATGTTTATGTACAGATTGTTTTCGTATATTTTTTCCCACTCTCTCCTAGTCAATTTCCTCTCCAGTTAACCTTTGCCCTCCAAAGATATGATCAATTACTGTCTTACATCAGTATGTCTCGCACAAAAAAAGGAAAATTGGTTTTTCTTAGGGATTCTAAGTCAATTACATTAACTGTGTAATACAACGCACTCACATTATGTTTAAATGTGTTGTTTAAAAGATTGTTATAGTTGAATCTTGAATAACTAGAAAATATAATAAAGTACGATTGCATTTTGTGAAAAAAAATAGCAACAGATTGAAAAATATCTCTCTACCTTAAAACAATAAAATCAGCTGTTGCTATCTTTGGGAAATCATTTCATTGTCATGCCTGGACTTCAACTGCAAAATCATAAATATAACATCTTATAGGATTTACTACATATGCCAAAGAGAAGTGCTGTCTAGTTTTAGCTTTATGCTAAAACTACATTTCAGTATATATTGAACTAACTGCTTTTGCTTCTAACATTAAGTACACACATATTGTATTTTCAGAAATAAATTTTGAGCCATTTGTTGAATATCACTGTGGAACTTTTAATGCATTTATGCCAAATGCCTGGAGAAGTCGGGATTGTGAGTCCACTTTGCCTTACATATGTAAAAAATATCTAAACCATACTGATCACGAAGTAGTTGGTGAGTGTTTTTATTTTAAGCTGTTTTTATAAGTAAGTTGCTTACTTGCCCTCTCAATATATTCAAAGTCCTTTATTTTTTGCTAATAATTTATAATTTAAACTTAGCTAAGGCTAGTTTTTATATGAATAAAAATGTGTAACAAGATAAGATCTGTTATTCCAAAGGTACCATGAATTTAATAAATGCATTTAGGTTTTTACTAAAAACTAAAGCAAAATAACCTAAGTATAGAAAACATTTTCTCCCTCTCTTTTTAAAAACTTTGCTTTCTTATTCATTTTGCCTTAGAACAACAAGATATGCTTCATTTTCTATTCTAGTTGAGTTTTATTTATTTATGGTTACCCTAGAAATTAAAAATATGAATTAGAAAATAGTTTTATAAAATTATTTACTTCATTGATCTCCTATCGTACTCTATATCTCTTGTTAGTAATACTTCCTCCTTGAAATAACAAACAAAATTTTAGGTGTACCTAAGACTTAAATACCACATAATTACAATCTAGTACCTGAAGCTCAGTTATTTCTATTCTTAAGATCTATTACTTCTTCTTAGTTTCTATGGAATTAATGTCTGAACTCAGGAAGTAGAGATAAAAACATAACCATTTTTAAAGAATCATTACCAGCATAATTAGAAACAACTCTACATTTAAAACAATAATCTGAATTATCTTTCTAAAATATTATCCCTTACAGTTAAGCTTTTATATTTTATTTTATTTTTTTATAGATTTATTTATTTTTTTTGGGGGGGCTGCGTTGGGTCTTCGTTGCTGTGTGCGGGGTTTCTCAAGTTGCAGCGAGCAGGGGTTACTCTTCATCGACGTAGGCAGGCTTCTCATTGTGGTGGCTTCTCTTGTTGTGTAGCACAGACACGCGGGCTTCAGTAGTTGTGGCCTGCGGGCTCTAGAGCACAGGCTCAGTAGCTGTGGCTCACGGGCTTAGTTGCTCCGCGGCATGTGGGATTTTCCGGGACCAGGGATTGAATCCATATCCCTTGCATTGGTAGGCAGATTCTTAACCACTGCACCACCAGGGAAGTCCCCAATTAAGCTTTTTAATTTACGATATTATGTTATGTTAATTTACAATATTGTGTTAGTTTCAGGTGTACAGCAAAGTGATTTAGTTGTGTGTGTATATATATATATATATATATATATATATATATTCTTTTTCAGCTTCTTTTCCATGATAGGTTATGACAAGATACTGAATATAGTTCCCTGTGCTATACAGTAGGTCCTTGCTGTTTATCTATTTTACATAGAGTAGTGTGTATCTGTTAATCCCAATCTTCAAATTTATCCCCCCCTTTCCCCTTTGATACCCATAAGTTTGTTTTCAATGTCTGTGAGTCTATTTCTCTTTTATAAGTAAGTTCACTTGTATCATTTTTTTAGATTCCACACATAAGTGATATCATATGATACTTGTCTTTGTCTGACTTACTTCATTTAGTATGAAAATTTCTAGGTCCATTCATGTTGCTACAGATGGCATTATCTCATTCTTTTTTATGGCTGAGTAGTACTCCATTGTATATATGTACCATATCTTCTTTATCCATTCATGTGTCGATGGACATTTAGGTTGCTTCCATATCTTGGCTACTGTAAATAGTGCTGCTATGAACATTGGGATGAATGTATCTTTTTGAATTAGAGTTTTCATCTTTTCTGGAGTTTTCAGGAGTGGGATTGCAGGATCATATGGTAACTCTATTTTCAGCTTTTTAAGGAACCTCCTTACTGTTCTCTATAATGGTTGTACCAATTTATGTTCCTGCCAACAGTGTAGGAGGGTTCCCTTTTCTCCACACCCTCTTACAATTAAGCTTTAACTTTTATTTTCCTTTAAGTAGCTAAGCCTAAAGATATTGTAGAATATGGGGGTGAGGAGAAGAAGCATCTCATCATTTTTTTGCGTAGAGATTTTTTCATTATGTCAAGAATGTGCTGACATTGCTATCACTGTTATTGTCCTGTCCCTCCCTCTTTTCCTTTCATTTTCCTGCCTCAATTTCTTCTGTCTTCATTTTTTTTCTTATGCCCTCCTGCACTGCCTCCTGCTATCCTTCTTTTCTTCAATTTTATTTGCTCTCCTGATCTATTAATTGAGGTCAGAAGACCAGAAATGATGGCAGTTAAGCTAAGTTTGTTTGGATTACTTGCTGTTGTTTCAGGTCCAAAAAATACTTTGGATGATCTAGTCCAGTGTCTTCCAACTGTGCATCCAGGGTCCCCAGTTTCTTTCCTTATCTCCACCCTTACGTCAATCAGAGAAGTTCCTCTTTTATCTTTTTATCTTACCTCTAGAGTGAAGTTTAGGGTTCATTTTTTCAAGGGGTCTGTGACTGTGTTTTTAGGTTGATATTATCTATCTATCTAAATGTTCTAACATTCATCCACTGTGATTCTAATAGCTGTCAGAGTCCTAGAAGTGATTTTAAAAGAATGTCTTGTTTCCCAAATTAGCAGTGAAGTTGTTTCTAACTAAGTTAGTGCTTAAGGGAGGCACCCAGTTGTGGTTAATAAAATAAAGTAAAAATGCTGTCATCAGGCTGGGGGCAAGTTCCTGGAAGAGGAGAGCCAAAGTTGGCATGCACACAGCTGCCTTCCCTGCCAGTGTTAAAGCATCGTGGCATTATTTTGCTGTAAGTCGAACCCAGAGTCCATATGAACACAGAGGGACATCAGAGGCACTAAGCCTGACCCCCAAAATAAAAGCTATCATCTCTGCTCTAGATAAAGCGGCCAGAATTTCAGATTCTTTTCAGCTGAGAATAACTATCTACCCCCTGCACCTAATACTGTATATAAAATCCTTTAAAAAGCATTTAAATTGTGTTCCATAATACTCCTTTTTTAGTGTAAAAAGGTTTTTTTAAATGGATAGCTCTAAATGCTAAATTTTATATCTAGCCCTGACTCTCACTTTGGTTGTATGACCTTTATCAAGTCTCCTTAACCTCTTTGTGCCTTAGATAGCTCATCTGGAAAATGAAGCACTGAGATCCATTAGATCCTAGTCCAGATCATAGATGGGATCCTTTTCAAGTCTGAAGATCTAGAATGCTATGATCTATATCTTATTGTATCATATGCTTGTTTTTCAAATTTAAAAAATAATCATATATTAATGGTGATTTATGTTGGGGGTAATAAGTAATGTTAAAACAATTGTGGTAAATAACTTCGTTTTTTGTTGGTTCAAACAGAAAACGATGCTTGGAAATATTATGCTACCCACTGTGAGCCTGGCTGGAATCCCCACAATCGTAATTGCTATAAACTTCAGAAAGAAAAAAAGACCTGGAATGAAGCTTTGCATTCTTGCCAGTCCAATAACAGTGCATTAATAGACATAGATTCGTTAGCAGAAGTGGAGTTTCTTGTAACCCTCCTTGGAGATGGTGAGTGCCAAGTGTCTTTGGTTTAAGAAGTATGAAATTAATGGAGTAACTCTCTTTATTAGTGAAGTTGAAAAGAAATTAAGCTATTTAAAATTGATTCTTTATGGCACATGTATCTGAAATTTCCAAATAATACCCAGGAGTGAAAATTCACTGAATTTTTACAAAATACATATTCAGAAACTTTGTAACATCTCATAGATGCCAGATATATTACATGTTTTCATTTTTGGGTTTTTTTTTTTTTAAGGGAGAAAGGTCATTTCCTGAAATTTCTAATTTAAAAAACCTGAACCTGTAATTTAGCATAATGAGCACTAGATAGCAGTAATGCGCTGTGGCCATGTAATCCAAGCAATAAAGGAAATTCCTTACAAAATTGATTATATTAAAATAACTTTAGCCAGTGAAAATGGGTAATTTATTTGGTGTGGTGTTTTTCAAGCTGTGTAGCATGCTCAGGGGTTCCAAGCTCTGAGGCCTCCACCCAGCTTTACCCACCAGAGCAGATCTCCCCCTACCTATGTCATATATGGACATAGAATTCTGCTGGAAAACATTGAAATCATTGACTGAGAGTAAATCTTTTTTTAGTGGAAAAATCCGGCATCTACTCTATTTCAATGTTAGGTTTTAGTTTGGAGTGAAAACAAAACTCCTTCTGTCATTGTTCCTCACCCTTTGCATTTGGGATTGAAAGAATCCCGTGGCTGCCTCTGTGTCAGCGGGGCACTGGAACACTCTCCCAGCCATCGAGGGTCTTTTCTCCCTACCTAGACTGGTCAGCTTTATTTTATTTACTTTTCCAGCAACCCCACTGCTCCTATTCAATGTTTCTAAGAATTTCTGCTCCTTTTTTTTCCCTAGCCAAAAGAAAAAAAGTAAAGCTAGACATCATTAAAACGTTTTTTTCTAAGTGCCTTTTCTTAATTCGATTGACCTTCCTATTTTTCCTTTTTCGGGGTAGAAGAAAAACCAGACTTTGCAGATCTACTTTCCATACTGTAGCACGAACTAACTAGAGTCCTGGCAATCTGACTTGCTTAAGCTTTCTCCTTGCCCTGGCTTTCACTGACACTCTGCCTCACTTATAAGGCCTATGTTGAGCAGATCCAGATAGACTAAGGGGGGAAGGGTTTAAGCAGGTATTTTATACCAAAACTTAAACAGGTTTCATTCCAAGAAGAAACAAAGAAGGAATCACATGCAAAGTGGTATATATTGGTAATAGCCCCTCTGTGTTATCACCTTTGCAGATACTAGGATTCTTGTAAGTAATTTACATTTATCTCTTGCAGAAAATGCATCAGAAACATGGATTGGTTTAAGCAACAATAAAATTCCAGTTTCCTTTGAATGGTCTGATGGCTCCTCAGTCATCTTTACTAATTGGCACACACCTGAGCCCCAAATTTTTCCAAATACAAGCCAGCTATGTGTCTCAGCGGAGCAATCTGTAAGTTGATTCATTTGTTCAATGCTCACTTTGCTGAACTTGTACTGAGGGCCACCTGTGCCAGGGACTTGGGCTGTGGCAGACACCAAGACAGGCACAGTGCCTGCTCCTCCTGGCGCTTCCACGCTAAGCAGTAAAACATATACACACTAAAAACACATGGTAATTATAGTTGTGATAATAGCTCTGAGGACATAGGTTCAAGATGGTGAGAAACTTGGGTTGGGACAGCTACTTCAGACAAGACAGTCAAGGAGGGCTCTCTGAAGAGGTGACATTTAAGCTGGGACTTGAACAAAAAAAAAATCTCTTGAAGAGCAGGAGAACATTCCAGGCAGGGGGCAGCTGCCCAAAGGCAGGCCAAGGCTTGCCATGTTTGATAATCAAAAAGGAGACCAGGATGGTGTGGAGGTATGGACGGTGAAAGGTGGTAGGAGATGGGGCAGGAAGAATGCAAAAATGTGAGGCTTATAGGCCTGGGATAGGACCCACTAAAGGGCTTCAAGTAGATGAAAGCATGATCTGATTTACATTTTAAGATCAACTGTGGCTGCTACATAGAGAATTGATTGGAGAGAAGAGAGTGGAAGCAGAGAAACCAGTTTGGAGGCTACTCCTGTGGTTGAATTAGAGTAGTGAATATGGAGACAAGAAGACAGATTCAAGGATCCTCTAGAAGACAGGAATTGTTGCTAAAGCAGACGTGGGGGTGAGAGACAGGTAGGTTTTGAGCACCACCATTTTGGTGGATGGGGGTGCCACTGACCACCCTGGTGAAGATGAGGGGAAGAACCAAGGAGTTCGGAAATTACTCTGGAAGGTGATGGTTTTTAAGCTCCATTATCTTCTTAACATAAAAGGATTTCAACACTGCATGTAACCTCTTTGAAAACTGCAAATCAATGGAAAACCTTGCTGTTTTCTTCACATGAATGTGATGGTCCCAGTGACCTTAACATTACACTTACCTTTATGTGCTAGTCTCTCATTTATCTAAAACCTCTGATTATACAGAATTTGTTTAATCCCAAGCCATTTGAAGGGTTTTTTTATATGTTTAGAATAGACAATCTCTTTGATCAGATAGCTACTGAGCTCACTGGTGAAGTTTTAGGAGGTTATTGGGATTTGGTAGGCATGCTTACTCTTTTAAGACACCGGGATACCATATCAAGTTCCCCCAAGAAGCAGTTTATTAAATGTTACTTAAGTAGCTTGACAAAGTGATTGTGCCAGCCAAACATGGGAAATGTCTAAGCACTTACTTTTTTTTTTTTTTAAGCACTTACTTTTATGACACATTTCATTGTTTTATCTTTCAAGGCTGTCACAAATCCATGCAGTTACAATGATAGTGCTCAGGCAATGTCTCAGAGTCACACCTGAGGGGGAACAATGACCTCTCCAAATGTTTGTTTTGGGTGTTACTCTGCTGAAAACCACTGTAGTTTATTCTACAGTATTTGATGCTTTATTGGTTCATTAGTTTTGATATAATTAAGGTGATCTTAGTTTCCTATTGACATTCTCCTTTTTTATTTGACAGACATGGGTATTTCACTTAGCATATTCACAAAGCAGGAGCCAACATTTGGACCGAGAAGTTGTTTTTAAGAGAGTGAGGATAGGTATTAATATTATTGGATGTGTTAGGATGCTGCTGCTGTAAATGTGGTATTTTGTGGCCCCTTTTTAGCAACTCAGTAGCTCCTTAAACAGTAGATGCATAAAAAGTAACACTTATTCCCTTAAAGTTGAACTCAATATGAATGTAATTATTATAATTAACTAGTTACCTAAACATGGTCGATACCTCAATTTGAATCTGAGAGGTTGGTAGCCATTCATCTGTCCATCCAATAGTTACTAAGCAATTACAGTGTGCCTGACAATATCCTATAACTGCATGGTTTTCTGGAGACTCCATGGGGATGGGCTACAAGGCTGCTCTTACAGGTGAAGGTGTCAGCCTCCTACATAGTATGTTTCTGAGGGTCATGGAAGAGCTCTCTACTCACCTAAAACCCTGCATGCCTGAGATACCTAAATTTTGAATTTGAATTGTGTGAAAATTTAAATTGTGTGGTTTTAGCCTAAAGGTCTGGTTTGTGTTAAAATAAAAAATCCTTTGGGAGGATAAAATTTTAATCAGTTAGCAGTTATTGTATTTCATCATCAATGAAGGATATGAGAACAGCCTTCATTAGAACTAGGAGAAGACATGAAGGTATCTGCCCGTCATATAAAGAGGAAATGGAGTGGGGCTTTGGAGAATTCGTGATGAAGAAGGGTACTGGGGGTTGAACATGAAGTTCAGCTATGATAATGTTATCTCGGGTGATTCATGGTGCTTTCCAGGCATTTCCCCAGCATCGGGTTTATACAGCATCAGGTAAGCAGCAAAGCATTCAATTTAACACCTAGAAGTGATTGGAGAGAAGAAGCAGCATTCTCATTTGGTCAGGGGAATAGTTTCATATAAGTGGTTCTCAAAGTGTGGCCCCCAGACCAGCAGCATTCACATCAGCTAAAAACTTGTTAGAAATACAAATTCTCAGGTCCCACCTGACTTACTGAATGAGACAAACGGATCCCAATCAACTGTGCTTTAGTAACCCCTCCAGGTGATTCCAGTGCACACAAAAGATTGAGAATCACTACTTATCCCATCTTTAACGAAATATTGAGAGCAGTTTAATGTAAAGCCAGACCTCCCACTCATATGTAGAGAATCAACCTTTTCTAACACAAGATCCTGACACATTACGCCCCCTTGAAACATGCATTATTAATCATATTTTAATTCAGAATTATTGACTTTGATTATCAGCATCAATAATGGAGTGTATTCATTCATCTTGTAATATTTTTCCTCTTAGGAGGGACACTGGAAAGTTAAAAATTGCAAAGAAACACTTTTTTACGTTTGTAAGAAAACAGGCCGTGTCCTTTCTGACACTGAATCAGGTTGCCAAAAGGTAAGAGCTGTGAACACTGCAGGGACTTCATAACCAGACTGATTTATCCACCATCAAATTAAAGTGAATCTCTCTCCCTCTCTTTCCTGCCTTGGCTTCCTCCTCTCTCTCTTTCCCCTCCTTCCCTTCCTTTCTTCTTTCCTTCCCTTCGTTTTTTTCTGAGTGGGCTCTTGTAACAAACCAAACAATTATCAGCTAGGGGCACATGAAAGATTTACAGCTCTTGGAAGGATTGTTGTCTTACCATCTATTTCCACCCAAGACTAGTTTTCTTTTGAGATAAGAAATGTAAATGATCCTGTTATACCATCTGTATAAACAATGCCTATCATGTGATACACTGTCTCACACGCGGTTTTCATTGTCTTCCAATGAAGACTGTCAGAGTGAAAGCAAATGCATTCCTTTGAGTCAGAGAGTGACTTTCTGCACCCAGAGTCTTGTTTTCCTTTTCACTTTTCTTAAACTTGAATATTTGAATAAAATACAATAACAAAGAGAAATGCATGTTTGCAACACATTTGTTATTTAGGAAAGGGATAATAAAAATACTTTGTATTTTAAGTAATAAACTATTTTTGGTACTTAAAGTACTATTTTCAGTACTAAAAATAATTAAAAAAACATACTTTAGGCTTAAACTTTAAAGGTAGAAAATAATCTGTCTTAAATTTCTTAAAATACATTCAATATTCTGCTGTGTTACAAAAAATTTATCTATCAGTGTCCTTAGCACATGCATTCCCTCTCTCTCTCTCATCACACACACACACACACACACACACACACACACACACACCCCTAAAAATTTTGGATTTAACTATTGGAGATTTTTATGCTGTGTGAGTCTCAAAATGTTCACAAATCTTGTTTTTATGCAATTCTCTTTTAATTATTTTCTCTTCTAATCCAGTTACTTATGTTCCAATTAAACGATAACCCCTCTCTTCAGAAACTGCATTTGATTCATTCATCCATGTGTAAGCATATTAGTTACTCTTCACACTTTAGCTGAACAATACATGTGCCATAGCTGACACATGACCAGACGTCTTACCTAATGATTACATTTCCTGAATTAGTTATTACTGATCACTGATCTAATCTCTATCTGATCAGAAATATTGAAAAAAATCCATCCTACAGTGGCTTTCAAGGCAACCCAACATGTTTTATTTGTGTCAAAAGAGTAATTAACTTCTTACACAGCAGAAACAACTGATGTTCTATCTAAACTTTTGTATACTGCTTCCCTCTTTCTGACCAGCCTTATCAATATTTAAGGATTCTGGGTTCAGAGCCAGTTCTTTACTCTTATGGCGAAATTCCATTAATTTCTTTATGCATCTATGAATATGGTTTCGAAAGTTTCCTTTCTTTTAGCCATCTGCTTCAGTGCAATTCTCTAAACAGTCTGCACATGCAAAACCAACTTACAAAATAAGTCTGGATAATTTCAAAGCAGAAATTTTTTAAAATTTTATTTCCATCTGAGTCACTTTTGGGGGACTAGATAATATGAGCAACGTTTCAGTACTGTCACCATCATGATTTCATGTAAAATGAAATGGCATCTCATGTACAAAGGATATTCACAAATACAATCAATTATTCTTCCCGCTTTCATTGTGCGGACAAAGGCTTATAGTAGAGTCTTTGTTTTCCGGTTATTACTATGCCACATTTCCCCCTCTTTCCTTGAGCCTGTTCAAGTTCTTGGGTTTTTTGTTTTGCTAAGCAGCCTATGATCTAAAAACCACTAATGAAGAAGGAGTACTTTGTCAGAAAGGTCAAATTGTCAGCCTTCCTCCTCCTGTCCTTCCAAATACAAAAGCAGTCTAACCTCCCTGCCCCCTCTGGAGTGACCCACGGAGGGGTTCTGGCTGACACTGTCAATTACTCACACAGATAAGGCTGGGGAGAGAAGTTAAGGGAGTGAATTCAGAGCACATCCTGGCGGGCTGGATGTGGTGCTCCTGTGATCCACGTCTCATTTAATAATGTTTTGAACTAAAATAGCTTATTTCTAAAATAAGATTTTTCTCTAATTTACTGCAAGGTTGAGACATTTTCTGAGTAGTATAGCAGAAATCATTTTATATCTGATCAAAATCTGGCAAGTATTGGCATGACACAAAATGAAGTGTATTTTAAAACTGGTGAATACATAAAAATAGACTGATAGAAGTGATATGATTTTATAATATTGGAAGAGAAAGAACTAAAATAACTAAGTCGAAATATAGAAGACTAATGAACCCATGTCTCCTGTACTGTATGATTTTAAAGAATAGAGCCACCCTTCTTTGCTCCCAGGGCGTAGCCATACACGTTTGTCATTTTTTGCCTAGGTCCCAAAGCTTGTTTGCTTTCTCTCTAAAAGGCTAGCCAGTTGACTAAGGAGTAATCTTTACCAAAAAGTATATATATATATTTTAGCCAATTTCTATTTGGAAGCTTGACGATCCAGACAAAACCATTCTGGATTGCACCAAAATTAGGTTCCAGGCCAGTTTATCCACTAGTCTCTCACTTAGATTATCTAAGTCCCTAATCTCAGTGGGATAACATGAAATAAGCAGTATGAAAGACCCTTAAAAAACAACAACAACAATAACAAAAAAAAAAACAGTACAGTGTTATCTAGATACTTATGTCCTCTTTGCTCATACTGAGTTCCTGGCTCTATTCTGGGGTCTCTGCCTGCATTTTCTCCCCTTGATTCTCAGAACAACCCCATGAATACTATTATTATCCATATTTACAGAGGAGAAAACTAAGACACATAGCGATTAAATAAGGTCACATGATGGTGGAGCCAGGATTCAAACCCATGCATTCTGTCCTTAAAGCCAACATGTTCAATTTTTACCATCCCATAGGAACCATTTACAGTAAATCTTATAAGTCTGAACAGAGAGAGAGAGAAGGAGAGAGAGAAAGAGGAAAGGAGAGAAGGAGAGATCTTGAGTGAATGTCCCTTTTCTTTAATTTGCTTTTAAGGTTTTGGGCTTAAAGATTTTAAATTAGTTAAAACATTTAGGTTTTAAGAATTAATTAAACAAATGCAGAAGTGGCGTAGCTAATGGTAGATAGAATAAATATAAATATATCAAGAGAAACATTCAAGTTTTGAGTGGGTCAGAGAAGAAACTGGTAAATGAGAATACACCAAAAATATATATATTTTACTGTTTAACTAAATCAGATTGTGTCCTTAATTTTCATTTTCCTTGTTTAAGGGATGGGAGAGACATGGTGGATTCTGTTACAAAATTGACACCGTCCTTCGAAGCTTTGACCATGCCTCCAGTGGTTACTACTGTCCTCCTGCACTTGTAACCATTACAAACAGGTAAAATAGAAATTTTCTATCAGAAACATGCAGTGCTTTTTTGCCGTGAGGGTTCTTGGGATGATAAAATCTAGCCACAATCAGTAACTAGTGAAAATCTAAAGTGTACTGTACAACAGAGTATTAAGTTATTTAAATTATTGATTTAGATGAATTTAAACCATACAATGTTAATTTTTTTTTTTTTTTTTTTTTGCGGTACGCGGGCCTCTCACTGTTGTGGCCTCTCCCGTTGCGGAGCACAGGCTCTGGACGCGCAGGCTCAGCGGCCATGGCTCACGGGCCCAGTCGCTCCGCAGCATGTGGGATCTTCCCGGACAGGGGCACAAACCCGTGTCCCCTGCATCGGCAGGCGGTCTCTCAACCACTGCGCCACCAGGGAAGCCCCTACAATGTTAATTTTAAATTGATTTTTGAGTAACAAATAGTAAAATTTAAGATGTCTTCTATTTTCCATAAAGATTTCTTAATTACCTAGCTTTGCTAATATATTCAGTTGTAATGATATTTTATCTAAGTGCTTGCAATAGAAAAGAAATATGTTATTTAAATATGAAGTGTTTTTTAAATGTAATGTGTATGAGTCATGTGGAGTTTTTTTAGAACAAAAGTAAGTAAAACTAAACTGTGGAGGATTTTCAAATGCTTCCCCATTGCTTCTTAGGTCTACGTTTTTTAGATTTAGATTTCTCTATGCACAGGTATCTTTACCATACAAACAGAGAAACTGTGCCCTTTTCACACTCCATACAGTTTGCAACATGTTACAGATGTGTAGCAAGGGATAAAAGTACCAACATCAGAAGAGACCTCAGTGTCCTTATCAATGCCAGGAGGACAGTGAGAGCTGAGAGACAGACTCCTCCAGGCTGAAGACAGAATCAAGGTAGAACTCTTCAGTGGTTCCGTGGAAAATTATACCCACAAAGCAAGTCACTTGCTTTTTTACCAAGGTCATTGCCTTTAAAAAAATCTGTTGAAGACCAGGAATCAGGACAACTGGTGCTATGGTTTTATCTAGAGACCCCTTCACATGCAGGTCTAACCTGTAGGAGGAATTCTGTGTGCTTTCTCTGCTCTCCCCACATGGGACGTCAACGTTCAAAGCTGCCAGTGTTTCCTTCCTCCTCTTACCTCTTACCTTCTGTCTCAGTCTTTCCTCCAAACAAATGCACAGGAATGCACACACATACACACACACAGAGGGACAGATTGACCGCATTTGGCAAAATAAATTGCCGGGTGAAATATTTTATGCTCAAGAAACTCTTTCTTCGGGGCACAGCACCACTTCTGATGTATCTCAGTGTTGTTTTTAGTTCTCCTTTCTCCTTCCCAGAATAGCTACCAGGCAGAAGAAAGCCTTTATCCTCAGCCTTGTTCACCCACCCACAAGCTTTCGAGAGTACCTTGGGCTAGAAGTCCTCCAGTCAGTGAGTCAGCATTGGACTTTATTCAGGATCTTGACCAATGAAGATATGCTCTTTCGTTAATTATAATGTTTTTCACTGAAGAAGAAGGTCTAATTATTTCACCTGTTTTTACATCTTATTCTTTCTTTTTTTGTGTGTAATATTCATTGAGTGTCTATCACATACCTGGCACTGTGTTAACTACTTTTCATATGTTATCTGACTATGCAAAAATCAACAGTCAAGAGTTTATTAGAGGGACTTGCCTGGTGGTGCAGTGGTTAAGAATCTGCCTGCCAATGCAGGGGACACAGGTTCGAGCCCTGGCCCGGGAAGATCCCACATGCCACGGAGCAACTAAGCCCGTGTACCACAACTACTGAGCCTGCACTCTAGAGCCCACGAGCCACAACTACTGAGCCCACGCACCACAACTACTGAAGCCTGTGCACTCTAGGGCCCATGCTCCACAACAAGAGAAGCCACCGCAATGAGAAGCCCACGCACTGCAAGGAAGACTAACCCCCGCTCACCGCAACTAGAGAAAGCCTGCGCACAGCAACGAAGACCCAACACAGCCAAAAAATAAATTAAAAAAAAAAGTTTATTAGAAAATTATTTATTGAATATCTATACTGTGAGAGGCATCATATTAAACACTGGCATGCTGTACAAAAAAAAAAATAAAAGGCATAGTGCAGTTGCCCAGGTACCACGTGCAGGCCAGCAGCAAAAGAGATAGAACATAAACGCATGAAACAAGTGAAGAAAGTGGAATAACACAATAAATGGACAAACTCAAAGTGACATTACAGATAACTCATAGTGGCAAAGTGACCCAAGTAAGGCAGAAACCCGTTAGAGTTCAAACACTTCATTTTCTAGGAATCCTTTGGGGACCTCATGCAAATGATAGCAAGTGTCTAGAAAACAACCTACTATGTTTCATTTCCCCCAAAACTGAATAAGAGAGTGTGCTGTGAATACTATAAATTTTTTTATAAACTCTATTCAGTAGCCAAAGCTGATGTGTAGTCCAGCTCTAAAATAGATCTATAGCTTGGGTAAATTTGTTTTCATCCCCTCCTCGACCTCCTAGGCCCCCCAGGTGACCTTTTGCTGGCATGCTACTCAGTCACCAGTCAAGCCCCCGAGTACTACATGTTAGTCCCAGTGAGGCATCTCTCCCAGGCAGTTAACATGCATCAACACTGCCTTGCAAACATGTCTGCATCCAGAGCAATGACTCAAGACTGAGACATACAAGTTGAAGACAGGAAGTGTCCTAAGCTCTTGATTTTTATTCATTCGGACCTTATCAGATAAGAAACAAAGACCCACGGCATACTGTTCTTTGAGTGACAATTCACATTCGAGTATTTTTCAACAGCATCTTTTGTCTGAGAAGGTTGGGCAGTAGATGGACAGTCTCCTCAGATCCAGGAGTATCCACTAGCAACCTTGGTAATCATTTTCTTCCATTACTGATTTCCTGTTTGAGTTAAGACACCCCTGTCACTCACCAGTACCCAAGCTTGTAGCTGCTAATTGATTTTCTGCTCTTCTGCACAACTGAGCAACAGATTTTACGGGCACAATTAGAACCACCTGCTACAAATTACGTCCTTCTTTTGCTATGGGGCAACTGCTCCTGGCCTAGGACTTTTAACACTTTGTGGAAGAGAGAGGGGAAGAAAAACAAACCCTTATTCCCAAATAACAGAATTTTATTTGCTTGCTGTTAGAAAATTTTGTTAGGCCTGGCCACCTGCTTTCAGACAGAGCAGGAATGCAAAACTTGAGTTCCAGAGTTACTATGGATAATTGTCTAAATGCATGTATATCTAAACCTTCGATCAATCAGCCTTGGAATATTTGTACAAAATAATTCAAATGACATTCGATTTTGAGAATTTTGCCCGAAATGAGAAATGCTGCAATATCTCATTTTTTCCTAAGTTTAAACGTGCATTATTTGCAAGCATTTTTATAGCTCGGCCGTTTTCTTGCAACCATATCCCCTAAACACTTTTACAGTTAACTTTTTAATATTGTGGAAAAATATAATACATAACAAAATTATCATTTTAACCATTTTAAGTGTACAGTCCAGTGGCATTAAATACATTCATATTATTGTACAAACATCACCACCCTCCAGCTCCAAAATATTTTTCATCTTCCCAAACTGAAATTCTGTATCCACTAAACACTAACTCCCCATTTCCCTTGCTCCCAGCTTTTGGCAACCACCATTCTACTTTCTGTGTCTGTGAAGTTGACTACTACAGTTACCTTATAACTAGGATCATACAGTAGTTGTCTATTGTGCCTAGTTTATTTCACTTATCCTGATGTCCTCTAGGTTAATCCATGTTGTAGCATGTGTCAGAATGTCCTTCCTTTTTTTTTTTTTTAAAGAAGATGTTGGGGGTAGGAGTTTTTATTAATTAATTAATTTATTTTTGCTGTGTTGGGTCTTCGTTTCTCTACGAGGGCTTTCTCTAGTTGTGGTAAGCGTGGGCCACTCTTCATCGCAGTGTGCGGGCCTCTCACTATCGCGGCCTCTCTTGTTGCGGAGCACAGGCTCCAGACGCATAGGCTCAGTAGTTGTGGCTCACGGGCCTAGTTGCTCCACGGCATGTGGGATCCTCCCAGACCAGGGCTTGAACCCATGTCCCCTGCATTGGCAGGCAGATTCTCAACAACTGCGCCACCAGGGAAGCCCTGTCTTTCCTTTTTAAGGCTGAATAATATTCCATAGTATGGATATATGACATTTTGTTTATCCATTCATCTATTGATAGACACAAGATACTTCTGCCTTTTCGATATTGTGAATAATGCTGCTATGAATATGAATATCCAAATATCTTTCAAGTTCCTGCTTTCAATTATTTTGGGTACTATACCCAGAAGTGGAATTTCTGGATCATATAATAATTCTATTTTTAACTTTTTGAGGAAAAACCATACTGGTTTCCATAGGAGCTACAACATTTTACATTCCCACCAGTAGTGCACAAGGGCTCCAACTCCTCCACCTCCTAGCCAATGCTTGCTTATTTTCTGTTTTTACATATTAGCCATCCTATGGATGTGATGTGGTATCTCATTGTGGTTTTGATTTGCATTTTCCTAATGATTAGTGAGCTGAGCATCTTTTCATGTGCTTATTGGCATCTTTATATCTCCTTTGGAGAAACGTCTATTCAAGTCTTTTTCCCATTTTTGAACAGAAGTGTTTGTTTTCTGTCATTGAATTGTAGGAGTCTTTGTATATTCTGCATATTAATTGTTTATCACATACATAATTTGCAAATACTATCTCCTATTCGTGGGTTGCCTTTCACTCTGTTGATAGTGTCCTTTGACGTGCAAAAGTTTTTAATTTTGATTAAGTCCAAGTTATCCTTTCTTATTTTTTTGCCGGTGCTTTTGGTGTTTTATCCAAGAAATCACTGCCACATTCAACGCCATGAAAAATTTCCCCTGTGTTTTCTTCTAAGAGTGTTACAGTTTTAGCTCATATGTTTAGGTCTTTGATCCACTTTGTGTTAATTTTTGTAAATGGTGTAGGGTAAGAGTCCAGCTGCATTCTTTTGTAGGTGGATACTCACTTTTCACAACGTTATTATTGAAAAGACTGTCCTTTCCTCATTGAATGGTCTTGGCACCCTTGTGGAAAATCATTTGACCATATATGCAATGATTTATTTCTGAGTTCTCTATTCTATTCCATTGGTCTATATGTCTGTCTTTATGCCAGTATCACACTGTTTAGATTACTGTACTTTTTAGTAAGTTTTGAAATCAAGAAGTGTGAGACCTCCAACTTCGTTCTGCTTTTTCATGCTTGTTTTTGCTATTCAGGATGTCTTGAAATTCCGTATGAATTTTAAGATGAATTTTTCTACTTCTGCCAAAAAAAAATCACTGCGATTTTTACAGAGATTGCATTCAATCTGTCGATCACTTTGGGTAGTATGGACATTTTAACAATAAATCTTCCAATCCATGAATATGGGATGTCTTTCCATTTATTTGTGGCTTCTTTAATTTTATTTTTTTAACATCTTTATTGGAGTATAGTTGCTTTACAAACTTGTGTTAGTTTCTGCTGTATAACAAAGTGAATCAGCTGTATGTCTACATATATCCCCATGTCCCCTCCCTCTTGCGTCTCACTCCCACCCTCCCTATCCCACCCCTCTAGGTGGTCACAGAGCACAGAGTTGATCTCCCTGTGCTATGCAGCTGCTTCCCACTAGCTATCTATTTTACATTTGGTGGTGTATATATGTCAATGCTATTCTTTCACTTTGTCCCAGCATACCCTTCCCCCTCCCTGTGTCCTCAAGTCCATTCTCTACATCTGTGTCTTTATTCCTGTCTTGCCCCAGGTTCATCAGAACCTTTTTTTTTTGATTCCATATATATGTGTTAGCATATGGTATTTGTTATTCTCTTTCTGACTTACTTCACTCTGTATGACAGACTCTAGGTCCATCCACATCACTACAAATAACTCAATTTCGTTTCTTTTTATGGCTGAGTAATATTCCATTGTATATATGTGCCATATCTTCTTTATCCATTCATCTGTTGATGGACTCTTTGTGTCTTCTTTAATTTCCTTCAGCAATGTTTTCTAGTTTTCAGTGTACAAGTCTTTTGCCTCCTTTGCCTCAAGTTCATTCCCCAGTACTTTATTATTTTTGATGCTATTGTAAATGGAATTATTTTCCTTTTCAGATTGTTCATTGTTGGTATATAAAAATGCAACTGATTTTTGCGTGTTGACTTCGTATCCTCCACTTGCTGAATTCATTTATTAATTCTAACAGTTTTTAATTTTTTGGTAGAATGCAGTTAACTTACTTTTTAAAAACACACTTTGGGGCTTCCCTGGTGGCGCAGTGGTTGAGAGTCCGCCTGCCAATGCAGGGGACACGGGTTCGTGCCGCGGTCCGGGAGGATCCCACATGCCGCGGAGCGGCTGGGCCCGTGAGCCATGGCCGCTGAGCCTGCGCGTCCGGAGCCTGTGCTCCACAACGGGAGAGGCCACAACGGTGAGAGGCCCGCGTACCGAAAAAAAACACACACACACACACACATTTTGGTTACCCTTTTTAAAATTACACAATAGAAACATTCTCATAGGTATAAATTCAAGCAAGCCAGAAGAATATCGATTAAAAAGTGAAAGTGCCCCCTTACCTTTACTCTTGCCCCCTCCCAGCCAATCTCTCTTCCCTTCCCAAAGGTAACTGCCACTAAAAGTTTGCATTGCTCCTCCAGGTTTATTTCTTGTGTACATCTTAGATGTATTTTCTAATTCTATATTTTTCTTCTAGTCTTTTGAAAGAAACAATATCCAAAAAACTTAACATTTCTAGTTCTTGAGGAATACCGTCAGAAACTTCTTGCAGTAGTGGTCATGACACGCCTCCCATTTGAAAACTACTGATATTCTACTGCCATTCTTCATTTAAAAGAAAGCAATTTATCACTTTAATATTAGTTCAGCAATAGAGTTAGTTATTTGAAAATGGTATCAAAAGTGCTAACAAGTGTTTTATTGGGAGAAATACAATTGCAATTACTCAGCTCAAAGCTGAGTCCCTCCTAACCAAATCATGTATGTATATATATATATACATATATATATATGTATATATATATATACACATACATACATACACATATTGTTTAAGTTGAAATGGCTCTCTAGTGAAGCTACTTCCAATGCATTACGTTTTTTCAGTCTCTGGTTTTAGGTACCGCAAACACAGTCATTAATTACTGATTTCTGCTAACTACTGTGTTATTCACAGACAAGAAACATCTTTTTTTTTTCAGCTACTTATATCACTGGCTAAACTGATGAAGAAATATAATGTTCAATTAGAGATTTAAGCATAAAATACCTTTTTCAAAGTGTGCATTTTTGAAATATAAAATATTTACTTTGAAATGAAAAAATGTGTCAAGTATGCCAAAAAATGCATTGCTATCTTCAAATTGCATTTTTTTTAATTAAAATTTAATGTTTAGCACCATAAGCAACAGATTCTTCTCAAACTGATAGAAGTTCAAGATACACTTGTTTTTTTCTGGTTTACATTGAAAATAAACATTTGATCGCTTGCCTTTTTAAAGGATTGATGGGAAATTTTTTTTTCTGATTTTTAAGAAGTATTCACCTACAGACTTTGATTTTATAAGTAGGTTATAAGCAAAATATTTTATCCTTTGTTTTTCTGAAGAATAACAATTTTTACTTTACTGAATTCCTCAAAAAATACATAAAAATATGTACATATGGTTATTGTTTGTTTCTTAAATCATAATAACATTTAAATTAAACAACATCAGTGAAACCAGACAAAAAATCCAGATATGAAACTCTGGAATATTCTCAAATGAAGAATTCTAAAACACAGGGCCAGAAAAGACTTTAAGAGGTCATCTGCTCTATTACTGTTAAGCCAGAGTTTTCACAACTCTTTAAGTGTTTGAAGCCAAACAGTGAGTGATAAAGAATATAAAAAGATCTCGTTTCTTTATCAGTTGGAAACAGACACTCAAGAGACTGCATGCTGTTATCCAGAGTTAATTTCTTAGAGTACATGGTTTAGAAAAAAGATATAGTTGCTGAATTTTGTTATTAACAATGCCATCTTCTAAACTGGACCAGGAAAAACTAGAGTCCTGTTTTTATCTGAAGGTTATAGGATTTAATGTATTAGTATTATATGTAACTGCTTAAAAGATATACTTGCCAATTCAAAAAGCAGATTTGTATTGTTTTGAGCAATGATAAATGGTTATAAAATAGCAAATCAGAGTGGACTAAATAAATCTAAAACCAACAGGGGACAAAAGCAAAGTGTTGTCATGAATAATAATACCAGAAGCCAAGCTCACAGACAACGTTATCTCTCCATTATCCAATAAATGCCATAGTACAAGGTAATGGAAGAACCAGTGATGTCCCCTGGGTTTAGAACCAGCACAGTGCCTAGTGGTCCTGACCGTAGCCTCCATGGTGCAGTGCCTTGCTGGCCTCCTAGCATTGTAGTTTCAGGCACCAGCTATGCATGATAATGATGCTACTCTGCCTCAGAGGGGAGAAGGAAAAATAGATCCTATGTTATAAGAGCATGGACCAGTGGAAGTGTAAGGAAACTTACACAGCATCTAGAGAGTATTTACTTTTATATACCTTCTTTTTTTATATATACCTTCTTTCTGAAGCATGTTTATGTAAGGTTCTGCCACTGCAATCTGATTTAAAAAGAACTTTTCTAATTTCAAATGTGTGCTATTTAGATTATCAATAGACTATCTGCAGAAAATATTCACTAAAGCATATGCTCTGCAAAGATGAGTATCATGGGTGCCTCATAAAACTAACTGTTGCTAGTGATGTTCATAAGGCAGTTAAAAAGTTTGCCTCTTTGTGTTCTTTTCTCTTTCTCTCCCCTATTTCCTTTGAGACGCCTCTATTCTTGAATGACCCCATTTCTTCTGCTTCCTTTAGCAAGTTAAAGATGCATGGTAATGAAAAAAAATCCAAAATCAGATGAAAAAGTCTAATTTGCTTTCTCCTTACGTTTCCTGGATAATTTCATCAGGTGTTTCCTTTCTTAATGACTCAGCGGGTCTGGCCAAAAGTTACCACTGTTTGAAAGGTGTTTCTTCAAAACTTTACATGTATTGAAAGTAAATTTTTCAAGATAGTTTCCAATTTAGCTTAAAATTTCAATGCTGGTTAAAGTTTAATACACGTTTCTGTTAGGTATTCATGTGGAAACATGTATACAAATTTTCTAGATTCTGCTTTCAATGCATTCATGTTGAAGAGGGAGCATTGCCAGCAGTCAATAAACACTAATTCATTCAGCCATTTGGGGAATATAGTGGGTGTACTTCTTTGGATTAGTTCCTAAGGTTTTAAATTTATCTTCAGTGAATATGCACATCTGAACGCATTTGAATAAGCCAGTGACTCCATGTGCCTGTGAACAAACTGCTCTGGGAGACATAAAATTGCTACTCCAATTTCTGTTCCATTCTCACCAGGCAAGTGTGGTGGGTGGGCGCATGTGAACCCTGTGTCCGGCAGATGCTCATTCAGAAAAGCATAGGGTCCCTCCTCCTCTCTCTTCTCCACCTCCCCCACCGCCACCTCCCCACCACATGCACATTACAGCATGTGTGTGCTGTGTGGCTTAATTACACAATAGGGCATATGTTGCGCCAAGAAATGTATTGCTAGCTTTCTGGACTTTACTACCTACACTCCGAAACTGGAACCGGACTCTGTTCCTTGAAAGAATTGAGCACCACCTTTGAGGATCAAATTTTCCTCACTCATATATTTCTGGAAATTGCACTGATGTTTGGCATTTATTAGTAACATTCAGGGTCTTTGAGTATTTTTCTGTCCCATGTTCTAAAGAATTCATGAGAAATGCTTACATGGGTGCCATTCTGTGCACCTTATTATGTTTTAACGACATTTCTTTATTGCCCAGAAACTTACTATAATCATTTCCTTTTTCCCTTTTTCAGGTTTGAACAGGCTTTTATTACCAGTTTGATCAGTAGTGTGGTAAAAACGAAGGACACTTATTTTTGGATAGCTCTTCAAGATCAAAATGATACAGGAGAATACACTTGGAAGACGGCAGGGCAGAAGTCAGAGCCGGTGAAGTACACACACTGGAATGCACGTCAGCCCCGTGAGTAGAGGGCACTGTCACACCACTTCTCCCTCCTGTTTTCTTTGCCCCCAAATTCTATCAACCTCATGGTCCACCTCCTCTGATTCTTCCTTAGTGTTTTCTTAATGCATAAATCAACTAAAACAATTACCACCGGTTCTCAGCGGTGATATATGGCTAGCCATTTTTTAAAGTATAATTCATATGAGTCATTTGACGAGTTCAAGGTATAAATTCATTGCTCAAGACCACACATGCCTTTGTTAGCAGAAGTCCAGTTTCTCCCTCCTAAAGTCTTTTCCTCATCCACCCTCATTGTCCAAGAATCTCAGGGGCTTACTCAGTCCAGAATACTCTGTCATACTTCAAAGCAGAGTGAATGGGCACATTTGAGCATACCTAATCAGTTCACAGTCACTGCCATGTGACTTTGCTGTGGAATGTTACTTAGGTAACATTCTTGCTAGTCCATCTCCTCCATGGACTTCTGTGGTACCTTAGCCAGAATTTCAGAGTTACAGGTCTATTAATTCACCATCCTGTGCTCAGCTCTGGATCCCAAAGCATGAAACTGTGCCGGAGAAGCTAATGGTTTCAGCCATAATCTACACTAAAACCAGGCCCTGTGGACCAAGCTTTAGGCCCTTGTGTTAATCTTAGGTCACCAACCTAGATCCAACACACCTTTACCTCAGTGTGAACCCTGTTTGGATGCCTGGATCCCTTTATTTTTTTTAAAAAAAATAAATTTATTTATTTTATTTATTTATTTTTGGCTGCTTTGGGTATTTGCTGCTATGCACGGGATTTTTCTACTTGCAGCAAGTGGGGGCTACTCTTCGTTGTGGCTTGTGGGCTCTGGAGCACAGGCTCAGTAGTTGTGGTTCACAGGCTTAGTTGCTCTGTGGCATGTGGGATCTTCCCGGACCAGGGCTCGAACCCATGTCCCCTGCATTGGCAGGCAGATTCTTAACCACTGCACTGCCAGGGAAGCCCTTGGTCCCTTTCTTGCCTGGGGATCTCAATCAGGGCTACCCCAATAGACAATAGGCAATAGGTTATCTTTAAATTTGTATCTAGAGGAAATGGGTTAGAGGCCTCAAGCTCCTCCCTGAGGAAAGATAACTATTATTATAATATTATAATAATTGTTATCATATATCACATATATAACAATAATTAGAGAACTAAACACCAATTAAAATATATTTTTAGAGTGGTTCAAAAAATAAGACCCAAGTATATGTTGTCTAAAAAAACCCCACTTTAAATACAGACACCTATAGATTAAAAGTAAAGGGATAGAGAAAGATATCCATGTTAACATTAATCAAAAGAAAGCAGGAATAGCTATATTAATTTGACACAGAGCAGACTTCAGAATAAGAAAAATTTCCAGGGATAAAAATGGACATTACATAAAGATAAAAAAGTCAGCTCTAAAGAAGACATAACAATCCTTAATGTGCATGTACCTAACAACAGAGTATCAAAATATATGAGGGAAAAACTGATAGAACTCCAAGGAGAAATAGATGAATCTACTGTTATAGTTAGAGACTCTTAACACCCCTATGACAGAAATGGACAGATCCAGCAGACAGAAAATCAGTAAGGACAAAACTGAACTCAACAGCACTATCAATCAACTGGATATGATTGACATCTAGACTACTTCATCCAACAACAGCAACAGCAGATTACACATTCTTCTCAAGCTCATGTGGAACATCCACTGAGATAGACTACATTCTAGGCCATAAAACACACTTAACAAATTTAAAAGAAGTCATACAATGTCTGCTCTCAGATCACATGAAATTAAATAGAAATAAAGAACAGAAAGATAGCTGAGAAAATTCCAAAATATTTGGAGATTAAGCAGTACACTTCTAAATAACACATGGGTCAAAGAAGAAATCTCAAGAGAAAATTTTTTAACATTTTAAATTAAATGAAAATGAAAATACATTTATGAGATGAAGAGAAAGCAGGGCTTAGAGGGAAATTTATAGCACTGAATGCACATAATAGAAAAGAAGAAATATTTAAAATCAGTAATCTAAGCTTCCACCTTAGGAAACTAGAAAAAGAAGAGCATATTAAATTCAAAGTAAGTAGAAGAAAAGAAATAATAAGAATTAGAGCAGAAATCAATGAAATTGAAGACAGGAAATGAATAAAGAAAATCAATGAAACTAAAAGCTGGTTCTTTGAAAATATCAATGAAATTGATAAGCCTCTAGCCAGGCTCACTAAGAAAAAAGAGAGGAGACACAAGTTACTAATATCATAAATGAAAAAAAGGGACATCACTACAGATCCCATGGACATTAAAAGGATAAAAAAGGAATATTATGAGCAACTCTATATCCATAAATTTGACAACCTAGGTGAAATTGACCAATTCTTTGAAAGACACAATCTACCAAAACTCACACAAGAAGAAATAGACCCTCTGAATAAGCCTACATCTATTAAGAAATTGAATCAGTAATTCATAACTTTCCAAAACAGAAAGCAGCAGGCTCATATGGGTTCAACTGGTGAATTCTACCAAACATTTAAGGAAGAAATTATACCAGCTTTCTACAACTTCTTCCAGAAGTTAGAAGCAGAGGGATACTTTGTAACTCGTTCTATGAGGGCAACATTACCCTAATACCAAAGTCAGACAAGGACATTACAAGAAAAGAAAACTACAGACCACTATCTCTCATGAACATAGGCACAAAAAATCTTTAACAAAATATTAACAAATTGAATCCAACAATGTATAAAGAGGGTTACACACCTCAGTCAAGTGGAATTTACCCCAAGTATGCAAGGCTGGTTCAACATTTGAAAACTTATTAATGTTATCCATGACATCAATAGGCTAAAAAAGCAAAATCACATGATCGTATCAATAGATGCAGAAAAAAGCATCTGACAAAATTCAACACCCATTCATGTTAAAAACTGTTAGCAAACAAGGAATAGAGGGGAACTTCCTCAACTTGATAAAGAACGTCTACAGAAAACCCACAGTTATCATACTTAATGGTGAAAAACTAGCAGCTTCCCCACTAAGATCAGGAACAAGGCAAGGATGTTCCTTTTCAACACTCTTTTAAACATTGTACTAGAAGTCCTAGCTAATGCAATAAGACAAGAAAAGCAATTAAAAGGTACAGATTGGAAGAAAAAAATAAAACTTTGTTCACAGATGACATGATTGTTTATGTAGAAAATTAGAAAGAATCAAAAACAATTCCTGGAACTAATAAGCAATTATAGCAAGATTGCAGGATACAAGATTAATGCTCAAAAGTCAATTGCTTTTCTGTATACCAGCAATGAAAAGGGGAACTTTAAATTAAAAACATATTACATTAACACCCCTCAAAATGAAATTTTTAGATATAAATCTCACAATATATATAAGATCTATAGAGGAAAACTATAACCTTTAATGGCAGAAATCAAGAAGAACTAAATAAATAGAGAGAGATTCCATGTTCATAGGTAGACTCAGTATTGTCAAAATGTCACTACTACACAAATTGACCTACAGACTCAATGCTATCCCAATCAAAACACCAGCAAATTATTTTGTGGATATTGACAAACTGGTTCTAAAGCTTATAATGAGAAGCAAAAGACCCAGGATAACCAACTCAGTACTGAAGGAGAAGAACAAAGTCAGAGGATTGATACTACCTGACTTCAAGAGTTATTATAAATCTACAGCAATTAAGACAATATGGTTTTGGCAAGAAAAAAAAAGACAAATAAATCAATAAAAAAGTATAAAGAGCCTAGAAATAGACTGACACAAAAATAGTCAGCTGATCACTGAAAAAGAAGCAAAAACAATACAATAGAACAAACTTTTTGACAAATGATGCGTGGCCAATTGCACATCCACATGCCAAAAAAAAAAAAAAAAAAAAAAAAACTAGACACAGGGTTTACACCCTTAACAAAATTAACTCAAAATGGATCATAGCCCTAAATGTAAAACACAAAGCTTTGACATTCCCAGAAGAAAAGATAATAGAAAACCTACATGACCTTGGGTATGGTGATGACTTTTTAGATACAACACCAAAAGCAAAATCCATGAAATAAATAATTGATGAGCTAGATTTCATTAAAACTAAAACTTCATTAAAACTTGTGCTCTGAGAAAGATAATGTCAAGAGAATGAGAAGACAAGCCACAGAATGGGAGAAAATATTTGTAAAAATCATATCTGATAAAGAACTGTTATACAAAATATACAAGGAACTCTTAAAACTCAACAAGTAAACAAAAAACTCAATCTAAAAATGGACAAAAATCTTAAAGAAGATATATAGATGAAAAGTAAGCATATGAAAATATGTCGAACATCATATGTCATTAGGAAATTGCAAATTAAAACAACGAGATACTGCCACACACTTATTAGAATGACCAAAATCCAAAACACTGACAACACCAAATGCTGGCAATGATTTGGAGCAACAGGAGTGCTCATACATTGCTGGCAGGAATGCAAAATGGTATAGCCACTTTCAATGACAGGTTGGCATTTGCTTACAGAAGTAAACATACTCTTACCATACAATCCAACACTTACACTCCTTGGTGTTTACCCAAACAAATTGAAAACATGTCCACACAAAGACATGCATACGGATTTTTTTTATAGAAGCTTTATTCATACTTGCCAAAACTTACAAGCAATCAAGATTTCCTTTAGTAGATGAGTGAATAAACTGTGTTACATGCAGACAATGGAATATTATTCAGCGCTAAAAAGAAATGAGCTATCAAGTCGTGAAAAGACATGGAGGAAACTTAAATGTGTATTACTAAGTGAAAGAAGCCAATCTGAAAAGGCTGCATACTGTGTAACTCCAACCATATGACATTCTGGAAAAGTCAAAACTATGGAGACAGTAAAAAGATTAGTGGTTTCCAGGGGCTGGGGGAGGGAGGAGTTTATAGGCAGAGCACAGAGGATTTGGAGGGCGGTGAAACCATTCTATATGATACCACAATGGTGGATATATGTCATTGTACATTTGTCCAAACCCATAGAATGTACAACATCAAGAGCGGCCCCTAATGTAAACCATGGGCTTGGGGTGATAATGATGTGTCAATATAGGTTTTAACAAATGTACCATTCTTGTATGGGATGTCAGTAATAAGGTACGTGGGGCACAGGGTATAAGAGAAGTCTGTACCTTCTGCTAAATTTTTCTGTGAACCTAAAATGCTCTAAAATATATTGTTTATTTATTTATTTATTTTAAAATCTATACTTTTAAAGGATGCATGCAAGGTGAAGTAAGACAAATTAGATTCTTTGTGTATAACCATCGGTTTAGGAAATTTGTATATAAACCGGTGACTGCATAGCTCTAAACAAGAAACATCACAATTCACTCAATAAACAACCTTCTCATTCTACAAATTTATGAATGTTATTAAAATGCAGAGAATAGTAAAGTTCCATGTCACACTATTACTGGAAAAAAAACCCAGGTATCATTTCTAATATACTTTGTAATTTTGTTAGGAGTGTCTATACCTGTCAAAATAAATTAATATATTTTGAGTAGACAAAGTTCTTAGTTTTTAATGTTATCTTCCTTGGGGCATATTTGAATGTCTAAAATTTGGAATTGAAGCAGAACTCCTTGTCATTCATAAGTTTCTGCTGTAATTTATTTGAGTGGCACTACTCTTTTTCTCTTTTCCCTGAAGCAAAAATAATACCGTGATGCTCAGTTTGGCTGCTCAGGCTGACTGACATTGAGTAAATTGTCTCTGAAAATGTAAATCTTTTTTTGAAGAAAATAGCAATATAAAAACCCCTGTGTTTCCTTTTTTCTTTTAAATTGCAGTTTGCAGAAACACCATCCTAAATGACATTTTTTTTCTCCTGCCTGTCACAAAAGAATCCAATAGCTTGGTTCCCATGTCAGAACCTTAATCCAGCCCAGACTGACTACATAAATTGACCACTGAACAGGAAGCCTGCAGCTTTTTATAAACTCAGTGAAGACTCTGTCCTTATGTCATATCATCAAAATATTCAATCTGTGGTGGAATCATAGTCCTGCCATTTTTTCAACCTTATATTATGTTCACCAAATAGCATAATGAACCACCATATATACCCATCACCCAGTGTCATCAATAATCAACCCATGGTCAATCTTGTTTCATCTATACTCCCACCCACTCCTCCCATTTCCCATATTTTTTCATAGAAAATCCCAGATATCATATCATTTCATCCATAAATATTTCAGTGTTATCTCTAAAAGATGAAGACTCCTTTTTAGAAACATGACTATAATACAATTATCACAACTAAAAGTAATTAACTATAATTCCATAGCATCATAAATCTTCAGTTAATGCTCAAATTCCTAAATGATTCATAACCATTATATAATGTATTTTAGAGTTCTTCATTTGAATCAAGATCAAGAAAAGGTGCATGCACTGTAATTGGTTGGTATATCTCCTAAAGTCTGTTTTAATCTGTGTTTTCCTCTTCCTTGCCCACTGTCGTTTTTTAAAATTTTTATTTGTTGATGCAAATGTGTTTGTCCTGTAGAGCTTCCTTCAGTCTAGGTTTTATTATTATTTTTTTTTTGCGGTACGCGGACCTCTCACTGTTGTGGTCTCTCCCGTTGCGGAGCACAGGCTCCGGATGCGCAGGCCCAGGGGCCATGGCTCACGGGCCCAGCCGCTCCGCAGCATGTGGGATCTTTGCGGACCGAGGCACGAACCCGTGTCCCCTGCATCATCAGGTGGACTCTCAACCACTGCTCCACCAGGGAAGCCCCTAGGTTTTTTTTACTGTATCCCCACAACACATTAAAAATGTGTTACTCTTCTGGAAGAGGCCCGCCTGCTATTCTAGGAAGTAACAGTTCACTAAAGAGTATATACTGCTTGTTGAGCTGGAAGAATAACAATATACTACCTTTGGTATAAAAAGCAAACATTTGAGTATTCTTTGCACTGAGTGTCACAGTGCTAATAAATGGAAGTCTTTAATATAAAAAAAAGTGACTCTATTCTTTTTATTTTTCATAAAATTGATATTTTTAAAATGACATTTTTAAAAAGTTGGAACCAGAGGCCTGATCTAAATCAGACTCTTATTTTTTTGGAAAGACCATTTCATAGATAGTTGTATGCTCCATATGGAGGCATATAATGTCCAGTTCTCTTACTATTTGCAATGTTAGAAGCCATTAATGATCGATGCCTAGATCCATGGATTCATTAGGGATTTCTTCATAGCTTCATAGCTGGGATATTTCTATAAAGAGATAATTTCCTGCTATCCTTACTAAAACAACAACAAAGAGACTATGGTACTTGGTATTTTAAGAGAAGTAACCATTCAGGTAAAACAGGAAAAACAGTTTTGATCCATACTAACTAGTGCCACTGATTAAAGGGAAAGATGGCAAATAGGGCCTTTCTCATTTAGGGAGAAGCTAATGCATTAGAAACCTAAATGTACTTTGTACTTAGATTAAGGATTCAATATAAATGGAGGCTGCTCTATGGTGAAAGAAAACAGGTTAGTCCATCCTTTAAGACATTCAAAAATACTCTTCCAAGTTATATTAGAGTTTCACAGTTATTTCATAGAGAAAATTTTGCATCCATCCGTAACTCAGGTTCTGTGACAAAAGGTTTGTGTTTCTAGATCTAGATAGCACTGTGAAAAAGGTATGTTTCACTCATGGGATAACTCCAGAGTATTTACCCTAATTGTCTCAAGTCAGTGGAAATCTTCTCTCAGTGACAAGGAAAATGGGATTGCTTAGTCAGATCTGTTTTCTTGAAACTGCCCTACACATGGAAAGGAGAACCATATCTAGCCAGCAGGTAGTTATCCATTTTAGGTCGCATCAGAGTACTGAAATGAACCAACACATAAATGAGGACAAACAGCCTCATTTCTGAGCACCCTTTGGGTATTTCCCATATCTTTTTATAAATATATAGGTAACTGTCATACACACTAAAATGTGGTAGTAGATCTTCAATGAAATGCTATGGTCTCACAAAGGAGAGAAGCATGACCAGGGGAAAGAGAGGGAGCTCCATAGAAATGGAGAAGCACAGTTAGAGGGGAAGATTCAAGCATTCATTCAACAGCTATTTATTGAATGTCCACCTCCTCTGTACCTTGACATTGTCTCATGGTAGACTCAGTTAAATATGGTTTCAAATTCCAGATAAAACCCTCAAGAACTACATGGCCCTAAGGCAAGTTACTACACCTCTGTGCCTTGGTTTTTCCATTAGTGAACTGTAGATGCTAATATCCACCTCAAAGAGGTTTTGAAGTTAAATAGGAAAAAGACCATATAAAATGCCTAACATGGTATCAGGCAGATAAGCAGAACTCCATGAAACCTCACCTTCCCTGACTCAAAGCTTCACTTTTCTCCACGGAGGAGAGGAGAGAGATGGAAGGTGGCTGGGGCAGAGGGCCTGAGATTAAGGATGTGAAAGTTGTTGCAGGGAAAGGGAAATGAGTAGACAGGCTCAAGTAAACTAATTGTCTAAAGGCCCAGTTATGATTCCCTCCTGCCCTGAGGCCACAAATAGATTTTGTTTGTTTTCAGGTATACGGCCAGAGAAGTGAAAGATGGAGGCTTTCCCAGGTTGGTTCAATTTACTATAAGGCTAGATAGCTTTACCAAATTGAAGAGGCTAGACTAGTTGGTTCAATTTACTATAAGGCTAGATAGCTTTACCAAACTGAAGAGACTAGACTAGTGAATTGGAATTTCTTAATTAACTGAAAGTGTTCCCATTTGTGTTTGATGGAGAGGGTAAAGGGGCGGGGATAGAGGGAGGCTAAGGCAGGTGAGGAGAATCAGTTCAAATGTGAGATTCACCGCTAAGGGATAGGATGACAGTTGCTCCTTTCCAGTGGGAAATGAGTTAATCAAATTGGAGAACAGTTTCTTGGGAGAAGAAACACCTCTGCTCTTTTCCACACCCGACCCTTATTATTTGGCTTCATAAGCATCCCCACAACATAAAATTATAAATTTGGTTTATATCTCCCTTAGCCCAGTCTCCCTTTATTATACCACTTTACTGCTTCTTTGAGGCTGAGACTCTAAAATTTAGGTCAAATGTTCCATTAAGTTAACCATTTTCGAATACCAATAACACTACTGCACACTTTTTATCTTCAGAGCAGTTCACAAACATCTTCTTCACTAATGAAGATGAGTTGAATATCTAGTGTCTAAAACCAAAGCTATTTAATCATTGTCTGATGTGGGAAAGTAAGACAAAATGCAAGAGCAACAAAAAAGTATATCGCATTTTAAACTTGCTGATTTGAGCTTTTTAAAAATTCTTTGAACATGCAGGCAGAACCTGTGCCACAAAATCCCAGCTTTTGTAATGAAAACAGTCAAAATAAGAATAGAAGCAACATCTTAGTGATGGTTTTAGCCCTTCATATCTTTCAGGGAGCTTTTTAATATATTATTTTATCAGATCTTCATGAAAATCCATAAGAAGAAAAGGAATTGTTGCCCCTATGTTTTAGACAAGGCTTTTTGTGATTTATGAACCTTGAGTTTCAAGTTACTAAGTATTTGTGCTGGGACTAGAACCCCAGAGTTCAGACCCCAAGTCAAAGGCTGCTGGGAAGGAAGGATGGAAGAGTCAGGTGGGAGTGTGTGTTTTTTCCTGCTCTTTCAACTAGAGCAATTCCATCCATATACATATTAGGTTTTCGGATTCCACATGGATTTCCACAGTTCAATTTCATTCGAATTTCATTACACAGAGCAGGCAGCATCTCCTCTGTTGTTCATGACTCAGCTAGATTGTGAGCTGCGTTCCACAATTACACTCAGCAGGCCTGCAGTGCTCCATTCACAGCAGGGGCAGTGGCATGCTATACTCTCTCCCCTGCTTGGCCCCCCAGACTCCACCTTGAACACTAACTAGCTCTTCTGGCCAGTGGAGCCAACTGATGGCCTTTGTGTGGCCCAACTCTCTCTGTTGACTTCCATTCCTTCTGCATGTCACACAATCATGTTTTCTTGTTTACCACTGGTCATTTTCATCTCCGTGGGTCTCTTTGACCATCAGCGTGCACACACACATACGACTGTGAGCTTCCTGCAGGTGTCTAACACGGGGTGTGCAACCAGGATTGTTGAAGACACAAACACTCGTGTTGTAGCTTCATTATTCTTTCTCCTTCTTCAAAAACTCTTTTCCATTCCTTCAGGAGGAATGTAAATCTTTGTACATCTTCCTCTGGCTCCTTCCTCCTCATTCCACTCCTCATTATCTCTCTCTTTAGTCTTTCTATCAGCATTAAACAACCAAAACATGGCTGGCAAGGATAATGTCAATTACCCTGTATCTACAGAAATTGAAGCCATTACTTCTGAAGGGAAATTAAGCAAGACAAATATCTAGTACCAAGTGACTACATTTTTTAAAGTGCCTTTAGGTCCAGAATCGTCACAAGTCTTTAGATGCTTCATCTATAATCACTTGCTTTTTTAAAAGCACTCCTTGAAAACTTTTCTCTCCTTTTCATCCTTCAAACTTCAGCTCAAATGTCATTTCCTGCAAATCCTTTATTGACATCCTGAGACTCCATCACTCCTTCTGAAGTCTCCCCACAGAAATTTTAACACACTTTTACCATAGCACTTAATCCATCATGTTTGCTGCCATTAATCGTTTATTTGCTTGTGTCTCACACTAAACTAAACGTTTTTTGTCCTTCTATCTCAAGCAGCTAGTAATATAAAGCCTAGCCTGGTACATAGATACAGATGCATAATTTTATTGTTGTTGTTGTTGAATGTTGATTTAGTTAATTGAATGATTGCTCTGGATTGATGAAAAAGAAGCTCATTTTTACTCCATTTTTATTCTATTTTTGGAATGGGATTGTTTTCTACTAGTCACTGAAATTTGAAGTGCATTTTTTAGCTGTCTTATGAGTTGTACACATTTGATGACAAACTTGAGAATCTTAACATAGAAATTGCTTCTATGGAAAAATATGTTTCATCTTCCAAAATGTTCAAACATATGCAAAAGAATAAAATGGAATTTGTCCATAACTAAATGGTCTTTCCCTTTTCCCTGATGTCTGCCCCATCCCTGCCCCCAGAATTTCACCCCATTTAGAATATACCTCATTCTCTCCACTCTTCCATGGTGTACAGTTGAGTTTTCTGTTGTGTACCTTGCAGTCTGCTTTACTCCATCATTTATGTATTTTTTTCCTGTTGAATCTATTTCTCAGAGGATCAACACCATGCATTTTCATTGTTAATTTTTCACAGTAGGGTTTCAAAGCACAGTGTACAGGGTAGGTATTCAATAAATGGTGAGTTAAATTTTCCTCTGCACAGTTAAAAAGCTCAATCATTCGAAGTAGAGGGATGTTGGCATTTGATGAGATATGGGGGATATTTCAGTCCCAAGTTGGAACAGCACCTAATTTCCCATAATTTGCCATCTGAGCTCAAAATGCCCCAATTTTAGGCTTCATATTCTCTCTTCTCTCACTTTGCCATCTACTATTCTCTTCTCCAGAGATGAAGAGAAATGAGACGATCACGCCAATAAAACATCCTTTTTCATCTTTATTGTTCTTGTCTGGATGCTTCATTATGAGATGTCAATTATTCAACACTCTAATGAGCTGTCTTCCAAGCACAAAACGTTCTAGTCATCTGGTATTAAAGTGTTGTTTTCTGCTTTTAGGCTACAGTGGTGGCTGTGTTGTCATTCGAGGAAGGAGTCCCCCTGGTCGCTGGGAAGTGAAGGACTGTAGACACTTTAAGGCAATGTCCCTGTGCAAGCAACCAGTGGAAAATCAGGAGAAACCTGAGCAAGAAGAGAGATGGCCCTTTTCCTCCTGCTATTTGGATTGGGAGTCAGAGCCTGGCCTGGCCAGTTGCTTCAAGGTAATACGAAAGTTACATGGGCATTCTCAATGGGACCAACATTATTCATACAGATTTACAGAGAGATAGATATAGAGTGAGATATAGATAGAGATATATAGATGTAGAGAGAGATACAGATATAGATATATACACATATGTGTGTGCGTGTTAGAAATAAATGTCTTTTTGCAAATCATCTTCAGAGCCTAGATTTAAATCAGTATCTACAATCTTCTTCTCAGAAATACGTTTTTGAAATATGATGTTTTTGTTTGGTGGTTTTGTCTTTGGTTCATTGTACAAATAGAGATTTCCAAAATCCTGGGAGAAAGTTCTTCTCTAGCACCTGGGCACATGAAGAGCAGAATGGAGACAGCCTCTACCTCTAGAAATATTGCAGTCTCATAGATGGCCTGAAACACCTGTAATACACCAAATTTAAATGTACACAGGTATAATCCTACATTAAATTCATGGAATAATAGGCCCAGAAGTGACCACACAGAGCAATAAGTTAAACCTTAGTAATGAGTAAACTGCGGCATGAAGTGAGATGAAGTGATTTGCCCAAGATCACAATTATTTATTGACAGAGTTGGAATAAACTGCGGTCTTGGGACTCCCAGTCCAGTGCTTCTTCTACTACACATCACCCTGATATGTCAACAAATATATGGTGTGTTTGATGGGCATAGCAGTAGGGCTTATGAATTTAAAGTGATTCGAGAAAAGGTTCCCAGCAGAGGTGGGTTTTGACATATAATTTAAAATATGGAAATGCTGTGTTGTGGTCCATGGGACTGGGAAGGTTATTCATCCTGGTCTCAGCAAATCAGAGCCTGGTGAAGCCCGGCCGCAGGGTGCCTGCCGGGCATTAGAGACTCAGCATAGTGTCAGGCAGTTAAAAATGAGAAGGGTGCAGAGGCCAGAATCTGAAGCTCCAGGTCTTCAGTTCCTCACCCTTGACCTTAAATGAAGTCAAAAGTATGCCTGCCATTTGACTGACTTCTTCCTGCTACTGTGAGGACAGCTGAGAAACAGGAAAGAATTTAGTCACAGCTAAGACCCAAAGACCCTAGAAATATACCCGCCCTAGGTCCCAGGTCTCATTTCTCATTTCTTTGCCTGGGTTAGCCAGATTCATTCAGCTATGGAATACTAGGTCTAATCCTAGCTCTGCTAGTTTGTGGCTGTGTGACCTGAAATTTGTAACCTCTCTTATCCTGACTGTCCTCATCTCTTGACAAACATTTTATTAAGGGACAAGCATATCCCAGTCACAGGAAATTTAGGAGGGGGAAAAAAAGAGTTCTCAAAGAGGAAAAGAGTCCTCATCTGTTAAACTGAGCCTATCATATCCTCCGCATGACTTTGTCATGAGAATCAAATGAGATAATGGTATTACAACAACTAGACACACTTTAGTTCAATAAATGTTATTTCTCCCTACTCGGTCAAGCTTTTAAAGTAGAATAATGACAACAATTATATTATTGTCATCTTCTTGTCCAGAATTAAACAGCCTCACCTTATTCATGACCGTGTCAACTTTTTTTTCCTTTTACTACACAGGTATTTCATAGTGAAAAAGTTCTGACGAAAAGAACATGGAGAGAAGCTGAAGAATTTTGTGAAGAATTTGGAGCTCATCTTGCAAGCTTTGCCCACATCGAGGAAGAGAATTTTGTGAATGAGCTTTTACATTCAAAATTTAATCGGTAAATACTTGTTAATTTTGAAAAATTTCAGTCGCATATTTTGTCTCCAAGTAATGGCTTCTTAGGCATGAGTATCCCAAATATCAGGGGGTATTTGGGATATTCAAAATCACAAGTATTTAAGTCTAAAACCAACTAAACACTGGTTGTGAAAGAAAAATACATACTTACAGTTTTATATTTATATTGCACCCACTACTCATTCCATAAAACAAAGAACAAAGTGACGATTGGTTTGATATTTGAAATCTTTTCTCTGTACCTCAAATCAGAATTTTAGAGCTTTTCTGCCAAGTTCAGAAATTATCTAGCCCAGTGGTTTTCAAAGTGCTGTCTGAGGGTCCGGAGGGTCCTGAGCCCCCAGAGCAGGAGAGGCCAAGTGGGCAGAGCTCCTGGTTCCCTGCTCACTGACTCAGCAGGTCCAGCCAACTCCCCTTCTAGTTGTTTTGTATATAACAGGAGTCCATGTGAGATTTGGTTTGAAAAAAAGAAAGTCCCACTAATTTTTTTTAAAAATTCCAATCCAACCTTCTAATTTTACCTCTGAGGAAACAAGCATTCACTTGTCTGCATCCATTTTGCAAGTTTACAGAATCTTGAATTTAACGAAGTTGGAAAATCAATCAAATTTAAATTTGAAGAAACTTAGGAGGTCTTGTGCTACCTCTGACCCAATACGGGAATTTCTTCTACTTACATTCCCGTGGTCATCTACTGTCTACATCAGGGGTCCCCAACCTCCGGGCCGCAGACCAATACCGGTCCGCAGTGTGTTAGGAACTGGGCCACACAGCAGGAAGTGAGCGGAAGAGCGAGCTAAGCTTCACCTGCCGCTGCCCATTGCTGGCATTACCGCCTGAACCATCCCGCCAATCCCCTCACCCCCGGCAGTGGAAAAACTGTCTTCCACGAAACCAATCGCTGGTGCAAAAATGCTGGGGACCACTGGTCTACATAATTCCTTTCAGTTTCAAAGTGCTCTTTACTTGGGATAAAACCCATTCCATCGTTGGAGGCTAGTTTCAAAGATCAACTTTCTAGTAAGCCAGATCAAGTCTACTCTATTTTCAAATATTTGAAAATAGCCATCATGTTCTCTTTTAGTAAGTCTTCTCATCCCTTGGCCTCTTTCTCTAGAATGTTCTTGTCGGTTAGCATGTATTTTGAGAATATCTTCTATGGAAGGGACCCTATTATATGCATGGGTGGCTGGAGAATGCAATAGATATGACAGACAAAATCCTGCCCCTGAGGATGTCGTGGTCTGGGGGCGGGGGCATGCCTCCTTATATATGTAACACAAATATAATACCAGGTACTCTGTTCCAAGCTCTGGAAATCTGAAGTCTCAATGAAACACTTACCTGAATCTCACAGAAAATCCAGAACTACTTTTTGAGGAAAATCCTGGCCTTCCCCACAAGTTTCCTTTAGGACCCTCCCCTAAGAAGGCTAATATGTAACATCTATCAAATTATTCATCTCCAGCATCTACAAAAATGACCTCAAAGGTGGGAATATCTCCCAGTGTGTGTCTCATGAAGTACTCCAGGGGAAATAGGGGGATTTTGTGGTCAAATATGTTTGCAAAACAAGGCACGATCTTGGAAATTTGCCATATACTTTAGCATTGTAAAGGCTTCTAGAAGGAAGCAATTTCTTTGACTGCAAAACCCTTTTTTTTTTTGAGACCACTTACCAACATCCCATGGAACTGCTAGTCCCTGCCGGAAATGCTGGCCTGAGACCATGCTTCCCAAATCTGGCTGATTCTCACACTCACTTGGGAGACTTTTTCACACAGTGCCCTCTGGTCTCACGCCAGAGCCGCTGAGTCAGATTCTCTGAGGTTGAAGAAAAGTTCAAGAAGCTTCCTTGTCGATTGGTTTGCTAGTCTGGTGTGGGGCCTCAGATCCAAGGGAGATGTGATCGTCTCCACTTTTCTAAGTTGTAACTTGGCTGCATGACTTCAGCCCCTTGCAAAACATCCTTTCATACTTGCATATTGTGAGGTTTGCTGTATGAAACAACACATGGAAACTGCTTCCAAGTTTGCTGTAACATCAAATTTCATTATAACACTTGTATTTATATAAATTCTCACCCTTGGAACGTCAAGAATTTAGTGAATTTAGTGTCAAGTATCTATCAAATTATTGATCTTCGGCACTTAATCACGAAAGCTATATAACGTATGTTTTACTTTTTGTCCAGACTGCCAGGGAGTTCAGTCAAATCTCATGCTTAATTATACCAAATAAACCAGTTCTCATAGTTAGCATACATGCTTCTTCTCCTTCTTATGGCGCTGCTTTTCTATTTTATTATATTCATATTATATTATATTAATTAACGTTACATAATTTTAGGAAAATGATGAAGAGAAAATAAGTACCAGTTCATCGTTTAGGAGCCAATATATAGCAGGAAACATGTAAAATTCTAAATTCAGTGAGGAAAGAAATAAAAAGCTCTCAAGGCAGGGAGAGTGACGTGAGTTTTCAGCCTGGCCATTAAGATTAATATGCCTGGTTTAACCTTAAGGCAGCATTCTCACCTTCCCACAACCTTAAATGTAAGTTATTATCATGGCAGTGACCAATGCACCTCAGTGATTCTGACCTTTTCTAAGTCACATTTTACTTTCATTTGTATCATTCAGGCAAAGGAGCTCAAATATCTGAGAAGGGGATGCTTCAGAACAGGCTTGCTTCAGAACAGGCTTTCTTCCGTGCACTAAGGAAAATAAAGCATCTGTCATGACTTCTGAATCTTTTAACTCTTTAATTCTTCAAAATTATTCTCAGAAAATTATCTTAGTCAGATGATTCGTTGTATAATTAGGCTTTATTGCTTGATTTATTGAGTGCTCTCTGGTTTGACGCATTCGTCCTCAGCCTAATAGGAGGGAAGATGGTTCTCTGTGGGGCTTCTCACCAAGTCTAACCAGTGGTGACGGCTGAAGTTAATCTACCGTGCCTCAGACTGGTTTGCTGTGGAATTATTTACATTGGGACATTTAAAAAAAAAACCAAAAAAACAAATCTGCTGTGTACCTTTTATTAAATGGGGTGGTGGTGATTAACCTTCAGAGAATACATGAACATTTGACAAAAGAACAACAAATTAAAAGAGTAAAGTAGTATAAATAGTATAGTAAATTAGCAAATAAATAGTCCTCTAGGGAAAAGATGTTCCAAAAGTTCTTACCAACTTGCTTTCATGTGTTCTTGTCTTAATTGAAAGATATTGCCGTTCCTAATGAACATGCGAAAGCCATGTTCTCAATACGGGCTGACTGTTCCCCCAACTGCCCATCACCAATGAGCACACCATACAAACCAAGAGAAATGGGAAGTGAGATTAATCTTCTCTCAGTTCATTTTATAGCTCAGGTTTTGCTTACAGGAAATGTTCAATAAATGCTTGCTGACTTGACCAGTTTTGCCAGTAGCGTCAGCTGTTCCCTACACAACTAAATACTTTAAAATATTTCTTGAACATTTTACATAATGTTGTGAATTCAACGGGAAGAGCCAAGTTTTTGTTTCCTCTCTTCATAGGACAGAAGAAAGGCAGTTCTGGATTGGATTTAACAAAAGAAACCCACTGAATGCTGGCTCTTGGGAGTGGTCTGATGGAACTCCTGTAAGTCTTTCCAAGCTAGAGAAAAGAAAATGAATTCAAAGCAGCTGGCCCTGGAACCACTTGGTAAACCAACCAAGAGAACCTGGAAAGAATGACCATCTTCCCCATGACCCAAACCTAAATCAAAAACTGCACCAGACCTTGGTACCAAAAGAGTTATTTCAGCAAGGTCTTGAGAAACCTTTGCTAGCCAGATAGTTCTAAAGCCAGCTATAAGATCTCATCCCAAAAAGGAATCAAATTCTCTGAAAAAGCCCCCAAAACCATCTCCCATGTGAAGAATCTCCAGCAGAGAAGCAACTGTTCTCTAAAATAATACCAGGCTTCCTTTGCACGCCCCCCCCACCTCTGCTGCAGAGCACCTGATTGTGTGAGTGTGGGACCCTTGTCTGTGTCACAGTGAAAAGAAACATTTTCAGTTTCTCTCACTCTAAAAGAACAGAAATGCCAGCCTAAGAAACAGCTCCTCCTTCCCAGACAAAGCAAGTTATTTGGAAGGGAAAGAAAAGACTTGCTTTTCATTCAGCCTCACGTGTAAAAAAAACCTCTATGAAGGAAAGAGGGAACTCACAATTACGTTTTGGGTTTTTTTTTTTCAGGTGCAATGAGGATTTCTCAGATTTTCCTCATAATAGGGAAAAAAACAGTAGCAGTATCCCAGATTAAAATGAGATCCATCTGAAGGCACATGCAAAATCAAGTTAGGCACATGCAAAATCAAGTGATTCAGTTTCACCTGTGAACTGGGGTTAGCAAGAGCCTGCAGTGAGCATTTAATGCAGCTCCTGTTCATTGAGCCCTAATTATGTTCTGAGCACTGAGCTGAGTGCACTCCTGCATGATCTCATTTCATCCTTACAGTGATTCAATACAGTGGGTATTAAAATGATTAAAGAGTTTGCCTAAAATAATACATAAGAGAGACAGTATTTGTACACAGGTTGTCTGCCTCCAAAGCCACAATATCATAATGTCTCCTCGTTGGCAAAACAGCGGCAGCCAAACTTTGAAATAGTAAAGATCAATAGAGAAAAGGGATCTATCTCTAGACCTGCTACATAGATGGTGTTCAAATCTGTAGCAAGGAAGGGGTTTGCAGAAAAGCTACATGCTTATAGTGGGAATAAAAATAGTAAGAGTATGTTAGTTTAAAAAAATAACGATTCTACCCCAGTACTGCTTCTTTGAAAAGGGCATCAGGACAAGAGAACAGGAAGAGATCTTAGAGATCACCCAGCCCCACCCAACTGTTTTGCTGATGAAGAAACCAAGGCCCAGAGAGTGGAAGGGGCATAGCAGGGTCGACCTACCCCATAAATGGCAGCCACCACATGGCACAGTTGGGTGGTTAACATTAATACGGCACTTGGAGAATAAGATGTGGTACATAGAGGTTGAGAATGCGTTTTAGTAAAACAAACAAACAAACAAAAACTCATCAGTAATAGGAGAGGAATAGACAATTTGGTTCAGAATCAATGAGATTAAGCGATGAAGCAGTGGACTGAGTCCCTTGCCGCTTCCCTCTGGACAAAATAAATATCAAACTCATGCCATTCTCTGAATCTGAGCTTATATATATTTAAGTTAGATGAATTGTTGCATGACCGTGTAGATGTTTGAGGAGTATAAATGGTTTCAAAACTCTCTTTTTTTCAAATTTTGTACCTCAGTTTTACTCACGGCCCATCCACTCTTCTGTCAAGTAGTCATCAAATCATTGAGAAGGTTGAATCTCTAGTCACTACCCCGTTACGTGATCATTCCTGGAAAACACTGGATAGTTTCCTGATTAAAGCTAGGGTTGACTTAGAAGTCAGTGATTAGAGACTAAAAGCCTAGTATTTATGCAAAAGAATCTACATCAAAGGTGAGACTCGATTCTGAAAGATCCTTGAGCCTCTAAACAGTTTACCCAGGATCCCAGGGCTAGCCTAATCTTGCCAGTGAGAAAACAGTGCAAGTTCATCTGACTTGTTCCTTCTGGAGAAAAGAGTAGAATGCCTCTTAAAGAAAGAAAGAAAAAAAGGCATCTTCAAGAAAAAAAGGATAAAGCTTTGATTAGCTTGCTTTTCACAAATGTGGAACCACCTTTAACTGGCATCATAACCTACTTCCTCCAGAAGTCTATTGTGATTTATTTACAGGGATGTCTTTTTGATCTTTTGAAACTTTTTGCGGGGGATCGTTATTAAGGAATAATGAACTTCATCTGCTGCAGGTTGTCTCTTCATTTTTAGACAATAATTATTTTGGAGAAGATGCAAGAAACTGTGCTGTTTATAAGGCGAATAAAACGTTGCTACCCTCATACTGTGGTTCCAAACGTGAATGGATATGCAAAATTCCAAGAGGTAAAAATATTAATAAGATCTTTACTATTTGTTTGCGTTCTAATAATCTATAGCATTTTCCCAAGTGAACAGTTACAGAGGTCTAAAATTTAAGCACCCTGAAGCACAGTACCAACAGCCTTCATGATGAACCAAATTGTACTCTTTTAGCAAATAATGTATCATGGGGGAATGAGAAAAGGTGACACCAGTGCAGTACGCTAACTTAGGAGGAAATGAAAATAAATGCCTATGTTGTGGAATACTGTATTTTGCAAGTACAACCTGGAAGAAATGTCACTGTGACATTACAAGCAAACAAAATTACTTATCAAATGAGTAAGTGAAAGCACCTGGCACAGTGTGTGACACACAGTAGGCTCTCAACAAGTATTCACATCCTTTTCTCTTTAACCAGAGGTCTCTTTTGAGCTTCCTCTTCAAGTATGAGAACTTACCACTTTCCAAACAACACCTGGTTCTTAAATGATCTTTTAAAAAGCAAAGTCCAAAATATTGTGTTTAGACCTGAAGTAATTCAGAGATAGTACACCTATAAGTAAAGTTCACTCAAACCGGTTTGCTTTCACTCTGCAGATGTGAGACCCAAGATTCCACCCTGGTACCAGTATGGTAAGAATTATCCTGGCAGTTCTTGACTTTCTAATTCTGTGCTGTTTTGTAGCATTACTGTGTTATTACATAGCTCCAATCGAGTTTCTCTTTTCTTGTGTCAATTGAGAACTAATTTTTTCAAATTAACAAATTCATCATTAATAAATAATCAAACTAATAAATGTCACTAAATATTACTGAAGACATATCATAGCTTAACTTCATTTTCATGACACATGATTTAAAAATATGTATCTATCCCAGACTTTTGAATATACGTGAATGTTTCTTATATGAAATAGACCAAGGAAAATAAGTAAATTGTATACTTATTTATGTGTGGGAGTGGGTGTATACACACACATTTTCTTAATGCTGAGTGACCAAATTACACATTTGGGGTCAATCATAGTATACCCTGTTTAAGTCTGTATTACATTGCTCAATAATTGTTGCCTCACCTGTGTTGCTTATTTTTCTTTCAGATGCACCCTGGCTCTTTTATCAGGATGCAGAGTACCTTTTTCATACCTCTGCCACGGAATGGTCCTCCTTTGAGTTTGTCTGTGGCTGGCTGCGCAGTGATATTCTCACTATTCATTCTGCACGTGAACAAGAATTCATCCACGGCAAAATAAGAGCGGTACTTAAATATGATTAAATATGAGAAACTCAGAGCTTAACTCCTTCTTCTGTCCTTGAGGGATTTTGTTTTTATATTACTTCAGACATTTATCTGTTTCATTAAAAGTCTTAGATTTTTAAGAACTGTTTTTCTTCCTGTCACAGAGATTTAGAGCAAATAATGGAAACACAGGTTTACGATGCTGGTCAGTCATTTCACTTCTCCTCATGCTTTTTTAACAACAACAAAGGATGAGTAAATAGCGTTTTATTGCTTTTGTGAGGTTCATTCCATCATTCAATGCATATTTATTGAGTCTACTCTTCTAGGGGCTGAGGCTCTATCAGTGATTAAAACAGACCAAAATTCCTGCCCACCTGGAGTTTTTAGTCTAGTCTGGGAAGGAAGACTGTAATCAATATAAATAAATAGAATTGCATAATATTTTAGAAAAAGATAAATGGATAAATGCCATGGAGGAAAATAAAGCACAAATGAGTGACAAAGAGTACTGGGAGGTGCATGGCTGTTTTAATGTTTCAAATTTGACTTATAAGAGTACAATATTTTTTTAGACTCTATGCAGAAAATGGTAAGGAGTGGTTCTCCATTTCAACTTCAGATAGAGAAATCCTTTGAGAAGCTAGGCTTGTTAGAAAGCAGCATGCAAAATCCATTCAACAATGAATAGACTGCCAAGGAATAGTGTTGGTTTTCAGTGTATTTCTTCAGCAAGCATTTATTGAGCATTAGGTATGTCTCAGACATTGTGGTATTTGTCAAGGACACAAAAATAAAATACAGTCAGTGTCTTTAAAAAGCTGGAAATAACATGATGTAATAAGGGAAAAGGGAGCAGTATGTACAAATTACCAAGGGGGCACCAGGGAGGAAAAACCTCATTCCCAATTTTCCCTAGGAAATTGTTGAAGATAAGAAAGAGCCTTTTTTCTTTTCCCATAATTTAACATTAGTTCATGCTCTGCAGGAAGCCTTGGTTGCTCTATCATCTTTTCCTATGCTTGTAAGTTGACTGTTAAAATGAAGCTCTGGATTAAAGCATCCTTGACTTGTAAGAGAAATGTCTCCCCTCACACCTCATTGGGCTTTCCTGTTTCTATAATTCTGTTTGATACACATACAGCCTGTGAAGTGCATGCAGGTTGGGACTACTACTGCATTTCGATGGAAAAGTCAAGAACCAGAGGAGTTAGGTGACAACTGCACGGCCTTACAGAGACTCAGTGGCAGACCAACCATGAGAACTGGATGTTCCCCAGTATTATTGGTTCATGCATTGTTTTACTTCTCTTCATCTCCTACAAATGGAACACTCAAGCCAAAACTGTAATATTAAGTATCAACAAATTACATATCATGACCTCGGAAAATACATTTGTTTCTTTAGCTAGACAGCAGACTCCTCAAGCCTGGCGGCAATAACAAGAGATCATGTGAATGGCTAAAAACGAATCCATGGACATGCAAAGTGCACGTCCCAAAAGGAGCTGATATTTGGCCAATACTTACTGTAACAGTGTCAAGCATGGCTAAGTACTAACATTTAATGGCATTTAATCTTTCTAAGAACTCTCTGTGGGAAGTTCTATCATCAGCATAATTTACAGATGAAGAAGCTAAGACTCCAAAGAGGTGAAGGAACTTTGTTACACAGCAGCTAAGTAGTGGAATTTGGAAGTGATCTCAGGTCATCTGACTCACAAGGTCATTTTAAAAAATGGCTGCAGGCAGCAGAACAGCATATTCATTACATTAAAATGCTAGTTCTAAAATCCATCCAAAAAAAGGAAACCCTTGTTCATTGTTGGTGGGAATGTAAGTTGGTGCAACCTCTACAGAAAATAGTATGGAGGTTCCTCAAAGAACTAAATCCAGCAATTCCACTCCTGGGTATATATCTGAAAGAAAAATGAAAACACTAATTCGAAAAGATACATGCACCCCAATGTTCATAGCAGCACTATTTACAGTAGCCAGGACATGGAAGCAACCTAAATGCCCATCAACAGAGGAATGGATAAAGAAGATGTGGCACATATATACAATGGAATATTAGTCATAAAAAAGAATGAAATTTTGCCATTTGCAACACGTATATGGACCTAGAGGGTATCATGCTTCGTGAAATGTCAGACAGAGAAAGATAAATACTGTACGTTATCACTTATACGTGGAAGCTAAAAAACAAAACAAATGATTAATATAACGGAACAGAAACAAACTCACTGATACAGAAAACAAACTAGTGGTTATCAGTGGGGAGAGAAAAGGAGGACAAGATAGGGGTAGAGGATTAAGAGATATAACCTACTATGTATAAAATAAATAAGCTACAAGGATATACTGTACAGCATAGGCAAATATAGCCATTATTTTATAATAACTTTAAATGGGGTATAATCTATAAAAGTTTTGAATCACTATGTTGTATAGCTGAAACTAATATAATATTGTAAAACAACTATACCTCAACTTTTTAAAATTAATAAATAAAATAAAATAAAATCCCTCCCCAAAAGATGGCTGTCAGCTATGTCTCAGATATGCACAGTAAAGGGCTTCTTTGATCGTTCCAGCAGAGCTTAGCTCTTTTAGGAACCTCTGCAGGTCTTCTCTCTTAACCTTTCCCTTAATTCACTCTCCCAGTCTTTGGTTGTTGGGAAGTCAGTGGAAATGGCAGAGTTAATACCTCCCATTGAAGGGAAGAGTAAAACCCCACAGGCTTAGACATTTGAAAAGGCATAGCCATTGCCATGATCTAGTTGAGGACTAGATCTAGTGATCTCAAACCAGACAAACCTTGTAGTGTCTTATATGGCAACATCATTACCAAACCTATGACCATATTAATAAAGAATGCCCTGTCAGTATTATGGGTGAGTGGCTGACTGATCTAACACTGCACTGTGCCACAGAAGAAAATCATCATAGGGAATGTGCAGACCAAGAACGGAGCAAGAAAGCCAAATGGGAAGGGTATCGATTTAGAAAAAAGAATGCTGTACATTTCGAAAGCAGTTCTTCCTCCTGCTTAGTTTATAGCAGTTAGGCAATGTTTGTTGGTGGTAGCGGTGGTATTTATGGTGACCATTTACATTTCTTAACTAAGAAATCCCATGTCTAAGAACGTCTGGCTGGAATGAGTCAGTCCAGAAGTTCTGGATGAGGAACTAAACATGTAGAGGTCATACCACTCATTCTTGTGGCATGCTCATCCTATAGTTACAGGAAGAATAAGAATTAAATAATTAAATAGTTTTAAAGTTACATATGTATTGTATAGCTCCTCTAAGAAGAGTAGTAACTCAGAAATGTGAAAGACAAAGACAACATTCAGTTGGGGAGTAGAAGAACTAATTATTGAAAAAGAAAGCTGGATGCATTTTTTTAAATCTGAAGCAGAATTTTTTTAACAGAATATTTCCAGCTTGGAAAAGTGATGAGTCAGAATTTCCTCTTTGACTAACAGAAGACCACAAGGCATGATGCGAGGCAATTTTTGAGTACTAGTTTTTTGAGCCATCTTGTTGGTCAGATTAATGCCAAAAAAGTAAAAAAAATGAGCACTTTAGGCGTTGTTTGACATGAACTAGCATTTTTATGCTGTGTTGTACAATATTTGCATTTCAAAATTGCAATTTACTCTTACTTTTAAAATTTTATTTCAAAATATTTCTAACAAAAGTATATCAAATCTATTAGTCATCCTCAAAAATCTGGTGTTTTAAATCCTTAAAATAACTTGGTTTTGCTATTTTTATGGAAACATTTTAAGAGATGACAGGTTGTTCTTCCTTATACTGCTTAGTAGATTAATATATTGGCTATTGCTGTGGGTTATTTCTTTTTGGTGTGTTCTTCCATATGATGCTATCTATAATGACTGCTTTTCTGTAACAAAACATAATTGATACTATGAGGTACACGGTTGTATCACATTTTTTATACAAAAGAATACTAATGTCTTCTATTGTTGCGGTTTCATACCTAAACTGAAATTCACAACATCTATTTTTCACATTGGATTTTTCACTTTGGGTGTCTCTATCTTGTCCTATGAATTTCTGTTCCATATCACAACAGGTTGTGATGTGCCCTGTGGAGGATTACCGTGCTATAATCGAGGTAGTAATAAATATGCCACTTAAGATGCGGTAGTTATACTTCCTCTTTAGAGGTCCTTAATTGGGGCAGTGAACAATCGGGCCATGATTTCCACTCTTGTTGCACATAAGACCTCTTTAGATTGAATGAAATTGTTGTGGTTCTTCCACTGATTTCAAAGCCAGTCTCCATGGACCCATTCCAAAATCTGACAATAGGAGTCTAAATTCAGCATGTAAGAACACGTTCATGAAACAACAACTCAGGGATCCAAAATTATAGTTGCTCCATCTTGCATTATTTTCAAATTGCTGATATGGCAGACAGCCACACTGATTAAGGAGTAAAAATACCTGTGTATAAATTAGAATGTTAGAGAGCTATTAGGTTCTGTTGTATGATGACCTGAAATTCACATGGAAAAATATTTATATATCTTAAAATGCATTCCCAAGTCTTTACAGAAGAAATGAAAGTGTAAATTTAAATGTACAATGCCTTCAAATTAATAGGATTTTAGCATAAAAAATCAAGTTACATTTCACACACAGCACACACACAATAAAGAATATTGATTTAAAGACCTTAGAGAAATCCCTAATGCCTGTTCTTCTTTTATAGTTAAAGAGGGAATTTCAATTTCCTGGGTCATAAGTCCAGTATTACATCTGCTCTAATGTGCATATGCATGTGCATGCCTATGGTGTTTCAAGTTTATTCTTTATTGTACTGGGATCTATGTAATAAATAATGGTGTAAATTCATAAAATATATAAAGGATAATTTTCTAGTTGTCAAACACTGGAAATACTGTAGTATTATTCTGTCCTATAATGCAGTTTCCATTTGAATGGGGAGGGTGCTAATACTTAGTTTAAAAACTTACCAATCAGACTAGTGCCTAAAATACAAATTATTTTTACTATTGAGGTCTTTGTGCCTCGAATTGTTTTTCAAGTAGGTGGCATGTATAGTAAACTTCTATAAATCACTGAGCACATAAACCACTAAATTTTTAGTCAAAAAAGGAATCCACATTCTATTTTACTTTACAATATTACTTTTTAAATTCCTATTATGAGAGTTAGAGAATTTACTTTTAAATATATATAGGAAACATTGTAACAAAGTTATGGCATGTTGTATGAAACCAAAATAGCTTTTAATATTTGATTCCAATTTTCTTACATAATGAGGAGGGAGTAGTTTAGAATAATGAAGTTTCAGGTCTTCTAAAGATGCTAGGCCTCAGTGTACTCTTCTTTAGATAACTGGGTAAAATACTGAAGAATAGAAAGCTATTAACAGTGACCCCATTAATCTTAATAGTGAAAAGGGAAAAAAAGTAGGATAAATGCTGACATTCTCTCTCTCTTTTTTAAATAGCTGTCAAAGTATGGTGTAAACTGGTGGATTGGACTTCGGGAAGAAAGAGTCAATGATGAATTTCGGTATGGACATTGATTCATTTGCATTTAACTTTGTTTAACAGGTTTTTATTTGCAGAATGATTGGACTATATCTTAATGGTTAACTTGTTGAATAGGAGATTGGTTTAAGATGGTGTAGTAGAAGGATATGCTCTCACTCCCTCTTTCGAGAACACTGGAATAAGAACAAACTGCTGAACAATCATCAACAGGAAAACACTGGAACTCACCAAAAAAGAAACCTCACATCCAAAGACAAAGGAGAAGCCACAATGAGACTGTAGGAGGGGCGCAATCACAATAAAATCAAATCCCATAAATGCTGGGTGGGGGACTCACAATCTGGAGAACAGTAATACCACAGAACTCCATCCACTGGAGTGAAGGTTCTGAGCCCCACGTCAGGCTTCCAAACATGGGCGTCCAGCAATGGGGGGAGGAATTTCTAGAGAATCAGACTTTGAAGGCTAGCGGGATTTGATTGCAGGACTCCGACAGGACTGGGGGAAACAGAGACTCCACTCTTGGAGGGCACACACAAAGTAGTGTGCACATCGGGACTCAGGGGAAGGAGCAGTGACCCCATAGGAGACTGAACCAGACCTATCTGCTAGTGTTTGAGGGTCTCCTACAGAGGTGGTGGGTGGCTGTGCCTCACTGTGCGGACAAGGACACTGGCAGCAGAAGTTCTGGGAAGTACTCCTTGGCATGAGTCCTCCCAGAGTCCACTATTAGCCCCACCAAAGAGCCACGTAGGCTACAGTGTTGGGTCACCTCAGGCCAAACAACCAACAGGGAGGGAACCTAGCCCCACCTATCAGCAGACAAGCAGATTAAAGTTTTACTGAGCTCTGCCCACCAGAGCAACAGCCAGCTCTACCCACTACCAGTCCCTCCCATCAGGAAACTTGCACAAGCCTCTTAGATAGTCCCATCCACCAGAGGGCAGACAGCAGAAGCAAGAAGAACTACAGTCCTGCAGCCTGTGGAACAAAAACCACATGCACAGAAAGATACAAAAGATGAAAAGGCAGAGGGCTATGTACCAGATGAAGGAACAAGATAAAACCCCAGAAAAACAATTAAATAAAGTAGAGATAGCAACCTTCCAGAAAAAGAATTCAGAATAATAATAGTGAAGATGATCCAGGACCTTGGAAAAAGAATGGAGGCAAAGATTGAGAAAATGCAAGAAATGTTTAACAAAGACCTAGAAGAATTAACAAATACCTAGAAAAATTAAAGAACAAACAAACAGAGATGAACAATACAATAACTGAAATGAAAACTACACTAGAAGGAATCAGTAGCAGAATAACTGAGGCAGAAGAATGGATAAGTGACCTGGAAGACAGAATGGTGGAATTCACTGCCGCAGAACAGAATAAAGAATGAAAATAAATGAAGCCAGGGCTTCCCTAGTGGCACAGTGGTTGGGAATCCGCCTGCCAATGTAGGGGATGGGGGTTCATGCCCCAGTCCGGGAAGATCCCACATGTCGTGGAGTGGCTGGGCCCGTGGGCCATGGCTGCTGAGCCTGCACATCTGGAGCCTGTGCTCTGCAGTGGGAGAGGCCGCGACGGTGAGAGGCCCATGCAAAAAAAAAAAAAAAGAAAAAAAAAGAAATGAAGACAGCCTAAGAGACCTCTGGGACAATATTAAATGCAACAACATTCATATTATAGGGGTCCCAGAAGGAGAAGAGAGAGAGAAAGGACCTGAGAAAATATTTGAAGAGATTATAGTCATAAACATCCCTAACATGGGAAAGAAAATAGCCACCCAAGTCAAGGAAGTGCAGAGAGTCCCATACAGGATAAACCCAAGGATAAACATGCGAGACACATAGTAATCAAACTGGCAAAAATTAAAGACAAAGAAAAATTATTGAAAGCAGCAAGGGAAAAACAACAACATACAAGGGAACTCCCATAAGGTTAACAGCTGATTTCTCAGCAGAAAACTCTACAAGCCAGAAGGGAGTGGCATGATATACTTGAAGTGATGAAAGGGAAGAACCTACAACCAAGATTACTCTACCCAGCAAGGATCTCATTCAGATTCGATGGAGAAATCAAAAGCTTTACAGACAAGCAAAAGCTAAGAGAATTCAGCACCACTAAACCAGCTCTACAACAAATGCTAAAGAAACTTCTCTAAGTGGGAAACACAAGAGAAGAAAAGGACCTACAAAAACAAACCCATAACAATTAAGAAAATGGTAATAGGAACATACATATGTAATTACCTTAAACATGAATGGATTAAATGCTCCAACCAAAAGACACTGGCTCGCTGAATGGATACAAAAACAAGACCCATATATATGCTGTCTACAAGAGACCCACTTCATACCTAGGGACACATACAGACTGAAAGTGAGGGGATGGAAAAAGATATTCCATGCAGAAAGCTGGAGTAGCAATACTCATATCAGATAAAATGGACTTTAAAATAAAGTATGTTACAAGAGACAAGGGAGGACACTACATATGATCAAGGAATCAATCCAGGAAGAAGATATAACAATCATAAATATATATGCACCCAACATAAGAGCACCTCAATACATAAGGCAACTGCTAACAGCGATAAAAGAGGAAATCGACAGTAACACAATAATAGTGGGGGACCTTAACACCTCACTTACACCAATGGACAGATCATCCAAACAGAAAATTAATAAGGAAACACAAGCTCTAAATGACCCAACAGACCAGATAGATTTAATTGATATTTATAGTACATTCAATCCAAAACCAGCAGATTACACTTTCTTCTCAAGTGCACACAGAACATTCTCCAGGATAGATCACATCTTGGGTCACTAATAAAGACTCAGTTAAATTTAAGAAAATTGAAATCATATCAAGCATCTTTTCTGACCACAATGCTATGAGATTAGAAATCAATTACAGGGAAAAAAATGAAAAAAACACAAACACATGGAAGCTAAACAATACATTACTAAATAACCAAGAGATCACTGAAGAAATCAAAGAGGAAATCAAAAATCACCTAGAGACAAATGACAATGAAAACACGATGATCCAAAACCTATGGGATGCAGCAAAAGCAGTTTGAAGAGGGAAGTATATAGATATACAAGCCTACCTCAAGAAACAAGAAAAATCTCAAATAAACAATCTAACTTTACACCTAAAGGAAATAGATAAAGAAGAACCAAAAAAACCCAAAGTTGGTAGAAGGAAAGAAATCATAAACATCAGAGAGGAAAGAAATGAAATAGAAACAAAGAAAACAATAGCAAAGATCAATAACTAGAAGCTGATTCTTTGAGAAGATCAACAAAATTGATAAACCATTAGCCAGACTCATCAAGAAAAAGAGGGAGAGGACTCAAATCAATAAAATTAGAAATGAAAAAGAAGTTAGAACAGACACCACAAAAATACAAAGCATCCTAAGAGACTATTACAAGCAACTCTATGCCCATAAAATGGACAACCTGGAAGAAATGGACAAATTCTTAGAAAGGTATAAACTTCCAAGACTGAACCAGGAAGAAATAGAAAATATGAACAGACCAATCACAAGCACTGAAATTGAAACTGTGATTAAAAATCTTCCAACAAACAAAAGTCCAGCACCAGATGGCTTCACAGGTGAGTTCTATCAAACATTTAGAGAAGAGCTAACACCCATCCTTCTCAAACTCTTCCAAAAAATTGCATAGGAAGGAACACTCCCAAACTCATTCTACGAGGCCACCATCACCCTGCTACCAAAACCAGACAAAGATACTACAAAAAAAGAAAATTACAGACCAATATCATTAATGAATATAGATGCAAAAATCCTCAACAAAATACTAGCAAACATAATCCAACAAAACATGAAGAGGATCATACACCATGATCAAGTGGGATTTATCCCAGAGATGCAAGGGTTCCTCAATACATGCAAATCAATCAATGTGATACACCATATTAACAAATTGAAGAAGAAAAACCATATGATCATCTCAATAGATGCAGAAAAAGCTTTTGACAAAATTCAACACCGATTTATGATAAAAACTCTCCAGGAAGTGGGCATAGAGGGAACCTACTTCAGCATAATAAAGGCCATAAATGACAAACCCACAGCAAACATCATTATCAATGGTGAAAAACTGAAAGCATTTCCTCTAAGATCAGGAACAAGACAAGGATGTCCACTCTCACCACTATTATTCAACACAGTTTTGGAAGTCCTAGCCCCAGCCATCAGAGAAGAAAAAGAAATGAAAGGAATACAAACGGGAAAAGAAGAGCTAAAACTGTTACTGTTTGCAGATAATAAGATACTATACATAGAGAATCCTAAAGATGCCACCAGAAAACTACTAGAGCTAATCAATGAATTTGGTAAAGTAGCAGGATACAAAATTAATGCACAGAAATCTCTTGCATTCCTATACACTAATGATGAAAATTCTGTAAGAGAAATTAAGGAAACACTCCCATTTACTATTGCAATAAAAAGAATGAAATACCTAGGAATAAACCTACATAGGGAGACAAAAGACCTGTATGCAGAAAACTGTAAGACACCGATGAAAGAAATTAAAAATGATACCAACAGATGGAGAGATATACCATATTTTGGATTGGAAGAACCAACATTGTGAAAATGACTATACTACCCAAAGCAATCTACAGATTCAATGCAATCCCTATCAAATTACCAATGGCATTTTTTACAGAACTAGAACAAAAAAATCTTAAAATTTGTATGGAGACACAAAGGACCCCGAATAGCAAAAGCAGTCTTGAGGGAAAAAAACGGAGCTGGAGGAATCAGACTCCCTGACTTCAGACTATACTACAAAGCTACAGTAATCAAGACAATATGGTGCTGGCACAAAAACAGAAATATAGATCAATGGAACAGGATAGAAAGCCCAGAGATAAACCCACGCACCTACGGTCAACTAATCTATGACAAAGGAGGCAAGGATATACAATGGAGAAAAGGCAGTCTCTTCAATAAGTGGAGCTGGGAAAACTGGACAGCTACTTGTAAAAGAATGAAATTAGAACACTCAATACCATACACAAAAATAAACTCAAAGTGGATTCGAGACCTAAATGTAAGACCGGACATTATAAAACTCTTAGAGGAAAACATAGGAAGAACACTCTTTGACATAAATCACAGCAAGATCTTTTTTGATCCACCTCCTAGAGTAATGGAAATAAAAACAAAAATAAACAATTGGGACCTAATGAAACTTCAAAGCTTTTGAACAGCAAAGGAAACCATAAACAAGACGAAAAGACAACCCTCAGAATGGGAGAAAATATTTGCTAACAAGTCAATGGAAAAAGGATTAATCTCCAAAATATATAAACAGCTCATGCAGCTCAATATTAAAAAAACAAACAACCCAATCCAAGAATGGGCAGAAGACCTAAATAGACATTTCTCCAAAGAAGACATACAGGTGGCCAAGAAGCACATGAAAAGCTGCTCAACATCACTAATTATTAGAGAAATGCAAATCAAAACTACAGTGAGGTATCACCTCACACCAATTAGAATGGGCATCATCAGAAAATCTACAAACAACAAGTTCTGGAGAGGGTGTGGAGAAAGAGAAACCTCTTGCACTGTCGGTGGGAATGTAAATTGATACAGCCATTATGCAGAACAGCTGGAGGTTCCTTAAAAAACTAAAAATAGAATTACCATATGACCCAGCAATCCCACTATTGGGCATATACCCTGAGAAAACCATAATTCAAAAAGACACATTCACCCCAATGTTCATTGCAGCACCATTGACAATAGCCAGGTCATGGAAGCAACCTAAATGCCCATCAACAGACGAATGGATAAAGGAAATGTGGTACATATATAGAATGGAATATTACTCAGCCATAGAAAGGAATGAAACTGGGTCATTTGTAGAGACGTGCATGGACCTAGAGACTGTCATACAGAGTGAAGTAAGTCAGAAAGAGAAAAACAAATATCGTATATTAATGCATTCATGTGGAACCTAGAAAATGGTACAGGTGAACCAGTTTCCAGGGCAGAAATAGGCACAGATGTAGAGAACAAACGTATGGACACCAAGGCGGGGAAATGGCAGGGGTGGTGGTGGTGGTGGTGTGATGAATTGGGAGATTGGGATTGACATGTTTACACTGATGTGTATAAAATGGATGACTAATAAGAACCTGCTGTATAAAAATAAAATTAAATTAAATTTTAAAAAATTTGTTGAATAGCGTTCAAACATTATCTTTAACTTACAAATTTTCATTTCCCTAACCACAGACATGAATTTATTTTTAATTTAATAAAATATTATGCCTTCAGTCCATATCCCAGAACTCCAAAAATGGTGTTGGAGATTGAACGTGGAGAATGAGAGAAGACCTTTAATTTTTTGATTTTCCTGCAGCTGGAGAGATGGATCACCAGTAATATACCAGAACTGGGACAAAGGAAAAGAAGAATCCATGATTAATCAGAGCCAGAGATGTGGCTTCATTTCATCCATAACAGGTTATTTTGTTCATCCACTTTTGGGTTTATAATACAAACATAATTTTCAGAAGACTTGAAGTCTCCTTTTCATTGCATTAGTTCAGTGAGAAGGTTTTGTTTGGTTATTTTGCTTTTCAACTGAGTGTGTTTAATTTTATATGTCTTAAGTCTTAAGGATGACCATTCCTACAGTTTATTCCATGCATTCATGTTCTTGAAAATAATTTACATCCAGATAAGTCCTTCCTCTTGAACCAAAACTACCAAAAATGGGCCCACTGAAATGGGTTAAAAATTGCCTGACAAATACCATTCTCTGTGAAATTTCAACATGGGCCCATTTTTTAAAATCTCTTTGTAGGATCCAGTTTATAATTGGTCAGAACTTTAACCTCTGAAATTTACTTTCATTTTCCCATTTAAGAAAAATTTTCATTGAATTCAGTGTTCTTTTTTTAACACCAGGCATTAATTGCTGCCTGCCTTAGAACACCAACTCTTTGCCAGTTGGATTTAGAAGTACATGCATATTTAAGATGGGTTTTTAAATTCTATTCATCAATACAGTGTTATTGGGGTTGATTGTCCACTCATATCCATCTCGCTGTTTCTATCCAATAAAAGGTAATGATGTCCCTGACTCTAACAGATTCTCCCAAGTCAGGAGAGGGATAAACATGGAAAGCAATCTCTGATGTAAGGGCAGCTGCAGAGAAAGTTAAGAGAGGAAAAACCATGTTGTTAATCAGCTCGCTTTTGCCAGCAGGTGTCACAACAGCCTACAGAAAGGCTATTTGTGATTCTGGAAGAATGGCAGCTAATCGGCATTGAAAATAGCATTCCGGCCCCTCCTTCAGAATGCCAATATCTTTTTGGCTTATACCCCTCACACTAGAAAACTGAATCTGCCCTTGCAATTTACATGCATCCTTGCCCTATTCTGGAATTTGTAACTTGAATGCTAATGAAATGCATTCTATAAACCTTTACTCTGAAAATATAGCTCTTCTAATTAAAAGAACATTTTCCAAGAGACTGAGGACTTTGGGCTATATTCCCGAGGGCATGTCTCTAAATGTGTGTGTTTTGTTTAAGGGTCAGCGTTCAGAAGTGCTTCTTCCTTAGAAGTTCCTGAGTTATTTTTTCTAAATTATTATATTTTTAATAATTATAAAGTAGAAATGATCATCTATTGTTTTAGAATTTTTTTATCTTGAGGTTGAATACTTTAAGTCAAAAATATTACTCTACAAAGTATTCTTTGGCTAACCAAGTCAAATATTCTTAAAACTTTCATCAGTTTTGTGATTGCAATCGCAGTATTTGTTTAGATTTTTTTTTTCTTTTGCATTTGCAAACTTTCTACGTTCTTAAATTAGAATTACTGATTTGGCACCTTGCCCAGTTAGCTCTTGTCACTAGAGAATTCTATGATTAGTAGTTAAATTTAGTTCAATTTCTAGATTTAACAAAGTCTGGTAAACCACAGCAGTCATAAAAAAACAGTGACCAATAGAGAATGCCTACAAAGAGTCACCATTGTTTCTGGTCATTTCTAACCATTTTCTCTTCCAGGACTCTGGGCTAGTGAAGAGTGTTCAGTTTCTATGCCTAGCATCTGTAAGCGAAAAAAGTTTTGGATCATAGAGAAAGAGAAAGATACACCAAAAAAACATGGAACATGTCCCAAAGGATGGTTATATTTTGACTATAAGGTAAACTTGTTTTCAAAAAGTTGCTTTTGTTTCTCTTTTGTAGGTTTTAATTTTAGAAAGTAATCAAAAAGCAGGTGTGGCTTTGAAAAACTATGAGTTGTCCATTGGACCTGGAATTTTTTTGTCACAATTTTCAAGAGATTTGAGAAGTTTTCTATTTAGGGACAGATCTCTTGAAATTAAAAGGTTTTGTCAAAAACAGCCTTGACACCACCCTTCATACGTATACTCAGTTTTTGCTACTGACATTGTCATTCATTGCGCTGTATGAGTTTCATTAGGTGGGATGTGGATGCGTGCACATGTGTGTGGGCGTGTGTGTGTGGGCATGTGTGTGCGTGTGGGCATGTGTGTGGGGGTGGGCACGTGTATCTAGGCCCTGTTCCCAAATGAGCTGTCAGCTCCAGAGGGCCCAGACTGTGTCTTCTTCTTTTGTGTCTTCCCTGCCTGGAGCCCTCATAGAGCTCTATCCGCCTTGTCACCTGCCTGACTAATAACGTAGCTCCGTCAGCTGTGTCTTGAACCTCATATAGCTGGCACTTCCATGCAGAATTGGATTTTTTTTCTAAATGGTCAGTGGGGATACTGTAAACTAGATTTATTATTTCTGATACTGTCTCCAATTAAGGCTGAGACTTCCTCTCTACTCCTTATGTTTTAAAATAAAATAACTTTATAAGCCTTAGGTGGAAGTAATTAAAATGTATCTCAAATTATAAATGTTTAACTCTTTGATAATTAAAAACTCAAACTGTGTCATAATTTCATATGCTAGTATGAAATTGCTCCTCCATCATGGACAATTTTCAGTCTATGTGTTTAGTTACATGGGTAGGGCATTGCCTCCCTTGTGATCTTCCTCTCATTGTTAATTTGTGAAATGGGGCCATTTGGACTTAATACACATTTATTGAGCACCCACTACATATCTGGCACTGATATTTTTAACTGTGTTAATATTCACATAATATAGAATTTACCATCTTGACCGTTTTTAAATGTATAGTGCAGTAGTATTAAGTATAATCACACTGCTGTGCAATGACTCTGCAAACGTTTTTCATCTTGTAAAACTGAAACTCTAAACCCATTAAACAACAACCCCTCATTCTCCCTCCCCACAGCCCCTGGCAACCACTATTCTACTTTGTCTCTATTAATTTGACTATTTTGGACACTGCATGTAAGTGGAATCATACAGTACTTGTCCTTTTGTAACTGGCTTATTTCACTTAGCACAGTGTCCTCCAGGCTCACCCATGTTGTAGCATGTGTCAGAATTTTCTTCCTTTTTAAGACTGAATAATATTCCATTATATGTACATAACACATTTTATTTTTCCATTTATCCATTGATGGACATTTGGGTTTCTTCTACCATGTAGCTAACTGTTTCTGCTGGCAATTTCATATATATATAATGAATATATATATATATAATGAATATATATAATGAATATATATATATATATAATGAATATATATAATGAATATATATATTTCTTGTTTTATTGAATTTTTAAAATACACAGAATTGTTATCCCATCTTACCTATGAGAAGACTGAGTCTAATAAAATTGTGTGGTTTTTCTGAAACTTACAGCGAATAAGTGTCAGGCTGAGAATCAACCTTAAGTTTTTTGACCCTGAGTCTTGTCCCTTTCCTACAGCTGCCACTTCATATAAGAACTTAAGAATTACCAATCACCTTAGCTCTATGACACAATCAGTCCGGAGGCACTGTGAAATATTTTCTAAAATAATATAGTCATTCTCTAAAATGTTATATAGTATTGAGACACTATTTTTAATAGTTGATACCTTCAGTCTGCTTCTTATTTTCTCAAACCATAAACTCTTTCTACCAGTTATAAATTATTTATACATTTCAATATGACAAACATAGCAAATAGTCAATAGAACTTGAGTATAACTAAGGTTTTCATTAAAACCTTTGACAATTAGCTTTTTATTGTGGTAAAATATGCATAACATAAAATATGCCATTTAAACCATTTATAAGTGTACAATTCAGTGGCATTAATTACATTCACAATGTTATCCAACCATCACTTCTATTTCCAAAACTTATCGTCATCCCAGACAGAAACTCTGTAATTGGTTAAGCAATAGCTCTCTATTCCCCATCCCCTCTAGCCCACAGTAAGCTCTAATCTATTTTCCATGTCTATGAATTTGCCTATTCTAGATAATTCATATAAATGAACTCATACAATATTTTCCTTTTGTGGCTGGCTTATTTCACTTAGCATAATGTTTTCAAGGTTTACCCATGTTATAGCATGTATCAGAACTTCATTCCTTTTTATGACTGAATAATATTCCATGCCACATTTTGTTTATCCATTCATCTGTTGATGGACTTTGGTTATTTCCACTTTTTAGCTATTGTGAATAAATCGGCTATGAACATTGGCACACAAGTATCTGTTGGAGTCCCTGCTTTCACTTCTTTGGGGTATATACCTAGGAGTGGAATTGCTATATCATATGCTAATTCTATGTTTAACTTTTTGAAGAACGAGCAAACTGTTTTCCACAGTGGCTGAACCATTTTACAGTCCTGCCAACAGTGTATGCTAGCAATTTTTCCTCATCCTTGACAACACTTGTTGTTTTTGTTTTTGACAACACTTGTTACTACCTGTCTTTTTGATTACTGCCAACACTAGAGACTAGTGTTATCTCACTAGATTTGGTTTTGATTTGCATTTCCCTAATGACTAATGATGTTGAGCATCTTCTCATGTGCTTATTGACCATTTGTATATTGTCTTTGGAAAAATGTCTATTCGACTCCTTTGCCCACTTTTTTATTTGGGTTATTTGTCTTTTTGTTATTGAGTTGTAGGAGTTCTTTATGTAAAACCCTTATCAGATATATGTTTTGTAGGTATTTTCTCTCATTCTTTAGGTTGTCTTTTTACTTTATTGATAATGTCCTTTGATGCACAAAAGTTTTTAATTTTAATGAAGTTCAATTTCTCTAATTTTTCTTCTGTTGCTCATGCTTTTGGTGTCATATCTAAGAATATGTTGCTAAATCCAAGTTCACAAATATTTACCTCGTGTTTTCTTCTAAGAGCTTTATGGTTTTAGCTCTTATATTTAGGTTTTGGTCCATTTTTAGTTAATTCTTATACCTGATAGTTTTTCACAACTATTAAAACAAGTGCATCCCATGTATAAAAAAGAATATTTTAAGGAAATTCATGACAAGTCATACCCTTGGCATTAGAGAAATAATTCTTAGAAACTTACAATGGGTGTTTTTGGTTTACCCTTGGCCATTGTCCTTTCCTTAAACTTTCTTATCTACACAGCTTAGCTATATTCCATGTTTCCTCCTGTGTAAACATGGGGAGTATGTACACATATGGGCATGGTAATAGTGATGGTGCAGCAGACCCAGGGCAAAAGAGCAAGTGAATGCTTCCTTTGAAAGAATAAGAAGGGGCATGAGTAAAGCATAGACACACACATGAGAGGAGAAGGGCTTTCTGAGGCTAACTATGGAGCAGGATTAAAACACCCTCATGTAGCTCAGAGGGTATTTTTAATTTTCATTGATAACTAGTAGCTAGATTAATGGTTCACAGCCCTGATCAAATATTTAGAATCACCAGGTGGGCTTTCTAAAAATTTCAAGGTGCAAGTGACATCCTAAAGATTCTGATTTAATTGATCTGCATGGGATCCAGGCATCAGTATTTTTTAAGAGCTCCCTTGGTTATTCTAATGTGCAGCCAATAATTGCCCAGCAATGCAACAGTTACACAACTTAGTCTTCTAATCATTCAGAGGATTTGATTGCTAAGGATAGGGTCACAGCAGGCTTCATGAGAGGGTGACCTTTTACAGAGTGAGATTTCAGGGTCCCCAAGTGTGTCTCCCCACCCACAGTGCTCTCCCCTGCATATTAATGGCTAAAATCCCACCACTGGAGTCTCATTCCTTTGCCTTAACACTTTCCATTACGTTTTTTAAGGGAAATATTTCTGAGATGGCCTCATCTGTCACCTACACTTTGGGATAAGTGGGTTTATCAGATCATTAGAAAAGGTGGGAATAGGAGGGTTAATAGTTGAGAGGAGTGGAAGGCCCAGTGGGCATAGTTCTGACTAACAAAAAAAAGCTACAGAAGGAGAACTGGGAGATAGCAACGACAGACATTACTCACTTCAGAATTATGAATAAGCGTCACTGTATTATGTTCCACTAAACTTTGCTTCTCGTTTGTCAACTTCCTAGGACAAATTTTCATTGGTTATTTCTAAGAAAAAAAATCCCACTTGGTTGACTCTTCACCTTTAAGAGTTTCAAAAATGAGATACCAGAAGTTAAGTGTCTTTTCTCATTTCTCATAAATTATTTTCCCCATGTTTGATGATGTAAAAGAGGTTTGACCAGGGATTGCCCCAGGAAGAGTGAGTCATCTAAGATACTTGTCACAGCAGAGTTGTATGTAAGAGGAAGAAATTCTCTGTGTATATTAGATTAACTCTTGTGCTTCTACTTATACATTTTTATTCAGGGACCTGGATTTAGTGCTGATGGCTGCTTTGCACCATCTAATTTTGGATTAGCCAATATTTGGTTTCATGCACGACATAGTTTTTCCTTAAAAAAAAAAACAACACTCTCTCCTCTTTTAAATTATTGAAATTCTTAGCACTTTATTCATTCATTGCATTTAACTATGCTGGATATTGGCAACTCAATGGTGAGGAAAACAAATATAATCCCTTCTCTTTGGGAGCTTACAGACTAGAGGGGGAGAAAACATTAGCAAATCAATCAGGAAAATAACTCTAATTTACAACTGTGACACAAGTGATGGAGAGTTACACAGTTCCATAAAAGTATATAACAGGAGGACCTGACTGAGGTGGTCAGAAGGACAGGAAACATTAAAAGTAGGGGAAACTACATGTACTAAGGACCTGTGGTGAGAAGGAATGTGACATATTGAAGAAAGTAAAAGAAGCATTGAGAACTAGAATGTAGAAAGTGAGACAAAAGAAGTAGGCAAGGGCGATTATTGTGTTAAGAGTTTCTGGTTTTTATCCTAAGAGCAATAGGAAACCCTGAAGGGTTTTAACTAAAGAGGGATATGATCATCAGGGTTGAGTTTTGAAAAGAATCATTCAGGCTGCAGTACCAAAGATAGACTGGAGGAAGGCGAGGTTGAGGAAAGTAAGAGCAGTTAGAAAGATATTGCAATAGCCCAAGCAAGAGATAAGTCCTTTGGGCTTAGATGATGGTGGCAGAGACGGTGGGGTGGTGGGAATAGGGAGAGTGGTGAAGGTCTCAGAAATGAGATGTCCAAATGGTAGGACGGAAGGGGTGATGAAGGTGACTGAAGGGTGAGAAGATGCTCAGGTTTCAGATTTAGGTAAATGCATGACTGACTATGCCATTCAATGTCAGTAAGAACACTGAAAAAGGACCAAATTTGGGAGGAAGATCATGAATTCCATTTTCAATTATTGAACTGGAAATGACTTTGAGACAAAAGAGTTTTATATTCAAAACTCGTTTGGAATACAGTAAGGTATCCTTAATTCACAGTAATATCAGAGATGCATTAAACTTGATCACATTTTGCAAATCAGTAAGTAAATAAACAATTTAAAATTGAGGGTGTTGTACTCCATCTTGCTACTTTGCTTTAATTATTGACACAATTTCAAAGTGTGTTAGTAAACATGTTATATTTTTAGAAACAATGAAGTTGTGGCAATGGGGGTCTACACTCCCATACTCAAGCTGGTAAATCCTGGCTGAGGCAAACAGGGTGGGGGGTGGGGGCTGGGTGGGAAGCGGGGGTATGTGTGTGTGTTTTCTGGAGAGATTTATTGAGCTAAATGAAACAGTGAGGTTCATTGGTATTTATGAATGGTTCATTAGTGCAACTATCTGAACACAAGGTGAATTCGCATTAAATGATAAGACTTCCTAATAATTAGTATGCGCCACTCTTTGGAATTTGTAATTAGAGGAAAGAGGCAGAATGAAAGGAAATTGATAAAAGGGTAGTTGTTATAAAATTAAAACCCTTTAAAGCCAATTCCATTTCTTTGTGAAGCAAATAAGGTAAAGGGGATCAGAAGAAGAGAAAATGTAGATTCTCTTAGTTGGCAACTCAAATTCAGGCTAGATCAGAGTTTCTGGTTTTTATCCTAAGAACAGTGGAAAATCCCTGAAGGGTGACATGTTCGGAATTGGTTTCTGAAAAGAATTACCTGAGCAGTACTGACATCAGGGGCTGGATAATTCCTTGTTGTGAGGGACTGACCGGTGCATTATAGAATGTTCAGCAGCATCTCTGGTCTCAACTCGCTAGCTGCCAATAGCAGTCACCACCCCCTCCCCCCTTGGACTGTGACAACCAAAATGTCTCTAGACATTATGAAGATATCACCTGAGGAGCAAAATGGCCTTGTTTGAGAACCACTGGACTAAATCTAGAATCCTGAGAATGTCATTTGACAATCATTTCAGGGTCTATTGGCTTTTACTTTGTTGCATAAATATTTACTGAGGACCTTGTTTGTTTTGCTGTTCAAAGAGGAGCAACACTTAGTCCCTCTGCTTTATAAGGAGTCTATGACGGTAGGGAAGGGATGGGGGACTGATAAACTTAGAAATTAAAGAAGGATGCAGAAGGATGTGCTCTCACGTGGCATGGAGGTTGCCACATTAGCCTAGAATAATCTTGTAGCTGGGATTTTCTCAGTGGCAGATCTCAAGATCAGACCTATCAATGACCAGGGTTGGCTATGTTCATTAATGAGAGAATAATCCACATGGAATATTTTTGGCATAAAGTCTCTCCTGACTTCTCTGGAACTTTGCCTGATCTGTTGCAGGCTTTCTCTTCTATCTTTCCCTCTCCCCTGACTCCATATAGCCCAACTAACATGATTAAATTTCACTGAGCTTGGTGAGGGGGTGATTTTCTTCAACTTGCCTGATCTGCCTAGCAGTTACCATTCCATATTTCTCATCCCATAATAAGTAACCCCTGCCACGCCATAGATATGATTCTCTCTCGAGTGAAAATCAACTCTCACTGCCAACCCCACAGCCTTCTTTCTGAGTTCCTTTTGACCTTGTTGGCATCCCTCCCCTTTGTTTCTCCTTCCTAGGTTTCCTTGGTCCTCCCTTGCTTTTCTTCCCACTGGGCTCATTTTTTTCTTTTCGGCCTCTTCCTCATTGACTTGTGGACCACACGGCTGACTCCAAGTATTTAGTGAATTTAAATACCTGATATGGTTTGATTCCTCAATATTCCTCTCTCACTTAAAGTGAGGAAGCGTATTTGTAAATAAAATGGAACAAATCTATTAACTACCACCAAAAGAAATATTTTCAAGATTAAATCCTCCACTGTAAACTCTGCAGTCAGGCTGGCTCCTTTTTAGAAGGAATGCTATTTTTCCTCGAGCTGAAGACATCGTTCTGACATCCTGCATCCTCTGTTCCCGCCCGATGCAAATGTACAAAAGGCACTGACTCACCCTGAAAGCTGGTCCTCTTTGTTTTTCTTTCACATCTCTGGAGCAGCTGGGGGGGGGAAGAAAAACAGTCATTTCTGTGCAAGAAAATTATAAAAAATTTTCAAAGCTGGTCCTCAGTATCTTTAGGAAACTTTTAATTCATTTAGGAAAATATGGAAATGAATGCTTTTTTGGACATTTTTATAGTGCCTTTTGATAAAAATCCCCAAGGACCCAAGCGATTGGAAGAACTGGACATCTGCTCAAGATTTTTGTGTTGAAGAAGGGGGGACACTTGTCGCCATTGAAAATGAGGTGGAACAAGGTAGAGTACTCAGTGTTCAATCAGGCAAAAATCACCATTTTTATTCAAGCGTCTGTTAAAATAGTCCTCCAAAATACTAACATTTCCAAATCAACATTTTAAGTGTTATATTGCTGGTGACACGTAAGTTTTCAGTCTGACCTATAAGGTTTATATCATGACATCTGTGAAAGTTAGTACACTCCATTGTTTACAAACTGCTGATTTTTGGGAGCCTTTTGTCTCACCAGGCGTAGTGGAAAGAATAAGGATATATTTATGATCGGCATTTCAAAATGGCTAAAATAATCTGAGGTATAGTCGATTATAATTGCATGGTATAATTTTTTAGATCCCTTTAGAGTTACCTACACACTTTCATTTGCTATTTAGGCAATAATCGTATACTTTAGTTAACTATAATGGATAAACCCTCTTTTGTTTAGAAAGGCATTGAATGAACACTGGAAATTGTTTTACTAATGATATGATGAAATCCCAGGCTTAGCCAGCTAATTGCTGTCAATTTAAACTGAACAAAAGTGACAGAGACGGCATCATCTTAATAAGGACAAAGTAACAAATTCCTACAGTTGATTCGTAATTAAGTTTTGCTATCATTTAAATAAAATCATAGCTATAAACAGAATTTGATGATTACCCAAATGGTTTATATGGTATTAAATTTGATAATGTATTCTTATTTTTCAGCTTTCATTACTATGAATCTTTTTGGCCATACCACTAATGTGTGGATAGGGTTACAAAATGATGATTATGAAAAATGGCTAAATGGAAGGCCTGTGTCATATTCTAATTGGTCCCCATTTGATATAGTAAATGTAAGTTTTAAGATTTATTTTTTAGAAATCATTTTAGCAACAGATCCTATTTGAGACTTGTTTACTGAAGTTTTTCTTTTTTTACTTCCTATATTTTGTAGGCATAAATTTTTATTAGTTGGTTGTTAATATATTAATTTTTAGTAATGTAATTCATATAATTGTCATGTGTTCCATGAATATAATTTCTTTACTCATCACAATAATTATTTATTTTGTGGGTTATGAACTGATTTGTGTACAGGTTTATTAAATGCAAATAAAGGAATAATAGTGTTTGAATTTTTAAAATTATGTCCTTAATAAAAATATCAATGTTATAATAACGTTATATGTTACCATTTTTAAAAAAACATGTATTCTTTTGAAGATTCCAAGTCATAACACCACTGAAGTTCAAAAACGCATTCCTCTCTGTGCCTTGCTGTCAAATAACCCTAATTTTCACTTCACTGGAAAATGGTATTTTGAAGACTGTAGAGAAGAAGGCTATGGGTTTGTTTGTGAAAAAATGCAGGGTAAGAAATATTTGTTTTTTTATTCCTTTCATTTCCATGGCCCACCCTTCTCTTCCACACTTGTTTTACACACTGTATAAATGATAGTTTCATAGCTAAGTGCCAGCACTTATTTTTTAAGCTTTACATATATATGGTCACTTAATCTCCACTACCTCAGGGTTGTGCCCCCTAGGGGGGTTCTAAGGACTCCAGAGACCACTTGAGTGATGACCAAGTTTATGCATCCATCTTGGTCATATTAAAAGGCTTTACTGCTTGTTCTAGGATTATGTGTCTGTTCAGATATTTTAAAAAAGACACTGAAAATATGTTGGAAGAGAGTCAAGGAAATAAACCAACTCAATACTTACTCCTTTCTTGGAACCCTAAAATGGTCTCTGTGGCTAAATATGGCAAACAGCACGTTTCTAGATATCAGAACCCCCAATGACTTCTGGTATGAAATACCAAAGCTATAGTATTACAGGTAGCCAGTGGGGGCATGAACAATGTGAATGCACTGTAAGTGACCTTGAGTAACAAAAATAAAAACAACAACAACAATAGCTCACATCTCATGCCTTTACTGAGTCCCAGGCTTCCCTAGAAGGCCATAATTTGTGTCTGGAGCTGTGTGGAATTCTAGGCAGCCTAGGCTACATATGCTTACTTGGAATATGAATTATACCTCTCAGTGTTGCATACATGTGAACTCTTTGATGATACTAAGTATCAACCCATCCTCAGAAAAGCCGTTCCTGAGAAATCCTCTTTCCTAGTTCACAGTTATCACTTTAGCATGGTAGTGGTCAGGAACTGAAAGATACCAGACCAGCTATAGCAAGAGTATTATGAGAAGAGCAGAGTCTCGTCAGAAAAGAAATAACATCAATACGTCATTACTTGTACACTTATGATGCGCCTGGCACTGTGCCTTGCTTTTTATAAGTATTGTGTCATAAAGTCCTCCCGACACGTCTATGAAGTAGGTAAAAGTCTCCGCATTTTACAGATGAGGAACTTGAGGCTTAGGAAAAATAAGTAACATACTCAAGTTCTCTCAAATACAATGATTCTATTCTAGGACCTTGATGTTGACCTCTTCTTGAAATGTACTCTCTGACCACTTTCTCTCTTTGATATTTTTGGGACTAACAATGTTTATGTTCTTTTGGAGATAGTATAGAGCAGTGGTGGTGGAGTTCAAATCCCACCTGGGTTCCTATTCCACCTCTATAAATAAACTGTCAGTCAAGTTTCTTATCTTCTCTGAACCTTGATTTCTGCATCTGTAAAATGGAATAATAACTATCTCACAGACTCTACATATATACAATGCTTAGCAAGTTCCTAGCATGTGTTTAACAAACAATTGTTGCTTTTGTTATTATTGTTTCTATTATATTATTATTCAACTACACAAGTTCTTGTAGTCTACAGTGAATATCCAAATTCTGACTCCTCTTCTTTGTGTGCCATGTGAGTATGTGTTTACATTGGGTTTCGAACCTAAAGTCTTTGATCTGCCTGAAAGAATAAAGATATCTGAATAAAAAGAGAGACAAGGGCAAAGTCAAGACCCCCAATTTTGAACTTGGTTTCCAGTGGATCTTTCTCAGGGCAGCAGATGGCAAAATCATAGTGCTCAAAATCACTTATGTTTTGAAACTTGATGAAATCAATAACATAGGGAGAAACTCATATATGTGAAAATACAGGGGCATGTCTTAGTGGGGAAAACCAGTTAAATTGGTATTTGGGTCACACATACAAAGAATTTCAGTTACTTTAATTTTAATAATTGTTATCATTTTTAAATGGCTACTTTGGTATTATGTTGGTTTTGTATAAATAACATTTAGTCTTGGTACATCAGCTGGCAAACAGACTTCTACAAAGAAAAACAGATGATGAAAGTGTGGTCCATCAAAATTTAATTGGTGAATAGATTAATTTTACTTTGGTTTTACAATATGTACTACTGCTATACTGAGGTAACAGTTTCAGGAAAAGTCAAAGCCTCACCCTGCCATTTTTATTTGGGAGAGTGTGACAAGAAGAGGAGAGGAGAGCAAGACGCAGCATTTATTGAGTGCCTGCTGTGTTCCACATCCTACAGTAGGTGCTCTATGTGCATATCTCCTTGAATTTTACCCACACGCCTCTAACGAAGGCCTTAGTAATCTCTTACAGAGCAGAAATTTAAAGTTTAGAGAGATTAACTAATTTGGCCATTTAGGGTCAGGACTGCGATCGAGTCCCAGGTCTTCGGACCTATCCACCATGCTCCTTTTCAACCCCAAACGTGATAAAAACCAGTATACAGAGAGAAATCCCAGCCACTTTGGATCAGACAGTTGAGAAATGCTTATCTTTTTTGTGTGTTTTAGGATGCCTAAACTCGGCCTAAAGATAGTACAGAACAAAAAGGCAAATGCACTTAGTAAAGAGGAAACATCTGTATGTAACACATGAGCTTGGTTCTCACTTGATCACAGCCACTCATTTATACAAAGCACCAATGATCATGTGTGGGAAAACTTTGTCTTTTAATTTATAAATCTTGACTCTGATAGGTGACATATTAATAGTAATGGTTTCTAAGAACTGTATGTATTTCTAAGCATTAACTTATTTTTTAACTTCTCTTTAGAAATTATATATGTTAGCATTAAACATGATAGCAACTATCATACAGTCCCAAAAGTTTAATAAAGTATTATATTTGAGAATATGCACTTGTAAATTGTGTTTGCAAAGCAGTGTTTGACTACATTATATATGTTAATATTCTGTTAGTAAGTATTAAGTTCTGCCAGCGGCATGCGTTAGGCTGAGTGTACCTAGTAGAAGTAAGATTGCCTAAGGAGATCCTATCAGTTCCACCAAAAAGTGGTCAGTTTGACAAGGGATTGTCAAAACTGGGAAATCTAGAAATGATTCAATATATGTTTATATATATATTTAAAACTCATTCATTAAATTTCCTAAGTGTTTTCATTCTTTAGTATCACCTATGCTTACAGGTATTGTCTTCAGTTTGAAATAGTCAATTCTGGGAAGAAAAACTCGGATGTTAACGACAGCATGGGTCATTGTACAGGGATCCATGCTAAGCTTTGCCTCCCCCTTCTCATCCAGGTTCTACAAATAATTTTTATTGTTCTTTTTCTAGATACTTCTGGACACAGTATAAATACATCTGATATGTACCCAATCCCCAATACCTTAGAATATGGAAACAGAACTTACAAAATAATTAATGCAAATATGACTTGGTATACAGCACTAAAAACCTGCCTGATGCACGGAGCAGAACTGGTCAGCATTACAGACCAGTACCATCAGTCTTTCCTCACTGTTATCCTCAACCGGCTAGGACATGCCCACTGGATTGGACTGTTCACTGAAGATGTAGGTGTCCTAAAATCCCTTGGACAATCCTTGCATAATTAAGTTTCATATCTACATCCTTAGTGATATAGCCACTGAAATTAGCACAGAAAAAAAAAAGCCATGATATAACAGTAAATGTAACATTTAGGTAATTGGATTATACAATAACTACCGACTAACCTCATGAGCAGCATATAACTACAAAAGGTGTCCCTTTTTAGGGTAAACATCTACTTGCCTAATTTCTGGAAATTCATGCCCTTCAAAGTTTCTCTGAAGATGTCTGAAAAATTTCAGGATACTGACTTATATGTGCACTGGAATACATACTGAACTCAAGCACCTGCGTTTGGGTAATATGTTGCCTTTAAAGAATCCCCAAGAAAAATGAATCATGCTTCCTGCATAGAAATCTGGTTATTAATTAATTCAGTACCCCTTGGAATTTAACATGTGCGTTATTTTCCCCCTCTAGGGAAATGGTTTGGAAAGTAATATTTTTAATTTTTTTTAAATAAAAGTATTACACACTCAAATAGCAAAAAGTAAATCTATTCTATCCTGACCTCTAGTTCTACTCCTCAAAGTTAACCACCGTAAACAGTTTCTTGTGTGTCATTTAGAAAGTTTCTGTGTATGCATATATATATACACATGTAATGGATTAGTATGTATATTTTTTTTAAATATAAATGAGCTCATACTATATATACTGTCCTTAAGCTTGCTTTGAATTTAATATACGTTGTTCAGCTTTCTATGTCAGCTCATAAAAATCTAATACATTCTTTGAGACAGCAGCATATATGGATATACCACAATTTATTAAATCATTCTCATGTGAATGGACATTTGGGTTCTTCCCAGTTTTCACAACTCCAAACAATGCACAACAAATATCCTTGTACAAGTAGGATAAATCCCCAGGAATGAAGTTGCTAAGTACCCTTTATAAATTTTAACAAGGGATGGTGCCAGATTGCCCTCTAAAATTTTGTGCCAATTTACATGCTAACAACAGTGTATGATAGCATCTAGTTTTTTCACATCCTTGCCAACACTGGGTATGTCAAAATTTTAATCCTTGCCAGTAGGATAGGTGAAAGGATGGTATTTCATGGCTGTTTATTGTATTTTTGTATTACAGAATTTTTAACTTTATGTAGTCAATTTTGCTTTATGGCCTCTGGATTTTTTTTATCAGACTCGGAGAGATTTTTCCCATGTCAAGAGTATAAAATATTTAGCCAAGTTTTCTTTAGCACTTTTATGTTTTCAATTATATGTATGAATCTTTGATCAATCTTAAATTTATTTTGGTGTAAAGAACAAGATATTGATTCAACTTCACTCTGATTGCTTAGCAGGAAACTATGGTGGGAGGGAACCAAGGATTCCCCAAAACTAAAGAAGATATTGCTTATGGCAGATAGTCTTTTTTGTCAGGCCATTTCCACAAGCTGTCCTAGACTTCCTGAAATATAAGTCTAGATGTGGAAATATAAATCCATGCGTGAAGTGAGAGCTGCTCAGACAGCATTGGGTGACGTTGCCAGCATTCATGGCAAGGAAATGATGGCTCAGTTTCCCTCCACAGAATGGTCTTAATTTTGACTGGTCAGATGGCACCAAATCCTCCTTCACTTTTTGGAAAGACGATGAGTCATCCTTCCTGGGTGACTGTGTTTTCGCCGACACCAGTGGACACTGGAGTAGCACAGCCTGTGAGTCATATCTGCAAGGAGCCATTTGTCATGTGCCCACAGGTAGGTTCAATTCTATTCAACTCAAGAGATACTGTGAACCTACTGTATGCAAGGCACTGTGCTAAGCAAGAGCTGTGAGGGAAAGTAGTAAGAAGTATCTGCCCTCGAGAAGTATTCGGTCTGGTAGGTGATGTACAAATAAGTGTTACATGAGGCAGGGCTATCAAATGATATAAGAGCCATAGCAAGTGCTGTGGGGGGTTAGCAAGAAAATGGACACATCAGATCCACTCGGGGAAAAGCAAAAAGCCTTCTTGAAGGACAGGACTGTGGAGATTGGTCTTGAAGAATGGGTGTGATCAGGAAATGATGGGACATGGAGAGGCATTCTGAGCAGAAAAGCTTGGGCAGACATGGGAGGAAGAAAGGACTGGGCATGTAGCTGAGCAAAGCTGGTGTTGAGATTTTCCTGCATGGCAGGTTTTTGGTAAGAGAGAGGTAGGAAATCAGGTTAGAAACGTAGGTTAGGAGCATGTGTGGAGGACCTTGAATACCACTGAAGATTTATGTTTAAGTCAAAGATTAATAGGATTCTAGAGCATCATCATCACCATTATGGTAATAATATTTGTATTTATATTATATATGTATATATAAAACATGACAGTAATGATAATAGTATCTCATTACACTGAATGTTCACCTCGCCCAACCAGAAGAGCATTATTTTAAAGATGAAACTTAAACTCAGAACATTAAATAGCTTCCTGAAGATCTCACAGATGTCTGTCAACAGCACCAGGAGCAGAAGCCAAGTTTCCTTGATCTCTGATGTCGTGTTTATCCCATTAAATCAGGTCCCCTTTCCTTTGATTGCTATGGTGTACAAAAAGAAATTTCCTTAACACTAACTGGTTTCTTTTTAAATCTCTCATTTAGCAAGTGTGCATGTATTTACTTACTCTCTGGATACTATAAGTCAAATAGCACACATATTATGTAAGTTCAGCTCAAAACAATTCAGGACAAAAATATAAATGATAGCCTTATGTATTGGGAAAGCTAATTCTCCTTCTAAAACACCATGAAGTTATCCTTCTTTTTTTAATAACGCTACATTTATTGAGTGCTTAAGTGACAGGCACTAGCTCACCTAACTTCTTAAGTTGTAAGAAAGATGTTATTGTTAGCTCTCTTTTACGTGTGTGGGAGTGTGCGGAAGATAGGTAACATACCCACAGCCATGCACCTAGGATCTCAGTGTGGGTGCGTCTGACTCTCATGCTTGCCCTCTGAAACAAAGACTTCCCCCAATTCCCCTTAGTTATGTGTTGTGTTATGTTATGTCATGATATGATATGTTGTTATGATATGATTTCTTATGTTATGATATGTTGTGTTATGTCATGATATGTTATACTATGTTATGTTATGATATATTATGTTATACTAATGTTATGTTATGTTATGATATGTTACTTTATTGAATGCTTTATTTTCTCTAAGTTGACTAGCAGGTAAGGATTTACTAAATCTTCAGCACTGAATGGAACACATTCTGTGCATTTGGAAGTGTCTTTTACCAACTTCATTCAGCTGCCAGTATTTCTCTGAATCACATCCCCCAGTTTTTCCAACCTTTAGGACACTAATTGTAAATATTAAAGATAACACCCAAACTAAACCTATGAAGCTATGCATTAATATACCCTGTTATGTGTAGGAAAAGATTATTTCTGCCAGACATGCTATAAGCCATTCCAGTTTTGTAATCATTTACATTAAACCCACTCTTTCAGAGTATTATCATGAAAATCTCATTACATATATTTATCTTGGTCTTTCATAGAATGTAATGCAATGTTTATCTCAATAAGTGAACCCAGTCACCACCCTGAAATCATAACTCACTTTGTTCATAGAAACAAGACCATTTGGATACCCAGAGTTGTGCTCAGAAACATCTATTCCCTGGATAAAATTCAAAAGTAATTGCTACAGTTTTTCTACCGTCTTAGACAGTACGAGTTTTGAGGCTGCTCACGAATTTTGCAAAAAGGAAGGTAATTCTTTTGTTGTGGTAAAATGCTTTCAATGTGTTCCTTCTTGACATTTCAGTAAACAATGTAGTTTTCTTCATTTGTCTGATTATTTAGTGATTTTAGAGGCAACAAAAAGAATTGAAAAAGTAAATATTATTGAATTTGTTTGTTTGGGGGATGGCTAAAATGTTCAATGTCCAGTATACAATTAAAAACCCAAGACAATATCTCAGGATACTGCACTTTCCCAAAAAAGTGTTCCCTTTGAATGAATTTGAATTATGAATCTTTAATGTTCCTGAAAATTAATATTCTATTCTTTAAGTACAAGCTTGTATCTTTTAATAAATGTCATACTACTTTTAAAATTCTAGTCAAAAATTACTTATTAACAATGGAAACTTTCACTTTTCAAAGCCTGAGCTTTTTAATTTTTTTATTGAAGTATAGTTGATTTACAATGTGTTAGTTTCTGGTGTACAGCAAAGTGATTCAGATATGGATAGATAGATAGTTAGATATATAGATATATATTCTTTTTCAGATTCCTTTCCATTATAGGATATTATAAGATATTGAATATAGTTCCCTGTGCAACACAGAAGGACCTTGTTGTTTATCTATTTTATACATAGTAGTATGTATCTGTTAATCCCAGGCTCCTATCTTATGCCTCCCCCAACTTTCCCCTTTGGTAACCATAAGTTTGTTTTCTATGTCTGTGAATCTGTTTCTGTTTCATAAATAAGTTCATTTGTTTCATGTTTTTAGATTCCACATATAAGTGATATCATATGATATTAGTCTTTTTCTGTCTGCCTTACTTCACTCAGTATGATAATCTCTAGGTCCATCCATGTTGCTGCAAATGGCATTATTTTATTCTTCTTTATGGCCAATATTCTATTGTGTATATATACCATATCTTCTTTATCCATTCATCTGTCGATGGACACTTTAGGTTGCTTCCATGTCTTGGCTATTGTAAATAGTGCTGCTATGAACGTTGGGGTGCCTGTATCTTTTCAAATTAAGAGTTTTCACCTTTTCTGGATATATGTCCAGGAATGGAATTGCAGGATCATATGGTAACTCTATTTTTCATTTTTTAAGGAACCTCCATACTGTTCTCCATAGTGGCTGCACAAATTCACATTCCCACCAACAGTGTAGGAGGGTTCCCTTTTCTCCACACCCTCTCCAGCATTTACTATTTGTAGACTTTTTGATGATGGCAATTCTGACTGGATAGCATCTCGATATTATTGAGATGATATCTCAGTATAATTTTGATTTGCATTTCTCTAATAATTAGCAATGTTGAGCATCTTTTCATGTGCCTGTTGGTCAGCTGTATGTCTTCTTCGGAGAAATGTCTAATTAGGTCTCCCGTCTATTTTTTGACTGGGTTGTGTTTTTTTTGATATTGAGCTATATGAGCCGTTTGTATATTTTGGAAACCAAGCGCTTGCTGGTCACACTGTTTCCAAATCTTTTCTCCCATTCCATAGGCTGTCTTTTCGTTTTGTTTATGCACAATTTATAAGTTTAATTAGGTCTCATTTGTTTACTTTTGCTTTTATCTCTTTTGCTTTGGGAGACTGACCTAAGAAGACATTGCTATGATTTATGTCAGAGAATATTTTCCCTACATTCTCTTCTAGGAGTTTTATGGTGTCATGTCTTATATTAAATCTTTAAACCATTTTGAGTTTATTTTTGTGTATGGTGTGTGAAGGAGTGTTCTAACTTCATTGATTTACATGCATTAAAGCCTGAGCTTTATGAATTATGGTATAGAAGACATTATTTTAATTGTATTTACATGTAAACACAAATAGTTATTCATTTGCTGTTTGTCTCTTTTATAGGATCTAATCTTTTAACAATCAAAGATGAAGCTGAAAATTCATTTCTCCTAGATCAGCTTTTAGCTTTCAGTTCTTCTGTCAAGATGGTTTGGCTGAATGCTCAATTTGATGGTGACAGTAAGTGACTGGGTAGAGAAGAGGAGAGGGCATAAATAAATACACAATGGTCAAGGTTGATGGAAATGGCATCTGCAAACCAGAAAACTTTCCTTGGATACATTGCTGTTTAAAAAAATATCATAAATCCTAAAGCCATTTCTTCCAAAGACATCATTGCTAACCCCTTTTTATACCTTCTTGCCCTTTGAAATAATCCCAGAAAACCAAAAATGAAAACAAACAAGTTTATCTCATACTTAATCTTGCATTATGAAGATGCTTGGCTGGAACTTTGTGTTCACAGACTTAGTCATAGACACCAAACCATATTTACTTGAAAATACCCCAGGTTTCTAAATGTTATAAGAGCACAACAGAGTTATGGAAATATTTCAGTGATAAATAGTGCTAGTAGAACTGTTATTTGCTACTCATAAAAACCAGAGTTTGTAATCAGATGAGAGCATGCTATTCTTTTCTTTATGTAACTGATGGTTGTTGAAAGTACTTGTAAAGAAAATTACTTTAACTGGTATAGAGAACTTGTTACAGTGGTGTACCAAGGTAGAGGATGGGTCCATGCTGGCAAGGAAGAGTATTTCAATCACCGACATTGCTTAAAACTTCTAGCACAGGGTGATAATAAAAAGCTGACTGACTTATGCTTAGTTTTATTGTTTGTTTTAAATCCTTATCACCTACACATGGATGGATTCTACCACTGCCCCCACCCCTTGGTATACCACTGGCTTGCTTTTTAAAGAAGCTCATTGTACTCTGTGCTCATAAAGGACTGTTTGCAACTACTTGATTTCTAAGATATTCAATACACTGAAGTAATGAAGTTTTTTTTTCTTTAAGCTTTTAAGTTCAAACTACAAATTTTATTATTCTATCTATAAATCTAATAAATTTTAAGGGGCACTTTACAACAAAAAAGAAGCTCACTGTAAAATTATTTTAGAAAGTTATCTACTTTGTAATGATATAGCTGTTAGGACTTTAAATGATTTCTTTAAATTGTTTGTAATGACAGGGAATATTTCAAATTCAAACTGTTACATTAAGAAACATGATATCTTGAATGAACTAAATTAGAACAATATATCTAAAATAAAGAGAGTTGTTCACAAGGCAATTTCACTTATACCTACCTTTTGATGTTGAGTTCATGACTGTTAGTGCATCAGATAAGGAGAGAGTCTCATTAAATTTAGGGGCTGCTTTTTAAGGTTCATTCCAGACTTAGTATGTTTGATAACCATGCACATAATTCATGTTAGCATTTTTTCCACAGATGAAACCATAAAGTGGTTTGATGGAACTCTCGCAGACCAGTCAAACTGGGGTATTAGGAAGCCAGAGATGGACCACGTCAAACCCCATCTGTGTGTTGCCCTGAGGATTCCCGAAGGAGTGTGGCAGTTATCCTCATGTCAAGACAAAAAAGGATTTATATGTAAAATGGAAGCAGGTGGGTAAAGTTAGAAAGTAAATCTTCATTTTGCTTCTACCTTGACTAAAGTTGACCCACCTCCTTAGCACTTAAAGCTTTTAAAATCTAAGTATTCAGAGAGTATTCAGATAGATTCTAACATTGTCGTCTTGTTTTACATCAAACAAGTCGGAGAACATTTCAGCTCCTTCCTCTGATATGAAGGAAAAAAATCATTATAAATCAAATCAAAGACTATGACTTTCTTGTGTCACCCTAGCTGTTAACTTAATGGGCAAAAAAAGAAGTTCACCTCAAGCAAATAGAGCTGGGAATGTAAACCAGCAACCCTCATTCTGGCAGCTTCTACTCAGAATTTTAAGCTCCATCTTTGGTCCCAGGAAATATAATTCAGGTCTAGGTATCCTTGTTGTGGATAAGTAGATGCGATTCTCTACTGCAGGCCATAATATACTATAAAAGTCATATAACTTGATCTTGAGCTACATACTTAGGTTGTGGTGATTATAAATAATTTTAGAAATATAAGCCAGAAAATTCTAGTCCATTGCAAATAATAGAGCTTTCTAAGAGAAGACATTAACAAGGATCATTAACAGTGGGAAGGTGTTTATAGTAATCACAACAGTTTCTAGATGCAGGTATTAACAAAGAAGGAGGGATTGATATGGCCTGGGCTCCTGAAGACAACTTCATAGAGGGGATGAGTCTTTGGAATTGCAAAAGATAATGAGAATAGAGGAGGGAAGGAATATTGGATAAAAGGTCCAGAATGACTAAAGGCAGAAATTGAGAATGAGCTTCGACTGGACCACGTTAGGTGGTGTTGGGAATAAAACCGTATTACTGTAGGATCCATCCACAGAAAGTGCTGGGCTAAAGAGCTGAACTCCATGGTGAAGGATGCAGGGGACACCTACATGCTCTAGAGACACCAACAGTGGAGTCACACCCATCTGATGTAAAGGGAGACGGTTGTAATTTGAGTGATAGAACTGGAAACAAAAAAGGGAAGGTGGAAATGGGAAAAGAGGATCATCAGGCTTTGGTGACTGATTAGATATTGGGAATTAGAGCAAAAACTGGTAGGTGTGGGAACCAAACTTTGAAGCTCTGAAAGTGTAGATATCAACTCTGTGTGGAAACCATGACTAACCTATTAGTGTGGCCAAGCAACCGCTAGCATTCGACTATCAAGAACAAATCAGAAACATCTTATGTCTCTTCAGGACTTTAAAGCTTCCTGTACTACATAAGACACCTCTTTTATCCTACACAGCAACTTTCCAAGGCAGTGAAGCAGATACAGTATTCCCATGTTACAGATGAGAAAAGTACTTGTCCAAACTGAGGCTACATGGAGAACTACACTCCACATTTTCTGATTCCATATGCCCCTTCTATACCTGCCCGCTGCCTCCATCCTGAGAATGAATACTCGTTTAACAGTCTTTCTTTAAAAAGTATCTTTACACATACACAATACTACATGTTTTCAATAATATTATGCAAAATTATACAATATTATTTTAAAATTGCAAAATCGAGGTTTTTTTTTTTTTGAAGTGTATTTTTGCTATTGGTAATGTTGACATTTCTTTTAAGAGTGAATGAGCATAAGTAGTGCACTAAGGCACTTCCTCCACTCACAAATCCTTTACTGCTCTGCCTCTGGGTCATTCCCTACATATTTCTCTGGATCTTTGCTTAGAGCAAAAATAGCAGAGTTCAAACTTTGATATAGAGTCTACTTGGAAAAGATACATTCTTACAGTAGAAAATCCTCAAACAGGAACCCTCTTTTTGAATGGAGGAGCTATTATTCATTTCCCAAGATTCTTGAGATCTAAAAGGTGAGAAGGTCCTGATTATTTTAATCTTTGCAAAAAGCCAGGGAGGTTACCGTTGCTGGACCAACTCCACATCACATCCCAACAAAACTGAGTTCCTTGCAGGCAGGGACTATATTTTACTCATATTTTTAATGCAGCACCGTGCTGAAACTGGATAGGGATTCTTCAGCTTAAAAAAAAAAAGCAGTGTATGTGTTTGTGAGCACTAATAATGATTATTATAAATCAGGGGTCAGCAAACTTCTCTTTAAAGGACCAAATAGTAAATATTTCAGGCTGTAGGAGCCATATGGTTTCTGTCACACTGCCTTTGCAGCACAAAAGCAGCCATAGACAATAGAGACATTATTAGTGTGGCTGAGTTCTAATAAAACGTCATTTGTAAAAACAGGTGCCCAGATTTGATCCATGGACCATTATTTGCTGAGCCCTGCTATAAACAATGACATAACTTTGCTGATTAAAAGGAAATTTTCATCTCAGTATTTTTTGTATTTGGTTTTAGATATTCACACAGTAAAGGAGGATCCAGGAAAATGTAGGTTTAGAACAGTAGTGAAAGTTTTGATTTTTCATAGAAATAATAAAATGGAAAGTAACGGGCGTCCCTGGTGGCGCAGTGGTTGAGAGTCCGCCTGCTGATGCAGGGGACACGGGTTTGTGCCCCGGTCCGGGAGGATGCCACATGCTGCTGAGCGGCTGGGCCCTTGAGCCATGGCCGCTGAGCCTGCACGTCTGGAGCCTGTGCTCCGCAACGGAAGAGGCCACAACGGTGAGAGGCCCGCATATCGCAAAAAAAAAAAAAAAAAGTAACTATGTGACAGTATCTATCTTACTACTTGTCATTGAAGTTTTCTTTTTTTCATCTTCTTTCAGGACCAAGTCACAGCATTATACCCCTTGCAGTAGCAGTGACACTGATAGTAATTCTGGCAATTTCCACACTTTCCTTCTGCATATACAAGCACAACAGTGGTATCTTCAGGAGACTTGCACAGTTTGGAAATCCTTACTATCCTGCAACCAACTTTAGTACAGTAAATTTAGAAGAAAATATTCTCATTTCTGATCTTGAGAAGAATGACCAATAATAATGAAGTGAGAGGATGCCACGGCCATGAGAATGAGTAAAGAAGAGTACTTTCCTTTACAGACCAGATGCCGCTCTAATGTGAATCGTGTCACCATTTTAATTATTCTTAAAATGATTACTGGTTTTGAATTGTAACCAAATCAGATAGGTGTTCATTTATTCATTTCCTCGAACTGTGATCTATTCTTTAAAAGGGGAGATTTTACAATGGCTATTCTTCAGAAAACAAAAACTATTAAAAGAAACTCCCAAATGAAAACTCTCAAACCAATGTGAATAATAGTTTTTGCATTAATATGCTTCTACCAAAAATTTTTGGGAATTTTAAAACTAATCTGATATCTATTCAGACATTTGCCAATACTCATTCCATTAAAAGAGAGAGGCAGAGAAAAGCAAAACAAATTTTAAAGTCCTACACTTGTATAAGAGAGGAAAAAAGAAAAGGCTTTTGAGAGGTTTCTTGTTGTTTTTTAATTTGATCAGTTTAACAGCAGGGTTTGGAAAACACTAATTTCTAAGCTTAAAACTCACAGGTTCTGGGCTCTATACTAGTATTTAGGGTGACATTCATTTTTATTAGTTCTGACTTCTCAAACTAAAGGAGAAGAAAAATAACCTTTCTTTAAGTAGTAAAAATCTTGGTTAGCAGCACAATTTCATAAGCAACCATGCAATGTGGCCTAAAATCATCAATTACTAAATGATGACAAAGTTGGATAGTTAAAAAATCTTATAGATAAGCTCAGAGGGACTTATTGTTATCCTAATACTGTTAAAATTCACAAGCTTTATCAAAGACTAAAGGTATAAAATGTATATATACCACTTCTAATAACCAAAAGATATAAATAACTTGAATTTAAAGGGGAAAAATGAAAGATGTGAATTACAGTTTCATCAGAACAAGACAAGTACTAAATAAATTACTCTTCAGCAGTAATCTAGATACCTTTGCTATATAAAGGAGTTTATTTGGGGAGTTCTATTGAGTAAACTAGGGTTTGGGGGAACCGACTCCATTTGCATTGGGCTAGTTCATGCAGTCAGGAAAAAATGATTAAAAGTATGATACTATCCATAAATTAAAACTCACAGATTTGATCTTCCTTCATTAATTTCTTATAAAGTAAAAGGACTTCATAATCAATGTTCAAAAGTTTACTCATTGCGTAAATGTTTACTGAGTTCCTGTTAAGAACCAAGAGCCATTCTAGAAATTGGAGGTATTGGGGCGAGCACTTATTTTTGAATGAAGGAAAACCTACAGTAAACCAGTAAAGAAATGCATAAGAAGAAAATATCAGGTGGTCATGAAAATTAAGTAAGGTTCTGTGATAGAGAGAAACTGGGGGAGTCTCCCTAGAGTGTGCATTTTAGTTATTACAACCAGCTGCCTCAAAACTGGTGACAAGTAGTCACAAGATGGAGCTTGGGAGAAAGTATGAATAAGTTTCTGAGTGGAAAACTATCATCATTAGAAATACGATTTGAAGAACGTGTCCTAAGAATGAAGTCCTTGCAGCCTGAAACAGTTAATACAGCTTCCAAAAGCAGCTCTTTGCTACTGCTGTGCAGTTTACACACTGAGACAATCTACTTCCATAATTTTGTTTGTTTGGGGACTTTATTTTTTTTTTAAGATATTACATTATGTGACAGTTGTATATTTATAACTCAAAGGAAACATTGGCTTGGACTAACCAGATGTTATAAAAGCTCAATTTAATAATCTGTCAAGTGAAATTAAAGTTCTGTTCTTTTTAGTGGACTTGGTAAAAACTGCTAATCAATTATCCTTCCAGTCAAGGTATATTGAAGTTGAGTAGTCAGTCACACATAAAAATTTGACAAAGTATGTCATTAGTAAAGTGGTTCTGCAGGAAAAAAAAAAAAACTGTATTGCTTGTCAGTGCTCTGTACTTTGATATTTAGTATTGAACCACATCCTAATGGACAGATCACGCGCTGCTTCCCATTACTGAAATTTCAGAAATAGGAATTACTGAAATACTCTGTTTTATTCACATACGTGCACTTTTAAAAACTTTCTTCCACAACTATTTTTTTTTCTTTTTTTTTTTTTTTTTTTTTTCTGTTATCCCCTAAACAACTCAACGAGAGATACCATTCCCATTTTATAGAGTAGGAAACTAAAGCTTAGGACAAGCAGCCCAAGATCACACCCCAGGTAGGGGTAGAGCAGGAATCAAACTCAGGTCTATCTGACTCTAAAGGCCAAGTGTCAGTTTTTCTTGAGGGGTAAGAAAAAAATCTGCATACAAATTCTTTCATATACGTACAAAACCTACTATATTTGAGATCTTGGAAAGCCAGTTTTACAATCAGAAGAAACCACTTAGTTTTTTTTTTTTTTTTTTTTTTTTATTTTATTTTTGCGGTACGCGGGCCTCTCACTGTTGTGGCGTCTCCCATTGCGGAGCACAGGCTCCGGACGCGCAGGCTCAGCGGCCATGGCTCACGGGCCCAGCCGCTCCGCGGCATGTGGGATCTTCCCGGACCGGGGCACGAACCCATGTCCCCTGCATCGGCAGGCGGACTCTCAACCACTGCGCCACCAGGGAAGCCCTTAGTTTTTAAATATAAACAAATATGTTGCCAATAAGTTGCAAACAACAAAAATAATTTCTCCAGAATTTATAAGCTGTTAAGAGGAATATACATTATTTGTCAGTTTTCTTCTCCAAGTACTTATTTTCTTTCAGAAACTATAAACTATTAAGAGTTATGAAATTTTTAGTTTTCATCTGTATTTAGAAAGCACCATATAATTAGGCAAGTAAATCTAAAACAAAATGCTTTATATTCAACTTATTTTTCACAATGAAATTCTTGACGATTCTGTAGAGATATTAAAATCTCATTCGAAATCCCCTAACCTCAACCACCCAAAATTCAACAGCTTCTGAATCATTCCACTGTGGTTTCTCAATTTACTCATTAATTAAAAAAAAAAACCTTTATGTCTCAAAAATATGATATAGCCAAGCAGCAAGCATGTTCTTTTCAAATACGTGAATATAAAGTTATTATCTAAAGCCTATTTCTAATACTGTCACACCTCATCTACTGATTCATTTAAAAAAGATACTGGTACCCCTTGTTCCTCTCCAAATATTACTCAAACAGTGGTGGTGGGGTAGTGTTTGTCTCCCTTCCCACGTGCAACTTGTTCAAAATACAATAACTTAGCAGTATCTGGAGACATTTTTATTTGTCACAATTGGGACACGCTATGCGCATCTAGAGCATAGAACCCAGAGATGCTGCTAAACATCCTATAATGCACAGAACAGCTAACCCCAATGCCCCCCAAAGAATTATCTAGTTCAAAATGTCAGTGTTGCTGAAGTTGACACACTTAAACATATTCTCTTTTGGATCCATACAGAATGAACATTTTAGCATGACCCGGTAATAAGTGATGGTAGGGAATACGCCCCCCTCCTTTTTTAACCTAAATCTCTTTCCCCAGAACTTACCACGATTTCCGTGGCTGCTGTCTCCTGTCTCCTGCGATCGCACGGCCCACGGCCACCCTTGACCTTAACGCCATAAACAGCCCGAAGCTGCTGTACAACGGCCAACCGCACCAGCCTCTGATCCCACATCCCGGACACGTCGCCCACTCTCCGAGGTGGGATCTGAGTCCTGACTCTCTTTCGCCACCAAGTCTTCCAATTTCCGAACACTCTCAGTTTTGCGCTCAGCTCCGCTGCCTTCCGGCCACGTCTGGCACTCTTCCGGCCCCGGACCCCAGCCACTTCCACGGCTTTTTCCTTGCTCCACCGACCGTCTTCTCTTAGCCCTTTGACCTAGCCACACCTCACGTTTCCTTCACTTACACCGGCATTCTTTCTAGTCACTTAATCCTTTCGGCTACTTACACAGACCTCCCTTCTTTCTTCCATATCCTTTCGGTTCCTTGTACCACGCCCGTTACCAGCTTCTCACTATTTCAGGCCACCTTCCTCCAAACCTCCCTTTGCCCTCGTCTCTCTCCGAACTGTAAAGACAACCCTTCTCCTCGCCCCTCCTGCCCCACCCCCCGCAGACTCAGCTGGGCGTTAGTCCCTGCGGCCCCGAGTCCCCCACCCTAGCCCAGTCGCCGGACCAGCCGGCTGTTCAGGGGCCTCTTCCAGTCCCGGTCCCCGCCCGGGCTGGTGGCCGCCGTCACCGTTTCACAGGCTGCTCCCTCCCTCCTCCATCAACCTGCCTGCCGCCCCCGGCCAGCACATCCGGGTGCGCTCACTGAAAGTCAAGTGTCCCTCCTCATGCCTCCGCCCCACCGCCTCGACAGACAACCGGAGCCACCTCGGCCGGCCCACCTTCTGTTCCAGTCCAGCCTCAAACGGCAGCCTCCACAACTATTTTTAATCTGAGCTAGATTTCATGCTATACATGAAAAGAAAAAAGTAGTAGGGTCACAAACTCATTCACACGTAATTAATGTGCCCCCTCCAGAAAACAGTCAATTATTTTCTATAACTCTGAGTAATAGGAAATCTTGGATTTTTCCAACTGAAGGTATATTGCGCTCTTCCAATTCCAACAGTCTTCTTTCAGTTTAAATGTTTCTTCTATTGAAAGTTCCATTCCCTATCAAGGGTGCATTACATGGTCTCACTAGATAAACATTCAGTCTTCCGGAGTTTCCATTCCCTCCTCAAAATGGTGGTTGGATGTATGAGAACCTGTTGTGTCCTTGTGGTACTGTGGGGAGTAGGTGATAACTGACTGTGTCTGTGTTATCTGGTGTCCACTGCTGGTAGCTGTCTGGCCCACACCTGGGAATTCTACTGGCGTCTCTATGAAGTCTGTATTTGGTGTAACCTGTAGTCTAGTCTCTTTGGACTGGCCCCATCCTGGCTTTCCCTGGCATTGCCTTATCCCTGGCTGTGACTCCCATTCAGTTCTGTACCTGGACATTACAGTTCTTGGCAATAAGGCCATGTCACCTCTGCAGCACTATCAGTTACTCCCTTGGTCAGGGGAGGCTTGATACTGGACCAAACAATCCCAAAATCTCATTGGCTTAACACAGCAAAGGTTTATTTTTCATCCACACTAACGTGGGGTTGCAGGAAGACTTCAGTTATTCATTGGTCCAGGCTCCTCCTAAATAGTAGGTCCTCCATCTCCTAAGGCCTTGGTTGCCTCAGTGGGTCCCCTACCTCTGCCTGACAGAAGAAGTTAGAGATCTATCTTCGATTAATTATGTAGCTTCCATGGGCTATTGAAATACATTCTCTAAGTTAACAGTCTTTAAATTGAGAATATGTACCCTGTGGATACATAAAGACTTCCAAGGGATACAGGGCCATGGATATATATATATATATATATTTTTTTTTTTAGCAGTACGCAGGCCTCTCACTGCTGTGGCCTCTCCCATTGCGGAGCACAGGCTCCGGACGCGCAGGCTCAGCGGCCATGGCTCACGGGCCCAGCCGCTCCGCGGCATGTGGGATCTTCCCGGACCGGGGCACGAACCCGTGTCCCCTGCATCGGCAGGCGCACTCCCAACCACTGCGCCACCAGGGAAGCCCCAATATTTTTGAGGAGCTCAGTTTCCAGACTCATTAACCTTTATATATATTCTTTCTTAGAATTGACTTGCCTGAGATCAAGGTGTCATGCTGGTTCTTCTTTCCCACCTCTTTTTGCAGAAATGTCCTTTTTTACCTCAAAAAAAAAAAAAAAGATGCCTTCTCTTGGTAAAATCCTCCATGGCACCAGACAAAGACAAAATTTCAAAATAATGATGTCAGTGAAATTTCTCACGTAAATTCTCACGTCTTCCTCTGTTTTCATACATTTTTCTGTTAAGGATGAAGTGTGGATTAGAAAAGGGTTATTTTGCCCCATGTTAGGATAGTCTAAATATGCATTGTGTATGTGTGTGTGTGTGTATATATATATATATATAAACTGCAGGAAAGATAACTGCCTTCCTTTGAGACTTTATCTCATCCAGCCCCTGTCTATTATGAGAGACTATTTCTGGAGAGAAAATCTAGGGAAAGCAAAGTAAAGACAGTGCAGCTATTGATAAGACCCTGAGGTGTTACCTTATCTGGGCTAAGAGCTCATGGCAAGACTTTGCGCTTTATTTATCTTAGATTTCTAACTGAGCTTTGGGGATGAGTATTATCATGCTTATTTGAATTGCAAAATGAAATCAGACTTTTTTTGAACATTGTCTTATTTGGATCATTTCTTTGACAATGAAGATTGGCTTTACCAATTAAGTTTTATGATGAACATTTTCATTCAATTGGATGAATTATATGTGCAACTCCAGTGTTCTGATTAAAACATGTATTCATATAAAGACATTTTAATAGAAAAGTAGTATCAACAAAAGTATGATGAAATTAACAATATTTTATTTTTCCAAACCTTACTTTGTATGCCAGGTAAAGCAAAGTGCCCGTAAGTGAAAGAGTAACAGGCAAAATTGATAGTCATTTTTAAAAGGAGTAGAGAACTCAAGTTTCTGGGTCTAGAAACACAACATGGCACTTCCGCTCACATATCATTGGCCAGAGTTATTCACAGGGTCCATCCTAACTGCAAGGAAGTCTGGGAGGTCTCCCAGTGTGCTCAGGAAGGAGAGGATAATGGACGACAGTGAGCACCAGCAATCTCTGCCAGATTTTCTCAGGACATATAGCTACAAAAGAAAGGGAGTGCGGGAATAGAATTCATGCTGAATCCTGGCTCATCCTAGCAATTTTTAATTAATATTAATTACTTTCTTCTATGATACATCCATTTCATTAAGAGATGCATTACCTATAACATTTTAGTTTTATATATACTGATTATTTATTAAGCATTGTAATATATTCATGTTGGTCTGATCAACTGTGTGCTGATAGTAATTGAAATGGCAACTCAATACAGAAGAAAATGTGTAACACTGCCTATGTTCACAGGGAAATTTTTAAAAATAATTTTAACTTATATACATATTTTACTACAGGCAAATATGGCAAGGAAATGAATAAAATAGTTTCAAGAATAAAAATATTAGGATAAAATTCTGTGTGGAGATTAGAATGGAAATACAAGACTAAACAGAAAAAGAAACAAGAATCTCTGACTGCTAAGAGCTTGTTTCTGTGTGTTTCTATCTTTAAAAAGACTATGATAGAATTCAAATTATCATGGTATCACCAATCAAAAGAAAGAGAGCTCCTCGGTGAAGTGGTTGATTCCAGATCTGGGGCAGGAAAAATACAAGATGAAACTGAAATATCTTATGATGCTAGAAAGTAAGGAAATGCTTACAAAAAGATGGGGTCATGTCCAAAGGACATAGGACTAACCTGAAGGAGTCCCCAATGGCCAAAACTGGAACGCTTTGAGAAACAAAATAAAAATAGTACTGGATTTTAAGCATAGAATAAATATCTATGAATCCATATTAATGTAAATAAATAAATGAATGAATAAATAAGTAAATCGGGGAGGAGCAACAGTTCTTTTCTACAGAAGAATCCCAATTAAAAATGTAGAAGGAATGAGAGAAAAATCACCATTAGGAAAACACAACAGTAATCATTGTTACAGGCAAGATCCACCAGTGGGTGCTAAAATTCGTGGATGAACGTTGAAGGAGAAACGGGAAATGTTCATAGCTTTAAAATAGTGCCTCCCAAATAGTCATTAATTACAACTGGAAAGTACTAACTTTACAATGGAGAAAACTCTTTAATCGTGTAATCAAGGTTAACTTAATCAGTAATAAGCCACATCAGTATCATGTATCCTCTAGAATGATGCCCTGAGAAGGGCACACGACTTTTTTGGTATCCACCACAAAATAATGTATAATCCAAATTTAACAATAAAAAAACCAGACAAATCCGAATCGATGAACATTACACAAAATAATTGATGACTTCATAAGTGTCCAGGTCATGAAAGATAAGGAAAGATTGAGGAAATGTCACAGATTGGAGGAGAATAAGGAGCCATGACAACTAAATGCAAGGTAGAATCCTGGATTGGATCCTGGAATGGAAAATGCACATAATGGAAAAATGTGAAATTAAAATCTATAGTTAGTGGTACTGTATCAGTATTAATTTCTTAGTTTTAATGATTGTACTACGTTTATATATGTACCATTAGAGGAAGTTGGGTGAATGGTGTATAGGAATTCTCTGTACCGTGTTGGCAAATTTTCTGTAAATCTAAAATTATTTCAAAATAAAAAGTTAAAAATCTGCTATGATATTAGATTCCACTGGATATATTGAAAGGGTGACATGACGTGTTTAATTTTAAATGTTGTTATAATTTGATGAAAATTGCATCCTAATTATAAAAAATTTTAGATGTCAAATTAGAAAGGCAGGAAGCGATATACATTTTTTTTCAAAATTCTTTTAGGAAGTATGCAAGCAAAAATGTTTGAGGACTACTGCTGTATGACATTCTTTTCTCCTGCCCCAAATGAGAAGGAAGAAAAACCCAACTTTTCTTCAATCCGTCTATAACAGCTCACCCGGTGGAGGATTTGGACAAACATAGGTCTTGTCAGCCACGGTTACTTCTATTTGCTTTCTGGCCTCTACGTTCTTCTTTTATTTCACCTCCATAGTGTCTTATCAGCACTTCTAATTCTCTCACTTGTGCTTATCCACTACAACCTAATGGCTTAGTCTTCATGGTAGACAAAGTACAGAAGGGGAAAAAAACAAAACTTGCTTAGTTTTCTCTTTGTTCTTCGGGAACGAGCATTGGGAGGTATTTCAAAATGTTACATCCAACACAATTCTTATTGCCAACATTTATAAGAAACTTTGTGGTGATTATTACTATACATGGTTGGAATCTTTATTCCCTCTTCCTCCACCCCTCAAAACAACGATAAAGAGCAGCAATTGGCAGGGCCAAGTCCAGCCTGCTGCCTGTCTTTGTAAATAAAGTTATTGGAACACAGCCATCCTCATTCATTCACTTATTGTGTATGATCACTTCTAGGCTACAACAGCAGAGTTGAGTGGTTACAACATTGATAAGCAATTCTGATCAGTAAACATTTATTGAGAGCCTACAGTGGCCCAGAGAGGGCCCTAGGTTCTGGAGGTGGCAGTATGAACAAAACCCCATCTCTGTGCTCATGAGGTCTCAGAGGAAGAGCAATATGTAAATAATAAGTGTAATATAATGCAATACAAATATAAACAAGATGAAAAGAATCAGAAAAAAAGGGTACTGATTAATTCTGTCAGGTAGAGAAAGAAGCTTGACAGAGAGAGTAGTGCCTATTAAATAGTAGAAAATTTTAGATAAAACAGATTTCTTTGATATCTTTTTGAGTTAGAAAGAAAGTTTTTAGTTTTGGGCCAATAATGAAGAAAAGATGTACCGAATTTGCATACACTTAACTTTTGAATCCTCAGAAAAAAGACAATCACAAGAATGGCAAACATTATTACCTTTGAACTAGGGCTAAATCTATTTAAAGCCAACTTGTTTATAGTTCTTCCTAGTTATTACTGGAGTGGAATGGAAAGGGTGAGTAAATCTGCATTGCTGATCATACCATGGCATTATTATTTACTTTCATAAACAATTTCAGTTTAAAAGTCTATATTATATCACATGTTATATGAGCAACATAACTAACACACATTACGGCTCTCTTAATTCTTAGGCATAAAAATATTGGCTTATATTGAAAAAAACTAAAGGTTTTATAATTGAACATTAGAAATAAACACTTAAAAGTTATATGTATTTTAGAAACATTGACTTAGCTGTTCATGGTTCTCTAAAGATGAAACTTTTGGTACCTTGGATTACTTACAAGAATTTACAGCGTTCAGAATCTTATCTCTGATGTTTACAACTCAGTATAAAATGACCGAAAACTCGGATTTGTTCACTTTTATGTTGTAAAATTTGAAGTACAATAGTGTATGCACTTTTTAAAATTCAGTTATAATATTCAGGCTTATATAAAAGGTTAATATTTTAGGTGTACTTATAAATATGTTGAACCATGTTTTATTTCTTAAGTCAATTCCATTAGTACTGTTGCAATTTTAAAGTTTTTTAGAGAAAAATAACAGTGTGCCTAAATCTAAAATGCTAGATAAAAAAAGTGAAAATCTGCATGTGTTTATAAAGCCTAATGAAGAATTCTAATTGCAAAAGAAAATCTGTAACCAAAGCCACAAAATGAGTACTATGTATACCAGTGACCTTCTTTACTCAGAGTTAATTAACACAAGCACTTGCTTCTTGCAGAGCACTTTGCTGTAATTTAGGACAAATTAAGGGAAAAAATCATTCAAGTGCTGTTTTCTTCACACCATGAAGTGAGCACGATGGGCCAAAGTTTACTCATTTAAAATATTGTCATCCTTTTCTTGTAATTATGAGTAGCAATACCTTTTTTTTTTTTGAAAAAACAAAAAACAGACATCCTGATCTGTGCCATTTTCAATTTTTTCCCAGGCTTCTATTTAATAATGGAAATTGATTTTTAAAACTAATATAAAATGTCGTTTTCCGTTTCTCATTTCTCCTAAGTCTCTCATTTACATTAAATTCAAGCATTATATATTATCCTGGGTATTTTCCAAATATTCTGAATTTAATATGGCAAATTATTAAAGGAACTTTTCCATATTTTTCTGCCCCTCCTCCAACCCTGAAATTGCGACTTTATTACTGTTTCTGTCCGGTAGTTTATTAATTAACCTGAGCTCCTTCAGTCCCAACTTATGAGGTCATGTCCCCAGGAGGTTGTTTAAACTTTACTCTTCACCTTCTCTGATAGTGGAGCTTTGCAGGAGCTGGAAACCCAACTCAAAAGATGTAGGAATCAGCAGGAGTCTTACCTCTATAGAGTTTGGTTAGAGGGGAAGACCCAGAACAGAAGGCAGAATCAGGAAAAACTCACTGGAAGGATTAGGGAGGAATGGGAACTTAACAGGGGTGTTACCTCATGTGTCACCAAAAGCTTTGGCATTCCTGATTAAAAATTTGATTCTGTGGAGACTGAGAAATTTGTTCAAGATTGAGCATCCCTGAACAGATGCAGTGTTTACCCAAGCCATCAGTACTTGCAGTCTTCAAGCAAGGGCTCCTCTGGTTGGACCCAAAATTGTTTTATTCCCATTTCACTCCCTGTGACACCTAAAGGTGCAAAGGAAAAGCAGTCTCTCTGCTCACTGCCCAACAAGCGGTGCATCTGAGTGAAGCAGCGCCTCCTGGCAACAGGGAAGGATCAGAGAGCCTGGTGACTCTGGCACTCAGTAGAAACTCCCTGGAGTTGCTACCTCAATTTATACTCCCCAAGGGAAGTTTAGAGAGATATTGAGCAAGAAGACCAATTTGTTTATCTTCTGCTTTAGAAGATAATCTGTAATCGCATATTAGTAAGTAAATTTCCTGTTCCATTTTAATAATAAACTGAATTTTTTTAAAAATGTAGTTCCATGGGTGGTAGCCCCTATAATTATCCTGTAGTTATTATCATACTGCATTTGAAGCACTCTCATTTGACTCAGTTGGGATCTCCAGTTAGGGAATCAAAAATATCAGTTACAGCAAGGAATCATAAAAAGTGATAGATGCATAGGTAGCATAGACATTTTATTTTTCATTAGAACACATAAATATACATTTATCCACAAATGTCTTGGTATAGGGACAGTATCATTCATTTCAGTATGGCTTCCTGTTGGTCTTGTGCATAAAGCATATCCGTAAGGTCTCCTTCAAAATCACTGGTTTCATGGTCTTTAGTGGAGTGAAAATTTAAAGATATCTGTAAGCCAATCTGAGTGCAAAGCCCTAATTTTTTATAATTTTCCCCAATATTTATAATTGTCTTGCTCAACAACAGAATTTTTAGCTATTTGCCTTTATTGAGTCTTTGCAAAGCTTTTAGTTTTCATAAAAGAATTCTCTTTTCATACTCATATTTTGCTTCAAAATTTAATTAAACTATAAAACTACAATACCTAGTACAACTGGCATAAATGGATTTGGGAACAGACACAGCCCATCACATTACCCATGTATATGAGAGAATTGGTGGGAATGCAGCCTTGCCTTCATTTTTTTTTTTTTACTCTCTGGAGTGTCACATTTATTAAACCAGTGCTCTCTGAGAACACCTTACAATGTAGTGCCTGTTTTATTTTTCATTTTTTGAATTTTATTTTATTTATTTTTTATACAGCAGGTTCTTCTTAGTTATCCATTTTATACATATTAGTGTATACATGTCAATCTCAATCTCTCAATTCATCCCACCACTACCACCACCACCCTCGCCATTTCCCCCCCTTGGTGTCCATACGTTTGTTCTCTACATCTGTGTCTTTATTTCTGCGCTGCAAACCGGTTCACCTGTACCATTTTTCTAAGTTCCATACATATACGTTAATATATGATATTTGTTTTTCTCTTTCTGACTTACTTCACTCTCACTCTCTAGATCCAACCACGTCTCTACAAATGACCCAATTTCATTCCTTTTTATGGCGGAGTAATATTCCATTGTATATATGTAACACATCTTCTTTAGCCATTCGTCTGTTGATGGGCATTTAGGTTGCTGCCATGACCTGGCTATTGTAAATAGTGCTGCAATGAACATTGGGGTGCATGTGTCTTTTTGAATTATGGTTTTCCCTGGGGATATGCCCAGTAGTGGGATTGTTGGGTCATATGGTAGTTCTATTTGTAGTTTTTTAAGGAACCTCCATACTGTTCTCCATAGTGGCTGTATCAATTTACATTCCCACCAACAGTGCAAGAGGGTTTCCTTTTCTCCACACCCTCTCCAGCAATTTTTGTTTGTAGATTTTCTGATGATGCCCAACCTAACTGGTGTGAGGTGATACCTCTTTGTAGTTTTGCCTTGCATTTCTCTAATAATTAGTGATGTTGAACAGCATTTCATGTGCTTCTTGGACATCTGTATATCTTCTTTGGAGAAATGTCTATATAGGTCTTTTGCCCATTTTTGGATTGGGCTGCTTGTTTTTTTTAATACTGAACTGCATGAGCTGTTTATATATTTCGGAGATTAATCCTTTCTCCGTTGATTCACTTGCCAACATTTTCTCCCATTCTGAGGGTTTTCTTTGCATCTTGTTTGTAGTTTCCTTTGCTTTGCAAAAGATTTTAAGTTTCATTAGGTCCCATTTGTTTTTTGTTTTCATTTCCATTACTCTAGGAGGTGGGTCAAAAAAGATCTTGCTGTGATTTATGTCAAAGAGTGTTCTTCCTATGTTTTCCTCTAAGAGTTTTATAGTGTCCAGTCGTACATTTAGGTCTCTAATCCATTTTGAGTTTATTTTTGTGTATGGTGTTAAGGAGTGTTCTAATTTCATTCTTTTACATGTAGCTGTCCAGTTTTCCCAGCACCACTTATTGAAGAGACTGTCTTTTCTCCACTGTATAGTCTTGCCTCCTTTGTCATAGATTAGTTGACCATAGGTGGTTGGGTTTATCTCTGGGCTTTCTATCCTGTTCCATTGATCTATATTTCTGTTTTTGTGCCAGCACCATATTGTCTTGATTACTGTAGCTTTGTAGTATAGTCTGAAGTCAGGGAGTCTGATTCCTCCAACTCCATTTTTTTCTCTCAGGACTGCTTTGGCTATTCGGGATCTTATGTGTCTCCATACAAATTTTAAGATTTTATGTTCTAGTTCTGTAAAAAATGCCATAGGTAATTTGATAGGGATTGCATTGAATCTGTAGATTGCTTTGGGTAGTAGAGTCATTTTCACAATATTGATTCTACTAATCCAAGAACATGGTATATCTCTCCATCTGTTTGTCTCACCTTTGATTTCTTTCTTCAGTGTCTTACAGTTTTCTGCATACAGGTCTTTTGTCTCCCTATGTAGGTTTATTCCTAGGTATTTTATTCTTTCTGTTGCAGTGGTATATGGGAGTGTTTCCTTAATTTCTCTTTCAGATTTTCTGTCATTAGTGTAGAGGAACGCAAGAGATTTCTGTGCATTAATTTTGTATCCTGCTACTTTACCAAATTCATTGATTAGCTCTAGTAGTTTTCTGGTGGCATCTTTAGGATTCTCTATGTATAGCATCATGTCATCTGCAAACAGTGACAGTTTTACTGCTTCTTTTCCAATTTGTATTCCTTTTATTTATTTTTCTTCTCTGATTGCCATGGCTAGGACTTCCAAAACTATGTTGAGTAATAGTGGTGAGAGTGGACATCCTTGTCTTTTCCTGATCTTAGAGGAAATGCTTTCAGTTTTCACCACTGAGAATGATGTTTGCTGTGGGTTTTTCACATACGGCCTTTATTATGTTGAGGTAGTTTCCCTCTATGCCCACGTTCTGGAGAGTTTTTATCATAAATGGGTGTTGAATTTTGTCAAAAGCTTTTTCTGCATCTATTGAGATGATCATATGGGTTTTATTCTTCTATTTGTTAATATGGTGTATCACAGTGATTGATTTGCCTATATTGAAGAATCCTTGCATCCCTGGGATAAATCCCACCTGATCATGGTGTATCATCCTTTTAATGTGTTGTTGGATTCTGTTTGGTAGTATTTTGTTGAGGATTTTTGCATCTATATTCATCAGTGATATTGGTCTGTAATTTTCTTTTTTTGTAGTATCTTTGTCTGGTTTTGGTATCAGGGTGTTGGTGGCCTCATAGAATGAGTTTGGGAGTTTTCCTTCCTCTGCAATTTTCTGGAAGAGTTTGAAAAGGATGGGTGTTAGCTCTTCTCTAAATGTTTGATAGAATTCACCTGTGAAGCCATCTGGTGCTGGACTTTTGTTTGCTGGAAGATTTTTAATCACAGTTTCAATTTCAGTGCTTGTGATTGGTCTGTTCATATTTTCTATTTCTTCCTGGTTCAGTCTTAGAAGGTTATACCTTTCTAAGAATTTGTCCATTTCTTCCAGGTTGTCCATTTTATTGGTATAGAGTTGCTTGTAGTAGGCTCTTAGGATGCTTTGTATTTCTGTGCTGTCTGTTCTAGCTTCTTTTTCATTTCTAATTTTATTGATTTGAGTCCTCTCTCTCTTTTTCTTGATGAGTCTGGCTAATGGTTAATCAATTTTGCTTATCTTCTCAAAGAACCAGCTTTTAGTTTTATTGATCTTTGCTATTTTTTTCTTTATTTCTATTTCATTTATTTCCTCTCTGATCTTAAGGATTTTTTCCTTCTACTAACTTTGGGTTTTGTTTGTTCTTTCTCTAGTTCCTTTAGGTGTAAGGTTAGATTATTTATTTGAGATTTTTCTTGTTTCTTGAGGTAGGCTTAATTGTTATAAACTTCCTTCTTCAAACTGCTTTTCCTGCATCCCATAGGTTTTGGATTGTCGTGTTTTCATAGTAATTTGTTGCTAGGTGTTTTTTGATTTCTCTTTGATTTCTTCAGTGATCTCTTGGTTATTTAGTAACATATTGTTTAGCTGCCATGTGTTTGTGTTTTTTACGTCTTTTCCCTGTAACTGATTTCTAATCTCATAGCATTGTGGTCAGAAAAGATGCTTGATATGATTTCAATTTTCTTAAATTTATTGAGCCTTGATTTGTGACCCAAAATGTGATCTATCCTGGAGGATGTTCTGTGTGCACTTGAGAAGAAAGTGTAATCTGCTGGTTTTGGGTGGAATGTGTTATAAATATCAATTAAATCTATCTGGTCTATTGGGCCATTTAAAGCTTGTGTTTCCTTATTAATTTTCTGTTTGGATGATCTGTCCATTGGTGTAAATGAGGTGTTAAAGTCCCTCACTATTACTGTGTTACTGTCGATTTCCCCTTTTATGGCTGTTAGCATTTGCCTTATATATTGAGGTGTTCCTATGTTGGGTGCATATATATTTATAATTGTTATATCTTCTTCCTGGATTGATCCCTTGATCATTATGTAGTGTCCTTCCTTGTCTCTTGTAACATTCTGTATTTTAAAGTCTATTTTATCTGATATGAGTATTGCTACTCCAGCTTTCTTTTGATTTCCATTTGCATGGAGTATCTTTTTCCATCCCCTCACTTTCAGTCTGCATGTGTCCCTAGGTCTAAAGTGGGTCTCTTGTAGACAGCATATATATGGGTCTTGTGTTTGTATCCACTCAGCGAGCCTGTGTCTTTTGGTTGGAGCATTGAATCCATTTTTGTTTAAGGTAATTACTGATATGTATGTTCCTATTACCATTTTCTTAATTGTTATGGGTTTGTTTTTGTAGGTCTTTTTCTTCTCTTGTGTTTCCCACCTAAAGAAGTTCCTTTAGCATTTGCTGTAGAGCTGGTTTGGTGGTGCTGAATTCTCTTAGCTTTTGCTTGTCTGTAAAGCTTTTGATTTCTCCATCGAATCTGAATGAGATCCTTGCCGGGTAGAGTAATCTTGGTTGTAGGTTCTTCCTTTTCATCACTTTAAATATATCATGCCATTCCCTTCTGGCTGCCGAGAAATCAACTGTTAACCTTACGGGAGTTCCCTTGTATATTATTTGTCGTTTTTCCCTTGTTGTTTTCAATAATTTTCTTTGTCTTTAATTTTTGTCAATTTGATTATTATGTGTCTTCACGTGTTTATCCTTGGGTTTATCCTGTATGGGACTCTCTGTGCTTCCTGGACTTGGGTGGCTATTTCCTTTCCCATGTTAGGGAAATTTTCGACTATAATCTCTTCAAATATTTTCTCTGGTCCTTTCTCTCTCTCTTCTCCTCTGGGACCCCTATAATGCAAATGTTGTTGCGTTTAATGTTGTCTCAGAGGTCTCTTAGGCTGTCTTCATTTCTGTTCATTCTTTTTTCTTTATTCTCTTCCATGGCAGTGAATTCCATCATTCTGTCTTCCAGGTCACTTATCCATTCTTCTGCCTCAGTTATTCTGCTATTGATTCCTTCTAGTGTAGTTTTCATTTCAGGCATTGTATTGTTCATCTCTGTTTGTTTTTTAGTTCTTCTAGGTGTTTGTTCTTTAGTTCTTCTAGGTCTTTGTTAAACATTTCTTGCATGTTCTCGATCTTTGCCTCCATTCTTTTTCCGAGGTCCTGGATCATCTTCACTATTATTATTCTGAATTCTTTTTCTGGAAGGTTGCCTATCTCCACTTTATTTAGTTGTTTTTCTGGGGTTTTATCCTGTTCCTTCATCTGGTACATAGCCCTCTGCCTTTTAATCTTGTGTATCTTTCTGTGAATGTGGTTTTTGTTCCACAGGCTGCAGGACTGTAGTCCTTCTTGATTCTGCTGTCTGCCCTCTGTGGATGAGGCTATCTAAGAGGCTTGTGCAAGTTTCCTGATGGGAGGGACTGGTGGTGGGTAGAGCTGGGTGTTACTCTGGTGGGCAGAGCTCAGTAAAATTTTAATCTGCTTTGTCTGCTGATGGGTGGGTCTGGGTTCCCTCCCTGTTGGTTGTTTGGCCTGAGGCAACCCAACACTGGAGCCTACGTGGCTCTTTGGTGGGGCTAATGGTGGACTCTGGGAGGGCTCACACCAAGGAGTACTTCCCAGAACTTCTGCTGCCAGTGTCCTTATCTCCGCGGTGAGACACAGCCACCCCCGCCTCTGCAGGAGACCCTACAACACTAGCAGGTAGGTCTGGTTCAGTCTCCTTTGGGGTCACTTCTGCTTCCCCTGAGTCCCGATGCACACACTACTTTGTGTTTGCCCTCCAAAAGTGGAGTCTCTGTTTCCCCCAGTCCTGTCGAAGTCCTGCAATCATATCCCACTAGCCTTTAAAGTCTGATTCTCTAGGAATTCCTCCTCCCATTGCTGGACCCCCAGGTTGGGAAGCCTGACGTGAGGCTCAGAGCCTTCATTGCAGTGGGTGGACTTCTGTGTTATAAGTGTTCTCCAGTTTGTGAGTCACCACCCAGCAGTTATGGGATTTGATTTTATTATGATTGTGGCTCTCCTAGCATCTCACTGTGGCTTCTCCTTTGTCTTTGGATGTGGGGTATCTTTTTTGGTGAGTTCCAGTGTCTTCCTGTCAATGATTGTTCAGCAGTTAGTTGTGATTTTGGTGCCCTCACAAGAGGGAGTGAAGGCATGTCCTTCTACTCTGCCATCTTGAACCAATCTCCAGCCTTGCCTTCATTTTAACAGCATATTTCACAGAGGGCTTGGCTGGCCCACCAAGGCAGTGAAGTTTTCAGCTTCTTCTTCAGCTGTTAGAGTTTGAGATTTACTCCAAACACAGGATGTGAGAATTTCCCTCAGAACTTAACTCTGAAATCCACACAGAATGGATCTGAACATAAATAAGCAAGTCATCTAAAAGACAGAAAATAGCTCCCCAGGCCACCTGTCTACCATCTAGATTTCAACCTGATTAAACATGTCTGAGGAAAGAAAGCAAGTAGGTGCTGAGGAAGGGAGTGGGGAGGGGAATCACTGCCCCATGGAAGTAGGCTCAGAGACAGACATCCTCGACAGTGTTGGGGGCAAGGGGAATTGGATATTGGGCAGAGTATATTTTAGCGTTCCAAAGACATCCCTGGGTGAGATGGATGTATTGTTAAACCATTTTACCTTGTGGTGTAAGCATAACTATCTTGGTTCTATTTCCATGCCCAACAAAAACCTCCTTAGTGTAGATCTGCCTAGTGTTGTGAGAATGTCTGACTTCCCAGACTTTGAGTATATTAGGCTCTTAGGAGAGCGGTTGCCTATGGTAAAGGAAATAGCTTAAGACTGTGATTAAATTGCCCATGCAGCTTGAAAAACGGTGCTGATTGTATAAGTACTAATCTTAAGTTTCTCATTGTTAATTAATACAATGGCATTTTGATAGCTACTTCAGTATCCTGTGTGGTTTTGTTGGGGCAGTAATGGGTCCAGAATGTTGCAGTAGGAGGTGCCCAAGGGTGGGTAATCTCATTGGAAAGGGGATCTAGATGCACGGAACTTATGCTGGTACAGTGACTGAAGAACAGGTCATGGTGCTTACTTGGATGGCAGAACAATCATAAATTGGCATAAAAATCTCTACCCCAGATTTTGTGAGTGTTTAGTTAGGGTGAGTCAAGGCATGACATCCCGTAGTCCCAGAGTGACTAGGGTGAATTTCTGTGGCTTAAAACCGAAAACCAGATCCTGGGACACAGTTGTGATCTTCAAGGTCCATTCCATCTCCACTTAGCCTCCATTTCCTGTGAAGACAACTAGGTTTCTTCCACCAACTCTCATTCTATTGATTTCACGGTAGTATTTAAGGGATCACAGATGTTTCATGCACCCTGTTTTCCAGATAACAAAAACAAGGCTTCGAAATATTCTTTGATTTAACCAATGAAGGATACATGGCTAATTTGTGGCAAGGTTGGAATTAGAATCTGTCTCATGATTCCCAGTTCCAAGCTTTCATCAGTAGTCTGTGTTGCCTGCAGTTCGGCTGACCCCAGAGCACTGTAAGAAAAGTGGAGGTTCAGAGGAGTGGGGGGGATGGTAGACCAAGGACAATGAAAGAGGCTGGGCTATAAAGTCAGAGAAGGGCATATAGGCTTCTCAGCTAACTCAGATACCTGGGAAGTTGAGACATAGTTGCAGTTCTGCTTTGGAATCCAAACAGGTCTGTGGAGCAGGGAAGAAGCCCCAGGTAGAGCTCTGAAAGTGGAGAGTTGAAGGAAGAAGATACAGGAGGGGGATTCAGGAAGCCCAGAGGAGATCTACAGAATACCTGACGAACAACTAAAAGCAAAGTTACCCATCTACCTTTTTTGATGGGTCTTATGAATAGCAAGATTTCCTCCTGCAGTCCTGGATAGTAGCAGGAATTAGGTTGGTTTCTGTTTTGTTCTGTGCTCCTAGAGACCAACATATTCTTGCTAAAAGCTAGTGCATTGCATTCCAACTTGATTAAAGATACAAAACAGCTCTGAAAGTCACATAACCTGAGGAACAAGAGAACTTTGAAAGAGTCCTTTTTATGTGTAATGGCTAGAAAGCAGAAAAAACGGGAACTAGTAGATCATTGAGTTTAGGTTCTAATCGGTCACGTACGTATCAGATAAAAATGCAAAGTCTCTTAGCATCAGTTTTGTTCATGCTTCCTCACTTGCAGTCTGGTATGTATGCTGGATAGTCCTCCAAATCCACGCCCCACCTGTCTTCACCTTGCTCTGTAACTCAGACTATATCACTTGGACTTCCTTGCCTTCCAGCTTTCGTTGGGTCCACCCAATGGGAGACTCTGCAAAGAGATTTCAAATCTCCCTGACTCCCTCCTTGCCTAAATGCAACCGAACAGTGACCACATTCTTCTACTGAGGCCACAGCACCCATACCCTGCCTCAGGCCCACAGCCTTTTCCAGATCCAGGAACAGCAAAACCACTTATCTCTTCAGGCCTGGGGTGGTAAAGTCTCCTAGTGCAGGAATTCCTGGGTGCTTCACTGTCCTTTGTTGCTCCCTGGCACCTTCCCACACCTTTATAAATAGTTCCTTCATTAAACTCTCTTCAGTTCCACTTCTCATGAGCTCCCCATTTCCTGGAGGGCCCCTATAGGTACAGCAAGCTTGGGTCATGCTTTTGATATTGGAACAGCTCACACTTTGACAGTCTTTATCCTCCAGCTTTCAATTTCATTTTTGTGTGAAGCTTTTTCAAGACAACAACATAAAACTCCAATTAAACACATGTTCAGCCCTACTAGACTCTAACAGCAAGCACAGTAAATCATTCCCAAGTAAGCCATGCTTGGGCTAAAATTAGAGTGGACACTGTCAAGGGAAAAAAGGTTATTATAAGCCCAAACTGTTAAATTATACTTTCATGACTGAACACAACTGTAATCCATATTATTATTTTAAATTACACTATAAAAAGCAGTCATTTATCGCTTTTCCAAAACATAGTGATAATATATTACCAAATTACCAAGGGTCCTTTATTAAAGCTCTTGAATTTGATTTATAATGCATGATGTAGCTTACCCTTGAGAAAAATCTACTAAAAGGTATGCTTAGTCTTAAAGTCAGTGAAATAAAATCTCCCTCTAATCAGCCGCCAGAAAGCTTCCACTTCAATGCTTTGTTGATACTGGTGTCAGCAGGACATTAAAAGCTCGAAGCTTTTTATGTTTGATCAAATACCAGAATTATGCTGAAGCAGAAGTATTAATTCATGGAGTGAAGCTTCCAAAACTTCTCCAGTTCTCCTTCATCCTTCCTCCCCCTACCAAAGGTCACATCGAACGAGTGGGTTGGCGTTAAAACAGAGATGGACATTTGGTGAATGTTCGATATACACAAAACCACTCTAGAACCCAAGGGAGAGACAAGGACTAAAATATACTTTTCTAAAAATGCCAGTCATATCTAATAAAGGAAGAAGTGACTGGTGCTGGAAAGTAAGAAAGTGACATGGTTATGATTCTCATCTTATAATGAGAAGCGGAGTGCCAGAAAGTGTTAGGTATTTGCCCCAAACTTTTCAGTCAGTGTCTGGAGGAGCCAAGATCATTGTCAATCAGGTCATAACAGTCCCTTCCCGAATAATATCTCTCATCAAAGAAATAGGAAGCCTCTAAGGTTAAAGAAAAAATAAATTTTTTCACAACTCTTTTTTCATCACTTTGATTCTGGGTCTCCAAAAGAAAGTTTTTGTTATGCTGCCAGATTCACAAAAAAGTGCTCGAGGGAACAAATTGGATTTTAAGTGTGTCTTAGAAACCTACAGCTAAGTGTCAACAATAAAAACAATGTTCTCAGATTATTTATACAGAAGAGCCCAAAATGTATTTACATTGACATCTATGCAGTTGCTATAAATGCTAATCTCAGTAACTTTTACATGGTTCCCTCCCTGTCTTATATACACATGCACCTCAAAATGTAGAATTATTGCTCTGCCACAGTTATTTGGACAACCTGTAAGATACCTACCACCATTGTAATACTATTAAGCCATGGCATTTCTTACCAGACTATTTGATTTTTTTTTTTTGACAGACTGATTAGGCAAATAAAAATTGGCACCATTATTTCTAGCAGACATACAGGTGAGAGGAGCTGGGAAAATTAATTGCTGACATGGAGGCTCATATGTGCATTGGAAAAAAGGGGGGAGGTACAAGGAGGACCTTTTGGTTTGTTTGAAAATCATATCAGGGAGTTGAAAAATCAGAAGTTGTCCATCTCCTATTGTCCAAGTCCTTGTTGCCATAAATGTATTGGACGATGCTGGGCACCACAGGTGTGATATACATCAGACCAGATAAGAAATGGAATTTACCATGACATTATAACCAAATGTTATTCTTAACAAAATATAGGATCTAACTGAATTGTCCACTCTAGGGTCCTAGGGAAGATTTTTCCTGTGATCAAAGGAGGAACACAGCCCAAAGCTGTCCCTGAAGTTTTTGTTTTGTTTTTGTCACACACCCCCTCCCCAAGTCAAAGAAAGTGATTTTGCAGGTTGATAATTTTCCTTGTCCGTAGTTGCATGGCTTGAAATTTGGTGCCCAAGACAGTCAGCCATAAGTAGCTTCTCTCAGTTTAAAGATTTTCGCACCAAGTTCATTTTTATGATGCTTTGGTGACTATTTTAGTTGATATTTGACATATATTTTGTCCATTTATCATCTTTGAACACCTTCCCTGATAAGCTTACTTCCCAGCCTCCCTTGCAGCTCAGCAGCAGGCATGTGACCTGGAGTCCACCAGGGAGGTGTACACAAGTGAGACTTCAGGGCAGAAGAAAACACTATGGTAGGCAGGCTGAGTGATGGCCCCCGAAGAGATCAGGTCCTAATACCTGGAACCTGTGAATGTTAACTTATAAGGTAAAGACTTTGCAGATGTGGTTAAATTAAAGGTATTGAGACAGGGAGAGTAACCCACATTATACACACATATACACATACACGGCATTGCATGTCTCCTTAAAAAAGGAGGGCAGAGGGAGATTTGACACATACAAGGAGGAGACGACAATGTGATGACAGACCAGACAGGGATTTGAAGATCCTGGCCTTAAGGACTGGAGTTATGCAGCTAAGCCAAGTAATGCCAGAAGCCAGAAGCTAGAAGAGACAAGGAATGGATTCTCCCCTAGAGCCACCAGCGGGAGCACAGCCCTGCCTGCAGCTTCCTTGATTTCTGCTCAGTGATACTGATTTCTGACTTCTGACCTCCAGAATTGTGAGCAAATAAATTTTAGTTTTAAGCTACTCAGTTTCTGGTAATTTGTTACACACTGGAAATGAACACAAAGTCGAAGAAAGAGGCTCTGCACAGAGCCCACTGTGGTGAGAGTGGTGGCAGATGCACACAGCTGAAGAGGCCGAAATTCCAGAACTACTGCCAAATATGCTATGAGCTGCGGATTCTATGTCCAAAGGGTGTGCTGTGGAGTCCTCTGGTATAATTTATGCACTGCTTTTACTGTGTAGTCTCAGACCCTCTCAACGATTCTGTGAGCTGCCTAATATACTTTCATAAGTTACTTTTCTGCTTAAGCTAGAGTGGGTTCACTTTTTTGCATTTAAGTATCCTAGCTATAACAATAATTAAATTATCATTATCTTAAAAACGTTGGGTCATCCTCACCTACAGCAGATCACATATGGAGCATCCCCTTCTTCCCACACATTTATCCACTTGAAATTCAATTAAACTAAGAAGTGAGGGTAAGCATGGAGTGGAAAAGAAAAGAAGTTGCTATCAGAAGCATATTCAATTCAATTAAAATAAATTGATGGAGTTACTGTGTTCAACCAAAATAACAATTTGCCAAGCCCAATCCCTGTCTTTGAGGAGGCAAAATAGGCACTTTAAAAATTGTAGAATAGTACAAATAAATAATATACAGAAGGAGGACTTCATGGAGGAGATGGCATTTCGCTTGGCACTTAAGTTGACTCTTGGGTTGAGTACAGAGAAAGAGACTCCATGTAAAGAAAACACCCTAAGCAAAGGCCTGAGAGTGGGAGAGTATGGAACATGATTATGGGTCATAAAGTGTTTTTTAAAATCCTACCTATAGGATAAGGAAGGTTGAAGTAGGTTAGGATCTGACTCTGGATGGCTTGAGAGTCAGGTTTTAGAGTTTTCACTTTAGACTGCAGCACAGAAGGTGCGCGAAAGGTTAGGAGAGACGGTGCTGTGCCCAGAACCGTGTTTTAGGAAATTTAATCTGACCACATGTGTCAGATTGATTCGGAGGGACAGCTAGAGGTAGGAGCTCAGTGGGGAGCATGTGACAATTGTTCAGGCAACAACAAGGTAATGACAGTATGAGGGAAAGAAAGGATTTTTTTTTTTTTTTAAGTTTTTGGCCACACCCCACAGCATGTGGGATCTTAGTTCCCCAACCAAGGATCAAACCCGTGCCTCCTGCGTTGGAAGGCACAGTCTTTTAACCACTGGACTGCTGGGGAAGTCCTGGAAAGAAAGGATTTGAGAGGTATTGGTCCAGAAAAAAATAAAAAGGACTTGGTACTATTGGGGGATGTGAGGGACACCATAGAAAGAAAAATCCAAAGTCTGGGTGTTCAGCAAGAAAAATAAATTTGGAGAAATTGGTTTATTAGCGAGATGGAAATTGGTGAGTCTGAATTTTAGTCTTACTGGTTTGGGTGCATCAGGACAGGCAGTGAGTGTGCATATGGAAACATGAGATTAGATTAGAGCTCAGGAGAGAGGTGGAACCTGGAAAAAGTTTTGGGAAAAATCAACATAAAGGTGGTAACCGATATCTGGGAAATAGGTGAGCTTGCCAGTGCTAAAAAAAAAAAAGTGTGGATGGTAAAAAAAAAAAATAAAAAATAGGCAAGCAAAGAGCTGGGAGGAATACCTTCACTTAAGGGTCAGAAAGAGGAAGAAAAGAAAATGTACTAGCCAGGGGTCTTGGGGGCAAAGCAAAGAACCCAACTCTGGCTCACCTAAGCAGAAGAGGAGGGTATCGACAGGACATGGGCTTAGAGAGTGGGAAGGGGAAAACCGGGCCCAGAAAACAATGACCAAATGAGGCCAGCAGCTGTGAGGAGGAACAAGCTCACACAGGCCAAGGAAACGGTTTGGTGACAAAGGGACCGCAGTGCTGTCTGCAGGGCACGCCCCGCAGAGACTTTAGTGCTATTTCCACCTGCAGAAGACATTCTGACTGTCTTGGGCAGAAGCCTCTGACTGGGAAGGTGCAGTCAACCGGGCTAGCCCCCGGGGTGGGGGAGGGGAGGAAGAGGGCAGCGAAGGGGCAGGAAAGGCAGCCGAGGGATCAGGTGTGCAAGTCTCTCTGGAGAGAAGAGCAGTGGTCACGTGATCACCAGAGGCAAACAACCAGGAAGCCAAAGAGGACGCGGGCAAATGGTTCCTGGATCAGCCCATTGCGGTCGCTGGCACCTTCAAGAGGAAACAAGCCAGGCTTGAATAAGAAACGAGCCGCTGAGAGGAGCGACAACATGGAGGCTGTATATAAACTTTTTTTCTAAGTGTGGGAGTAGAAAGAAAGATAGCCAAGAATGGTTATTTTAGAATGAGGGACATTGAGCCTATTTCAGGCCACTGGGCAGGAATCTGTAGAAGGTGACGAAAATTCCAGAAGAAGAAAAGGAGGGAAATAAGATCCTAGAGGATGTGGGAAGGGTTGAGATAAATACCAGCAAGTGGTGGTGGAAGGTGGTGGCTGGAAGAGAGAATGGAAATGGGGACAAGCAAATCTTGGTATGGCTCCTTTAATTCAATGTAACTAATATTTACGATGTGTCTACTATAAGCAAGTACTCTGCTCGGAACTGGGGGTTTACAAATTTGGGTAAGGCAAGCCGTGACCTCAATGAGCTGAGGAGCAAGCCACATTAGACAACCTGTAATGTTCATTCAACCTTAAATGTGCTATAACTTTGACATTTTTAACTGAAGATATCAATAAAAACAAATTAGAATTTAATAAGGTCAAACAAGATACAAATTGCTGTAGGAGTTCAGGGCAGGAAGCAGGCACCTGCAGCTGGAAAGGTTTCCAGGAGGAAGCTGGCTAAAGGATAAATACACACAGTGGGGATGATGAGCATTTGGAGGGTTTGCCAGAGAAAACAAAAGGTATAAACAAGAGCACACACACAAAAATTGGATGTTAGAGAAGATATGCATTAATTATGAGGCTTCCCAGCATTTGAATCTCTTGTCTGAGGTTCCTCTGAATTATGAGGCAGAGAGCTATCACTCTAAAAGCTGAAAGGTCAGATCCTCAATTGCCCTGCCACCTCTAAGTCCAGGACAGAGGCGCACGGGTTAGATTCATCAATTAGGCACACCCACCACTGACTGTAACAGTGGATGTCACTGCAGTGGTTCTGTGACATGATTTTATCCATGGTTTCCCATCTACTGCCTAGATTCATTTTCAGAGCCGGTTTTCCAGCCCTCCCAGCAATTCCACACGCTCTCTGAATCCATTCAATAAATTTCTTTTCTTTTTAAATCGGCTATATTTTCTTTATCTTGCTTGCAACTAAGAATCCTGACAGATAATGATAATGATAATGGTCATTAATGATGATAATCCTGACCAATCCTGACCAATACTGATGTGGAAAAGCTCATAATCCAGCTTAAATGAAGAACTGGGGGGATCCATTAGCCAAGGCTTGTCAGGAAAACAAAAAGCTCTCTAAACACATCAAGTTAAAGGGGATTTAACACAGAAAATTAGAGGATTACTCGGTCTCTAGAAGGTCCAGGGAAAAGGTCAGAGCAAAGGTCAGAGAAGCCACTGCTGGAATTCAAGGAATTTAGAAATGCATACATTGTAGAAACCACTATTGAGGATCTCAGCCCTCTGCAGCAGCAAAGTAGGTGATTCTCAGGAGGAAGCCTGGAAATCTTGGCATGTCTGCCCAGATGTCTGCCATCCACAGATGCTCATGCACTTGCGCATACCTGCAGCTGGAAAACAATGGTTCTCCTCTTCCACCTCGCAGATCTCATGGGTTCAAATGTTGCTAGGACCAATTACTTAGCTGTATGACCTAGGGCAAGTCACTTAAACTCTGAAAGTCTCTGATTATTACCTTAAATCAGGGGTAATCACAACTTCTCAGAGTTATATGAAAAGTGCTCAGTTAGCACAGTTTGGCATGCAGTGAGTGTGTATTAAATGTAACCTGTTACTGCTTAGGCCTTGAACCTCCATGATCTGGCTGCCACCTCTTCTAGTATTGACACTGACCCCATCAAGGCCCCCAGTGACCGAGTTGTTAAAGGTGATAAACATTTTTCCATTTATTAGAAGACAGCATTTTATTTAATTTCTTCAAGGTATTCCACACTGTGGACCCCTCTCTCTTAATTAAAACCCAATCTCCAAAGTGGGGCATACAAGATGATTCACTTGGGTGGGAAAAGAAAATCTTGCAACTTCCATTGATTGTAACAGGCACCATTATTTTATGTATCAGTAAGAAGGAAAAATCATGCCAATTAAATGCGATACAGCTTTCTTGTCATTTACACATTTAGTTAATACTTTTTACAAGAACTCTTTTAGCTTTATGTAAACTTATATATTTACTTAAACTTACAAATATTGGTGGTATGATTCGTTGTGACTAAATTCATATATGTGTGGACACTGATGCCGTTTCAGCTCCCTGACAGACAGACATAAAATGGGAAAAATAAACATCTTTTACTAAATAAAATATATTTAGTTTATACCTAAAACTTAGAGAAATTAAGTTTTACTAATAGTTACTTATGGATTGATAATGTTATATGTATATAATTCATAAGTAAATATATATATATGGGTATTGTTCGAAAAAGCTATCTATTGGATACACAATTTTTAAAGTTTGCAGACCACTGATTTAAGCCATCTCCAGTAAGTAATAGTTTCACGGTTTTCTTCCTCCACCTTTTCTTTCTGACTGTCTTCATGCCTCCTCTCTCCCCTTCCTCCCTCTTTTCCCCTCCATATTAGTATTCCCTAGAATTCTTTCATTGTTTAGACAGTCCTATAACTTCATCTGATGATTCTCAAATCTCTGTCTCCAACACAGATCCCTCCTGAATTCCAGACTCAGTGAATTTCTCCACATCCAGACCATTAATACCTCAAGTTCACCAAATCTAAAACAGAATTTGTCTTCCGCTTAAAACCTCCCCCTCCTCCAGTCTCCCTTATCACAGTAAATGGTACCATCATTTGAGTTGCCCACTTTAGAAGCTTGGAATTTATTCAATTCCCACTTTCCACTTTCAGATACCAAACCTTCCAAATAGCTCTGGAATATGTCACCTGCTCTCCTTCTCCACTGTTACTGTTCTAATTTAGGCCCTGGCTGCAATAGAAACTAGGTTATGTTAAAGGCCAATAGGTCCATCCACAATGTAAAATTAAAATGAAAAAATAATTTCCATCATTAGTTTATCATGCTAGAGTTACCGAGATCATCAAAATGATCCAAAACCAAGACATCTGCTGCTAAAGGGTGTATGCCAGGACTCAACACAATATTGTTTTAAGCCAATAATTAACTGGGATGTTGAATTGATTTTTTATCCCATAATTTGGTGTCTAGTGACTTAAGTATCTGGCTGCTAGAGAAAATCCTATTTTTATTTGGCAAACGATTTTAGACTGGATTGATTAGCCATGAAATGAATGCAAGTGATTTGCACAGCTTAAATATGCACCTAATAGTTTAAATATGAGATGATCTTGACAGCTTTCCAAATAGTGCTGATATTCTAACAGAGCTATTCACTAACATATACCAATATACTCCTTACATAATACCATTACCATCCCATGTTTTCTTTATATCTCCAGAATTTCCCATTTTCATCTTGACTAAACTCCTAAATTCTTCATTCTAACACCTTTCAGCGATGATGGACTGTGGCAAATACAAGACAAGCTACACAGACGATTGCAGCTTTATGGCTGACTTCATTCTCCTCTTCCAATATTTACAAGTTAAATGCAGACAAGTTTGGTTGCAAAGTACAAAACCCACGACCACAGTATACAGTCTGAAGAGAAATGCAAAGAATCTCAACTGTACTTGGATTGAGAGTCATCAAAGTAAGTTTCGTCAAAATAATTGGGAAACCTAATTGTATAATACTATAACAATTATATCTCTCACCCTTTCAATAACAGCTTATAATATTCAATGTCCCTGAGGAGACCTTGAAGATGGCAGAGGAGTAAGACGTGGAGATCACCTTCCTCCCCACAATTATATCAAAAATACATCTACATGTGGAACAATTCCTACAGAACATCTACTAAATGCTGGCAGAAAACCTCAGACTTCCCAAAAGGCAAGAAACTCCCCACGTACCTGGCCATGTGGCTGACAGGGTCTTGGTGCTCCGGCCACGTGTCAGGCCTAAGCCTCTGACGTGGGAGAGCCGGGTTCAGGACATTGGACCACCAGAGACCTCCCGGCCCCACATAATATCAATCGGTGAGAGCTCTCCCAGAGATCTCCATCTCAACGCAAAGACCCAGGTCGACTCAACGACCAGTAAGCTCCAGTGCTCAACACCCCATGCCAAAAACTATCAATTGGATACACAATTTTTAAAGTTTGGAGCCCACTGATTTAAACCATCTCCAATAAGTAATAGTTTATTACAATAAGTAACTAGCAAGACAGAAACACAACCCCACCTATTAGCAGAGAGGCTGCCTAAAATCATAGTAAGTTTACAGACGCCCCAAAACACACCAATGGACACAGTCCTGCCCATCAGAAAGACAAGTTCCAAACTCATCCACCAGAAAACAGGCACCAGTCCCCTCCACGAGGAAGCCTACACAACCCACTGAACCAGCCTTACCCTCTGGGGCCAGGCACCAAAAACAATGGGAACTACGAACCTACAGCCAGAGAAAAGGAGATCCCAAACACAGTAAGTTATACAACATGAGAAGACAGAGAAATACGCAGCAGATGAAAGAGCAAGGTAAAAACCCACCAGACCAAACAAATGAAGAGGGAATAAGTAGTCTACTTGAAAAAGAATTCAGAGTAATGATAGTAAAGATGATCCAAAATCTTGGAAATAAAATGGAGAAAATACAAGAAATGTTTAACAAGGACCTAGAAAAACTAAAGAGCAAACAAACAATGATGAACAGCACAATAAATGAAATTAAAAATTCTCTAGAAGGAATCAATAGCATAATAACTGAGGCAGAAGAACAGATAAGTGACCTGGAAGATAAAATATTGGAAATAACGACCACAGAGCAGAATAGAGAAAAAAGAATGAAAAGAATTGAAGACAGTCTCAGAGACCTCTGGGACATTAAACGCACCAACATTCGAACTATAGGGGTCCCAGAAGAGGAGGAGAAAAAGAAAGGGTCTGAGAAAATATTTGAAGAGATTATAGTTGAAAACTTCCTTAATATGGAAAGGAAATAGTCAATCAAGTCCAGGAACTACACAGAGTCCCATACAGCATAAATCCAAGGAGAAACACCCCAAGACACATATTAATCAAACTATCAAAAATTAAATACAAAGGAAAAAATATTAAAATCAGCAAGGGAAAAACAACAAATAACATACAAGGGAATCCCCATAAGGTTAACAGCTGATCTTTTAGCAGAAACTCTACAAGCCAGAAAGGAGTGACAGGACATATTTAAACTGATGAAAGGGAAAAACCTACAACCAAGATTACTCTACCCAGCAAGGATCTCATTCAGATTCCACAGAGAAATTATAACCTTTACACACAAGCAAAAGCTAAGAGAATTCAGTACCACCAAACCAGCTTTACAACAAATGCTAAAGGAACTTCTCTAGGCAGGAAACACAAGAGAAGCAAAAGATCTACAATAACAAACCCAAAACAATTAAGGAAATGGTAATAGGAACATACATATTGATAATTACCTTAAATGTAAATGGATTAAATGCTCCAACCAAAAGACATAGACTGGCTGAAGGGGTACAAAAACAAGACCCATATATATGCTGTCTACAAGAGACCCACTTCAGACCTAGGGACACATACAGACTGAAAGTGAGGGGATGGAAAAAGATATTCCATGCAAATGGAAATCGAAAGAAAGCTGGAGTAGCAATTCTCATATCAGACAAAATAGACTTTAAAATAAAGACTATTGCAAGAGACAAAGAAGGACACTACATGATGATCAAGAGATCAATGCAAGAAGACGATACAATAATTGTAAATATTTATGCACCCAACATAGGAGCACCTCAATACATAAGGTAAATGCTAAGAGCCATAAAAGGGGAAATCGACAGTAACACAATAAGAGTAGGGGACCTTAACACCACACTTTCACCAATGGACACATCAACCAAAATGAAAATAAATAAGGAAACACAAGCTTTAAATGACACATTAAACAAGATAGACTTAGGACATTCCATCCAAAAACTACAGAATACACTTTCTTCTCAAGTGCTCATGGAACATTCTCCAGGATAGATCATATCACGGGTCACAAATCAAGCCTTGGTAAACTTAAGAAAATTAAAATAGTATCAAGTATCTTTTCTGACCACAACGCTATAAGACTAGATATCAATTACAGGAAAAAGACTGTAAAAAAATACAAACACATGGAAGCTAAACAATACACTACTAAATCAAGATATCACTGTAGAAATCAAATAAGAAATAAAAAAATACCTAGAAGCAAATGATAATAAAAACATGACGACCCAAAACCTATGGGATGCAGCAAAAGTAGTTCTAAGAGGGAAGTTTATAGCAATACAATATCCTACCTCTAGGAACAAGAAAAATCTCAAATAAACTACCTAAACTTTCACCTAAAGCAATTAGAGAAAGAAGGACAAAAAAAACCCCAGAGTTAGGAGAAGGAAAGAAATCATAAAAATCAGATCAGAAATAAATGAAAAAGAAATGAAGTAAATGTAGGCAAAGATCAATAAAACTAAACACTGGTTCTTTGAGAAGGTAACCAAGATTGATAAACTATTAGCCGGACTCATCAAAAAAAAAGGGAAAAGACTCAAATCAATACAATTAGAAATGAAAAAGGAGAAGTAACAAGTGACACTGCAGAAATACAAAGGATCATGAGAGATGACTACAAGCAACTATATGCCAATTAAAGGGACAACCTTGAAGAAATGGACAAATTCTTAGAAAAGCACAACCTTCAGAGACTGAACCAGGAAAAAATAGAAAATATGAACAGACCAATCACAAGCACTGAAATTGAAACTGTGATTAAAATCTTCCAACAAACAAAAGCCCAGGACCAGATGGATTCACAGGCGAATTCTATCAAACATTTAGAGAAGAGCTAACACCTATCCTTCCCAAACCCTTCCAAAATATAGCAGAGGGAGGAACACTCCCAAACTCATTCTACAAGGCCACCATCACCCTGATACCAAAACCAGACAAAGATGTTACAAAAAAAAGAAAACTATCACTGATGAACATAGATGCAAAAATCCTCAACAAAACACTAGCAAACAGAATCCAACAGCACATTAAAAGGATCATACACCATGATCAAGTGGGGTTTATCCCAGGAATGCAAGGAATCTTCAATATATGCAAATCAATCAATGTGATACACCATATTAACAAACTGAAGGATTAAAAACCATATGATAATCTCAATAGATGCAGAAAAATCTTTCGACAGAATTCAACACCCATTTATGACAAAAACTCTCCAGGAAGTAGGCACAGAGGGAACTTACCTCAACATAATAAAGGCCATATACGACAAACTCACAGCCAACATGGTTCTCAATGGTGAAAAACTGGAACCATTTCCACTAAGATCAGGAAAAAGAAAAGGTTGCCCAGTCTCACCACTATTATTCAACATAGTTTTGGAAGTTTTAGCCACAGCAATCAGAAAAAAAGAAAAAAATAATAAAAGGAAAAAGAAATAAAAGGAATCCAAATCGGCAAAGAAGTAAAACTGTCACTGTTTGCAGATGACATGATACTATACATAGAGAATCCTAAAGGTGCCACCAGAAAACTACTAGACCTAATCAATGAACTTGGTAAAGTAGCAGGATACAAAATTAATGCACAGAAATCTCTTGCATTCTTATACACTAATGATGGAAAAGTCTGAAAGAGAAGTTAAGGAAACACTCCCATTTACCTTTGCAACAAAAAGAATAAAATACCTAGGAATAAACCTACCTAAGGAGACAAAAGACCTGTACACAGAAAACTGTAAGACACTGATGAAAGAAAGATGATACAAATAGATGGAGAGATATACCATGTTCTTGGATTGGCAGAATCAACATTGTGAAAATGACTCTACTACCCAAAGCAATCTACAGATTCAGTGCAATCCCTATCAAACTACCACTGGCATTTTTCACAGGAGTAGAACAAAGAATTTCATAATTTGTATGGAAACACAAAAGACCCCGAATAGCAAAAACAATGTTGAGAAAGAAAAACGGAGCTGGAGGAATAAGGCTTCCTGACTTCATACTTTACTACAAAGCTACAGTAATCAAGATAGTATGGTACTGGCACAGAAACAGAAATGTAGATCAATGGAACAGGATAGAAAGCCCAGAGATATACCCATGCACATATGGTCACCTTATCTTTGATAAAGGAGGCAAGAATATACAATGGAGAAAAGACAGCCTCTTCAATAAGTGGTGCTGGGAAAACTGGACAGCTACATGTAAAAAAATGAAATTAGATCACTCCATAACACCATACACAGAAATAAACTCAAGATGGATTAAAGACCTAAGTGTAAGACCAGACACTATAAAACTCTTAGAGGAAAACATAAGCAGAACACTCTATGATATACATCACAGCAAGATCCTTTTTGACCCACCTCCTAGAGAAAGGGAAATAAAAACAAAAATAAACAAATGGGACCTAATGAAACAGAGGCTTTGCACAGCAAAGGAAACCATAAACAAGACGAAAAAACAACTCTCAGAATGGGAGAAAATATTTGCAAACGAAGCAACTGACAAAGGATTAATCTCAAAAATATACAAGCAGCTCATGCAGCTCAATATCAAAAAAAACAGACAATCCAATCCAAAAATGGGCAGAAGACCTAAATAGACATTTCTCCAAAGAAGATATACAGATTGCCAACAAACACATGAAAGGATGCTCCACATCACTAATCATTGGAGAAACGCAAGTCAAAACTACAATGAGGTATCACCTCACACCAGTCAGAATCGCCATCATCAGAAAATCTACAAACAATAAATGCTGGAGAGGGTATGGAGAAAAGGGAACCCTCTTGCACGTTGGTTGGAATGTAAATTGATACAGCCACTATGGAGAACAGTATGGAGGTTCCTTAAAAAACTAAAAATAGAACTACCATATGACCCAGCAATCCCACTACTGGGCATATACCCTGAGAAAACCATAATTCAAAAAGAGTCATGTACCAAAATGTTCATTGCAGCACTATTTACAATAGCTCGGACATGGAAGCAACCTAAGTCTCCATCGACAGATGAATGCATAAAGAAGATGTGATACATATATACAATGTAATATTACTCAGCATATTAAAAAGAAATGAAATTGAGTTATTTGTAGTGAGGTGGATGGACCTAGAGTCTGTGAAACAGAGTGAAGTAAGTCAGAGAAAAACAAATACCGTATGTTAACACATATATATGAAATCTAAAAAAAAAAAAGGTTCTGAAGAACCTAGAGGCAGGAAAGGAATAAAGACACAGATGTAGAGAATGGACTTGAGGACACGGGGAGGGGGAAGGGTAAACTGAGACGAAGTGAGAGAGTGGCATTGACATATATACACCAAATGTAAAACAGATAGCTAGTGGGAAGCAGCCACATAGCACAGGGAGATTAGCTCGGTGGTTTGTGACCACCTAGAGGGGTGGGATGGGGGGGTGGGAGGGAGAAGCAAGAGGGAGGGGTATGGGGATATATGTGTATGAATAGCTGATTGACTTTGTTATACAGCAGCAACTAACACAACAATGTAAAGTAATTATACTCCAATAAAGAGGTTAAAAAAATATTCTATACCCCTGCATGATCTCCCTTATCACTCATCTCCTCTCATTGTAACTGTCCTAGTTAACACTCTCGTTTCTCTTGCTGGACTTTCCTAACAGCTCTCCCAGTCTTACCAACTTTAAATGTATCCACAGCTGGCAGAGCCATCTTGTCACCTTTTTAAAATGTAAATCTGGTTATATGTTTTGTTCTTGTTGTTTTGGTCAAACCCTTTCAATGGTGTGCAGTACGCAGGATAAAGTCCAAGCTCCTAAGTGTTGCACATAGAACCTTTTCTTGACATGGCTCCACCTTACCATCCAGCATCACCTGTGGCCACTTCTGCACCGACAGACCTTGCTCCGCTTCTAGGTATCCACTCAAGCTCCCAAATGCTCTGCACTGTGTCATGTCTTTATGACACTGCATATACAAGTCTCAGTACTAGTAAGTCCTTCACCCCTCTCCCATATAACAACCTCTTTCAGCTCCCAGAACCTCCTACTCTGGAAAATCTTTCGCTACTTATCTAAGCAAAATTAACTGGTCCCTCTTTTAAGCCAGGACCCTGGTGTTAATGTGTCTCTACTGTTGCACTGAATCCTCCTAAATCATAAATGCTTCTTCACATGTCTCATTTTCCATTAGGCTCAGAGCTACTTGAAGAGAAGGACTGTATCTTGTCTATTTTTATATCTCCAACACTGACTTGAGTAGCTAACAGTAATAATAAACATTAGTGATTACACACTAGAACTGTCTCAGGTGCTAATCTAACTGCTTCCCTCATGTAATTCTTACAATACCTTTATGAGTTAGGTAATATTATTAGCCCCATTTTATAGATAAGAAAAGTAAAGCACAAAGTAGGTGCTTAATAATGTTAATGAATATTGTTGCTTTTTAAAAAATTTAATGTATTCATATCATCATTACTCCTGAGAGCTCCCAGATACTATTACAACATGAAGTGGGTACCTTGGCGCAGCAGGGTAGATGCAGTGGCATGAGGATAGCTATTTGATTTGGGAAGACCTAGATTATCTGCCATTCTGAATTCAACTCCACATGTAATGGGCTTCAAGATTAACTGCTTTGTTTCTGTTTTTGTTTTTGTTTTCACATGCTATACTGGCTTTGTAAATCATTTTCCCCTTCCCTAATCTTGTCTGTACCTAAACAACATGAATCATTGGCATTGGTATTTCCTGTCTATTCCCTTAAAATGTCCAATACAGAGATAAGGTTGCCAGGCCTGGGAAGAAAAAAATGCCCACCTCAATACCACTGACTGAGCAGTTCTTGTGCTAATTTAATATTTATCTGGTTTGAGTCCTTCTCTCCAGCAAGTCTCACTATTAAGATGGATTTGAGAGTTATCCTAGATTGCAAGAAACAGTTGTTCTGTGAAACTACAGTTTTGCAATTCTTCAGCTACATCACTGCACATGAGCACATGAACTTAGATTGTTAACCAATACTGGTTATTTCCAGAAAACATTTTCATTTTAACAACTCCAATATGCTGAACTCAAATGCATAATAAATGGGGGGGGGGATGGTGGCTGGGTGGAAGATGAGAGGCTGAGATATTTGTCCAAGGATTGGTGCCAAATCACACAGTTTGTAGCAACTACCTACTGCCCACCATGAAGCTGGCTCTGCCAGTGAGGTAGAGAAGTGTTACAAAAACACCTTCAGTTTCTAGACTAATTCATCAGAGATGCCCACCACCCATACTGAAAATCACAGAAGGATAAGTTCAGTAACAATCTAGTTAGTCCCTCCAGGTGGAATCCACACCTCACCTGACATAGGTGAGGAAAAGGGAAAACAGAAGCAGAATAATAAAGTAGTTGAACCCAAGGATTTGACTATCTTGTTCTTCTGTTGTGGGAGTCATGCCTGTTGTCTTTACTTTACACTTAAGGTATTCTGTCATTACAAAAAGCAGTGATGGGGGAGTTCCCTGGTGGTCCAGTGGTTAGGATTTGGTGCTCTCACTGCAGAGGCCTGGGTTCAATCCCTGGTTATGGAACTGAGATCCCGCAAACTGAGCAACATGGCCAAAAATTTTTTAATTCCTTAAGTTTTAAAAAAAGCAGTGATCGAATAATAAAAGACTACTTCCCCAGGAGAATGAGAGAGTTCAGCTGAGTGAAACCATGGCACATGCCCACAAACAAAGAATTCTGTACACTTTTACTTCTACTCTTTTCAACTCTTTCTACTGCTTCTTGCTCCTGGATCCTGCTGCCTCATGAATTCTTGCTAACTCTTTGTATTTGTCATCCCGAGATCCATAAGAGAGAGGATGTGATTAGTTCCATGAATCACAATAGTCCCTGCTGAGCAACCTCTAATGCCAGGCCTGTAGAACACAACTAACGGTGCTCTGTGCAGATCCCCTCTGGTGGTTGTGCTATGTCAATGCACTTCAGTCTTGCAGTGCTTTCACTCCCAGCAGCCAGCACCTGCATCTCTTTGTCAGGGGGCTGCCCTCAGGTTGCATAAGGCCCAGCTTTTTCTGCATGCACAGAGAGCAGACAGTGCCTGGGAATTGATATCCCCACCCCAGCCTCAGCTTTTGGCCAAAGACTGATGAGTATGGGAGTATAAATGCCCCAGGTCTCTCACCCCTGATGGGATTGTCTGTGATGAGACCCACATGTCTCCAAACCTCTCTACAGAACAGTTACAAAGTTACTTTCTGTGGGGCTTTGCTTGACATCCCACCCTTGTTTGTCTTACTTTTATCCTTGTCCCAGGTCCACAATGCTCTAGATTTTTCTGGGAATACTTCCTATCTCAAGAGTCCTGTGACAGTGAGACAAACTCTACATTCTATTTGAAGATTCTTTTCAGGAGGGCACTTTCACACAATTATCCCAGGGTCTGCTTTTGAGGAACCCATCTCAGAAAAGGCCATTTCATTTTTTTTCTTGAGAGTTTTCAATCTGCCCTTCTTAACAGCCTACCTTATGGATTTTGGTTTATGTTCATAGAAAAGAATATTTCATACTCTGTTAAGCCATGTAGAAACTGGCTCTCTTTGAGGCAGAAGCCCATCTTTGATCTAATCAGCTGTGATTGGAGCTGCAGGGTCATGTGGAACAGAGAGCATCGTAATCTGTGCATACCCTTTATCAAAGGCTTTGGCCATAGGCCTTGGCAGCCTCTCTGAGTAAGAGAAACAGAATCTCAGAGCCAGAGAGCTTCCCTGAGAACATATTCATATTTATTTGGATAATGCCTGCTGGGCATAAATATGGCAAGGGGATAACAAGTAAAGGCAATAATTGCGAACTGTGTATGTCAAATTGAAGAAACCAAAATGCTCTCTGTAGTGGAAATGATGAAAAAGTGTGGAAATGATAATGTGTCATTTGTAATCATAAAGCAGTACCTTAAAATATGAAAGACAAAGATGTAATAAACAAACTTGGGAGTATAGTATCAAGAGGGAAAGCACACCTACAGGTATGCACGTGCACATGCACATGCACGTGCACACACACACATCAACTCTTTTCACTAAGAGCAATGTGAGGTTGAACCATGTTTAAGAACCTTAACAGTATCTCCTTAGTTTTCCATTAATTCACTCATAGGGGAAGTCTGACCACCCATGGGGCAGAAACTGTTTACAGCTATTTACAAGATAGCAAGGGTATACATTTATTTATGGTTGTATTCTGCTTTTAATTTTTGAATTGTTAGGTATCTATCTTTCATTCTGTAAATTGCATACAGAAACATGGTAGGTGATTTACAGATTAAATCATTTAACTGTAAGAATAATAAAACACTAAAAAAATCCTTTAGACTTGATAACTACTTACCTTAACTCACACACAGACATCACAATACAGCAGTAACACTATAAAACAGCCATGAAATGAAAGAAATCACAAACACACAAGGTACTTTTGAAGGAAATGAGAAGAGAAAGGTCCACAAATATTCCACCCCCCCAAAAAAAAATTCTACCCAAATTTGTTTGTGATGACCTCATACAGCACAATCGTCCAAACTCTACCCACAAAAGGGAGGAAAAAAACCCCAGTGTCCTTTATGGAACAAGCAAAGGTTTTAATTTTTATTCTTGAATTATCATCCATTGTTGTTGCCTGACAGGATTTTTTTCTTTGCATTAAAAGGAAAAGATTTACATATTTGACTAAGTTAAAGTTTAAAACGTCTGGAAGATAAAGGAAAAAGATATACATCAAATTTGTAAAAGATATATGTAATACATATAACTGAAAAAGGTTTGGTATCCAGAATATACAAAGAACTTCTAAAAACCAATAAGAAAAATACAAACAAATCAGTAGAAAGACAGCAAAACAATGACTATCAACACACAAAGGAAGAAGATCAAAAGGCAATAAACACAGAATGCTCAATCGCTGACGACAATATAAAGCAGTGGAAACTGAGAGTTCACATTGGTGAACTGAGAGTTCAATTGCTCACCATTTTGGTGAACAATTGGCGACATTAAAACAAGTTGAATACACATACCTTAATTTCTAGCAATTTCCCTCCTAGCTGTATATTTTAGAAAAAGTTTCATTCATGTACCGAAGGAGTCACACGGCCACCAGTTTCTTCATCATGTGTTCACCAAATATTAATTTATCTCCACTGTTTTCTTTGGTGTGGAGCTTCTCTAGTCCTCATCCATCTTTTGATATGAAGGCAATGCAGTGCAGAAGGTGTGAGAGGAAAGAGTCTGAACCCTCCAGGTTGCTCTGCACATAAGTATTACAGTTAAGAAAGATGCTTTGTTTCTCACACCATATACAAAAAATAAGCTCAAAGTGGCTTAAAGATCTAAATGTAAGACCTGAAACCAAAAACTCCGAGAAGAGAACATAGGCAGGACACTCTTTGACATAAATCATAGCAATATTTTTTTGGATCTGCCTCCTAAGGTAAAAGAAACAAAAGCAAAAATAAACAAATGGGGGCTTCCCTGGTGGCGCAGTGGTTGAGAGTCCACCTGCTGATGCAGGGGATGCGGGTTCGTGCCCCGGTCCGGGAAGATCCCACATGCCGTGGAGCGGCTGGGCCCGTGAGCCATGGCCATTGAGCCTGCGCGTCCGGAGCCTGTGCTCCGCAACGGGATAGGCCACAACAGTGAGAGGCCCACGTACCGCAAAAATAAATAAATAAATAAACAAATGGGACTTAACTGAACTCAAAAGCTTTTGCACAGCCCAGGAAACCATCAACAAAACAACCTACTGAATGCGAGAAATATTTGAAAATGATATGACCAATAAGGGGTTAATATCCAAAATATATAAACGGCTCATACAACTCAATATAAAAAAAAACAGCCTGATTAAAAAGATGGGCCAAAGACCTAAATAGATATTTTTCCAAAGAAGACATACAGATGGTTAATAGGCACATGAAAAGCGCTCAGCATCGCCAACTATTAGAGGAATGCAAATCAAAACCACAATGAGATATCACCTCACACCTGTCAAAATGGCTATCATCAAAAGATCTACAAATATATTACAAATATTGTCAAGGAGGTGGAGAAAAGGGAACACCTGTACACTGTTGGTGGGAATGTAAACTGGTGCAGCCACAATGGAAAACAAAGACTAAAAACTAAAAAGACTTCCAAAGACTAAAAACAGAACTACCATATCATCCAGCAATTCTGCTCTTGGGTATATAGCTCAAAAATTCCAAAAACAAAAACAGTAACTCGAAAAGACACATGCACCACAATGTTCATAGCAGCTTTGTTTACAACAGCCAAGGCATGGAGGTAACCCAAGTGTCCATCAACAGATGAATGGATAAAGATGTGGTATATATATACAATGGAATAGTACTCAGCCATAAAAAAGAATGAAATTCTGCTATTTGCAATAATGTGGTTGGACCTAGAGAGTATTATGCTTTGTGAAATAAGTCAGACAGAGAAAGACTAATACTGTATGTTATCACCTATATGTGGAATCTAAAAATAAGACAAACAAATGTACATAATGAAACAGAAAAAAAAATAATAAAAAGCTTTGCAGTGGCTCTTTCCTGACTTTGAGTCATAGCTCTGCCATTTGCTAACCATCTGGCTTTTGGCAAATTTTCAAGCTAAGTCTCAATTTCCTCATCTGTTAAGAAGGGCTAATAAAATCCACCTCAAAACTAAGAAACTAACATTGGTGCAATACGGATAACTAAACTACAGACTTTATTTAGATTTCCCCAGTTTCTTCACTAATATCCTTTTCCCAAAATCCAATCCAGGACATCACATTATATTTAGTTGTCCTATCTCCTTAGTCTCCTCCTCTCTGAGAAAATTCCTCAATCATTCTCTATCTTTCATGACCTAGGCACTTTTGAAGACTAATGGTCAAGTATTTTGCAGAATATCCCTCAACATGGGTTTTCCTGATGTCTTCACATGATTAGACTAAAGTTATGGATTTTGAAAAAAAAATACCACAAAACTGATGAGTCATTCATTACATCATACAGAAGGTACATGATATCAACATGCCTTATTTCTGGTGATATTTGTTTACCTACGTTTTTTATTTTGTGGTAATTCATTAAGTTGTATACTAAGTCATTGCATTTAATATATATATGTATTTGAATATATATTCTTAAGTTGAAGTATAACTCTATATGTGTTATATATCACACATATATGTTATATAACAAAACATATATAAACAAGTTAAATGTTTTTAAAGCTTAAAAATATAAACCAAAGAATAGGAAAAGATATTTGTAATATTTATAATTGAGAAAGGACTAATTTCCAAAATATGCAAAGAGTTTCTACAAACCAATAATAAAAAGGTAGACAACTAATTTTTTTTCAATGGGCAAAACACTTGAACACATATTTCACAAAAGGGAATATCCAATCAGCCAATTAACACATGGAAGGGTGCACAATCTCATTAGCCATCACAGAAAAGCAAATTAAAATCACAATAAGATACTACCACACATAAACCAAACTGGCAAAACTTAAAAGTCAGAAAATGTGTTGGTTTGATTGCAGAGCTACTAAACTCTTCTACACTGCTGGTGAGAGAGTAAATTGGCAAAAGAACTTTGGAAAATAGTGTGACATCATCTGTTAAAATTTGATATATTCAAACCCTGTGACAAAGCAATTCCACTTTTGCAATATTCTCAAAACAAACACCTGCACTTGTACATCAGAATATTTGTACAACAATGCTCAAAGTGCCTTATTTCTATTTGCCAGAAACTGGAAACATCATCAAATGGATAAACAAACTGTGGTATATTCATCCAATGGGATATACACAACAATGAAAATGTTAAAAAAGCACAGCTACACACAACAATGTGAATAAATTTTACAAATACAGTATTGAGCGAAAGAAATCAGATATAAAACCATACATAGATCATGAACCCATCCATATGTAGTTCAAAAACAGGCAACACCTAAGGGGTCTATTTGTAAGAGTTCCAACTATAAAGTAAATCAAGGACATTATTACCATGAAAATGCAAATAGTGGCTACCTCTAGAGAGGAGGGAAGGGTATGTGATAAAAAAAAAGCTTCTGGAGTACTGGAAATATTATATACTTTTTGCCTAAGTGGTGGTTACATGGATATTCACTTTGTAATTGATTATACTGTACATTGATGCTCTACATACTGTTTCATATATGTTATGTTTCAAAATAAAATATAACAAAACAACTGTGCCATCAGTGATGTAACAGCATTACTGGGGAAAAGACATACATATATGGAAAAATTATTGAAACAATACAAAACATATGATCAAATGCCAAAGATAAGAGGTATTGCTATAAGAGGTCAAAGAGAATAGGCTTTGAAGGATCAAACTTCGCACAAAAGAGAAAGGACAGTCCAGGTTGGCGGAACATGAACAAAAGTTGCATATTCAAATTTCCAGTGGTTAGTATGGAAAAGTAATGAATGATAAAGTTGAATAGGTAGCATTGGATCAGTTTAGTAAGCCCCCTCTAGTTGATAACATGCACATCTGTGTTAATGAAGACATGAAATATTAATAGCTACTATTTATTGGTTGCTTATTTTGTGCTAGGCAACTTAAGGCTTGCAATAATCTTATGACTATCATTATCTATTCTTTTTTCAAATGAGGAAACTGAGGCTCAAGTTAAGAACAGTGGGCCCTCTGCACCCATGGGTTCTGCATCCAAGGATTCAACCAACCACGAATCGAAAATATTCGGAAAAAATTCCATAAATTTCCAAAAAGCAAAACTTGAATTCATCACATACTCCAGCAACTATTTACATAGCATTTACATTGTATTAGGTATTATAAGTAATCTAGAGATTATTTAAAGTATACAGGAGGATATGCATAGGTTATATGCAAATATTACACCATTTTATATTAGGAGTTTGAGCATCCATGGATTTGGGTATTCAAGGGGGGTTCTGGACCCAATCCCCTGCAGATACCAAGGGAAGACTGTATCTTGCCTAAGGACACAGCTACGAGTAGTGGGGTGAGGACTCATGTCCACATGTTTTGAGTTTAAAGCCCATGATGGCAATAAGGACCAACCTATCAGGAATGAATACTCCTAGTAAGTAGTTGTCTCTAAATACCGTTTCCTACTTAAGGAAGCAAAGATCTTTAGAGAAGTGGATGATTCTAGCTCTGAAACCGGACATGTACAGGTTAAAGCTGAAACATCTTGTCATTCCAGATCACAAGGAAACTATGAAACTCCTACAGCCATGACTCTGCTGGCCAAAGTGGAATGTCAATAAATATGATAACTACAAGGGATTAAAACACATAAAATATGACTAAATGATTTTTAAAAAACTAAAAGCTCATTGGTCCCCTTTGGAGGATGCTAGGGAACCACCTCCTTATTTTTAAAACTGATAAATAAAGGGAAAGAATCAAGCATTTTCCTGCCTTTCCTATATGATTTGTAGCTCTAGGTAACCAAATAGTTGATAAGGGAAAGCTTCTCTTTAAAGAAGCATCCAGCTAATAAGTGAAGGAAAAATGGTAGAATTAGAACATCTCCCTTTTCTAATTCTTAATAAACTAAAGGTTCCAGGTAATGATCATCAGTGGCTGATAACATCACCAAACAACAAGAAAAAATATGACATTTTGTGCTCCCTGACGGAAAAGTACCACACATAGGAAATAGTACTGTCAAGAATAAGTTGAATCTGAATCTTATAAATCCTACTACTAATTTACAGGAAATATGAGGGATAATGGAACATGTTAAACAACACAACACTGATGCAATAATAAAAGTTCAGACTGTGAGAAATTCTACAAATGAGCTGGCTCTTCCTCACACAAGTACAAGGGGAAAAGAATGGAAAGACAGGGTGCCCAGAGATTAAGAGATAATTTAAGAGCTATATCAACTGGTGTCAATGTAAAAGCAAAAAACATTTATAAGCTAACTGGGGAAATGTGAACACCAGTTGGATATTTAACAGTATTAAGGAATTGTTGTCAATGTTTTTACGGGAGATAATACGGTTGCATATTTTACGTGATCTTATCTTTTAGAGATGTATGCTGACATATTTACAGATGAAATATTTGATGTCTGAGATTTGATTCAAAATAATCTGTGAAGAGTGGAGAGTGGGTCAGAGTACAGATGAAACAAGACTGGCCACATATTGATAACTGTTGAAGGAGGGAAATGGGAACAGCAATTATCTCTACTTTGGGTGTCGCTTTTACATTCTACAGTAAGAAGTTTTTTTAAAAAATTTAAACATGCTCAGAGTCTCTCTTCCTCTGATTCATGGAGAAGGAGAGACAAAAAATATTGAAGAGGGGAGAAGTGTGATTGGGAGCACAGTTAAAAAAAGGGGGGGCTGGCTTTCCCTCCAAGGCTGAGAAAAAGATAAGTTTACAGAGAGGAAAAATAGAGACCTAGTGAACTCACAACAAGTGGCCTCTAGCCTATCAGCAAAGTGAGAGGAATGTTCCTCTCCATGGAGGAAGCCCATGGGGAGATGGAACTGGGTCCTGAAGAGGAAATGGTTTGGACCATCTGCTTTATGGAGATATTAGTGAGTTGACAAAAGGCGAGCAAATGGTAAAATTGGCAAATACGGTAATGTCATAGGTTCATGCCCCTAGGTAATAGAATTTCTTAGTAGGAGTCTCACCATTACACTTCACATATATTTCTAAAAATTAGCAATCCAGCATTCTTAACTTCACCCTTAACTAGCAGGTTAGGTGGTCCTGAACTTTGTCCCTGGGTTATGAGTCAGCTTTGGTGTATGGTCATAACACCTCTGATTTCTAAAGCTGGAAAACCTGACCTTCTTTATCTTCTGCTAAAGTTGGAAAAATAACTGTTCTAAAGTGTAAAGCTGATCAGTTTCCCCGAGAAGCAAGGACTCCTAGGCTTTGGTTATTTATCATTTGAACTGTTGTTTTCTTGGAACAGATTTGGGCAATGGATTTAGTTAATCTGAGAAAAGAGCCTCCAATTACATAAGGAAAAAGCAAACACATCACCTCAGTTCTTGCCTCTTTGACAAAACATAGTGAATGCATGTCTCTGGCAAAGTCAAAACTTACCCCTTCATCGCATTTCCCACATCCAGAAAATCATCTGTACCACAATTATTTCCTTATTCTTCAAAGCATGCTCCTTTGATGAAAATGTTTCCTAGAGAATTCCCACCATGCTTGAGATATTGCACTCCTATCTGAAACACATCACTGATCTTTACAACACACTCCTACCAGCTACACAACTCCTACAAGCATCAGCATCCTCTTGATCTGTGACCCACCCTTGCACCATCACCTCACACCCAAATTCCACCTCTGCCTCCAATCAGAAGTAGCTCGCTAGCCCTAAGTTGCTCTTGTTGGTGTTTTGGACTCTTCCTATGAATCTCAGGGGTCTACAACTAACCCCTTTAGTGTTCCTCATATCCACAATGGTCACTGAATCCTCTGAGCCTCAGTTTCCTTGTCTATCAAGTGAGAGGGCTGATAATGAACTCCAAGATCTCTATGAGCTCTGTAATTCCACAGTTCCTTGGTGTCTGTGCATGAGGTTAAGTCAAGCAAGTGAAAACGTCTACCACATCGACTCCTTGTCTAGTCTCTTGCGTCAATGTTCTGTAGACATCCTAACAGAGTATTTCCTCATCTGAGAATTCTACAGTTGAAAGTCTGTGAAGGAAGTTCAGTTTACTTTAACAGGAAGAGTTGTTTAAATTTTTTTCTTTGTTTTTTAAGTGGATGAATTACAATCTCGTCTTTGACCTTTGGGGTCTCTGTCTATGACTATAGTTCTCATGAGTTTAGTTATGACCAGGAATAAGCACAGATCTTTATTATCATAGTGTAGTGGGAATTGTTTAAAATTTATTCTTAGACCAAGCCCTTGCCTGGGTCTCCTGGATCTTCCTTACTACACCTGAGACCATCTGTGGGCAGCCTCAGTTTAAATGCATCCCACGCCGGCTCTCCTTATGCCACAGCTCCTTGTGCAGTGAACACACTCCACTTGCAGTTTTTCTTGTTTACATACTAACTCAATTTTGGATGCTGTCTCAGGTATAATTTTTTTGTAAGTTGAATCAGTATCACCAAGGTCCAATAAGGAGAACAAAACAAGTTCAACAGAAGAACTTTACTATCGAGAAAGAACTAGTTACAGAGGTGTTGGAGGGGCTAAAAACAAGTGTTAATGAGGCTATGTAGAAGGTAACAACTACAAGAAGCTACTACTACCCATGGGGCCTGAGGGACAGAAAAGGGCTGGTGCTATCAGCACAAGAGCCAGGGCTACCCTGTGGGAGCTAGAACCTTGGAGAAGGAACCATTCAAAAGGAGCTAGAAACAAAACAGGGGTTGCCTGGTGGGTGAGGCTTCCAGGCAGAAGCTGGAACCACAGAAGAGACACAGCACTGCTAGACAAACTTGCAAAGCAGAGAGGAGAGAAACACCTCAGGGCCTCCCCTTCCCAAACTTCCATCTCCTGTCAGGAACTCCCACTAGCTGAACCTAATCAGAAGGCAGTGAGTGAGGGAGCCTGAAAAATGCAGAGCAGCCCCTTGGGAGTCAAGGGAGGGAAGGTCATGGAATGGATCCAAGAGAAAACAGACAAATAACCTGTACAAGAACTGGAAAAGGAAATACAAATAACCAATAATCATAGGAAAACATGTTCAACCTCATTAGTAATCAGGGAAATGCAACTTTAAACCACAATCAGATACCATTTTGCCTCCCACCAAAAATGTTAAAATGCCAAGTGCTGATGGAGGTGTTCAGCAGTGGAAACACATGTGCATATCACTGGGAGAGCAGAATGGAAAGCGCATTGACATCGTCTAATAATGTGATGCTGAACATACACTATGCTCCAGGAATTCCACTTCTAAGAACACACCCTCAGGAAAATCCAGCAATGTGCACAGGAGATGTGTACAAAAATGTTCACAGAAGCATTGCTAAGGACAGCAAACCACCCAGCTGGAACCTACCCAAATGTCCACCAATAAGAGAATGGATAAAGTGTGCTTTATTCTTATAATTGAATACCACGTAAAAATGAATGAATTATACCTACAAATGCCAACACGGATGAATGTCACAGGTGTAATTTTGAGCAAAAAGGAGAAGTAGGAAAAAAACTTGAAATGATTCTATTTGCATAAAATTCAAAAACAAGCCAAGTTACATACACTGTTTAAGAAATGAATCATAGATGGGAAACTGTAAACAATGAATGATAATTCAGAGGAGTGTTACTTCTGTGTGGTAGTGAGGTGGGTATAATCAGGAGGAGGCCCCCAAGCATAGCCACTCTTTTTTAGGTATGATATACTTTACAATTAAAAACATGACTTCAGGGGGGACCTTCAAGATGGCAGAGGAGTAAGACCTGGAGATCACCTTCCTCCCCACAAATACATCAAAAATACATCTACATGTGGAACAACTCCTACAGAACACCTACTGAACGCTGGCAGAAGGCCTCAGACCTCCCAAAAGGCAAGAAACTCCCCACGTACCTGGGTAGGGCAAAAGAAAAAAGAATAAACAGAGACAAAAAGATAGGGACGGGTCCTGCACCAGTGGGAGGGAGCCATGAAGGAGGAAAGGTTTCCACACACTAGGAAGCCCCTTCACTGGTGGAGATGGGGTTGGGCAGGGGGGAAGCTTCGGAGCCACGGAGGAGAGCGCAGCAACAGGGGTGCAGAGGGCAAAGCGGAGAGATTCTCACACAGAGGATCGGTGCCCACCAGCACTCACCAGCCTGAGAGGCTTGTCTGCTCACCCGCCGGGACTGGTGGGGGCTGGGAGCTGAGGCTCAGGCTTCAGAGGTCGGATCCCAGGGAGAGGACTGGGGTTGGCCACGTGAACACAGCCTGAAGGGGGCTAGTGCACCACAGCTAGCTGGGAGGGAGTCCGGGAAAAAGTCTGGAACTGCCTAAGAGGCAAGAGACCATTGTTTCAGGGTGCGCGAGGAGAGGGGATTCAGAGCACCGCCTAAACAAGCTCCAGGGATGGGCGTGAGCCGTGGCTATCACGTGGACACCAGCGACAGGAATGAAACGCTAAAGCTGCTGCTGCAGCCACCAAGAAGCCTGTGTGCGAGCCCAGGTCACTTACACCTCCCCTCCCAGGAGCCTGTGCAGCCCGCCACTGCCAGGGTCCCGGGATCCAGGGACAACTTCCTGGGAGAGCACACGGCATGTCTCAGGCTGTTGCAACGTCACACCAGCCTCTGCCCCCACAGGCTCACCCTGCATTCTGTACCCCTCCCTCCCCCCTGGCCTGAGTGAGCCACAGCCCCCTAATCAGCTGCTACTTTAACCCCCTCCAGTCTGGGTGAAGAACAGACGCCAGAGGGCAATCTACATGCAGAGGCGGGGCCCAATCCAAAAATGAACCCCAAGAGCTGTGCGAACAAAGAAGAGAAAAGGAAATCTCTCCCAGCAGCCCCAGGAGCAGCGGATTAAATCTCCACAATCAACCTGATGTACCCACCAACTGTGGAATACCCAAATAGACAATGAATCATCCCCAAATTGAGGCAGTACACTTTGGGAGCAACTGTAGACTTGGGGTTTCCTTTCTGCATCTACTTTGTTTCTGGTTTTATGTTTATCTTAGTTTAGTATTTAGAGTTTATTATCATTTATAGATTTGTTTATTGATTTGGTTACTCTCTTCCTTTCATATATTTTTTTTTCCTTTTTCTCTTTTTGTGAGTGTGTATGCTTCTTTGTGTGATCTTGTCTGTATAGGATTGCTTTTACCATTTGTCCCAGGGTTCTGTCTGTCTGGTTTTTTGTTTGTTTGTTTGTTTTTTAGTATAGTTTTTATCACTTGTTATCATTGGTGGATTTGTTTATCGGTTTGGTTGCTCTCTTCTTTCTCTTTCTTTTTTTACTAGTTTTTATTTTTTATTTTAATAATTTTTTCAATTTTTTATTTTAATAACTTCATCTTATTTTATTTTTTCTTGCTTGCTTGCTTTTTTTTTCTCCCTTTTCTTCTGAGCCGTGTGGCTGACAGGGTCTTGGTGCTCTGGCCGGGTGTCAGGCCTGAGCCTCTGAGGTGGGAGAGCCGAGTTCAGGACATTTGTCCACCAGAGACCTCCTGGGCCCAAGTAATATCAATCAGTGAGAGCTCTCCCAGAGATCTCCATCTCAACACTAAAACCCAGCTCCACTCAATGACCAGCAAGCTACAATGATGGATAGCCCATGCCAAACAACTAGCAAGACAGGAACACAACCCCACCCATTAGCAGAGAGGCTACCTAAAATCATACTAAGTTCACAGACACCCCAAAATAAACCACCAGACACGTTCCTGCCCACCAGAAAACAAGATCCAGCCTCATCCACCAGAACGGAGGCACCAGTCCCCTACATCAGGAAGCCTATACAACCCACTGAACCAGCCTTACCCATAGGGGGCAGACACCAAAAACAACTGGAACTACAAACCCGCAGCTGTGAAAAGGAGACCCCAAACACAGTAAGTTAAACAAAATAAGAAGACAGAGAAATATGCAGCAGATGAAGGAACAAGGTAAAAACCCACCAGACCAAACAAATGAGGAGAAAATAGGCAGTCTACCTGAAAAAAGATTCAGAATAATGATAAAGATGATCCAAAATCTTGGAAATAGAATGGAGAAAATACAAGAAACGTTTAACAAGGACCTAGAAGAACTAAAGAGCAAACAAACGATGATGAACAACACAATAAATGAAATTTAAAATTCTCTAGAAGGAATCAATAGCAGAATAACTGAGGCAGAAAAATGAATAAGTGACCTGGAAGATAAAATAGTGGAAACAACTAACGCAGAGCAGAATAAAGAAAAAAGAACGAAAAGAATTGAAGACAGTCTCAGAGACCTCTGGGACAACATTAAATGCACCAACATTCAAATTATAGGGGTCCCAGAAGAAGAAGAGGAAAAAAAAGGGACTGAGAAAATATTTGAAGAGATTATAGTTGAAAACTTCCCTAATATGGGAAAGGAAATAGTCAATCAAGTACAGGAAGGGGAGAGAGTCCTATACAGGATAAATGCAAGGAGAAACACACCAAGACACAAATTAATCAAACTATCTAAAATTAAATACAAAGAAAAAGTATTAAAAGTAGCAAGGGAAAAGCAACAAATAACATACAAGGGAATCCCTATAAGGTTAACATCTGATCTTTCAGCAGAAACTCTGCAAGCCAGAAGGGTGTGGCAGGACATATTTAAGGTGATAAAAGGGAAAAACGGACAACCAAGATTACTCTACCCAGCAAAGATATCATTCAGATTCGACGGAGAAAATAAAACCTTTACAGACAAGCAAAAGCTAAGAGAATTCAGCACCAAAAAACCAGCTTTACAACAACTGCTAAAGGAATTTCTCTAGGCAGGAAACACAAGAGGAGGAAAAGATCTACAATAACAAACCCAAAACAATTAAGAAGATGGTTATAAGAACATACATATCGATAATTACCTTAAGTGTAAATGTATTAAATGCTCCAACCCAGTCATAGACTGGCTGAACAGATACAAAAACAAGACCCACATATATGCTGTCTACAAGAGACCCACTTCAGACCTAAGGACACATACAGACTGAAAGTGAGGGGATGGAAAAAGATACTCCATGCAAATGCAAATCAAAAGAAAGCTGGAGAAGCAATTCTCATATCAGACAAAATAGACTTTAAAATAAAGACTATTAGAAGAGACAAAGAAGGACACTATATAATGATCAAGGGATCAATCCAAGAAGAAGATATAACAATTGAAAATATTTATGCACCAAATATAGGAGCACCTCAATACATAAGGTAAATGCTAAGAGCCATAAAAGGGGAAATCGACAGTAACACAATAAGAGTAGGGCACATTAACACCCCACTTTCACCAATGGACAGATCATCCAAAATGAAAATAAATAAGGAAACACAAACTTTAAATGATACATTAAACAAGATGGACTTAATTTGTATTTATAGGACATTCCATCCAAAAACAACACAATACACTTTCTTCTCAAGTGCTCATGGAACTTTCTCCAGGATAGATCATATCTTGGGTCACAAATCAAGCCTTGGTAGATTTAAGAAATTTGAAATCATATCAAGTATCTTTTCCGACCACAACGCTATGAGACTAGATATCAATTACAGGAAAAAAACTGTAAAAAATACAAACACATGGAGGCTAAACCATATGCTACTAAATAACCAAGATATCACTGAAGAAATCAAAGAGGAGATCAAAAACCACCTAGAAACAAATGACAATGAAACACAACAGCCCAAAACCCATGGGATGCAGCAAAAGCAGTTCTAAGAGGGAAGTTTATAGCAATACAATCCTACCTCAAGAAACAAAAAAATCTCAAATAAACAACCTAACCTTACACTTAAAGCAACTAGAGAAAGAAGAACAAAAAAACCCAAAGTTAGGAGAAGGAAAGAAATCAAAAAATCAGATCAGAAATAAATGAAAAAGAAGGACACAATAGCAAAGATCAATAAAACTAAAAGCTGGTTCTTTGAGAAGATAAACAAAATTGATAAACCATAAGCCAGACTCATAAAGAAAAAAAGGGAGAAGACTCAAATCAAGAGAATTAGAAATGAAAAAGGAGAAATAACAACTGACATGGCAGAAATACAAAGGATCATGAGAGATTACTACAAGCATTATATGCTAATAAAATGGGCAACCTGGAAGAAATAGACAAATTCTTAGAAAAGCACAACCTTCCAAGTCTGAACCAGGAAGAAATAGAAAATATAAACAGACCAATCACAAGCACTGAAATTGAAACTGATTAAAAAATCTTCCTACAAACAAAAGCCCAGGACCAGATGGATTCACAGGCAAATTCTATCAAACATTTAGAGAAGAGCTAACACTTATCCTTCCCAAACTCTTCCAAAATATAGCAGAGGGAGGAACACTCCCAAACTCATTCTACAAGGCCACCATCACCCTGATACCAAAACCTGACAAAGATGTCACAAAAAAAGAAAACTACAGGCCAATATCACTAATGAATATAGATGCAAAAATCCTCAACTATATACTAGCAAACAGAATCCAACAGCACATTAAAAGGATCATACACCATGATCAAGTGGGGTTTCTCCCAAGGATTCTTCAATATATGCAAATCAATCAATGTAATAAACCATATTAACAAATTGAAGGATAAAAACCATATATGAATCATCTCAATAGATGCAGAAAAATCTTTCAACAGAAATCAACACCCATTTATGATAAAAACCCTCCAGAAAGTAGGCATAGGGGGAACTTACCTCAACATAATAAAGGCCATATATGACAAACCCACAGCCAACATCGTTCTCAATGGTGAAAAACTGAAAGCATTTCCACTAAGATCAGGAACAAGACAAGGTGGCCCACTCTCACCATTATTATTCAACATAGTTTTGGAAGTTTTAGCCACAACAATAAGAGAAGAAAAAGAAATAAAAGGAATCCAAATTGGAAAAGAAGTAAAACTGTCACTGATTGCAGATGACATGATACTATACATAGAGAATCCTAAAGGTGCCACCAGAAAACTACTAGGACTAATCAATGAATTTGGTAAAGTAGCAGGATACAAAATTAATGCACAGAAATCTTTTGCATTCCTATACACTAATGATGTAAATTCTGAAAGAGAAATTAAGGAAACACTCCCATTTACCATTGCAACAAAGAATAAAATACCTAGGAATAAACCTACCTAAGGAGACAAAAGACCTGTATGCAAAAGTTATAAGACACTGATGAAAGAAATTAAAGATGATACAAATAGATGGAGAGATATACCACGTTCTTGGATTGGAAGAATCAACATTGTGAAAATGACTATACTACCCAAAGCAATCTACAGATTCAGTGCAATCCCTATCAAACTACCACTGGCATTTTTCACAGGAGTAGAACAAAAATTTTCACACTTTGTATGGAAATACAAGAGACCCCAAATAGCCAAAGCAATCCTGAGAAAGAAAAACGGAGCAGGAGGAATCAGGCTCCCTGACTTCAGACTATAATACAAAGCTACAGTAATCGTGCCGGTATGGTACTGGCACAAAAACAAAAATATAAAATAAATGGAATAGGATAGAAAGCCAAGAGATAAGCCCACGCACATATGGTCACCTTACCTTTGATAAAGGAGGCAAGAATATACAATGGAGAAAAGACAGCCTCTTCAATAAGTGGTGCTGGGAAAACTGGACAGCTACATGTAAAAGAATGATATTAGAACACTCCCTAACACTATACACAGAAATAAAGTCAAAATGGATTAAAGACCTAAATGTAAGGCCAGACACTATAAAAACTCTTAGAGGAAAACAGGCAGAACACTCTATGACATAAATCACAGCAAGATCCTTTTTGACCCACCTCCTAGAGAAATGGAAATAAAAACAAAAGTAAACAAATGGGACCTACTGAGACTTAAAAGCTTTTGCACAGCCAAGGAAAGCATAAACAAGACGAAAAGACAACCCTCAGAATGGGAGAAAATATTTGCAAACGAAGCAACTGACAAAGGATTAATCTCCAAAATATACATGCAGCTCAATATCAAAAAAACAAACAACCCAATCCAAAAATGGGCAGAAGACCTAAATAGACACTTCTCCAAAGAAGATATACAGATTGCCAACAAACACATGAAAGGATGCTCAACATTCCTAATCCTTAGAGAAATGCAAGTCAAAACTTCAATGAGGTATCACTTCACACGGGTCAGAATGTCAATCATGTAAAAATCTACAAAGAATAAATGCTGGAGAGGGTGTGGAGAAAAGGGAACCCTCTTGTATTGTTGGTGGGAATGTAAATTGATGCAGCCACTATGAGAACAGTATGGAGGTTCCTTAAAAAACTAAAAACAGAACTACCATATGACCCAGCAATCCCACTACTGGGCTATACCCTGAGAAAACCATAATTCAAAAATAGTCATGTACCACAATGTTCATTGCAGCACTATTTATAATAGCCAGGACATGGAAGCAACCTAAGTGTCCATTGACAGATGAAGTGGATAAAGAAGATGTGGGACATATATACAATGGAATATTACTCAGCCATAAAAAGAAATGAAATTGAGTTATTTGTAGTGAGGTGGATGGACCTAGAGTCTGTGAAACACAGTGAAGTCAGAAAGAGAAAAACAAATACCCTATGCTAACACATATATATGGGATCTAAAAAAAGAAAAGGTTCTGAAGAACCTAGGGGCAGGACAGCAATAAAGACTCAGACGTAGAGAATGGACTTGAGGACACAGGGAGAAGGAGGGGTAAGCTGGGACAAAGTGAGAGAGTGGCATGGAGATATATACACTACCAAATGTGAAATAGATAGCTAGTGGGAAGCAACTGCATAGCACAGGGAGATTAGTTCCATGCTTTGTGACCACCTAGAGAGGTGGGATAGGGAGGGTGGGAGGGAGACTCAAGAGGGAGGATATTTGGGGATATATGTATATGTATAGCTGATTCACTTTGTTATAAAGGAGAAACTAACACACCATTGTAAAGCAATTATACTCCAATAAAGATGTTAAAGAAGAAAAAAAAAACATGACTTCAGGGGTCCTAAAAGTTCATACTCCCTCTCCTTAATTGTAACTGGCAATAAAATAATAGTAACAACCACACACACTCATGCAAATTCTTGGTATCTTCACTTATGGCTACTGACCATGGTCAAGTTGTTGATACTGTCTGTGTTGTTTCAGTTTCCACAATGAGTATAATAGTAATAAACAGTAGTGAAATGGGACTTCCCTGGTGGCGCAGTGGTTAAGAATCCACCTGCCAATGCAGGGCACATGGGTTCACGCCCTGGTCTGGGAAGATCAAGGCCTGCAGACCCTCACTTTCACCCTGATTTCTCCCTCTTTTAAATACCTAGACCTCCTGTTACCTGCACCATTTATGAGGCATTTACCACGTATTTATTCTTTTATTCATCCAGCAACTCATGGGCTAGGTACTGCGAACATAGAAGTGACTAAAATAGATACAGTCACCACATTCATGGGTCCTATGGCCTGGGGAGGGAGACAGACATTCAACAAACGTGCAAGCACGTAATTATTTAATCCAGCTGTGCTAAGTGCTATCAAGACAAAGTGTGGCATGCACTGAGAACCTGTCACAGAGGAAGCTCACCTAGCCTGCAGAGTCAAGAAAGGTTTCTTTGAGGAAGTGACATTCAAGTTGAGGCTTAAAGGATACACTGCTTTCTACTGTCACCATAGACAATAAATGTTTATTTAGGATCTATAACCTAGGTGGAATGTCAAGGCACATGTACTTACAGAAAAAATAGCCGCAGGAGGTAGCACTACCAAGGGAACAGAATGTACCTTCTCCCGATGATTGGAATCCCGGAAGGTTAGAGACCGTCTTAGAAACATTTTATATAAAGTATGAGATTTGAGCAGGGCCTTAACTGGAAAGGTGGAACTAAGACAAGGATGGGGGAAAAGAGGAATTCTTGATAGGGGAAAATATAAACATATGGGCAGAGATAGGAAAAGGCAAGACATTTAGACAGGTTGCTTGAATCAAGGAGTGACATAGGAAAGTAATTAAAGACAAAGAGTGGGGTCATAGAGGGGCTTGCTTTATCTTACATGGAATTTTCTTCCTTCTTTGAAGGAATGGCCTTCCTTGAGACTCTCATGAAAGCCTTGGACCCCTCCTCATAAGAAAGAAAGAAAAGAAAAGAAAGAAAAGAAAAGAAAAGAAAAGAAAGAAAGAAAGAAAGAAAGAAAGAAAGAAAGAAAGAAAGAAAGAAAGAAAGAAAGAAAGAAAGGAAGAAGGGAGGGAGGGAGGGAAGGAAGGAAGGAAGGAAGGAAGAAAGAAAGAAAGGAAAGAGCATTCATAAAGCTGCATACAATTTCAGGGGTTCACAATCCCCCTGAACTCCCATTTAGGAACCCCTGCTATAAGCAAGTAGCACTGAAAGGGTGTGAGTGAAGGAAAGGCAGCACGTTTCAGACCATGTTTAGAAGCCTTCACTTTCCTGAGAGGCTAACAGCTGTTGGCAGTGAGGTTAATTGAGAAACTATTGCAATATAATGCAAGCCAGAGCTCATACCGCCCTAGGCTAAGGTAGCAGCTTTAGGCACTCATTAATTAAGTAAACTAATATTTATCGAGAGCTCACTCTGAGACAGGCCTGGTTCTATTAATGAAGAAAAAAAGATCACTGCTGTCAAGGAGCTCCAAGCTGGGCAGGATCAGAAAGGTAAGCAGCCACAGACGTCGAGGGAATCAGAGCAGTAGCAGATTGTCTTAACCAGAACTTGCCACTGCCCATTCCCTACAGAATTAAGTCAAAGTCTTTAATATCTTGTTCAAGGCATTTCACAAAATAGCCACATCTCACTTTTCTGCTGTCATTTCCACTTAGGCCTGCATGACAGCTTCTTTCAACACGCACCTGCACCCTGCAGGGTGGCCACACGGGACTCTTGACTATCTTCTGACACTGCTTTGCCTTTTCCTGCCTCTGTTCTGTCAGTATTTTCCTCCCACCAGCTGTGCCTGGTCAAATGCCTACCCATTACCCATGCTTCAAGGCCCATTTGAGGTGTTGCCTTCCTTGAATCTTTGTGGAGTCTCCCCATTCATTCTGCCCTGATTTACTGTGTGTGCCTCACTCTCCCCCAGTACTCAGTAAGCTGGAGAGGGCAGGGTGTCATCCTTTGATCTCATCCTGGGAAGTGCCCAGTTCCTGTGCTGACAGGTGCTCAATATATACACTGAACCGAAAGGCAGGGGCTTGGTGAGAGAACAGGGCCAAGGGAGCTTTGGAAGCCATCATCCAAGCCTTGGTGGTTGGCATCAGAAAAGGTAAACTTCCTATTCACCTCTTCCTGGAAGAATTCACCCTGTAGGGAGGGAGGGAGGCCATCCCCGGCACACACCATGCGCTCCGTAAATACGGGTTTAAAAATATAGGACATTCAGATCCAGGTAACTTAGATCACCCTGTTTATAATGATGGCGGTTCCCACAGGCTGAGGATAAATTCTACTCTCACAATTACCAGTTTTGGATGCAGACTTCCACATTTCTATTGGATTATTATTGTTGCTGTTTAATTATTAAGAAAAGAGCTTACTTGCAAAAGCCAAATGGTTATAAAGCCTAATCATCCTTGGAAGTATTATAGGGTCACTCGAATAGCTCTTGCTTTTAGTTCTTTAACAACTGTGGGTCGAACCTCATTGTGCCATTACCTCACCTTTGTTTGCACTATCAAAATACGCAAGACGTTGCCAAGGACGACTGAATTCTTTGGCTCGACCGCAGCTGTAACAGGATGGGTGCACATTTCCCTCTTTGGGGTACGAGGGGATGTGGGTGCCTTCCCAGGCCAACCGTGCAAAAGGAAGAAGTCTTGCCTGACTGAGGGGGGCTAGGCAGAAATCAAGGTCCTAAAATGAACACTCACCAGGGCAGTGCCAAGTGCCAGCAAGGGCCGCGTCTCCTCAACTTTACTGAAGAAGCGGCGGGCCGCAGGCCCCCCTCATCCGTTAGTCTGGGTGACGCTCTGCCCTCTGGCCTGACGCTCACCACCCGCCTCCTCGCGGGGCCGCCCTTCGCAGGTGCGCAGAGCTCCTTACGCATCGTCTTCCCGCCTTGTATCCGCACCGCCCCCCCCACGCCCTGGGACCGAGGACGTGCTGATCCGATTGGCCGAGGGCGGCAGGGGCGGGTCCGGACCACCGGGGGAAGCCAGGGGCCAAAGGCGCTGGCGGGGCTGACTGCGCGCAGCGGGAGTGGTGGGTGCTGAGTGCCCCCGAGGACTCGACTGACCCGCCCGAGCCGGCTCAGGATGAGGACGCGCTGGGCCACCCCTCTCCGTGCGGCGGAGCTGCTCGTGCTGCTCCTCCCGTGCTTCGGTCTGGTGGAGCCCTCTGACCGCTCAGGTAACCGCGGGCGCGTCCGCTCGCCGGCCGGCTAGGGACCTCGACGTTGCCAGGCCGTCTGACTTTCCTCAGTTCGGGTTAGGGCTGCGCTCCGGGGTCACGTCACCTCTGCTTTGCTAGGGGCTGGAGCCGGACAAGTGAGCCGAAGGGAGGTCCAGGGAGAAGCAGCTCCATTACCCCCCGGGGTCCCGGAGGAGGGCTGGGTGGGGCGTGGGAGCGCCGGGCTTTTCTCGTGCTGAGGGCGAGGAGTCCACCGTAGCGGAGGCACCCAGAGTCTTTTCAGAACGAGGCTCCCGCTCCTTCCTCGTCCTCTCTCCTCTAAAATCTTGCTTCCCTAGAGTATAGGGCTCCTTAACACCCCCCCCCCCAAGCCCCATCCCGCCCATCTCGCCCCTCCTTCGTCCCTTGGTCACCTTGGCCACTCAATGCCAAGAGGAGCTTTCCACCCACAGCGCCAGAATGAGTAACGATGCCCTGACTTCACTGCGCTCATGGTGCACATCAAAAAGCCATGTCTCCTCCGGTGACCATGGCCGTGACTCTGTTATGATGCCCTCCCCCAGTGCCTCGAGCAGCGAGCGTTTCTTCTACTTGGCTTATCAGCTCCAGACGACCGCCCCATGCCCTACCCCAGAGGCCGGTGGTCCCGCGGTGGAGCTCAGGTTGCTTGCCCGGAGACCTCCTGCCTGTCGCTTCAGAAGCAGGACCAGGATCGCTGATGCTCTGGGCAGTGCTTGCCGCACCAACCCCTTCGCAGCACCTGGAGTATGCTTTTACTTTCTCTTTTTGCCTTGGCCAAAGGTGCGCTGAGGATTTTGTTTCTTAGTCTGGCCGCTTAATAGGCAATCCATGAGCCGTCCCTACCTATCACTTCCGTCATCTTGTCTAGATGAGGAAGTGAAAGATGGTCGAGGGAGTTTTTGAAAAGCTTCAGTTTGCTTGTGGCATTTACTTTCTTTGCAGCTAAACTAAGTTACTATCTGAGTTATAGTTTGTTCAGCGTATGAGTGGCATCGTCTTATCTACATCCAGAACTTTTTAGTTGACCCTGTGCTGACTCACATTTCTGTGTTCTTTGATCCTCCATGTTGGAAACTACCTAAAGGCCTTTACTGCTGTGAGAAATTCTGTTCTGCCTGCCCCCTAATCCAGAGAGAAAATTTTCACCGCAGCGACTAACTATAGTCAAAACACTCTAGCCTTTCAATCACTATACTCTTGGTTTCCATCTACATTTGCTTTAGTCTTATCTGTTTTGTCTCCCCCATAGAACTCAAGACTTCCTTAATTTTTGCAGTCTCTGCAATCCCTGGCCTTTCTCATTAACCCAAAGCAAAGAGCACCAGCTTAACGCCATTCTTCCTGCACTAGGTCCTCGCAGGTATTTGTTTTCCTGCATCCTTCCCCACCTTGAGCAGCTGCTCTGATCAGCTTACACGCACCATCAGACCAGACTTGTGGCCCTATTAAGGGAAGCGCTGGAATTTTGAAACCCTAGCCACTTGGGTAGCTTGTTGGCAGTATGCCGGCTTCATGATGCTGGTGATGGCGTGCACTCCATCCCATGTACGCAGCTAGGTTTGCGCAGGTGGTCTCCATTGCTCAGACGCTGGAGGAGTACCTCTGTGTCCTTGGGCAAATGCCAATTGCTTAGTTAACTTTTTTTGCCTCCTTGGAGAGCCAGCAGCTTGAAGTAAACTCATTCTTCAGGGACTTCTGAGGTTCTCACCAGCCCACACCACCCAGTCTGAACCCCATGACTTTCTGACTGCTAGTACACTGATGTGGACCCAGGTGTCACTTCAGGACCTGTGTTTTGTTTGTTTGTTTTGGCTTTATTTATTTATTTTTGGCTGAGTTGGGTCTCCCCGCTGCTGCACGCAGGAGGACCTGTTTTTGAACTGGCAAATCCAGACTTCTGAGTCTCTCCTAGTGTACACTCTGTGCACACATGGTAGCAGCTCCACAAAATGCTTAGCAGTGTGGGCTGTGGAAGTTCCCCTGAAACTAAAAAAGCTGCAGTCTTCATCCTTCTTGCCTTCCCAAGCCATCTCTTCTCCATTTGTCTGTGGTTACAAAAAGTTGAGGTCCAACTTCTCTTTGGAATGTGCAGAACTCTTTGGTTTAGGGCTTGTAACAAAGGAGTTACTTCACAATCAGACAATAAGAAATAGTTTTCCTGTGATGGTCTAAAAATTCATTTTCAATTATGATAATGCTATGTAGCCATTTCCTCTCAAACACCAGTAAAATGTTTATATAAAACGAAACATTAAAAAGTGCTGCTAGAGGTGTTGAGGCTTCTTTTCATCAACCTCTGTCTTTTAGACTTGTCCCAATATTGTATTTGTAGGTAAATATTAAAATTCCATTTAGGGCCAGTATAAAGTGAACAAGATGCAATATAGGGCTATCAATAAAGAATCTGTTTTATAAATTGCTCTGCAATCACCTTTTCAAAGTGTAATACATTTCTGATATATGTCATAGACCCTTATTAAACAAATTTTCTAAATAAATTATTTTCACACCTTCTTAGTTCTTCTTCCCACTCTTCAACCTACCCTCCCAATAGGGTCACAAGACTGGGGCAGACTGAACGCTTCTTCTTAAGGGTAAAGAAAGATAGGGGAAAACATCATGAGTACAAGACTCTCCCTACGTTATGTATTATGTACGAATGCTTACACATACATCATGTATGAAGGCTAATAACAAGTTTCCTTAAATCATATCAATAATTAATGTATTTGCTAAGTGATCACTATAGGTGTCAAGCATTGATATTACATACTTGGTTAAAAGACAGATTTAGAATGAGGCAAGTATCTATAATCACAGATGTTTGCGATTAGGTAAGAAGCTTGGCAATTCCTATTCAATGTAGCTATTCCACACCTCTCCTGTAGTCTTTCAGAGGTCCTACAAGCTTGTTAAGTCCATGGGTGTCCTAAAAGTTAAACATACAGTAAATGGGAAAGGTTAAATTTTTTTTCTCTTCTAAAGAGTACTTATAAAGCAGCACTGTCACTTAAGTGCACATGCCCAATACAGATGGAATTCAAATGACCTAAAATTCTATTAGCATGACATAATAAAGTTGTGGACATCTGTTTAAGAACAATATGCAATGAACTTAGCACAGGCCTGTAAAGCCTACAAGGCTAGAAAAACTCAGTTAGTAGAAGCATAGGATGTTAGTACTGGAAGTGACTTAGATTTCTTATATCCACTGCTTTCATCTTACATTTGGAGATTAGAAGACCCTGAGGAGATTAATTGACTTCCCCAAGGTCTCCCAGCTAACCAATAGCAGAGGTAAGTCTTCAGTCTAGGACCCTAACTCCTTATTCCACTGCTCTTTCCACTATTCTAAGAGCTGTAGCTAATCCATTGCATTCTGCAAAGGCAACTTAGAAAATCTAGAAATCCAGATTGCAAAGGTAGGCAAAGCTGGGGTCAAAGGGCACAGAGCAAAGTGCCCAGGAAAGATTATAATGTGCAGAGAGATTATAGGGCAAGAGAGGGGACGGTTCCAGCAGGGGTGGCCACCGCCCACTCTCCTGCAGAAGCAGACTTCTTTTTTTCTGCGGTAATTCCTGATACTTTGGAACACAGGAGAGGTGAGAGGGAATAGGTTGGGAAAGAGGTACATCACAGTCTGATAATCTTCTAAAATAGTACATTTTCCTTTTTTTTGTTAACTATCCTTCCAAGCTGTGCCCATAAAATAGAGAATGGCAGAGTGATGTCAAAGAAGAGTGAGGGATGGAAGCTGCTATCCAAACAGATCTAGCTGCAACCCTAGGCAGTATTTTAAAATACCAATTTGAAAGCAGAAATAAAGTTTTAAAGGATTTTGTTCTTGTTCCTGTTGTTTCTCTTGGTGCTGCTACTGCTTTTTTTTTTTTTTCTTTTGCGGTACGCGGTCCTCTCACGGTTGTGGCCTCTCCCGTTGCGGAGCACAGGCTCCGGACGCGCAGGCTCAGCCGCCATGGCTCACGGGCCCAGCTGCTCCGCGGCATGTGGGATCTTCCTGGACCGGGGCACGAAGCCGTGTCCCCTGCATCGGCAGGCGGACTCTCAACCACTGCGCCACCAGGGAAGCCCCTGCTACTGCTATTTAAAACAAACAAAACTTCCGTCCAAAGTTCAAACTGGAATTGGACTTAATTTTATAGTTGTTATTTGCATGGTGAAATTTCCCCTCAAGGCCTTACTTAGTGTGAGAATTTTTAACTCTGCAAGCCTGTGAATTATTACTAGAAAAGGTGTTTAGTGTTAGTAAAACCACTGAATGTGAGGCTGGTATCAAAATCAGAGTGCCTTTTGAGAACTAAAATCTTACAGCTCCTTCTGCTGAACCCTTTGGTTCATTGACAAAGATTCCTTACGTTTGTCTAAACTATTTCAGCTCACCAACGTGAGGTTCTGTGCTATACCTTCAAAAAGTGTTTCTTTGTCGGAAAATGTTTCTTTGTAAAAGCACTGACCAAGTTGTTCAATTGTGGTTTTCTGTAACAGATGTGACTCTTGCTCCACAAACTCAGGCGTGCAAGAAGCAGTGTACTACTTTCTTTTCATAAAATCAAATTAAGTTTTGTTCTGAGGTCCCATTCTACCAGATTAACAGAAATTCAGTTTCTGTCACTACTGAGGTCTTCCCCAGCTCATGCAAAACTGCCAGGGAAGCATTCAGGGAGATCCCTCCCTTTGCCCTCAGCTCACACTGATTACTTCTGAGTTTCCCGTTGTCCAAACCTACTGGGTCTTGAATCCTGTGGCTCAGGTGATTTCTGGAGCTCAGGTTTGACCTTCCCGGGCGATCCAGGTGGTCAGTCCCCACATCCCCTCCCCAGGGGCATCCTGTCACCTTCCTGGAGGTTCAAGAGTGGAGCTTGTCATAGGTGCCCCTACCGTCAGAACCCAGGCCACCATTTCCTCTCATCCTTTTATCTCACTATTCTGCTTCTACCCTATTTCCTCTCAGACACATTAATGTTATATAACAATTTACCCTGCTGTAGTAGCCAAAGTGTAAGCAAGACAGAATTGCAGTCCTGAATAAGCTCAGGATATCTTTCATTGACTACAGGTCACTTATCTAAAGAAGATGAAAACTAAGGAGTTTCTTCATCTTACTAAATAAGGGGGAGAAATAGTTGAGTGAATGGCAATAACAAATATGCATACTATTCTAAGTGCTTTACATGTATGAGCTCATTGTATCCTCACATCTACCCTATGAAGTACTGTTTTACAAAGGAGGAAGCTGAGGCATAGCAGGTAAATAACATCCTGATCACATGGCCGGTAAGTAGCAGAGGCAAGCTAGAAACCCAGGCAGACTGGCTCCAGAGCCCATGCTCTTACACAACACTGAACTGCCTCTCTGGCTCTCACTGTCCTCCGACCTTGTGTAGAACATTACAGTTTATACAGCTTGGAGGGTCTTAACAGTCCAGGAGTGCTCAGACTCTCCTTAGCAAACAGGGGCCAGGGCATATCAACCACATAATTCAGAATCCTGAAATGTCTTTTCTGCCTGTCTTGTCTCAGGTAATGATTCATTCACCATCGTTAATGAAAACACAGGCAAGTGCATCACACCACTGAATGACTGGATAGTAGCAAAGGACTGTGATGAAACCAAGGACATGTTGTGGAAGTGGGTGTCCCAGCATCGACTCTTTCATTTGCAATCCCAGAAGTGCCTTGGCCTAGACATTACCAAACCCGTGGATACCTTGAGAATGTTCAGCTGTGACTCCAATGCCATGCTGTGGTGGAAATGTGAGCACCACTCTCTGTACGGAGCTGCCCAGTACAGGTTGACTCTGAAGGGTGGACATGCCATAGCAAGTACCAATTCATCTGACGTCTGGAAAAAAGGAGGCTCAGAGGAAAACCTCTGTGCCCAGCCTTACCATGGTGAGTACTGGAGAGGCACTTTGACTCACTTGCTGCTGTATTTGGTGAAAGTGGCCTTGAACATGTACCATTGACCACAAGGAGAGTCATACACTTGTGAGGGGAGTGAGCTGGTGTTTAGTTCCAGACGCCGATGTCAGTGCCATTTGCTTCCTTTAACAGGCAAGGCTAGGAGAGGTTAGGTGCCTTGTCAGAGGTCTTGCAGCCATTCTGTGGCACCCTGGGATTCGAAATCTCTCCGATGCCTGAGCATATGTACTTCCTATGATTACATCCTGAACTCCAGAGAAAAGGAAATGTTAGAGGAACAGGAAGTCCTCTACACAGGATAAAAGTCAAATGATCCAGTAAAGTTGAACCTATTCTAAGTTAAAAAAGAAGAAAGAGAAAGGAAAAAAAAAGGAAATGAATTTTTTCTTGTCTGCAGATTTGGATGTAATGGAAAAACTTTAAGAGTCTTGCGGGCTTTACTTTTATTTTTGGCATGGCTATCACACTTTGATGTTTGAATTTATGATTCAACATTTTAACAGTGGACTTTTTCCTCACTTCCTTCCAAAAATAAGTATATGAATACAGATCTTCCTCCACTAACAATGGGGTTATGTCCCTATAAACCCATCATAAGTTGAAAATATCATAAGTCAAAAATGAATTTAATACACTTCTAATGAACATCATAGCCTGGCCTACCTTAAATGTGCTCAGAACACTTACATTAGCCTACAGTTGGGAAAAATCATCTACCACAAAGCTTAGTTTAAAATAAAGGGTTGACTATCTCATGTAGTTTATTGAATACTGTACTGAAAGTGAAAAACAGAATGGTGTGTGTCAGTTGTTTACCTTCATGAGCATGTGGCTGACTGGGAGCTGTGACTGCTGCTGCCCAGCATCATGGGAGAGGATTGTACCATGTACTGAGAGCCCAGGGAAAGACCAAATTCAAAGTACGGTTTCCATGGAATGAGTCCCGCTTTCACACCATCACAAAGTCGAAAAATCATAAATCAAACCATCGTAAGTCTGAAACTGTCTCTGTTGCCTTTGGGGGAGCTGATCATGAACTTTGTTTTGAGTCTAGAGACTCAGTGATAACAAATTTCTGAGTTTAGAAAGAAAGAGTAGATTCATTTTTTAAACCTCTAAATGTAAATTACCCAAGCAAATCTTTTTTTCATTATGTTGCTCTAACTTACATCAAATGTTGGTGCATATATATATATATATATATATTTAATTATCTAAGTCATAACTATTGTCTGTGCTCTTCTTTGTACATTTACATAGCTTTACAGAGATTTTCCTCTTCTCTTAAGCTAAATTTGGCCTCCCATTCTTCTTGTTGTCTGCATAATTTTTTCTCCTAGGGGAACCTCTTTCTGTTTCCTAGTGAAGATGCAGCAGCTTCTGAGATGTCAGGTTCTGCTGTTACGGGAAATATTAGAGAATCAGAGATGGCATTTTCCTTTTCTTTAGTCCTCATCCCTTAAGTAGTTGAAAAGTCTGCTTCTGCTAGCCACCTTCCTCCTAACCTTAAAGAGCAACTGGGCTTCCCTGGTGGCGCAGTGGTTGAGAGTCCGCCTGCCGATGCAGGGGACACGGATTCGTGCCCCGGTCTGGGAAGATCCCACGTGCCGCGGAGCGGCTGGGCCCGTGAGCCATGGCCGCTGAGCCTGCGCGTCCGGAGCCTGTGCTCCGCAACGGGAGAGGCCACAACAGTGAGAGGCCCGCGTACCGCAAAAAAAAAAAAAAAAAAGAGCAACTGCTTTCTGGATACCACTTAATGGCAAGCTTAAATTTTGTGCTATAAAAGCCTTTCTGTAACTTGGCAGCTAAGAGAAAACATGGAACCAAACAAATTGCCTTTTGAACTGGATTTGACTTGTTTCCTTGTATTTGTTCAAGGATTAGAAAAGATAATTTTCTTGGCAGGGCTCTTTCTGTCCCCTGCTCCTAATTCTTTTGAGGGACATAGTTGTAATTATAAATTCCTCAGTCCCCAAAATGCCTTTATTTCAACGTAACTGGTTTTCTTTGTAATCCTATGTGTTTTATATTATGCATTTATAATATTCTGCTGAGAAGGGGGCTCGTGTGCTTCACATGGCTGCCAAAGTGATCAGTAGCACAGAAAAGATTAAGAACTCACCTAGGGGACTTCCATGGTGGCACAGTGGTCAAGAATTCGCCTGCCAATGCAGGGGACACGGGTTCGAGCCCTGGTCCAGGAAGATCCCACATGCCGTGGAGCAACTAAGCCTGTGCGCCACAACTACTGAGCCTGTGCTCTAGAGCCCGCAAACCACAACTACTGAGCCCACACACCTAGAGCCAATGAGAACAACAAGAGAAGCCACTGCAATGAGAACCCGTGCACCGCAATGAAGAGTAGCCCCTGCTCGCCACAACTAGAGGAAGCCCGTGCATAGCAACGATGACCCAACACAGACAAAAATAAAATTAATTAATTAAAAAACAAACAAAAGGAACCCACCTAGGATGTTACCCCAGAGAAAGCTAAACAGTGCTCACCAGCAACAGCCCATAGGCATAGAGTGTTTCTTGACCTTAGCAAATACAGTGTTTGGAACACTAAATTTCCAGATAAGAAACTTAAAAATTTCTAAGAAAAGATGCATGTAGTCCTGACTTATCAACACATACCTCGAGTTTTAACATGCACAGAGGCCAGGGCCAAACGTGCCTCTTCTTCATTCCTCTCCAGGTGACTTGTACCATCGAAGTTGCATATGTCAGAAATCTACAAGTCACTCTAGAGTTGCCTTGCTTTCTTCTCCCACCATTCAAATTCAATCAAATATTAAGTCCTGGCAATTCTACTCTTTTAAATTTATGCAGTCCCTTCCTGTTCTTGGGTTGTAGACTGCTGTCTTAAGTTAGGGACTTCCCCTAGGGCTGCTCTCTCAGACGCCTCATGTTGGTCCCTGCCCCCTCCTTCCTGTCTAATTGTACAGAATAAGAAAGATAAGATACCTGAGTTCAACAAAATGAAGTTCAAGGTAACCCAGCTTGTTACAGCAAAGCTAAGGCTCAAAACCAGCATTGTGTTCCCCAAATTTAGCTTCTTTTTTTTGGGCCTCTCACTGTTGTGGCCTCTCCCATTGCGGAGCACAGGCTCCGGACGCGCAGGCTCAGCGGCCATGGCTCATGGGCCCAGCTGCTCCGTGGCACGTGGGATCTTCCCGGACTGGGGCATGAAGCCGTGTCCCCTGCATCAGCAGGCGGACTCTCAACCACTGCGCCACCAGGGAAGGCCAAATTTAGCTTCTTTATTTCTCCCTTGGCTTTTGCTGTATAATTTCTTTTTTTATTACCTCTGATATAAGAACATTTATCTGTCGTTGTGTCCTGGGTTACCTCCCTCCCCAACCCCCATCCTGTGTGAGCCATGTTTCTCTCAGAGAAAAATTTTAGCTGTATAAATTTTATGAATAAATTGCTCTTGACTAGCATCCAGGTATGCATTTATATCATTAAGATATCTTGACCTCACTAGCAGTCTTCAAGTTTTGAATGTTTGGTGAATCATGCAGAGGAAGTAGACAGTGGAGGGGTGGCTGTAGAAGTGTCTAAATTCTGAGCAACTCAGAAGCCTGCCGAGCTCTCTAAACATTGAAACTGTTTTGTCTTGTGTTACCAAAGAGATTAATGTTAGTTTTCAGGACTTCCCTGGCAGTCCAGTGGTTAAGACTCTGTGCTCCCAATGCAGGGGGCACGGGTTCGATCCCTGGTCGGGGAACTAGATCCCGCATGCAGTGCCATGCGGCCAGAAAAAAAATGTTTTCTGTGTAAGCATCTCATCTCACAAATTTGTGCCTATCGTAGAATAAGCTGCTGTCTTAAGGCTGCCATCACCATAAATTCATACATTCAGAGAAGGTTCTTCTCAAGAAAGCCTGTGTCTCTGGGGAGACGCTTGGGACTTAAGAGGTCCAGTAGCATCGAACAATGTGCAAGAATAAAACTAACACAGTATTGTGAAGCAGTTATACCCCAATAAAGATCTATTTAAAAAAAGAACCCTTAGTGAGCAGTTAGCATAATTTAGCTGCTGCTCTTGTGGTGGTTGTTCCATGTTATCATTCTTTAAAGCATATTGTGAACAGGAGAGCGTTTTAATTGAAGCCCAGCTTTGAGCTATGACACTACCTTGGAACCTGAGAAAGCAGCCATTGGTGTCACAAGTTGTCCTTATATGTCAAGGACTCTAATCAGAGAGTCAGTTCTCATCCCTGGCACAGCTGAATGACTGAATGTTTCACTTAACTTTGCAAAAATGGGGATTTCACAAACAAGTGTAATACTTGCCCTACTGATCTTGTGGGCTTATGGGAAAGAACAAGTGAAAGTACTTTGTATTACAGAAACACAAGGTTTTACAAAAAACCCCCGATGGTTCTACAAATGATAGTCATTGTGCTCAGGGACTCTCCTTTTAAGTGCTGTAATTTGGGAAGAGAAATTGGTCATGAGCTATTGGGAGTTTTGGTATGGTTAAAAATAAAACATGCTAATAAGCAGAATCCTTATAAAATATAAGGTCAAATTACTCTTTAACAGAAGTACACTGTTCAAAACCATTTATATGTCAGAGGAAAACCCAATGTTCCTTAAAAGATTGTTTGCAAGTAAAAGCATCTAGATTACTCTTCCTTTTGCTGTACTGCTCCTTAATACATTCTGAACTGTCTAATTAAGTCTCACACTTAAGTTAAATGAACATTTGAGAATAATAAAGGATATGGAATCAAATTCTACCTTAAGCACACTTTCAAGCAAATCTATGAGACATTTTGAGGGACCCTAATAGCCTGGTAAATGATGCTAAGATCTGATTACTATGCTTTACCTAATAGTCATTATTTGATCTGGTAACAACCACGGTTTTAAACAAATTAAGGCTATGGAAAAAAGTGAGCGAGATAGTCACAGGGTTAGCTGTTCTATAAGACACCTCTCCAAAAGAACTGTTATCAACATAAGTATTTAGCACTTCCTCCAGCATTTCCAGACATATTTGAGGTTAGAATAATTTTTCAGTTCCTCTCTGTGTACCAGAGGAAATTGTTAAAAGGAAAAGCTAGTTCTGCTACCTTGCTGGTCACCAGCTGGTTCCATGACTGCCTAGCTGAAGCTGGTTCTTCTTTCAGAATCTGAATTACCATGTCCTGCCCTCTCCAAGAGACTGCTGAGAGACTCAGCAGCCCTTCGTCCTCCTTCCTCAAAACGCACAGCCTCAGTTCTACCACCAGACTGTAAACAACAGGGCTATTTGTGCATCTCTCTAACTGCACAGTTAGTTTCAAAGTCCACAACCAGCCTCAGTGATTCCAAGGTATTTTTCTAGCCTCACTCTTACTAAAGAAAATAGAGTGTAAGTTTAATCTCAAGCGGGGCACCCCTTCTGGTGAAGTACTCTGCTACCCACAGTAGTCCGTTGATCCTTACTGGGTAAAGCTGGAATCTTTTAGCTCTTCATCGCATCACAGTTAATGAAGCTTTACATGGATCATCTCATAGAATCTCATGAATAACCCTATGAGCCCCATATCATTATTCCTAATTTGCAAATGCAGAAACTGAGACTGATAGAGGTTGGAAAGCTTGCCCACAGACGCACAGATGATCAGTGGGGGAGCTGGCATCCATGCTCTGAATCTCCACACTGTGCAGCCCACCCAGATACTATATTCTCATACATGTGAAAACATAATCTTTGTTTCACAACAGTTTTAGAAATTAGTTAACTAAAGCTGATTATCCAGTTTTTAACTCTTCTTTCCTCTACTTTCTCCCCAACCCACAGAGATCTATACTAGAGATGGGAACTCCTATGGGAGACCTTGTGAATTTCCATTCTTAGTTAATGGGACCTGGCACCATGAGTGCATTCATGATGGAGATCGCAGTGGGCCATGGTGTGCAACCACCTTAAATTATGAATATGATCAAAAGTGGGGCATCTGCTTACAACCAGGTATGTATGGGCTGGTAAACTTCATATGTGGAAGGGAAAGGATACCATTCCTATGAGGCAAAAGGGAGAAGGAAGGGTCCATCGTGACTCAAAAATGACGAAAACAAATATCCTAGAGAAGGGGTATATATTTGAGGAAAGAGAGAGAAGTCGTGTGTAGCTAAGAACTTACTTTCAGAAGTAGGCCAGGAAGAAAATCAAGACAGAATGTTGTGATGGAAGACAAAGGATGAAGAAGTGTTCTATACCCCCAGATACCTTAGGAAGGGGAAATGGACCAGGCAGGAGCAGTCAGGAAATTGCTGTTGGCCTTTAATAGAGCAGTTTCCAAAAAACTAGTGTTCAAAGAAGATGGGTGATAGTGGACTGAGGAAGCTTCTTTTCAGATGATGGAGACCTAAGTATGTTTATGGCCTGAGTAAAGAGCAGCGAACAAGAGACAGATATCCCTATCCCTCTCAAAATTGGTGACGTTGTTCCTTCTGCTGTACCTGTACGTTGGTCAAAGCATTTTTTCTAGTTGCTTCTTACTTGAAGCAAACTCTTCAGGGTGTGCTAAAATATTCATTGTTCTTTAGAAAGAGAGACCAAAGCAGCAGCTGCGTCACTATCCGGTATATAACCGAGACATATTTTCTCGATAATCTGGTGAGAATTACAGGGGATCATGGTACCTGACATGTGATGGGTGCCTAAGAAATATTTTTTAATGGGCAATAAGTTAAAAGAATCTACAGTAAATAGAAAGGAAAAAGTTCCAGGCCTAAGTAGTAATAGTTATTACTTAAAGTAGTAATAGTTATTACCTGGCACTGCCGAGTGTCAGGTACTATTCTAAGCATTCAGCCTTTCTTAACTCATTTAATCCTCACACAGTTCTACAAAGTAGGTACCATTATTTAGCACCATTTTACAGATGAGCAACGTGAGGCACGGGGGAGTTAATTCATTTGCCTAAGGTCACATAGCTAATAAATTTCAGAGCTAGGATTCAAACCCAGGATATCTGGCTCTGAAGTCCTTGCCTCAAATAATTGTACTATCATGCCTTATTCAGTAGTCAGTCTGGTGGTATTAGTAATACCACCACCAGAGCTCAGTTCTCCTTAAGGGAAGCTGAGCTTCAAAATGCAGAGTCCTAAGCAACTTGAAGAAATTATATTGAGCCAATGGTTCTCAAACTTCAGGTTGCAACAGAATCACTTGGAGAGTTTGTTAAAATACAGATTTCTGGGGCCTTGGTTGATGAAATAGCCTGTCTGGGTCAGACCATATTTGTGTGGAGCCGGGGGGAGATCCCAGGATTCCTGACCCTTATTCCCCTGTGTATTTATCCCATTCTACCTTGCTGCCTTGACTGACATGTGTCTTGGTGCCTTTAGCCTACTTTGGATGGAAGGGGGGATTGTCAGTGCATTCATGTGACTCCCTTTCTACAGAAGAAGCAAGATTGTGAGTTTCTCAAACCTGAGAACTGCCAAACCACGGAGACTGTATTTTATAGCAAACACACTGCCCTCCTGCTGAAAGTTTCCAGATTTACAAGTGTTGGCCTTAGTGGTAACAAAGAACCTTTAGGCAATGCACTTGCAAATCCACCTATTTTGTTTTTACCAAATATCAGAACAACGTCTGTTGTTATTTAGGACATTCAGAAGTGGCTGAAGAAGCAGTGTATGCCATTCAGAAGATCAACACCACCAGACTTAGACAACAGTACTCTGGTTATAGCTTTGCCACAAACACCCCTATATCTTTGTTCCTATCTGTGAAATGAAGACATGACACAAAATGATCTCTAAGGGGCCTTCCAGCTTGAGAGTCCATAAGTTTGACTGGTTATGGGAGACCCTTTGGAAAAACCCCAAGTGAAACCTGGGATACGCTTGACATAAGTTATGTTGGTTTTTTCTCCTTGTTGGGAGCACATAGGAGGCTGTGAGTATATTTTTGAACTAGTTGTATCAAGACCTACAAATCTTGTCCCAGAAAGAGCTTGAAGGTTCTTCATCTGAAATTATACATGCTTTTTAGATATTTGTGAAAGAAAATGATGTTCACATGCGTATCTGTATGTTTATAAACACATATATGCACATATATATGTACATATAGATATACAATGCATGTATAATGTTAGTTATATAATATTTGTCATATATTAAATCATCTATTAAAATATTAAGGAGAAAATGGACTGAGTTTCCCAAATAAGCTATCACTAGGCTTTAAATCTTGGGTACTTAAGCAGCATGTCTAAACACACACACATGCATATCCAGTGGTTTCACTGCAGGCCATGAGCAAACCCCTCTGCAGTCTGCCACCATCTTTAAGTGAGCTCAGGGGTTGAGCACAGTTGAAGACTCCTACTTTGAGGCAGAGGGTAGGCATGGGCTAAAACATGGCATTGTAATTGATGGGGGTAAAGGGAGGGTAGAAGATAGGAGAGTGGAAGCTTTAGCCAGCCTAAGTCATTTCCTGTCCTATGACTTCAGTTTTTTTGTGTAACCAAAGAATCAAAACGTTGTCCAGTAGAACAATAACAGCCTCCATTTTAGCATATCCTAAGAGTATGCAAATTGAATGGCAGTATTTGTAAGCATTCTAAGTAATAGACAACATTGTGCCCTTACTTTATGATCACTAACGTATCTTTTTATCAAAGAAAATGGCTGTGAAGATAATTGGGAAAAGAAAGAGGAGATGGGAAGTTGCTACCAGTTTAACACTCAGGCAACTCTTTCTTGGAAAGAAGCTTATGTTTCATGTCAGAGTCAAGGAGCTGACTTACTGAGCATCAACAGTGCTGCTGAGTTAACTTATCTTACAGGTAGGTTTAAGTTGTGTGTGGTAGAGCAAATTGCTGCGATTGTAAAGGTGCTGTCTGCCTTCTGTTTTCGTATCTAGGTATGTTGTTTTCTGCATATATTTATCTTTTCTTGGGATTTAAACTTCAACACCAAAGCCCACAAGTAAAAAATACTGAATGTAATCCTATTCTGTCTATTGAAAATGCATCTCATGATAGAGACCAAGAGAGGTTAATATTCAGAAAACGAGGTGAGGTAGCAAGATTAAACTGCTACCTGAAGCCTAGGTGAAAGGATTTGAAGAAAGGTAAGCATTAAACTCTTTGAACGTTGAACGGTAGAGAACTTGAGGAAGGTGGAGAAGGTGGCTGAGTCAGAGTAGATCACCTCAGTAAAAAATCTTCACACTTGAATAAATGAGTTCAGTTCCACATCTGTAGATTCAACCAATCATAGATTGTATAGTTCTGTAGTATGTATTTAGTGAAAAAATCTGCATATAAGTGGACCTGCATAGTTCAAACCCATATTGTTCAGGGGTCAACTATAATTTAATCATCATTACAACACCGTAAGACAAGTATTTTTATCCCCACTTACAGATTGGGAATTGATGTTTAGAAATAATATACCCAACATCTCAGAGCTATGAAGTACCAGAATTGGGATTTGAATATCAACGTGTATAACTCCAGAGCCCTTGCTTTTTTACTATAGTACTTACTCCTCTTACATATCTTTTTTTTCTTTGTTTTCATCATTAAAAGTCTACTGGACTTTCACATTCCCACCAACAGTGTAAGAGGGTTCCCATTTCTCCACATCCTCTCCAGCATTTTTTATTTCTTGCCCTTTTGACAACAGCCATTCGAACAGGCATGAGGTGATGTCTCATTGTGGTTTTGATTTGAGTTTCCCTAATAACTAGCCATGTCGAACATCTTTTCATATGTATGTTGGCCATCTGTATGTCGTCTTTGGAAAAATGTCAATTCAGATCGTCTGCCCATTTTTCAATTGGGTTGTTTGTTTTTTGCTGTTGAAATGTATGAGTTCTTTGTATATTTTTAATATTAACCGTTATAGGATAAATGACATGCAAATATTTTCTCCCATTTGGTAGATTGTCTTTTTGTTTTGTTGATAGTTTCCTTTGCTGTGCAGAAGCTTTCAGTTTTATATAGGCCAGTTTATTTACTTTTGCTTTTGTTTCTCTTGCCTAAGGAAACATATCCAGAAACATTGCTAACACTGGTGTCAGAGAACACACTGCCTATGTTTTCTTTTAGGAATTTTATGGTTTTAGGTCTTACATTCAAGTCTTCAATCCATTTTTAGTTGATTTTTTTGTGTGGTACAAGATGGTGGTCTAGTTTCTTTCTTTTGTACATGGCTGTCCAGTTTTCCCAATACCATTTATTGAAGAGACTATCCTTCCTCCGTTGTATGTTCTTTGCCCCTTTGTTATAAATCAGTTGTCCATATATTCATGGCTTTATTTCTGGGCTCTCAATTCTGTTCTTTTGATCTATATGTCTGTTTTTCCTGCCAATACTCTACTGTTTTAATTACTATGGCTTTGTGGTAAAATTTGAAATCAGAGAGTGGCTACCTCCAGCTTTGTTCTTCTTTCTCAGGATTGCTTTGGTTATTTGGGGGTCTTTTGTGCCTCCAGGTAAATCTTGTTTATATAAAATTTTGTTCTATTCCTGTGAAAAACGTCATGGGGAGAACTTGAGAGTATTGTGTTAAGTGAAATTAGTCAGACGGATAAAGACAAATACTGTACGGTTCCACTCATGTGAAATATTTAAATAAATAAACGAACAACCCAAACCAAAAAAAAACAAACACATAGATACTGAGAACAGAGCAATGGTTATCAGAGGGGAAGCAGGGAGAGAAGTGGGTGAAATGGGTAAAAGGGGTCAACTGTGTAGTGATGGATGGAAACTAAAATTTGGTGGTGAGCACGCTGTAGTGTGTACACAAGTTGAAATATAATGTTGCGCACATGAAACTTCTGTAATGTTATAAACCTGTGTAACCTCAGAAAAAAGTCTGCTGGTCTTTTGTCATGCTTTTTGGCTTAAGCTTTATTCAGACCTCTTTCTTATAGTTTTAACCTTTTCCTGTGTTGTTCGGGACTTAAATAATCAGACGTCTTGAATAGAAATCTGTCAGAGAAGCATAATGGGCTAGTGTTTGGCAATGGAATTCTATTCCAGACCCCGCTGAAACCTTCCAAAAAATATTTTTGAGAGTAGACAGGACCAATACATTTAAGTCTCCCAAAATACTGACATTTGGAAACTGATAGCTTCAATGAAGGAAAAAGGTGTCAAAGTGTGACTATCAACACCATACCAAACAATCTAATGATGCATTTGGAGGAATAAATGTTGCAGGCTTCCTTTATGCATCAATTTTCTTTAATAACACATAAAAGTGAGATAATGTGTTGAAGGACCCAGTTTTCCCCTATCCCTGGCCAGACACTCCCCACATTTTTTGCATATCACTAATTTTAGAGGTACAGCCCTTTCTAGTGATCCAAGCTTCTCTTTCACTGTGAGTGTTCTTTAGGGTTATCAGTATGCCTAATTATGACTGCCGGTTTCCTAAGACCTAAGAAAGCTGTACTTTAACATCTGGAACATTTCTTGAAGTCCCTATTAATATTGTGTCCCTTCCCTGAAAACTACCATGTTAAACAGTGGGCTAGGAACAGTGGGGCCCACAAAAGTGAATCAGAGATTTTGTGATCAAAGTGCTTGATCTACTCAGGGAAATAAGAGTTATACATACACAGAAGATAGTGGAGAATGTTATTCCCAAAGGACCTCAGGGTTTCGCAGCTAGTAGTTAGGTGGGACTAGGGAATTTGCTGACAGAAATAAAGCAGAATCAGCTCTCTTGAAGATAAATCCCATGCAGTCTAAAAGAACTTTCTTTCTCTTTTGTGCCTGCCCTGCACCTAATTAGCTTGTTTCGATTTTGTTTTACTAATACAGGGACCTACGGTGGGGGATTTGGTTTCCTCAGCCTCGCTGGATTCTGTTTGAGAGTCTAATTTCCTATGGCTCTGGCCTTCCCGGGGACCTGTAACCACAGATTCAACCCCAGAGCTCAAAGGAGGACTGAGAGTCCCCAGAGCAGGAACAACACATTTCAATTCTTTCTAATTTATCTCTGGCCTCAGGAGCTGCTCACTTTGAACTACCTTGATAGTGACCCAAGGCTAGAACACTCCTAGGTCAGGGCCTCTGCTTGCTGTGGCCTTTCTGATGTTCATCCCAGATGCATGACCATTATCAGGCCCTGCAGTTTCTCATTGTGGGAAGAGGAATAGAAATAGAGGGTCATGTCGGAATAGGGGTGTTGGGAACAGTCAAGAATATCTAGCTTATTGGACTCGCCCATTTGATTAGATATAGGAACTTACGCTAGCAATCATCTGATTCTTGATGGCAAAGATGGGCATTGATAGAGTCTCAAATTGGTCAACGCCCTGCCAAACAATCTAATGATGCATTTGGAGGAAATGCATCATAGCTTTCCTTGCCTGGACTCTAGGAAGGGAAAAATCAAGCTCCAAATTGTCCAGGCCATATAAGAAATCCCTGCCCTTTGCATCTGCCCAACCAGGGCCCTTAAAATTTATCACACCCACCTGGCACGAGACACATAAAGAGCATTTGAATTTACCAACACAGTCACAATTTTAAAATCTTATGATTCTAGTGAAGAATAAGTCATCATCAATACAGATCACAAATAGAACATTGTGATGAAGTAAACAAGAGCCTGACACCCTCCAAACATCATTTCATTCCACTGTAAATGTGTACTTGTCATGTGCAGGTGAACAATAGGATTATTCATAGGAAGCAGTAGGATTATTCAGACTTCCTGCTGGGGGATATCTGGAAAGTCTTCATGGAAAAGAGGACATTGAACTTGGGATAGATGGGAAGGATTGGTCCTCTATAGTATCCCTGGTTAGAGATGAATGAAAGGAATTCTGAATGTCAAGGTATGGTTGAGTCTGGAGTACCATCAATATGTCATAGTTCCCAGGACTTCTTTAGGAATGCTGGAAAATCAATCACATTTACTAATGAAGAAAGATTTAGATTAGAGTAATTCCTCAAGGTCTTGCTATGCCAGTGCTGGCAGCCTTTGCTTATGCTAACAAGGTGAAAGAAAAGGATAAATCCAGAGTTCCCTTCAACATTCTCCTCAAGCCATCTACCCAAACATCCACCTTCTCCTTCCTTAGTAGAGAGAGTATCCTTATCATCTATCTCCTTGAGAAAAGTGAGGTGAACCCTTAGTTTGTCACCCTCACACTTACAAATTTATCTATATTGTTATTTCTCCAGCTCGTTCAAGGTTAACTACTTCCTCCAAGCTCATTGTATCCACATCAACTGTTTCTTCTATCTCTTATACTTTTATCGACACTCACTCTATTAACTCTTCCCCAGTAGGCTATAAACTTGTTTAAACTTCTACCATTAAAAATTTTTTCCCTAGACCCTGAGGCCCTGCCTCTATCTTTCACAGTGAAGCTCCTGGAAAGCACAGTGTATCCTTAAAATTCACTTTTTTTTTTTTTTTGCGGTACACGGGCCTCTCACTGTTGTGGCCTCTCCCGCTGCGGAGCACAGGCTCCGGACTTACAGGCTCAGCAGCCATGGCTCACGGGCCTAGCCGCTCTGCGGCATGTGGGATCCTCCCGGACCGGGGCACAAACCCGTGTCCCCTGCATCGGCAGGCAGACTCTCAACCACTGCGCCACCAGGGAAGCCCCTACAGTTCACTTTTAACCTCACATTTATTCCTCACTGGAGTGATAATTGGGCCTCTGTCCTACCACCCTCTTCCCAGACTCCTGCCCATCCCTTGGATGTTGGTGTCCAGGTTACTGCTCTTGGCCGCTTTTGTCTTTGCTGGTGCTATTTCTGCTTTACCCAGGGATTCTCCTCCACTCCCAGGTGTCAGTTCTGGTGAAGTTACTTGTTTTAGGCATTTGGGTTCTAAAGTGTGAAAGTAAGGCAAAAATTACATGTAGTCAAAATTACCCTCAAAGAGCCCTTAAGGTATGGATATGGTTCTCTGCATGCAAATCACACAGATATATCTGAAATGTATGATGGAACAAAATCCATACTTTAAGAATTATTTATATTTATATAATATATATATTGTGTAATATAGAATTGTATTTTATATTTATATATAAAGATACATGAATTATATATATAATACTATAATATATCATACAGAATTCTCTGGGAGGAATTGAGAAACTGTTATCATGTGTTTTATTGCTGGGAATATTTCAACAAATTTATAGAGATTCCAACCTGTTAGCTCTTCCTGTTTGTCAACATCATCCTTGTCTTCTGTAGACCATTTCATTAGTTGCTTTATCTCTTCTACTTGGCCTTTAATATCTTCAAATTCTTTGTGATGTCGATAAAGTCTTACCAGGTTCTTGAATGATGGTGTTGACTTCCTTGACAGTGGTGTGAAAATCCTTGCAATTGTTCGCACATTCTTTTTTTAATACACATGGCCCCATACAACAAGCATGATTGCATCCATTGCTTGTGAGCATGTGCACATTGAGTGGCATATCAGCACTTAGCTTCTCTATTTAAACTATTTCTGCTTCTCTTTTTCTTTTATGCTAATGTCATCTAGTTGTCAAATAATAACTTTGAATGATGCATCTCAACTGTAACACGAGTGTTTGCGTGTGTTTGTGTGTGTGTGTGTGTGTGTGTGTGTGTGTCCCATTCTGTATCTCCAGCCTTAATGTCTCCTCTGGACTCTAGAGTTGTATATCCCTTGCCTAGCTCAGTACATATTTCTGAAACAGTACTGGTTACACTTCACCATTTGGGGATCCATATCTGTGTCCTACTAGATTGAACTCGTCATGAGGGCAGGACTTTATCGTTTTGGTTTTTATGTCCTTAGTACCTGGCAAATGATATGTGCTTAACGAATTTAAACTGTCAGTATGGAATATAATCAGACCTTCAAAACTTAGATATGTAATGGAAACTACTTTTTCTATATCAGTACAAGAGGATTAAAAGTAGATAGTGAAACATCTACTCTGAGAATATTCTGTTCTTACTAGAAGAAAGGGAATTGGACAAGCTAATGGGAAAGCAGCAGCGAATTAACTTAGCAGCCTTTGGGTTTCTCAATAGACTGCAGTTTTGTTGCCTCTCACATCATCTGCCTTTGTTGGATAGACAGCCTCCTACAGGGTTCCTGCCTCATAATCAAGGCCTTCAGATATTTTTGCTATTAGTATAAACTTAAGTCTGACTTAGATAATAACAGGTAATTTTGTCACTTTTTAAAAATGTGTAATTCTTACAGAAAAAGAAGGCATTCCAAGAATTTTCTGGATTGGTTTAAATCAGCTGTACTCTGCTAGAGGCTGGGAATGGTCAGACCACAAGCCATTAAACTTTCTCAACTGGGACCCAGGTAATTGCTCCCTCTTCCGCTTACTATGCACAGAGCACAGGCTTCAAAAAAAATAAGAGTTTCCCATCCCCTGAGAGCTTGTACAAATTTCAAACCTTGACAACTCTTATTATGGTTACCTCTCAGAAGAATATTTTTTCCTACACGCTTGTGATATCATTATAGGCAAGTTGACCCCCAGCATGGGCAACTGAGCATTTGTCCCTAATCTTTAGAGTGACCCTGCATTTTTAGATAGGAGCAGAATGAGCCCCGCTACGTGGCCCAGGAACCATTCTGTGTCCCTGAGAGGACTTGATGTGTCCATGACTGACCCATGTTGTGTTTCATCTGCAGCTTAACTCTGATATGGAAATGTTCCTCAAACTCTTGGTGTCTTCCACTGCAGCACCCAAGTACTGACAACATAATGGTTATATTTTAATACACAAAAAAAGACCTTAAAGAAAATTTTATACTAAATAAACAAACCCTAACTCACTAACTAGCCAAAATGCCTTTTTTCCCCCTGGAAAGAAGGTTTAGATACCTTTTTAAAAAATAAAACCATAGGCTTCTGACAAATGTAGAATGTAAAAGTTAACACTAACTTCAGTACCAAAATATTCTGCATACATATAAGAAAAACAAGTTAAGCACAATAAGATACCAGTACATGGGGCATTTTAGTTAATGGAATTTTATAAGTAGTAAATAAATTTTCTATTATCTCAGTAAATAAAATCTTTAAAGAGAATTTAATCTTAAAGCCTTAAAGGCATGGCAGAATCATAAATCGGTATTTTTATTGTGTAGGGTAGCAAATTAAGAGCTACTGACCACAAGATATGACATGCAAGTTGGTTTGGGGCAGAGGTTTGGTTTTTGGTTTTGGTTTTTAAATTAACTACAACAGATCAGAGTATTCCTGCCCCCCCCACCATATCCTGTATTTAAGAAGACATAGGTAAGCACATGATTGTCCATTGCAGCTTAAACATTTCAATTTAGTTGAAAGTTTTAACTATTTTATGAGTCCCCCTAAAAGCAGAAAATAAGGAATACAAGTTATTTTTTTCTAACCACCACCCTTGCCCCCAACCTTCTTCTTTTAACTCTTTGAAAATCCTGCTGTTCAAGATGTGCCGAGTGCACCTGTAATTGACAGATCAAGCTGTGCGAGAATGGATGCCGACTCGGGTCTGTGGCAGAGTTTTTCCTGTGAGGCTCAACTGCCCTACATCTGCAAGAAACTGTTAAATAACACAGTGGAGTTGACAGGTACCTTTCTCACTTCCTCCAACAAAGAGATGCCACAATTACAGTTTTGTGAAGTCAAGTGAATCCATTTCAGATACCTGTTTTCCCCTTTCCTTCACCTGATACTGCCAGTGCAGGGGAGTATTTGGTTTTGAACCTGTGGTTAGATATTATCAACTCCACATGAGTAAAGCTTTGGTTTGGTATATGCCCATGAGAAGGCAGAGATATTCTAGATAGGAAATATATTTCTGTTCACAGGTGGCTCTTCTTTCTCTAGAGCAGAGTGGTTTCCCCAGACCAAGAGCATCAGCTTCACCTGTACCTGTAAGAAATGCAAATTTTCAGGACCTACCCCAGATTTACTGAATCAGGAACTCTGAGGGTGGGAACCAGCAATCTGGGTTTTAAAAAGCCTTCCAGGTGATTCTGATACACACTCAAGTTTGAGGGCCACTGCTTTAAGGCCAGGTCTTACATATTACCTACCTCCGTGGGAAGTAAAAAATGATATGGACACGGGAATGTTCCCACCCCCTTCCCCACAATGCCCACCCCTTCTTTGCCCACCTCTCTCTCCTTTTTTGCCAGACTAGTTCTTTGTGTTGCTAAGTCAGGTAGAAAGGAGGGGTGCAGATGGACAAAATATGTACACGGGGGGGGGTTTCCAGGGAGTTCGGGGATAAGAGAGACACAGGACAGCTGCAACTTCTGAGCTGCAGAAAAGTTTAAAAGTTTGAAAGAAAAGTCTTTGAAAGAATGGAGAAGAGAAATACCCTACTGTCTTTCACAGCGCCCACCGTATACCTGGTATTTGATTAAATCCTCACTGAATAAGAAAAACTAATACTTAAAACTGGGAGGAGAAGAGGAGGTTTTAAAATGTCTTGCTTTAAGGAATGTTGGGGGAAGAGAATAAAGCATAAAATTTCTTATCATCCAAATAGGAGCATAAAGCTATATTTTAAGTTTAAAAAATAATAAGGGAAAATGAACATTTATCTTCCAAGTTGATTCAAACCAAATTTAGTCCATACGATAAAAGGCATAGCAGAAAAAACAGCACAAATGAAAATAAACCAGGATGACTAATGATAGATCAAATAAATATCCTGTAGTATCAATTGTTAAGTAAATCAAGATGCTTCCACATGATTGAACAGTATGCATTTATTAAAATAACTGTGCCAGCAGGAAAATACAAAAAGCGGAACAAGGGGCTTCCCTGGTGGCGCAGTGGTTGAGAGTCCGCCTGCCGATGCAGGGGACACGGGTTCGTGCCCGGTCCGGGAAGATCCCACATGCCGCGGAGCGGCTGGGCCCTTGAGCCATGGCCGCTGAGCCTGCGCGTCTGGAGCCTGTGCTCCGCGATGGGAGAGGCCACAACAGTGAGAGGCCTGCGTATCGCAAAAAAAAAAAAAAAAAAAAAAAGCAGAACAAAATCATATGCCTACCTATCATTTTAATCTTGTAAAAATATGTATTCATAGAGACAAAAACTAGAATATGAAAATAATTATTTCAAGTTCAATTATGGGTGTTTTTCCCTCTGTTCTTTTATTATAATTGTAAAATATCATAATAATAAGTGCTATTTCAGGACCTTAAAGCTAATTGAGTTATTTTACAAGTGTGAGAAGCTGAACCTGAATTTTATCGTTTAGTAAAACTCAAACTGTCCACATTTTTAAGATGCTATGTTTTCTTATAACAAACATTCCAAGTGGTCCGAATCCATGAAGCCTGAAAAGCCAAACTGTTTTCTAGTTCTTTTAAGAGGGGTAGGTAGAAGTATTTTGTATGGTTTATACCTTGCTCTTTTTCTCTAAGCTTTCTTGACCATCACTTGAGTGAGTTTTATTATAGTCAAAACAAAGAGTCCCTCATTCCATGGACTGTAAGACTAGCAGAGGGGAGGAAAGAAGAGGTCCAGAGATGCCCTTTTCCTCCAGTGATGCCATTTCTTGGGTGTGAAGTGAATAAATGTTTTATTATGTTCCTTAAATCTCTGCCTGTTCTCTGTTCAACAGTGAGCATTAATGCACATTCCTTTGCTAAGCTGACCATACATGAAAAGGAGGCTCAACTTCATAATCTCTCAAAGTCAGAGACTGGAGGGGAACCTCACAAATCCCATACCCAGGAAGAGATTTGTCAACAACTGGCTTACCCCACACTTTTCTTCTGTCTACTAGGACTAAGGGCAATCCCTCTTTAAATAGTCTGTGGCCAGCCATGTAGCACATTTGTATCCCTTTAAAGTCACATTATTATCTGAATCCCTGCAGTCACTCTTATGATGTTATGTATACATTAGGCACCACAAAAATGCATGTCACTGTACCATCTCACATCGCATTCTCCAGTTTTCCAGAAGTCTTATGATTCAAGAAAGAAGAATTTGCAATTCAATATTCAGGAATTTAAATATTGATTCAAAATAGATGTGTCTTTACTGGAATATAAATAGCTTCTTTTCCTCCAGATGTTTGGACATACTCAGATACCCGCTGTGATGCAGCAGACTGGCTGCCAAATAATGGATTCTGCTATCTGCTGGTAAATGAAAGTGATTCCTGGGATAAGGCACATATGAAATGCAAAACCTTCAGCAGTGACCTCATCAGCATTCATTCTTTAGCAGATGTGGAGCTGATTGTCACAAAACTCCATAATGGGGGTAAGTTTTTAAGATATCCTCTTTGAGAGGTTTAAAACATTTTAAAGTATCCCTGTTTTCAGATTCTTAGCAAGAAAGAAAAGCTTACAGTTTGATCCTGTACATCAGCATGGTCTAATAGAATTTTCTGCAGTGATGGAACCATTCTGTAATCTGTGCTGTCCAATTCAGTAGCCACCAGCCACTTGTGGCTTTTGAGCCCTTGAAATGTAGCTAGGGCGACTGGAGGACTGAATTTTTACTTTCATTTCATTTTAATTGATTTACAGTTTTGAATAGCCGCATGTAGCTAGCAGCTACCAACCTGACAGTACAACCATCGATTGAATCATTTCCCTCTTCTCATAAGCTAAATGCTGTTTAAATTACTCCCAACACTTAAGTGATGATTGTTTCACTTTTATAATTATTTGAAAGCTGAAAAATGAAGAACGAAACACTAGAGAGCCAGTATTAAGACCTCCTCCTAGGATTCACCCATAGTAATAGTAAGTACTAGATACCTATTCTGTGCCAGCATGGTGCCAGTTGTTTTACCTGGGAAGGCAGTATAGTCATTCCATGGCCGTGATGGACACTATCCTTATTCTAATTGGAATATCTATGACTGTATTTGTAGGGTTTCATTATTTCTCATAAAGCAAGGTTTATCTAAACAGGTATCAGGAACATCCAGCCTACAGGTCATAGTACAGCTGTTCCACCTGTGTGCCCTACCTGTATAAGTGACCTGAAAAGCCCTCATCATCGGGCCTGCCTAACTTATCAATACTTTTACAGGTTAATTAAGAGTACCATTTACTGAATTAAAATTTTAAAAGAAAAAAAATACCGTCAAGGCTCCTAACACCCCATATCAGAATGTAAAACTCAGTAGCATATTGTATATATTGAAGAATGTAATTGAGTAACCAAACAAATAAAACATTTTTCTTTTAGATGCCAAAGAAGAAGTATGGACAGGCCTTAGGAACATAAATACACCAACTCTATTTCAGTGGTCAGATGGTACTGAAGTTACTCTGACTTATTGGGATGAGAATGAGCCACATGTTCCCTACAATAAGACTCCCAACTGTGTTTCCTATTTAGGAAAGGTAGGAAACCTCCTCAAGTTTATTTATATCCTTATTGTTATACCTGAAAATCTAATAATAATAATAAGATGACTTTGGTTGGGATATTTGTGTTTAAGCTGGGAAAGAAAATAAAAGGTAAAAACACTGTAGACTGTCTTTCCAGTAGCTGCTGAGAAAAGGTAAATAAAATAATTACTAAAGAAGCAATCCAGTTCCTATCTGAGAGTATCTTCTCTGGTGTGAAACAGATCAAGAGAATCCCTTTAGAGCTCAGATTCTTGTGCCAGATTGCTTCTGAGAAGCTGCTTTCTCTCAGTACCACCAGTGTGATATTTAGCAGGTAGCCACAATTTGACCTGGAAAATCCCATCTTCTCATGTTCAGATCAAAGTAAGCCAACTTTGAGAACTGAAAAACTAGTGTTGTTAAAAAATTAGGTCTGACTTGGTTCAGAGACTGTCTTACTCCTATAGAATGCATAAATGTTTACTGAGCATGCTTTGGACTTTCAGAAGAGTCCAAAATAAACTATTGAGCCGAAAGGACATACGTATCTCTATATTTTTGTTTGTAGCACTTTCCTGTGGACTCCTAATTGTTTGGGAGGCCAGTCGTGTCACTCCGACTTCTAGAGAGACTTAGGTGGAAGCCATAAATGGCAGGGCTATTTAGAAGTGTTTCAATAGTAAAGATGTTTTTAGAAAGGTGTAAAGCTGAATTTAGAAGGGTGTCCCATTTAATGCTCTATTTAAAAGGGTACACAGGATATCTTTAAAAGAGTATCAAAGATAGAAATGAGGTCCCATAGGCCAGAGTGAACTGCTGGCTTATCTAGACAGCTTCCAACGTTCAAAACTGACCCGCATCACAATTGACTTACTAAAATTTAATTCAAAGAAAGCAGAGTGACTTAAGCAAAATCAATGTTAAGGAGCATATTTGAAAGATAGAACTTTGACGTCTAGACTGAAGTAGAGTTGGCAGAAACTTTTGATTCTAAAATTCTTAGGGAGTAGCTATTCTAATCATCATCATCTTCTTACATATGAGGAAACTCAGACAGGGAGATTAGGTGACCTGCCCCAAAGTTTTTGTTTGTTTGTTTGTTCTTTTAACATCTTTATTGGAGTATAATTGCTTTACAATGGTGTGTTAGTTTCTGCTTTATAACAAAGTGAATCAGCTATACATATACGTATATCCCCATATCTCCTCCCTCTTGCGTCTCCCTCCCTCCCACCCTCCCTATCTCACCCCTTAGGTGGTCACAAAGCACCAAGCTGATCTCCCTGTGCTATGCGGCTGCTTCCCACTAGCTATCTATTTCACATGTGGTAGTGTATATATGTCCATGCCACTCTCTCACTTCATCCCAGCTTACCCCTCCCTCTCCCTGTGTCCTCAAGTCCATTCTCTACATCTGCATCTTTATTCCTGTCCTGCCCCTAGGTTCTTCAGAAACATTTTTTTTAGATTCCATATATATGTGTTAGCATACGGTATTTGTTTTTCTCCTTCTGACTTACTTCACTCTGTATGACAGTCTCTAGGTCCATCCACCTCACTACAAATAACTCAGTTTCGTTTCTTTTTATGGCTGAGTAATATTCCATTGTATATATATGCCACATCTTCTTTATCCATTCATCTGTCGATGGACACTTAAGTTGCTTCCATGTCCTGGCTAATCGTCGCTCCAAAGTTTTTTAACCTGTGGACAAACTGGCTGTGTCATATGGAAGAAGACTAGAACTCTGGCAACTCTGTGGGCTGGGTTCTTCTCTCTTCAACTTCTGTATAGTGTCCTTTGGTGGTTTTATTGTCACACTTATAAGAAAATGAAATTCATCCCCACTGTGACCTTGAGGTGATGCTGAAGTAACAGGCTTCCAGGTTTGTTGGGTAGCATTTTCTAGGAGTATGTTCTCAGATTTAATCATTCATTTATATTCATTTTCTCCCCCTCCCTTTCCTCCTTCCCCTCCTCCCCCTCTCCCTCCCTGATAGTTGTGGGAAGAAACTATCTTGATTTAAGATAAGAGTTCAATTCTAAATATGTGGCAAATAATTTCTCTTGTGGGAAAAATTATTTTCTGTTTTTTAAAAGCTAGGTCAGTGGAAGGTCCAATCATGTGAAGAGAAACTTAAATATGTATGTAAGAAAAAGGGAGAAAAATTGAATGATACAAGATCTGATAAAATGTGTCCTCCAGATGAGGTATGTAAAACCCCTGTGGAAGTTTTTCTAAGCAATATTATACCTTCTTGGTTAGATATGGTAGTTGAGACTTAAATACTTTAGACTTGGAAAATAGAAGAAATTACTAGGTTCTGTTCATTTATACGTTAGAGCAAGCCAGAAGGTGGTGAATCATAGATATCGGCACTCTTACAGAAGAAGAAAGAGTTATAGGAAAACTAATTATCTATTCATGAATTTCTATAAAAATGTATATGATTATATCCTCAACGCTAATTTTTTATTTCTCTTACTCGTATTATTCTTATTCAAAAATAATTGAACTAACAACTGTTATACTCTTATGATGAGCTAGGCATTAGGGGTAAAGAAAGTTAAGACATTCCTTCTGTCTGACACAGGCTCACAGGCTTATGGAGGTTTTCTATGAAATTGTATCCCACTCTCATCATGTGTTTAAATTCCCTATCCATGTCCTTAATTTCCCTTAGTTGTAAGATGTTACTTATGTAACAGAAACTGGCTTGTTATCAAGTGCAGAAGACAGTGTGATATTTTTCCTCTGATTTAGGGCTGGAAGAGACATGGAGAAGCCTGTTACAAGATTTACAAGGATGAGGTCCCCTTTGGAACCAACTGCAATCTGACTGTAACTAGCAGGTGTGAACTTTTAACTCTGGGTTCCTTTGCTAAATAATCTTCCTTAAAAAAAGTGCGTCTTCAATTTATATAGTATTTCAGTCACTGTAAAAAAACACCTACTAATTTGACTCTCATTTTGTAGATTTGAGCAAGAATACCTGAATGATATGATTAAAAAGTATACTAAGTCTCCAGAAAAATACTTCTGGACTGGCCTGAGAGATACAGATGCAAGTGGAGAGTATAGTTGGGGAAGTGCTGGTGGAATAAAGCGGGCTGTAACCTTTTCCAACTGGAATTTTCTTGAGCCAGGTGAGTGCCTTAGCCTTGAAAGCAGTAGAATACAGTGACTTGTGAAAGGCAGCATTCCTCCCAAATCTGTTCTTCACATACCTTTGAAATACGAAGGAGATGATGATTTTCAGGACTAGAGTCTGTCTACGGAACCATAAATAGAAGCAGCGACTATGTCTTCCCTATGAAATTCTCGGCAATTACCCAATAAAAGCTAGAAAACTCAGTTCTCAGAAACCACCATCTAATGGCACAGAGCTAGAAGCATCAGTGTGAGTTTGTTATCTTTTCCACATAGTCTCAAACAGAACCTAGAAGCTTCATTGTGGAGCACTTTACATTTTCACCTCTCTGCTTCTTAACTTCTTTCTCCAAAATTGAATGTGTTTATTTCTATTATTCTCAATGGGTGAGAATTAAGGAGGCAATGTATTATAGGTATTATTTATTCTGAAAGGTAGTTTATCCTTCTTTAGCCTAAAGCGTTGACCATAATTAGTCATAGAATCAGAACATTTGAGCCAGAAAAGGCCTCAGAAGGCCCTTCTGATTTTAGAGTTGAGAAAACAGAGGCTTAGAAAGGTGACTTACTTGACGAAGGTTACCTGGTTATTGAATTGCTAAAATCCAGATCTGATTTCTAATTCAATGCTTTTTAGAGGACTTTCGCTTTTTATGAGACAGCATTCGACTTTTCTTCCTTTGAATTATTTATATTTTCTTATGTTTGTATAATGGAATCATGAAGACCATTTTTATAACGTAGAAATTGGAACATGTGAATGTGTAGTTAAAAACACTGTTTGAAATAGAGAATGCCCACAAAATTTGTAATACATGATCATCAGTATAAATATGAGTGGTATTGATAATAACAAGGTCATCTTTTTACTTGTAGAAGATGGAGGATGCAGATGCTAATCCTGGTTAAATTTCATCTTAAATTAGAATGTTCTAAAATACAAAATACATGATTTCTTTTATAGACACTCAGACATTTTAGAGTCAGCGTCACATTCTTCATGGATAAACCTCAGTGGTCGGGGGCAGGGGTGCTTAGGAAGTAGCTGTAATAGCTATTCTCTCAGTCTGTAGCCAGAAAGACTGCCTGTAAGTCCTCTTTACCATTATTACTCCCAGATTCAGCCAGTTTGGTTTGCATTGGGCAAGCCGTGGATAGGGGGTAGAATAAGAGAAAATAGCACACCCATCCAGGGTAACACAGCATTATTTTTCCCAGTTCCTTGTTCCTCTTGCTGTCCTTGTATAATGAGACATGAGACCATATGGCTTCTCTGTGTGATGGAATGGAAGTTGTCCTTATTACTTTGCAGTGTATGTTCTTCTTGTCCTCTGCGCATTTCCAGCAGTGTGATGTAATGGGAAAGGGAGCATGGCATTTTGCCAGACAAATCTGGGTTCAAGTTCTGACTCCTCCACTCACTAACTATGATTGTGGGCAAGTCACTAATTCTTCATCTGGAAATGGATCTGACAATACAAACTATCTTTTAATGTTGTAGTGAGTAAATAAAATTCTGGCTGCCATAAAATTAATAGTAAACAAATGTATATTACCACACACCTCCTTCTACCTCTATGGTACCAGCTCTTCCTTTGGATCTGAATCTGAGAGTCTTGTTTTGAGGTTTACCAAGTTGCTTAAAAACTGTTGAAAGCTGTTAGGTGAATATGAACGATTTAGACTGTTCTGAGCATCATAGTGGTTTAGGGTACAGCTCTACACACACACCACCTAGATTCCAATTCTGGATCAGCAACTTTCTCACATGTGACCTTGGACAAATCACTAATCCTCACTGTACCTCAGTGTGACAATAGAATCCACTCTATGTGAGGATCAATTCACTTAATCCTCTTAGAATAGTACGTGGCAAGTAGTAAACACTTCTCTGTATTACTGTCATCATTATTATTGTGAACAACACATTTATTTCCTCCATTTTCTTTCCTATTCTCTCTCCCCACTTTGAATCAAATAAAGTGTGTAGGCACTAGAAAATGTTTGGGCTTTAATTTTTTAATGTTTTTTAAAAATATTTATTTTATTTTTTGACTGCGTCGGGTCTTAGTTGCAGTACCTGGGACCTTCATTGAGGCATGCGGGATCATTGTTGTGGTGCACTGGGTTCTCTCTAGTTGTGGCATGCAGGCTTCTCCCTAGTTGTGGCTCACGTGCTCAGTAGTTGCGGTGCACGGTCTTAGTTGCCCCGCAGCATGTGGGATCTTAGTTCCCTGACCAGGGATCGAACCCGCGTCCCCTGCATTGGAAGGTGGATTCTTAACCCCTGGACCACCAGGGAAGTCCCTTTAATGTTATTTTTAATTAAACTTTTCTGTTCAACCCCAGCTTCTCCAGGAGGGTGTGTGGCTATGGCTACGGGGAAGTCTCTTGGAAAGTGGGAGGTAAAAGACTGCAGAAGCTTCAGAGCACTTTCAATTTGCAAGAAAATAAGTGAGCACCCTGAGCCTGAAAAAGCAGCCCCCAAGCCTGAAGACCCCTGTCCTGAAGGCTGGCATAGTTTCCCCTCAGGTCTTTCTTGTTATAAGGTAAAGTAATATTCTCATTCAATCCCTCAATGAAGCTATCTGTCTACTCTCCTAGTCCATGTTTTTGTCCAAACTGTGCTCCTTCCCAGACATATACATCACCTACTGAAGTGTTTGGGAGCGCAGAGTCCTTGTCAGGGTATCATTGAACCTCTGGTGTCAGATGACTCATTCCCATATAAACGCATGTGCTACCCAAAAGAGCAGGGCCAGAGCCAGAACTGGCTCTTTCCTAGGGTTCTTTTGTTTTGGGAAATTGGGTGAGCTGTATGCCATGCTAATACTTTGCTTACGATTCTCATATCCCTTTAATTATTGTTGTCAAATGAAGAGTTCTGTCACTTCTTACAAGTCAAAAATTTTACTTTAGGGTCCGTGTCAGTCTGGCCTCTAGTTGACACTTTCAACAGGACCTGTTTGTGTCACAGTATATGGGCCTTTACCTATGACTTTATTACACTTCTAAGAGTCTATTTCAGGGGCCCACACATTTGACTGTAATTGACTTTGAACTTATGAATACTTTATGATTATACCAGGAAACAAATTAACATTATATTTTGTTAAGCTATTTCATATAGAAAGAATTGTAAGAAAGAGGAACTGGGAAGAAGCTGAGAGATTCTGCCAAGCACTTGGAGGGCACCTTCCTAGCTTCAGTCATATGGATGAAATAAAGAAATTTCTTCACTTTCTAACAGACCAGTTCAGGTAATACTTTTAGAATGAGATCTTCTCTGTTAAATTTGATGTCCTCTAGGTATTCAGAATTGACATGTTTTATTATCTAAAAGGGTTTTTCAGTACTTTAACAGTCATTCAACATCAAACATTTTTATGTGCAAGATGCTATGAGGGATTCAGAGATGAAGGAGACAGAGTCCCCACCCTTTGTGTAGTGTAATAGTGTGCAGCAGTGGGGATAAGAAAAGTATGGTGGAAAAATCTAGAACACGAGTAGGGAGAGGCCATGGGAATTTAGAGGAGGGAGGAAGTGTTTCTGGGAGGTATAATTGGGGAAAATGTTATGAAGAAGGATGGTTCTTAGGAAGTAAGGTAATATTTGAAAGTTAAGATGGGAGAAAAAGCCAGGGAAAGCAGAACATAAGCAGAGGAACTGGGACTAGAATATACAGATATGGTGAAAGAGAAATGAGCCAAAGAACTTAGCTAGAAAATGGAATTTGGGTATAAAATTGAAACACCCTTTCTTGCCAGGGAAGGAGTTTAGTAAGTCAATAGGCAAAAAACAAACAAACAAAAACAAAGTGTGTGTGTGTGTGTGTGTGTGTGTGTGTGTGTGTGTGTGTGGAGAGAGAGAGAGAGAGAGAAACAGACAGACAGACAGACAGACATGGTAGGTAGATGCAGAACAATTAATTATAAGGCTATTACAGCCCAGCTGGTAGAAAACTACATTGAAGAAGGGCAGTAAGATGGGACAGTAAGGAAGTGATCAGAGATGTAACAAAGATGGAGTCAATAAGCCACTGTGATTTTGATGTTATGTAGAAGGAGGATTCCTGAACAGTTTTCTTGGTGTCCTTAAAGATAATGTGGAGAAATATGGGCAAGGTGTTGCTGCCATAGAGGGAATTTTTTCTGAAGCTTTGGGGACAATCATAGGTATGAGGGGCTTCTACTTCACAATTTATTTTTCCCCTCACTTTTTTTTTTCTTTTTTAAGAGAATGAACTTTTAAATTTATTTATGTATTTATTTTTGGCTGTGTGGGGTCTTAGTTGCAGCATGCGGGATCTTTCATTGCAGCACATGGGCTCTTCGTTGCAGTGCACAGGCTTCTCTCTAGTTGTGGTGCGCGGGCTCCAGAGATCGTGGGTCAGTAGTTGCGGCGCACAGCCTCTGTAGTTGTGGTGCGCGGGCTCCAGACATTGTGGGCTCAGTAGTTGTGGCACACAGCCTCTGTAGTTGTGGTGTGCGGGCTTCAGAGATCGTGGGCTCAGTAGTTGCGGCGCACAGGCTCTGTAGTTGTGGCGTGCAGGCTCCAGAATGTGGGGGCTCAGTAGTTGCGGCGCAATGGCATAGTTGCCCCGTGGCATGTGGGATCTTATTTCCCGGACCAGGGATCAAACCTGCATCCCCTGCATTGGAAGGCAGATTCTTAGCCGCTGGACCACGAGGGAAGTCCCTCCCGTCACTTTTTGAATCGAAAAGAAGACCAGAACTTGGGGTTTCCCTGGTGGCGCAGTGGTTGAGAGTCCATCTGCCGATGCAGGGGACACGGGTTCGTGCCCCGGTCCGGGAAGATCCCACATGCCACGGAGTGGCTGGGCCCGTGAGCCGTGGCCGCTGAGCTTGCGCATCCGGAGCCTGTGCTCCGCAACGGGAGAGGCCACAACAGTGAGAGACCCGCGTACCGAAAAAAAAAAAAAAGAAGACCAGAACTTGTAAATCAAGGATTCAGGGTATACCAGGCAAAATTATGGAAAAGAAATCACCACCTGGACATACCCTAGTGAATACTTTCCTGATCGTTTTGGCTCAAAAAAACAAAGACTTCAAAGAAAAATAGCAAAAATAAAACAGGTACCAAAACACAAAATCCAGCTAGCCTTCTTCTCTAGGACATTAAATATAAGAAGGCATTTTAAAAATTGACATCTAAAGAGTTTTGAACTGGAAAATGTGGGCAATGTGTTGATCTTAGTTCCCAGTTGTGTGGTTTTTCATTTGTGAAGATAGTAATTGATAATGCTCCCTACTTGAAAAAAATTTCAGACATATTCCAGTTGAGAGATGAATAAAAATCAAAACACATGAACAGGTATTTTGTTGTTAAAGAATTAGAAGGAAGAATACATAACATAAAAACATAGTCCCAGTCTAAATAATGCAATATATGTAATTATAAAATTACCCTAAATTATCCTAAAGTTAGAATGTAATTATCCTAAATTCTGAAAGAGAAACAAGAATATTTTAATAAAACCAGGTGTTAACTCTGGTTAATACCAGAGTTTATAACTCTGTTTGTAAATAAAAACTGAGATGTAAAGAGATAAAATGATTGTGAAAACTGAAAGTATAATAAATTCTTCATTTTACCTGGAAATCATATTTAGAAACACAGAGTTTGTATTTTTTTAAAACTGTAAAGAGTATGTTCATCTACTGAATATGTAATGAGTGGGGAAAAAAAGGCCCATACAGCAAATTATAAAGGAATAAAATAACAAAGCATAAAGTCCGGCATAAAGAAGATGGCAGAAGACCAAATGTATCCATTATCAGTTATGTTTAAGTCCAAGTTTGCAAATGTGTTCAGTAATGAAACCCAACTCTATGCTGTTGAAAGATACCTAAAACAAATCTTGCCAATTAGTACCTTTCCAGCCCAAGGAGTATTATGTTCTTTTCCTGGAAGGAAGGGACCACAAAGTGTTTCAGAATCAAAACATTTTGATAAAATCCATATTTTCTGACACTCTTTTTAAAATTAAAATTACTGGCAACATTTTCATATTGCAGCAATAATTAGTGCTGATTAGCCAATGGCCCACCAAAATGTGGCATCACTCTCCAATTTGTTATGGTCTCCAATTTATTACTCCTTGGCCACTTCACTTATGTTATTTTATTTCTTTATAATTTGCTGTATGGGCCTTATTCACCCAAGTAGCATTGAGTTAATAATCACAAACTTAATGTAAAACTTAGAATGGGAAAATTAAAATAATGGGCAAAATTATATTGTGTAAATGTGAATGAAAAAGCTAGAGTTGTAGTATTAATATTAGATAAAATACAATTGAAGTAAAAAGACATTAAATGGGAAAATGAGATCTTATTATTGATTAAAGGTACAATCTACAATGAAGTTATAATAGTCAAGAACCCTTACACACTTAAGATATCAAAATGTATAAAGCAAAAATATTAATTATATTGCTAAAATTTTTCAATAAAAAATAGTAATGAGAGACTCTAACGCTCATCTCATTTATCAACGAACGAGACAGGCAAAATAGAAATAACATAGAACATATGAATAGTATAATTAAGATTGATTTAATAATATCCTCTTTATTTATAGATTAAAAAGTCTGTATATACTTCCTCTTCAAGCTCTTTGCCTGGATCACTTAAAATAATGGATCTATTAGGCTAAAAAAAAAAAAACCCTAACATTTCAAAGTGGTAGAATTATACAAGTTACATTAGAAGTGAAATCAAATCCCCTTCACCTAAAAATTCAGTGTTTTTTAAAAAAAATTTATTGGAGTATAGTTGATTTACAATGTTGTGTTAGTTTCAGGTGTACAACAAAGTGAATCAGTTATACATATACATATATCCACTCTTTTTTAGATTCTTTTCCCAAATAGGTCATTACAGAGTATTGAGTAGAGTTCCCTGTGTTATACAGTACATCCTTATTAGTTATCCATTTTATATATAGTAGTGTGTATGTATCAATCCCAGTTCCAAATTTATTCCTTCCCCCACCCTTTCCCCCCCATATCCATGTTTATTTTCTACATCTGTGACTCTTATTTACAAAATAAACATTCAGTGTTTTTAAGAACACTTTTGGCAAGTAAATCAAAACTGTATAGATGATAATAAAAACACTCATTCTGAAATTCATGAGATATAACCAAAGCTATAGCTGGAGGTACATTAATAGCTTTAAGGGCTTTGATTATTAAACAAAAATAATGAAAATAAGCATTCACCTAAAAGTTAAAATATTTATCAACATAAATAAAAGGAAACCATAAGAAAGAACCTAATAAAGATAAAAGTGAAATGAATTAATTAGAAACTGGAAAAGCAGTAGAACTGACAAATCCTAGAGTTTTATCTCTAGAAATAAAACTACAAAACAGAGGGAAAAAAATCTACTGATGACTAAATGATGAAAACAAAAAAGAAAACAGATACTTAAAATGAAACCTAAGTAACAGATTATAAAATCCTTTCAATGGAGAATTTTTTAATTGGTAAGAATCCTATGCATAATTCTACGTTATTATAATGAAATTATTAAAGTGAACAATATCTAGGGAAATATAAATTAGTATATAATTGATTTAATAAGTGGAAACCCAGTATTCCAATAGCCATGGAAAAAATGGAAAAAGTTAACAAAGAATTTCTTCCAAGAAAAAGATAGTAACTACATATATGGTTCTATATGTGATCTCCTTCATATCTTAAAAAAGAGATCATTACCACGTATTTCAGTGGTATAACCAAGAGATTGTATTCCATTACATAGAAACTGGTGCAAGCATTCAGTTTATTTCACAAATAGTCTAATTCTGATATCACAACCTGTCAAAGATAGCACAAAGAATTATAGACCAACCTCATATCTAGACTTGAAAAAGTAAATACTAACGAGGGATACAATAACAAACGCAGATACACTGCTTATTGCATGCCAGATAATGTCCTAAGTATTTTCTACTAACTAATCCTTACAACGGCCTATGAGGTAGGTTACTATGCCCATTTTATCTAAATGGGGAGATGGAGACACAGAGAAGTAAAACAACTTGCCCAAGGTTATATAGTTAGTAAATAAAGGATCCAATATATGAACCCATTAGAGCCCACTTTCTTAACCGACTGTGTTATAGTACCTCAAAATAACATGCCTTGATCATGTAGGATTTCTTCCAAGAGTACAAGGTTGGGCCAGTATTAGGAACTCTATATATCTAGTCAAATACGTGATCAGCTTAATAGGTGCTGAGAATGCATCTGGTAAAATTCACTATTCATTCCTGGTTTTATATATAAATATATACTTAACATAATTAACACATAATTTCTTATTAAATTAAAAATAGAAGTGTAGTTCAGCCAATAGCCATATGACACTTAATGATTAAACATTAAATGCATTTCCATGAAAGTCAGAAAAAAGGTAAAGATGCCTAGTATCATCACTTTTGTTGATCTTTGTTTGGAATTTATCCCCTGTTCATTAAGATTTAAAAAAAGAACATTACAACATGCAAGTATTTATAATGTATTAAGTGGGAAGAAAGGCAAATTATAAAAGAGTAGAAAATGTACTATTTACATCAAAAATTAGACTGCAAAACTACGTCAGAAAAGATCATCGTTGTTACCTCTGGAAGATAAGATTTTGAATGCGTGTTTAAATGTTTGAACATTTTTCCACATTTTCCAGATTTGCATTAATATGCTAACGATTGTATTTTCTTCATTAAAGCAAGTAAAGTCTCACTACAGTGTGCTTGGAATCTGATGAAAAATACAATACATGCGTTCCATAAATAATCATTTATTAAGCATCTGTTGTATAATTTCTAGTATTTTAGACTTCATTTTCTAGCATTAGAAATTAATATTCAAAATTTCATTGCACACTAAGCTAATTTGAATATACAAACTCTTAAGTTTCTTTCAAGGTGAGTGTTTCTTAGCTACTGCCCACAACCTTGAGAGTAGAGTATAATGAATGCAATATTCAGACCGAATCTTTCCAGACATACATTTATTAAACAGTCATTGAAGCAGGCAAAAAACATGTTATATAACCTGTCTTGTAAGCTTACAACATCCCGGTAGTCTGTCCTTTTAGGTTCCAGTGACCATCTTGGCATGGAACGCTCATTTGAGGTAAATGTGACAATGTTCCAAAAGCAGGATTCTTCTGTTCCCACTATAGCTGGCATCAGGCAGTCCCAGTCACCTGACCCAATGACTGGACATGGGACCATTAAAAGATCAGGCCCCAGGGCTTCCCTGGTTGCGCAGCGGTTAAGAATCCGCCTGCCAATGCATGGGACATGGGCTTGAGCCCTGGTGCAGGAAGATCCCACATGCCGTGGAGCAACTAAGCCCGTGCGCTATAACTACTGAGCCTGCGCTCTAGAGCCCGCAAGCCACAACTACTGAGCCTGCGCTCTAGAGCCCGTGCTCCACAACAAGAGAAGCCACCGCAGTGAGAAGCTTGTGTACTGCCATGAAGAGTAACCCCCGCTCGCCGCAACTAGAGAAAGCCCGCACACAGCAACAAAGACCCAACGCAGCCAAAAATAAATTAATAAAAATAAATAAACTTTTTTAAAAAAGAGGGATCAGGACGTAGATCCATTTCCAGTGGTACAAGATACCAGCCTCACGAGATTCTCATACCCTTTCATGAAGAGTGAGAGTGTCCCTAAGTATTTTTAGCTATTCCTCATATCTTCAATTTTACCAATGAGTGCCCATTTCTAAGATCATGCTGATTAACAAGCTTCTAAGTTTGCTGATATTAACCTATTTCTGACATTTACTCTGCTAACAACCAAAGTCTCAGGTACGGCTTTTGGACTGCAGTCTCCCTTGTGGTGGCTGCCTCTGGAACATAACCTTTGTAATGCCCTGCTGACCCTCCCCGAAGAGAGAATTTCAGCTGGGCAGCTTGCTAGCCCCTAGATCTCAAGCTTGACACACACAGTATCATACTGTCTAAGCTAAAGTATCTTTAAGGAAAATACTGACATAAACAAACTGGGTTTTGAATCAAGTTCCTAACCCAGCAAGAGATTAGGAACCTTTAAGTGGTTCAGGGAGCCATGGATAAGTACTAAGCAATGAGGTTGTGGATACAGTCAGCCCTCCATATCCACACGTTTCACATCCGCAGATTCAATCAACTTCAGATCGAAAATATTTGAAAAAAATTCTGGAAAGTTCCAAAAAGCAAAACTTGAATTTGCCTCATGTTGGCAACTATTTACATAGTATTTACACTGTTTTAGGTATAATAAGTAATCTAAAAATAACGTATATAGGAGGACATGTTTAGGTTACATGCAAATACTACATCATTTTATATAAGGGACTTGAGCATCTTTGGATTTTGGTATGAGGGAGGTCCTGGAACCAATCCCCTGTGGATACCAAGGGGCAACTGTATTTGTGGGAATCAGTTGATGAAAAATGGAATATCATATATGATATAAATGATCATTAAGAGCTTCTATATACAGAACAAATTACACTAGAAAACAAAAGTCTGAGAGGTAATTAAGGACTCTTTCTTGATTTTTTAATTTCTAATCACACTTGATGAGTTCTCCCCCTCAATTAAAAATTTAAAAATACAGGTTCATTATGTAAAATTGGGGAATGTAAAAAGTGATAATGAAGAAAATTAAAATCACCTCAAATCCTAGCTCCTAGTTATAAACTTAGTTAACATTTTGTGTAAATCTTTTCCATTTTCTTCTATTCCTATCATATACTTTATTTTCTACAGAATATACAATGATTAGGTTTTTTTCTGATCACAGAGGAAATGTATATTGAATTTAGAAAACAGAAGAGCACAAAGGAAAAACACATCACCTAATCCTTTCACTCATAGGGACTATATTTTATTTGTACTCATCCTAGCAGCTAATATAGTACCATGTATTAAGCAGACTGTAACGTCTGCTTAATACGTGCTCCATTAATAGAGAGATCATTTGCCCATGCTGTATTTAGACAACGTATTCTAAAACTTATTCAATATTATAACCATGGCTTGAAGGGAAGAAAGGAAGCCAGCCCATTTATATCAGAAAATGATTCTAAAGCTTATTCCTTGAACACCTTAGCTTTTTATTGCAGGGATTGACCTTGCTCAGCAAGACGTCCATTGCCCAAATTGTGTTTTGCCTGCCAAGGAATAAGGTCAGATTACTGCTCTACTTCTCACAATCTAAGTTCCATGTCTCTGTATTTCAATGAAAAGGGTTCATGGTGCACCAGATCACTAAGGCTCTAAAATCTTTGCAACTCTTAACAGCAGCCCACCAGGGAAAGCCATTGTAGAACGAAAGTAGTTTTAGGATTAGGGAAGAAAGCCTTGTTTGCAGTGCGATTGCTGCTGTATGCACTACCTCCAGTGATGTGGCATGAGTGGATTTGGATATAAATCTAAGGCTTTGCGGACTAAGCGCCCTCATCAAATAGTGTTTACTGGGGGTTATGGTTGAGGTGCTGTTTTCCTTAGGAACCAGATGCAGCAGGAAATTTGATTGAGAGTAGAAATTTTAACGCAAATACACAAAGTAACCTTTCGTGCAATGTCTTCTTAACCTCATAGCCTTAAAACCATATACTTAGTGTTTGGAGCAGAAGAAATTTATATACAGAGAGAAATTTTCAGTTTGATTTAATTCCTCAGTTATGATCCATTTCTAACCACAAATTTTTTTTCTTCCCTCGAATTTTTGAAAATCCACATTAGAGGTGTGCAACAATTAATGTGATTTCGAATTTCTTCTTCTCTTTATCTACCTACAGACAAATCAGGCCAAACCAGGAAGAAGTTACAAATGAGGAAATATTTTCCACCTCTTACCACACACACAAAAAAACCCCACAAGTAGCTACTATTTACTATATTTATAACCGAATAATAAATCTCTTGAAATGGAAGCTAAAAACTATAAAGGTCTGGGTTGCAATGAAGTTCAGTCTCAGAAAGTAGTGAAGTTGAGAAGCTTCGGACAACAGGATAAACTTCTCTCTAGGAAACTGTTCTCTGAGATGCAGCAGAGGAGGCAGAAATGGGCTTGAAAGCAGAGGTTTCTAAGGGAAGATGGGGAGCTAAGAGCAGACTGAGTGGAAATGGTGGGGACAGACCCCTAAAGAAGCTTTCTGTGGGAGCTGCCTATAGAATAAATGCAGATGGCAAATGATCTTTGATCATCTTCCAGTCGTACTGTTGATTGTGCAAAGAAGATAAAATATCTAATGCTTACTTTAGGGAAACACAAAATTCCGCACAAATTCTCCAGGCCCAAATACATAATCTACAAAAATTAGAAAGAAGTGAAGTTTGAGGAAGCAAACTTGACTTCCTCTTTATTTTAGCTGTCTGACTTTAATTATAATGTATATGGCAATTATCTAGACCTGGTGGTTTAGAAATCCAGCAATCAGAAAGTATGATACATTTGGAAGTCCGTAGGAAAGCTCTGATTAGTTGAAGACACAAACTGCAAAATCCTTTTTTAGCTGCTAAATTCAAACTAGACTTAATTGTCTCCACTGGAGTTATCTTAACTCTGCAAATTGGTAATCTTTCTTTCTGAAAGAAAACAGTAAAACAATAAAAACTGAAAGGGGACCGCCCTCATATTCCATTGCAGTAAGTTGAAAAGCTTGAGGTTGGTAAGGTGAAAAACATGCTTATTGATGTTAAAATATGAGGGAATGTTGAACAGAGGAAAGAGACAAAGAAAAGCAGTTATTTCATTAAAAAGTGAGAAATTAATTTAAAATTAAGTTTGTTCCTGCCTTGGATTCACTGGCAAATATTTTTAAATGCAGACTTACTGTGTTTCCCAGCAGTCTTGTAACTGTACGTTCCATATGTTCCATATATTCTACTGAACTTGAGAGTAGGGATTAACTTTAGATTTGGGTTCTACCCCTTTTCTAATATGTGTTCTATTTATACTTAGCATTTATGTATGCATTGTTTTGCATATATAACATTCACTCTTGTACTGGTGGTACATGACATATACAATCAGAAGGTTAAATTATATGGAAATAACCAGCATCACCAACCCACCACCCCCACCAAAAAAAAAATTGCATGGTAAATGGTCTACTTTTTAAGGCCTAAGAAGTATACTATATTTTAGAGAGTATTTTCAAATGAAGTTAGAGGTGGAGAAATTTCTTATGGTTATATCGCTTCAATTTATTGAAAATATCTCCCTGGTTTGAGTATAAGTTTAATTGAGGGGAAGGGATCACTTACAATGTATGTCCCTGCCTCTATATGTTGTTGTATGTATTCTTCCTTGGAATGCCTATCCTTTCTCTGCTCAGCCAACCTGAATACTGGCACGTGGTAAACACTTAGATTATGGCTCGAAAGAAATGTTGGCAATTCTTCAAAGACTGTCTTTTGTCCTATTAACTCTACAAAATGTTTCCTGACTTCCTACAGTCCACAGTGACCTCTCCTTTTTCCGAAATTTTTGTAGTGCTTAAAATGTATGCCAATTTTTATCATTTGATGTTTTTCAAAAATGGCCTCATATTTTCTTTGTTCATATATATCTTGTCTCCCTGACTAGTTTATATGCCACTTGAGGGTAGATATTATGTCTTGTACTTCTCTGTATCATCATTGCACATAGCTCAATGCCTTGTACATAAAAGCATCATAGTTATGACAGTTAAATATATTCACTTAAGTGATTGCTTAATTATATTGCTCTGGTATAACCCATGGAGTTTGGTATTTAGAAAATACTGATACTTGAATGCTTGTTTTACTTTAAACTTAGTGGGCAGAGGGAATTAAATTTTTTTTAAAATCTCATTTAATAAAAGGTTAGCCAAGCCAAAGGTTAGCCAGGTTCTTCATTTTAAAGAAAAGATACTTGATAGTTATAGACAAATGCTTTAAGGAAATGCTATGGTTGTTTTTGTATCTGAAAACATTATCTAAAATTGAAGTGCTTCAGTAAAAGTTTTGAATTAATCATATACTTTTTTTCCCCTCCTAAGTTTTTCAAAGCAGAATAGTTTTTGCCTTTCATATGAAGAAAATAACATAAAATTTAGTTTAAAAAAGTCTGGTACTTTTTTGACAGCTACCCTGTAAATAGGGTTCAGTTTCATTTCAGGAGACTTGTTTATATAGCTTGAAACTATGTTTCTCAGTTAGTGAGAAGGTCTTCTGAATAAGCTTACATGTCTTAAGCATTTTAGACATGTGGATACTAAATGTTTTTGCCAAATGCTGTGCTCAAATTTTCTTAACACTTCCTTTTCACATAGTGACCAGCGTTGGCTTTGGATAGGTTTGAATAAAAGGAGCCCTGACTTACAAGGATCCTGGCAATGGAGTGATCATACACCAGTAAGTTTAATCTTTCTCGTTTAGGATAATATGGAAAGAGTATTTATTTCAATAACAAGAAAGTTGATTGTTAATTAATATAGCCATACAACCATTAAGTTATGTAGATGTATCTTTATTGAAATGGAAATAGATTCACATATATGAAGTGGGGAAAAATAAGTTACTAATCTCACTTTTATTAAAAAAATAACCATACACATAGTCTCTCTACATATAATCCAAAATACATAAAAATATAGATATATAAATATAGCGGTAATTTTGGGGTAGTAAAAGTGATTTTTTTTCTTTTTCTTTGTTTTTTTTTCCATTTTTTCATAATGAGCAACGTTTATTTTTATTATTTAAAAATATGAGTTATATAAAAAAGAAAGAATTTTAATTGGAGGAAACAATTCAGGAGAACCTTAAAAAGTCCTTAAATATTATTTCAAATGTTTACATTATCATAAGGAGAGGTTTTAGGTAACACATAGAGGAGCAAATTATTCTCAGGTATTAAATATTTGCTCCACATTACCGTTGTGTCAAGTCATTGTGTGTTCTTTCGAAATGTAAAATTCCTTGACTTCATTTTCAAATTGTAGCATATCCAAGAATAGTCAATCGAATAACTAACATTTCAACACATGCATTTAAAAAAAGTATTTTGCAAGCTCCTGATTCTTTATGACTCCAACTGTGAACTTAATACATGATTAACCTCCACTTCTGAAACTGTAGCCTCCTTTGTTTGGAATCTGAAGACCTCATGGCATTTTATAAGTCCTCACGTGATTTAGCATCCTGACATAAAAAAGAGATGAAAAAGTTTTCCTCTCTTGGCTTTTGAACACACTTGAGTTATTAAAGCTGCCTAAATTACATCTAAATTGCAGATATTTATACATCAGTCTTAAGTTATCAAGCCTCTCTTGTCTTTTAAGGTGTCTACTATTATCACGGCAAATGAGTTTCAGCAGGATTATGATATCAGAGACTGTGCTGCTGTCAAGGTCAGTACAATGCTGGAAAATCTGCATATTTAAAAAATAAATCTGGCAGTATGTGCAGTCAGGCAACAGACCCATGAAGTGCCTTTTGCGTGTGGAGCATGATATTGGGTGCAGTGGGAGGTTAGAAGTACACCCATGGCCCAGCCCTCAAGCAACCTAACTGACACTTAATTTGAGAAGATAAAATTCATATTCAAGAAAGACGACTCTTGTTACTATGCAGTAATAAGCTCCAAATGAGTGGGCTGAGGAGGGTTAGTGAAACTCAGAAGAGGAAGTGATTTCTATTGCCTATTTCCAGAAAGAGGTGGGACCTCAACTGGACCTTTAAGGATGGATAGAGTTTGTACAGGTAGGATAGGGTAAGGCATAAAAGAAAGTGGGAGTGGAAGGGAGAGGCTAGGGCAGTGAGGGGAACAATGCAGATCAAGAAGTTTTAGTTGGTGCTGTGGTTGAAAACAAAGGTGGGAAGTTAGACTGATGCCAGGTTAAGGAGTTTGTGCATTTTTTTGGTAGGCAACAGAGCATGATTAACGGTTTTTGTCAAGAACTACGGAGGGTGTGAGAAGATTCATCTTGAGGCAGATTTCAAGATGCAAAAGATAGGACCAGAAGACATGGAAGACCAGTTAGGCCTCTTCCTTTGCAGACTTCATTTGTTTATTCGTTCCATAAGTAGTATGTCCAAGCAGTCTGTGATGCTCTGGGGGGTCAACAATAACAAGATATAAAACAGTCATTGTCTTCACAGAACTTACAGTCTCGTAGGAGGTAAAGACAAGTAAAAGGGCAATTACAAGGGCTATGACAGACAAAGTGTATGTTTTATGCAAGAACAAGAGTGTTCCAGGAGAGTAACAATGACGGTGATGATGGTTATGATACAGCAGCTAACACTTGTTGACTCATGAGCCAGGCACAGTCATGTCACATATATTATCTCACTTAATACTTAAGCAACCTTGTGAGGTAGGTACTGTTACTGTATCCATCTTACGGGGAAGAAATGTGAGCTCTGAGTAACTTACATGATCACAGAACTGAAATTTAAACCCAGGTGTATGGGTCTACTATGCTATGTATGGCATTTACAGAAACAGTCAGAAGGGGTATTTGTTTATGGAGAAAATAGTAGTACATTTTAGTTTTAACTGATGTCTTGAATCCAGGCTTGCAGTAAGAAATATGCTGTAGTAAGTTAGAATAAAGAAACTGGAGTTGAAGGAAAATGTTCATTAAAAAAAGAGTTCTCTAATGGCCTAGTGGTTAGGATTCTGGGCTTTTACTGCCAGGGCCCAGGTTCAGTCCCTGGTCAGGGAACTGAGATCGCACAAGCCACGCAGCGCGGCCAAAAAAAGAAAAAAAAAAAAAATCGCAAAGGGCCAAGAAGTGGATTTGAGGCGATTACCAACATTTTATAAAATGTAAGAGGATGAGGAGGGAGGAGACATCTAGAAAATATCTTTGCTATGTAAGCCCAAGAAAGAGATTCAGGAAGATGATTGACCAGAAACGTTGCACGAAGGTTGAGACCAAGTACTGAGAAGGCCATTGGAAAGCATTATTTCAAAGTAACTGTTTTAGTAAAACACTCTGTAGTATCATGCTGTTTTTATAGAATTCCCAGTTTAACACATGAAAGAATGAAAACTTAATAGAAGTTTGTGAAGTTTCCAGAACACTGATGCAATAAACTACATTCTATGTAAGTTGTGTCCCTATGTGTGAAAAGATTGGAAGAACCTACCAAAAAAACTAAATAGAAGAGACATTGATCAGTAACAAGGCCAGCTAGGGCAGTGTCTGGAAGGAGAATCTTACCTCACCTGCCACGTTCTAACCCTCCAGAATGTTGCCCTTAAGAGATAGCAGTCCAAAAACTGATGGATGCTCCTACCAGGTCCTGTCCTCCCCTTTCCTTTCCCTGTTGCTTGCTGCCTGGAATTTGTAGAGAGCCATCTTAGACCACACAGAGGAGGGCAATATCCCAGAAACACAAAGCAACGTCAAAGGTGGAACTTGGGCCCCTGATGCCAGAGTTTTATGTCACTTTTCACAGATCTGCTATGATCACAGGCTGGTGTTTGGAAACCACTGAACCAAATATTCTTTTCTAGCTTGATCTTCCCAAAATTTAAAGTTGCAAGATTCTACAATTTCATATCAACAAAAAACAGAAAAAAAAAAACCCCAGTAATTTGCATTTTGGACATAAACATGACCCTATGCTATATTTTATCAGTCCCTTTGAAGGCTCTTGCTTAGACTGTTACTGCTTAAACACTGCATTCTTTCATGTGTTCATTCATAAACATATATCCTAGGTGCTAGAGCTAAAGCAGAGTTAAAGACCATAGGGCTTACAGATTAGTGTTGTATAAGGGCTGCATCAACTTGAAAATATTCTACAATCCTCTTCCTCCTTTAGGTCATTAATAGGCCATGGCGAAGAAGGTGGTATTTCTATGATGACAGAGAATTTATTTATTTAAGGCCTTTTGCTTGTGATACAAAACTTGAATGGATGTGCCAGATTCCAAAAGGTAAATGTAGTTATTCCTTTTCACAGTCTGCTCGTGTGAACTTGTGAATGCTGAGCCAGAGTACCTAGGAGGGCATTTTAGTCTATAATTATAATTTTAAAAGCCTTTGACACTACAGTTAATATATTAAGCTCCATCCTGCCTGACTCCTACCCCTAGTAAAATGCTGCCTTATTGAAATTAGAGACTACCTTCCTCTTCTGTCATGAAAGAAATTGTATAGGAGATAAAATTTAAGGCTAATTTAGGGAGATTAGGTCTTGGAATGAAGGATTATTTCAAGTGAAAGGAGAGACGAAGTAGAGGGAATCATTTTAATTTTTATTGTGTTGCAAAATGAAGGACGAAATGAAGACAGGCTTGGGAAGAGTGAAGCAGGTCCCCAATCTAAATTTTACAATTTAGAAACAGTTTTCAGTGAGCTCAAAATTACTAGTAGTTTATCTCATTCAAATTCAGGAAACCAGTTAGCTTGATAGTAGAGCCTTTGGTGACAAAACAGAGAGAAAGGGTAATAAATAGATATCCTTTTACTTCACTTTTTAGTAGGAAAATGTCAAGGATGTATTACAGAAAATGTTAAGATTTTAACTTCCAAATTATTTTTAAGCAGATATTAGATACGTTAATTAATATAATGGTAAATGCACAGGAAGTTCCAAAATGAATTTCTGAACTGAATGTAAACAGATCATTGAAACTAAAGGGAATTCCTCATATAAGTTCTCAGAAACCCAAAGATTATCTCATGGAACTGCCCATTAGGAGATTGTTCTTCTTTCCTAAACAAAGCTACCATCTTGCCTTTAAAAGAGCTTCAGATGCAACATGCAGTGCAGTAACTGGAAAGTCTCTTTCACAGGGCAAACTGGGGGGTCATTAATAAAAGGGGAATTGTGTGTGTGTGTGTGTTGATGGGGTTTTTCTTTTTTGTGTGTGTGGAATTTATTTTTATTTATTTATTTAAATTTGTTTATTTATTTATTTTTGCCTGCGTTGGGTCTTCGGTGCTGCATGCGGGCTTTCTCTAGTTGCAGCGAGCAGGGGCTGTTCTTCACTGCAATGTGTGGGCTTCTCATTGCGGTGGCTTCTCTTGTTGTGGAGCATGGGCTCTAGGTGCACAGGCTTCAGTAGTTGTCACGGGCTCAGTAGTTGTGGTTCATGGACTCTAGGGCACAGGCTCAGTAGTTGTGGCGCATGGGCTTAGTTGCTCCGCAGCATGTGGGATCTTCCCAGACCAGGGCTTGAACCCGTGTCCCCTGCGTTGGCAGGCGGATTGTGAACCACTGCGCCACCAGGGAAGTCCCTGATGGGGGTTTTCTAAAGGAGAAATTATACCTGAGTTAGTTAGTCCTGATTATTGATTAAACCTGAAAGAAGAAAAAAGGAAAACCAGCTTGGATACCTTTCAAACAAGTGGCAAAGTAACTAATATATAATTAACTTGGACAATATCTCTGGCTTGAAGCATTAGTTGTGACACTCCTATTATTCTTTGGTATTTGGCATGCCACAGAGAGTGTCACTGCTCCCTCCAAAGTATGCTTTCACTGGTAGCTGTTCCCCTGCCTCATGTTTGAGTACTGAGGCAAACCCTAGAGTATACACCAGGAAAACCTTAGAAATGACAAACCAGTAACCACAGGAAATATTATGAAGAACATATAGTTTTCTTTTTTCTTTTTAATGTATTTGTTATTTTAAACAAAAGAGAAGGGAATTAACTAGCTTAGCAAACATAAATCAGGTAACCAAATAAATAAATCTTTTAAATAATTGCACCCCTGCTCTCTCCAATACAGAAACAAAATTAAAAACTAAAGAACTTCCTGCCTCAGCCTATTTGCAGTCATTTGAAGCAATCAGTGATGGTTTGATCCAGGGTTTAAATGTTATATTAACTCCCCTTTGACAGTCCCTAAATTTCTGAGTTACAATGTGTCACATTCACTGGTTGGATATTTTCTTGGCTATTAGAACAGCCAAAGCCTGCTCAACTGGACACTTCTGTATTAATCTGTGTTTTCTGGTTTTCTTAAAGCAGTTTACCTCTTCAATAGCCCAGATCACCAAGCCTTTTCTCTAGCTCTTGCCTTTTTTATTACCGCATACAGCTGGTTCTAATTAGTCCCCTCCTCTCTAAAAGGGATATTTTGACAACCTACTTTTTTTTTAATTATCGTAATCACTATGGATATATATACTTTTTAAACATTCCTTTTTAGTTGCAAAAACAGTAGCAAAAATAAGGTTCATAAAAGTGTTTTTAGGAAAATGACCTATAAACACAACTTTTTTATATTGTGTTTCTTGATACCTTGTACACACATGCATGTTTGCAATCCTGTGTAAAAAGGCACCTTTTATTTTGCTTTTCTCACTAATTTAAAGAAATTTAAAGGTTAGCCATAGCTTTCCCCCAACATACAAATGAACAGAATTCTTTGACAAGATTACAAACAAGAAACTATGTCTATTTTTTTTAACTGATTTGCAGCATTGTTAATGGAAATTATCCAACATACAGAGGACTGAGTTAGAGAGAAAAACCACAGATGCTGGATATATAGGCAGTCCTCGAAGTAGGGTCCTCTCGTGCATTGACCCTGATACAATAGCAAAATTAAGAACAGCTATTTTACCCTGTAATTTCTAAAATTCCTCAGATTATGTCTTTGGCTTGAAACCACGTGACCTATGACCAGCATAAAAAGGGAGAGGAAAGCAGCTAGCATCCTGAGAAGAACTGTTCTGTGCCTGGCCCTGTGCGGGGTGCTTGCATAGGGGTGATCATATATGATCTTTACATTGTCTTTGTGAGTTAGGTAGGAGAATTTCATTTTTATAGACTAGAAAGTTGGGGCTCAGGGAGTTAAACAACGGATCCCAAGTAGCACAGCAGCAGAGTCTGAGGGCGTTTAGACACTGACTCACCCAACTTCAAAGACCATAATTCTTTGTACGGTACCATATTTCCTGCTGGGTGAATTTTATTATTTTCTTCCCAGTTTTGTCTCTCATTTTCTCAAAAGTTTCAGTACTGGATCACAGAACATTTTTTTCCAAGGATATCTTGGGAGGCAATAAACTCTACCAACCTAGGTGTATTCAAATTGCATTAGATGGAGACATGGTTCCTGAATAACCTCATCCTACAGTGATGATTATTTTGGTGCATGTTCCTTAGTGCTTCTATGTAATGTATACAATGTGTTCATTTACTTATTTGTACTTTCTAATTATTATCTATACTTTATCCACCTAGTCTTCCTTTGTGACTTCTGTGATGTAAGGTAGAGAACTGCTAGTAATGCTCTATTAATATTTAACAAATCTGCCTTTTTGGTTGCCACAAAAACAACTTTAGTGTGGGCCCCACAAAATTCAGTGTTATGAAGTGATCCTAACATGAAAGGAGATGGTTTGGCCAGAAACGGACAAATCTCAGCCGTACTGCAAGTCCTCTTGAGTTAGACTAAAGGCACTTATTAGTACGCCATGGTCTGTAATTGGATACTAAACTTAAGCCATTTGCTTTCTTCTACAGGTCGTACTCCAAAAATGCCAGACTGGTACAATCCAGGTGAGTTAAGAAAACTAAAATGTATCCAAAGCTGCTTTTACCTTTTCAGTGACGTATTTAGTTAATTATTTAAGCCCAGGCCTAAGTGCCGGCTTCTTCTCTGTCGTGTCTTCAAATGAGATGAAGTATCTCCGTGCAGGGAAGGTGATTAGCTGGTGTGGGGTGAGACTCTGAGGCTGGATTTGTCCTTCTCTGTGAGTACAGGAGGGTAACAGAGTCACTCACTGGCTCAGGAATCCTTGGTTGGATCCTTCCAGGCAGCACTGCCCTGGCCAAAGAGAGCCAGTAATCTAAATGGATTATTATTTATAAATAGTTTTGAAAAATAATCCATGCTGAGAGGGTACAGTTTGGTTTATGCAGTCATAATTGTGCTATTTTTCTTCTTTAGAGCGTGCTGGAATTCATGGACCTCCAGTTGTAATAGAAGGGAGTGAATATTGGTTTGTTGCTGATCCCCGTTTAAACTATGAAGAAGCCGTCCTGTATTGTGCTAGCAATCACAGCTCTCTGGCTAGTGTAACATCTTTTGCAGGACTAAGAGCCATCAAAAACAAAATAGCAAATGTAATTTAAAAGAACGTATTTTTTTAATATTTTCTTATTTTTACATTTATTCTGTTAAAAAAATTTCAAAAATCTACAAAAGTTAAATGTTCCTCTCAAGTAAAATTTGCCTAACAACATATAAGTTCATCACTTCGGGTTAGAAAAGTTAAAAAGAATTGCTTAATGTTTTAAAACATTCAAGATTAATTATTAATGTCAGTTGGTAAGATGAGCTTCAACAGATAATATAAATTAGTCTAATTCCTTGTCACGTTTTTTACTAAAAGTTAACTTGGTAGTTAACTTGAGATTCTGTTTCTAATAATAACTAATTTTGCAAAATAGTTTTTTGGAGGAAAAATAATTTGTATATTTTAAAATTTATAACTAGTAGCAATAGGATACTATATGTCCAATTTATATATGCCCATAATTACGGTGACCATATTTTTTGTATGCAAACTAGGGCCTGTGAATATAAAAAGAGTTTCTAAACTACTTTCTTCTGTGAAAGGACCTGGTTTATGTAATTTAGAGACCAAAGTAATGAATATCTGGAAATTATAGTGGTTTGTGGTTATGATGGGCCAGGGTATTAAATCAAAACTCTTCTAGAAAAGTCAGCATATATAAGGATGGGTGTTTAGTTGTTTTTTGTTTTGTTTTGTTTTTGTGGGGTTTTTTTTTCAGATATCTGGCGATGAGGAGAAGTGGTGGGTGAGAACTACTGACCAGCTAATAGAACGTCGTTTTTTGAGGTATGTGACATCCTGGATGGTGCCTTTGTAAAGTTATCGTTTAAAAGAAGCAGTCCCAAATCCCTTTTTACTAAATGGAGTACTGTTTGTAATTAGTTTTGAACATTAATCCATAAACTACCTAGACTAGAGAAACCAAATCCTTTAGCAAATGAGCATCAAAAAAAAGTAGTATAAAATAATGGCCTAACCTTAAATTTAGAATTAAAATTACTTCAGGAAAAAACAGAAGGGAACATGTAACTACGTTATGAGCTGACACATCTCTTATTTTCTTTCAGCTCACGACATCCGTTTCATCACTTTCCTATAACATTTGGAGAGGAATGCTTTTACCTCTCTGCCAAGACTTGGTTTAGCGGTAAGGTTAATTCCCAATCCTTTAACGTTAATTATGTAATATGTGAACTTCAGTTTCAATTACTAGCTTGATCTCGCTTTCCTTTTGATTATATGTTTGGCAGCTTCGTCATATTCTGATTTATTGCTGATGACAGTAGATCAAGTTCCAAATGCAAATAAAGGTGCTTTTCACTGTGAATATTTCGACTTCCTTTATCCTAAAGCAGTTACTTAGAAATAAACTGACCACTTTCATAACCAATAAGGATATAGACAAATTCACAAAGATGAACAGGCAGCAATTCTAAAGTATAGTTTAGGTCCCTTTCCCCCTCATTAGCCTTCTTCAACTCCATTTCCTGCCATCAGGAACCATAGTAACTGTGTGTGTACCAAGTATGTTCATTTTTATAGGCAATATTTGTATGCTGCAACTTACTAATATGAATGATAATAATAGAAGACAAAAATAACTAGGGAAGAAAAGGAATATATTTTAACCATTTGGGAAAGATTGATTTAAAGAGACTTTCTTCACTACTGGATGGTTTTAAAATGTGCTGAATGGAAAATTCTCACCACAGTAATCCTGCTTTTCATTTCTCAGACATACATAAACCAGCAGACTGTAGTACGAAGTTGCCCTTCGTCTGTGAAAAATACAATGTATCTTCATTAGAGAAATATAGTCCAGATCCTGCCGCTAAAATACAGTGCTCTGGGGATTGGATTACTTTTCAGAATAAGGTAAAAAGAGAATTGCTACGTTGTGCAAATGATGATTGCTTTCATGATGGTCATATGGCCTGTGGCAGAATGGCATCCCACCAAGTAACTTCACTAAGATAGACTCTGCATATTTCAGTATCTCACCTGATTCTCTACATTTTCAGAAACGAAGTTAACTCTCAAGTTAATCACGCGTACAGGTCTTTCAGAGTACCGTGTTCCTGTTCTGTTGCTACTGACACTTAAACTGCCAAAGCTGATCTTTCAGTGAATAGTAATATATTGACTAGTCAGGACTATCTCTTTGGCATGTAGGAAACTGGCTTAATTTCTGGCTGATAAATTTTCCCCCTTAAGGAAAACATCCAAGCAGCATTTACCAATCAAATTAGACCAGCATTTCCCAAACTACTTTTTGGGAATATACACATATGCTAACAAAATGTTAATCATTGATGTTGCTTCCAGAGCAGGGTTTATGATTAAGTAGCTTTGGGAAATGCCACATTCTGTATTTGCTTCCTTGAGATGCACAATTCATATTGGTGTATGTATCTCTTAGGAAATGCATTTGGCTGCTAAAAAGATTACTATAGTATGCTAAAACATTTATTCTCTCAGATAAAAGAAGTTTGAAGATAAGCAGGCTGGGGTTGGTATGAAAGCTCTGTGGTCTTCAAAACCAGGCTTCCTTTGTCTTTCTGCTCTGCCATCCTCAACTTATGGCTTCCAAGCTCAAGTTGAGGGTGTTCTCTCTAGAGTCTTTTCTAGAAGCCACCCAATGACTTTATATTTCTCTGGCCATTCCAGTCTGTAAGGAGGCTGAAAAAAAAAAAACCCATTTTATAGCATGTTTCAAGGAACACAATTTGGGACATGCTACTCCACACTAACATGATCATAATATCAAGAAGAAAAAGGAAGAGGTGTGTCTGACAGCTGAAAGCATCTGTAGTGAAGTTAAAATATTAGGGGTATATTTTGACTTTTTAAAATTTGGACAATCTTTCCCCCCCCCCCCAGAGTACTAGATTAATTTACATAGTTGATGTAAATTTATGGGTTTTTTGTTTGTTTTTATTGAAGTATAGTTGAATGAAAATATATTAGTTTCAGGTGTACAACATAGTGATCTGATATTTCTATAGATTACACACCATACAAAGTTATTATAAAATTACTGACTATATTCCCTTTGCTATGCATTACATCCCTGTGACTTATTTATTTTATAACTATTAGTTTGTATCTCTTAATCCCCTTCACCCCATTAAAATATCCTGTCAAGAGACAGGGGCATGATTTCTTTAAAAATGTGGGTTTTTTAATATAAGGTAATGATGAAGAATACATATTTGAAACCAAATGGAGCAGAGTCTAAATGCTGACCATACCATGCTATGGCTATTTCACTTATGGGTAAAGTTACTTAATGTCCTTGTGCCTCAGTTTTCCCATTTGTTGTGAGAATTAAATGAGATAATACTGTGCAAAGTGTTTTAGGAAGGAAGCACTCAATAAAAGGGAGATTTTTTTTTAAAGTAGCTCAAGGACTACTCTTCAGTTGCTTAAATTAAGTGTAGCGTTGCATTCTTGGGACTTCCCTGGTGGTCCAGTGGTAAAGAAGCCACCTTATGATGCCCGTGACATGGGTTCACTCCCTTGTCAGGGACCTAAGATCCCACATGCCATGGGGGCAACTGAGCCTGCACGCCACAACTACTGAGCTCTTGTGCCTCAACTAGAGCCCACGTGCCACAAACTACAGAGCCCACGCGCCACAACTGGAGAGAAGCCTGAGTGCCACAACGAAGAGCCCGCGTGCCGCAACTAAGACCTGACGCAGCCAAAAATAAGAAATAAAATAAATAATAAATAAATCTTTCAAAAAAAAAAGAGTGTAGATCTGCATTCTTTTGGTACTACTTTGTGAGTGTCTATATCTCACAAACAGAAAATTAGCAGCCTTCTAAAAGATGAGGCATTTTCTTCCTATGTGAGCTTTCCCATGTGTGGAATCTTATACTTCATATGTGTTCTTTGTTTGCAGTGCTTTTTAAGGATCAAACCTAAGTCTCTTACATTTTCTGAAGCCAGCGATACTTGTCACACCTATGGTGGAACCCTTCCTTCAGTGCTGAGCCAGAGAGAACAAGGTAGCAGAATTTTTTCGTAAACATGTTTTATTCTGATCTGGAGGCCATGTTTGTGTTGGGAGGCTGTGGGGAATTAACACATACAAAGAATCTTATTAAATTACTTTTTACAGAGTAGGTGAAAGATTATCCTGGTAGTTAGATAAGCAAGAGGTATTCATTGACATTTTTAGTATATCTTTAATTTGAATAAGTCAAATTTTAAAAAAAAAAAAAATCTTTCTGACAGATTTTATTACATCCTTGCTTCCGGATATGGAAACTACTTTATGGATTGGTTTGCGCTGGACTGCCTATGAGAAGATAAACAAATGGATGGATAACAGAGAGCTGACATACAGTAACTTTCACCCATTATTGGTTGGTCGGAGGCTGAGAATACCAACAAATGTAAGGTTTTTTTTTTTTAATCAGTAAACTACGTAGCTCTATGAAATACCTGAGTCTTCCACAAATTATTGGATTAAGAACAAGGGCCTATTTCATGAGTCGACTTATATGAAACGTCCAAATAGGCAAATCTATAAAGATAGAAAGTAGATTACTGGTTGCCAGAGGCTAAGAGGCTAAAAGGATTGGTGGTGATGGCCTAAAGCATATGGGATTTCTTTCTGGGGTGGTGAAAATGTTCTAAAATTGATTAGGGGTGATGGTTGCACAACTCTGTGAATATACTAAAAACTATAGAATATATGCTTTAAATCAATGAATTATACCATCTATGAATTATATCAATAATGCTGTCACAAGAAGAATAACAACAGAGCTTCCACAGCCTTCACGTAGATGCCCTAGTTTTTCATAGTAGTATCAGATTCCATAGCACTTATTTCATAACCATGTAAAACCATCAATAGTGAGTTACAAATAGAAGCTAATATAAATGGTTTACTTGTCATCTTGGAATTTGGAGCTGTCAGCCTCAGTCTCCTGAGGTTAAAAAGTACAAAATCTGTGGTTAGTGATCATTTTTCCCTAAGATCTAAATGTAAAGAAGCTATAGAATGGAAGAAGGCATTATATCAACAGTAGTTACCCTGTACCATGATATTGCTGCCCACTACTTCTGTCTTCCTTATTTACTGGATACAAACCACCTTTTGCACAAAAGGCAAAGATTAAGAGATTAACTTTAAAGTTGAATTCCAAAAGTACATCCTAGACAATATCAACTGATATTCCTGATGCAATGGCACTTTGCTCAACGTTGACATTGGTGGTAAAGGGAACTCTGCAACATGTGTAATTATGTACAAAGTAAATATCAAAATAATGCTTGGTTATTGTAGAACATTTGGAAGTTATAGAAGAGTAAACAAAATAAAGAAAAATATCAACCCTTATCCTGCTTATACTTAGGCTGGTAGCTTTTAAACTTTTAACTCATGACCCATAGTAAGAAATAAATTTAAATTACCATTCAGCACATAGATATAAATATAATATTGAATTGAAACAAAAGTTGCAGGAAATAATACTTACCCTTAGAGCTTATATTTCTTTCTTTTCTATTCTACTCTAGTCTGATCTAGTCTAGTCAACCTATTTTCTGTGTTCTATCCTATTCTATTTCATTGTCACAAATAAGAATCAAGATCCACTGAACTGGTTTCATGAGCTACTAAATAAGTCTCAAACCATATTTGAATCCTGATCTAGGAAATCACAATGAATATTTCAGCATTTTTCTTCTAGGGCTTTTCTATACATTGTCTTCTTGACATAGATAAGATCATAGTATATATACTGTTGTATCTACTTTTCTCACTTAGTATTATATCATAAATAGTTTCTTATGCCATTAAAAGATGTGCTTGATAAGCATTTTGATGGCTGCACAATATTTCTTGATAGATATACCATCATTTACCTAAACAATGCTGGGTATTTTGGCTGTTTCCAGTTTTGCATAATTCTTAATAGTGCTGCAATTAACATCTTCATGCATAATCTTTGCCATATATTTCAGGTTACCTCCCTAAGGTAGATTTAGGAAGTGATATAGCCAGATCAAAAAATATAAGTAGTTGTAAAACTCTGGTTACCAAATTGGTTTCCAGAACGGTTTATGAGTTTATATTTTTGTCAGCAATATATTGTGATTACTTTTCTATTCATACCAGTGTGTTAATAATTTCCAACATTTATTGAGCAGCTAATATGTGTCAGACACTCTGCTAATGCATCACATGCATTGTTTCATTTAATCTGCACAATAGATGTGAAACAGTCTGTACTCCTCTCCTATCTTAGAAATGTGGAGACAAACAGAGAGAGTCATGTAACTTCCCAGAAATCATGCAGGGTATGCGTGCAGGGTCGGCATTTAAATCCAAGTCTGCAGAGTCAGCATTCTTAGCTTCTCTACTGCATTGCTTCTACTACAATGCTCTAAGGAGAATTGTCTTTTTAAAATTCTTGCTAATTTGATAGTTTAAATGATATCATATTTTCATTTGTATTGCTCTGATTTCTAATGAAAACATATAAATTCAGTAATAATTTGAATTTCATCCAATGTGAATTTCTTATTCTTTGACAATGTATCAAAGCCTTCATGTATTTCTTATTGATTTTATGACTGGGTAAATACTAAGTGTGCTAACCCTGTGTTTCTTGCATTTATTGCAGATATTTTCACAGGTTTTTTTTTTCTTTAGGTCTAATACCAAAAATATTACAGAAATAAGTTTTGATTTTTTTGGTATGTGTTCAACTCTATTTCTTTTTTTCCCCTCCATTGCTTTTAGGTTAGAAAGTCCCTCATGTAAATGTTAGTTAAATGAATGCCTTTATTTTCTTCATTTTGTTTTATAGCTTGCTTTTTTGTTCTGACAATATGATACATCCATGGTATATGGCATATGTTGTCAATGGTTACTTAATCCTTTTCCCTAATCCTGGCCAATTGTCTAGCATCATTTGTTGTATATACTTCCATCTGTTAAAATCAATATAGAATGCCTTTTTTATCATATGTGAAGTGTGCATGTGTATGTATCTGTGTGTGTATGAGACATATTCTTGTATAGCTCCCACACTGATCTAAATACTATAATGTTGCCATATTTCAAAAAATATAATAGGATTAGTTATCCTTTGTTGTATGTCTTTTAAAAATATTTTTAGCTGTTTTTGTCTATTCTTCAAGACAAACTAGAATTATTTAGTTAATTTCCAATCTAAACAATTCAATAGAAAACTTCTGATAAGAATTTGACAACATTTTAGGAAGAATTGACATCTTTGTATTAATTTTCCCTCAAGAATATGGTGTAACATATCTCTCCATTGATTCAAGTCTTCCTTTTAAATTCCTCAGTGAAGTTTTTAGAGAAGTTCTCTTTCTTTTTGCCATTGAGAATGGCAGCTTTTTAAAACTGTCTTACTGATATGTAGGAAATCTATTATTTGGGTATTTTTGTATATTTATTTCATAGGCATCCATCTACTAAAAGCTCTTATTACTTCTCAGAGTTTTTCAGTAGATTTTCTTGGGTTTTCTAATTAGATAATCATAATTGGCAAATAACCATTCATGCTTCACTACATGTGGTAGGACTTCCAGAACCATGGTAAATACCAGGAGTAATAAATAACATCCTAGACTTGATCTAGACTTTAATGGGAATATCTGCAGTCTTTCATTATTATATTTGATGTGGACTTTTTGTTTACGATATATCATTTATTTAGAATTTTTATTCAGGAATAAGTAGTGGATTTTCTAAAACTTGTTTTCACCATCTATTGAAATTGTCATACAGTTTTTCCCATTAGGCCTATGGATATGTAGTATAATACATTAATAGATGTTATATTAAACCATTTTTATCTCCTTATCATAAAATCTAGTTGCTGAGAGTGGGTTATTATTTTACTACTGAATTAGATTTGTTAGAATTTTATTTGGGAATGTTTTCATCTCTGTTCATAGAGTTAATTTTTTTAAGCTTTTTTTTTTTCTGATCATGTCAGCTTCATAAGATGAACTGGGTAGTTTTCTGCCTTTGTGTTTTGAAATTATGACTCAGTCTGGGGAATTATCTTTCCCTGAAAGTTTGAAGGAACTGTATACAAAACCATGTGATATTAGAACCCTGTTCAGAGATCATTGTTTAATACTGAAGGGATTTGGTGTAGTAGGTGAGGGCTAAACTCTAGAGTCAGGTTGAGTTTGAATTCCATTCAGCCATTTCGTATGCCTTAGGAAATTCACTTAACTTTGCTTAAGTCTCATTTTTTCATCTGTAAGTTCTGATACTGTTGTTCCTGCAGCACAATGTGAGGATTGCATAAAATATTTCATTTAAAGCTTTTAAGCACAGTACCTGACATATAGTTTTAAAAATGAGCATTATTATTAATTTTCAATTTCCTCTAAAGTTACTGGTACATTTTAGTGTTTCTACTTTTCCTTGTAACAGTTATGCTAATTTGTATATTTCAAGGAAGTTGTCTATTTCATGTAGATATTCAAATGTATTAGAATAAAGTCGTGTCTGCTATTATCTTTTAAAATCTCCATGTCTTATTTTAATCGTTTTTACTTTTTCTTATTTAGATTTTTACAAAAACTAGTGTATGTTACTGGTTTTTTCCTCCCCTTTCTCCACGGCCTACTCCTATTGCTTCAGATATACAAATACTACTACATTTTTCTATCCTGTTTCTCTTGGAGTTATATTTTTGCTGATTTTCTAATCTCATATTGAATTCTTAGTTCATCTTTCCTTTAAAAATCAGAATGCATTTAATAATACATGTTTGCCTTCACATAAAGTTTTACTCATATCTCTTGTAATATTTCTCATATTAGTCTTTCCTATAATTTTTTCATTTTTGTTTTAATGTTTATTGAATAGCATGGGAGTATGCAGTTTTTTTTAAACTTTTTTAGCTCCTGGGATAAGCTTACTTTTCTTATTTTTCTGAGTGTGATATGTTTCAACCATACAGAAAAGTATAGGGACAATATACTTTGAATAAATTTCCATGTCTAATGTTATTGATTTGTGGTCAGAGAATGAAATCTAGATAGATACTTTTATTTATGGATGTTTTATAGTGACACGTATAGGATCAAAGCTTTAAGGTGAGTTCTCTATTGTGTGGTACACCATTTGTCATTATAAAAAGTTTATAAACATCTAATGAGTAGAATTAACAGTCATTACTTTTTTGCTTACTTGCAACGTCAAGAAGGAGAGCAGAGTGTTAAATATTATTATAATTGTGTATTTGTCTTCTAACAGTTTTTCTTTATCTGTTTTGAAGATGTATTCATCAATATCGCCACTATTTTGTTCTATAATTTCTAAAGTTAATTGCCCTTTCCCATGTTTTGAAAGTTTATCAGAAGACACAGACCTACTAGAGAATGGACTTGAGGATATGGGGAGGGGGAAGGGTAAGCTGTGACAAAGTAAGAGAGTGGCATGGACATATATACACTACCAAATGTAAAATAGATAGCTACTGGGAAGCAGCCGCATAGCACAGGGAGATGAGCTCGGTGGTTTGTGACCACCTAGAGGGGTGGGATAGGGAGGGTGGGAGGGAGGGAGACACAAGAGGGAAGAGATATGGAAACATATGTATATGTATAACTGATTCACTTTGTTATAAAGCAGAAACTAACACACCATTGTAAAGCAATTATGCTCCAATAAAGATGTTAAAAAAAAAAAAAGTTAGTTTATCAGGATTTTCTTAGTGATTTCATGGTCAGCTCCTTAATGGAGTTTTTTACAGGAAGAAAAATCCAATTTGGAATATAAAGTTCCCTTGCTGGGATCTTCAGACTGTTAGTTTCATAATTGCTTGTACATATTTGCCTTTTTGTTTAGATTTTTGATGAAGAGGGGTCCTACCACTGTGCTCTAATGCTCAACCTCCAAAAGTCACCTTTTACTGGGACGTGGAATTTTACTTCCTGCAGTGAACACCATACTCTGTCTCTCTGTCAGAAATATTCAGGTATAGATTATTATTTAGATAACTATGGTACTTTATGCTGTTAGATATGTACAGTACTTTTTCACAAAAAAACTTATAAATTAATATTAATTTGTAATCATACAGCTTCCTTAAAATTTTAGCATGACTAAATCCATACTGGCTCAGTGAGTCAAATTAGCTCAAATAGAATGTGATTTTTTGTCAAGATCATTGCCATAATTAAATATCAAAATTAAGTATCCAATGGAGTTTGTTAATCGGTGTTATCTAATGACAGTAAATTATGGTTGCATTTTGTTCTCCTTTCTACTCTGGAATTTTTCAGATTTTACTGTCATGAGGAAAGGAGGAGAAAAAAAATGTTTTTAACTGAGTTCGGTATAAACAATCACGGTTAAATCTAGGACTCAAAAAAAAAAAAAGGATGTGAAGCATTATAAATGGATCACTGTCTATGCCCTCCTATAATCCAAATAAAAGTAAAATGTTTACTTAAAAGTAGGGATCATCTATATATTCAAAAAGATATTTTTTTAAAGGTATTAAATCGTTTTCATTGGTCACAGTAAGTTTTTAAACAAACAATTAAAAAAAAAAACCTTTGCCATGTAATGAGAACTTCAAGTAGCTAATCCATGTGCTTCTGGGTTTTTATTTTATTTTATTTTATTTTTATACAGCATGTTCTTATTATCTATTTTATACATATTAGTGTGTATATGTCAATCCCAATCTCCCAATTCATACGTTTGTTCTCTACATCTGTGTCTCTGTTTCTGCCTTGCAAACCAGTTCATCTGTACCATTTTTCTAGATTCCACATGTTTGCATTAATATACGATATTTGTTTTTCTTTTTCTGACTTACATCACTCTGTATAACAGTCTCTAGGTCCATCCATGTCTCTACAAATGACCCAGTTTCATTCCTTTTTATGGCTGAGTAATATTCCATTGTATATATGTACCACATCTTCTTTATCCATTTGTCTGTCGATGGGCATTTAGGTTGCTTCCATGGCCTGGCTCTTGTAAGTAGTGCTGCAGTGAACGTTGTGGTACATGCCTCTTTTTGAATTACGGTTTTCTCAGAGTATATGCCCAGTAGTGGGATTGCTGGGTCATATGGTAATTCTATTTTTAGTTTTTTAAGGCACTTCCATACTGTTCTCCACAGTGGCTGTATCAATTTACATTCCCACCAACAGTGCAAGAGGGTTCCCTTTTCTCCACACCCTCTCCAGCATTTGTTGTTTGTAGATTTTCTGATGATGACCATTCTTACCGGTGTGAGGTGATACCTCATTGTAGTTTTGATTTGCATTTCTCTAATAATTAGTGATGTTGAGCAGCTTTTCATGTGCTTCTTGGCCATCTGTATGTCTTCTTTGGAGAAATGTCTATTTAGGTCTTCCGCCCATTTTTTGATTGGGTTGTTTATTTTTTCAATATTGAGCTGCATGAGCTGTTTATATATTTTGGAGATTAATCCTTTGTCCATTGATTCATTTGCAAATATTTTCTCCCATTCCGAGGGTTGTCTTTTCATTTTGTTTATAGTTTCCCTTGCTGTGCAAAAGCTTTTAAGTTTCTTTAGGTCCCATTTGTTTATTTTCGGTTTTATTTCCATTGCTCTAAGAGGTGGGTCAAAAAAGATGTTGCTGTGATTTATGTCATAGAGTGTTCTACCTATGTTTTCCTCTAAGAGTTTTATAGTGTCAGGTCTTACATTTAGGTCTCTAATCCATTTTGAGTTTATTTTTGTGGATGGTGTTAGGGAGTGTTCTAATTTCATTCATTTACATGTAGCTGTCCAGTTTTCCCAGCACCATTTATTGAAGAGACTATCTTTTCTCCATTGTGTATCCTTGCCTCCTTTGTCATAGATCAGTTGACCATGGGTGCATGGGTTTATCTCTGGGCTTTCTATCCTGTTCCATTGATCTATATATATATATATTTTTTATCCCTTTTCTTTTCTTTTTTTATATTTAAATGTATTTACTTATTTATTTATGGCTGTGTTGGGTCTTCGTTTCTGTGCGAGGGCTTTCTCTAGTTGCGGCAAGCGGGGGTCACTCTTCACTGCGGTGCACAGGCCTCTCACCATCGCGGCCTCTGTTGTTGCGGAGCACAGGCTCCAGACGCGCAGGCTCAGTAATTGTGGCTCACGGGCCCAGCCGCTCCGCGGCATGTGGGATCCTCCCAGACCAGGGCTCGAACCCATGTCTCCTGCATTGGCAGGCAGACTCTCAACCACTGCACCACCAGGAAAGCCCTGATCTATATTTTTGTTTTTGTGCCAGTACCATATTGTCTTGATGACTGTAGCTTTGTAGTATAGTGTGAAGTCAGGGAGTCTGATTTCTTCTGCTTAGTTTTATTCCCTCAAGACTGCTTTGGCTATTCGGGGTCTTTTGTGTCTCCATACAAATTTTAAGATATTTTGTTCTAGTTCTGTAAAAAATGCCATTGGTAATTTGATAGTTAGTGATTGCATTGAATCTGTAGATTGCTTTGGGTAGTGTGATCATTTTCACAATATTGATTCTACTAATCCAAGAACATGGTATATCTCTCCATCTGTTTGGCTCATCTTTGATTTCTTTCATCAGTGTCTTACAGTTTTCTGAGTACTCCATGCGCTTCTGAAGAACTTTTTGCTAAATTAATCTTTGCTCATTTGTCTCATACTTTTTAGTAACTGCCTTTTTCAGAGAGGTACTGTAAATCAATAATTCAAATATATCCTCTTAGGGGTGGTTGTATACATTTCTTCGTGGGTTCTCCCAGATGAAAACTTGTAAGGGCACACCCAACACCTCCTGTTGAAGCAGTTCAAACAAAGGAAGAATTCGACACCCATCTGAAATGGTAATCTTATTGCCATTAGAAGTCGTCTACTTTTATTTATAGCTTTTCTTCTATTGCAGTTTACTTTTATTTATAGCTTTTCTCCTTCCTAAATCAGATCAACTAAATCAGAATTTTGTTCTAATTGTAAAAAACAAATTTGTGGTTCACAAATTTACCTAAGGTATACAGCAAAACATACCTAGTTCTCCCACCCAAAGTCTAAAATAAATGAATAGATAAGTAATACCTAAAGTACATTATTACAGGGAGAAATTTGAAAGAATGTCCCATGACTTGCCAAGTAGGTGGTTTTTGTGGCTTTATTTTTCTTTTACACACAGAAATTGAAAGCAGACAGACCTTGCAGAATACTTCAGAAACTGTGAAGTATCAAAATAATCTGTACAAAATAGTGCTGAAGACTCTGACTTGGACTGATGCTCTCAAGGAGTGCCAGAAAGAAAACATGCAGCTGGTGAGCATCACAGACCCTTACCAGCAGGCCTTCCTGACTGTGCAGGCGGTCCTTCATAACACTTCTTTATGGATTGGACTCTCCAGTCATGACGTAAGTTTTCAGTCCCACTGCCAGAATTGGGTGACGGAATGTGACATTTTTTATTGCACACAGCATCTCTCATATCAGACTAAAAGAAACCAGAGATCATAAAATCTTACTCCAGTGAATGAATTTCATGAGGTATGTCATTTTTAGCAGCAGTCCTCTTTCCACTGTTGAAAGATCAGGTGCTTTATCGTTTAGCTTAAGAAAAACGTCTAATGGACATATGTAGCTGAGCACTTCTTTTTATTTATTCCAATCGAAAATGGAGCTGGAATCAGGAGCTGCCATGTCTCCTCAGCCAATGAAAAGAAGAGAGGGAGGGAAGAATTAAAAATTCAGATGGGGTTGGGTGAGCAGAAGCCCGTGAACGTTATTAAAGGGCTTTTTATCCCTTTCCGAATCAGCAGAGTGAAATTAAGCCACTCTGCAAAGGGATTAGAATAGCATTTTGCCACATCTCAAGCCCTGATCTTGGGTACTTCTCATTCATTTCATAGCCCAGCAAAGAATGCTAGTCTCCTATTAATTCCCAGCACTAAACTACATACATGTAGCACAAACAGGAATGTTTATGCTACTAAAGCTTTTGGCTATAATTAATAGGGAATCTTTTTTTTTTAAATAAAGCTGTAGCATTCCTCTTAGCATTGTAGGCCATTTTTGCCTCTTTTCTGAGCCTTGTATGTAATAAGCTGGTGCTCTGCCCACGGAGATGTATTGAAAAGTAAGATATAGGGCTGGTCTAAAAGGCTGCGTACGTTGTGCACTGATGGGGGTGCCACTTATTTATAAAGATTGTGATGTGAATTTTGCTTCCTGCGTCTGTGCAGTGTGTGACCCGTAAAGCCCTAGTTAGATAAGTGTCACCTGAACCAGTATTCCTAATCCACTCTCGGAGGGAAGGTAATTGGGAGAGTAGGAAAGAAGTGTCCATTGCATTATGAAGCAAACCTGAGTTACGTAGATGGTAGGCTAACCCTCAGTATACCAAGATGGTTTTAGGGCTGCATGGAGAAAATGTGATTGAAGACAAGTTAAGTCCTTGCGCAAACCCCAAGTTGAACTGGAGAATGGATGAAAAACTTAAAACTTAAGACTCAGAAGTAAACATTATCTTTGACAAACTCTGGACTTACTACCACCAGCATTTGTCAGAAGCTCAATTAAAGAAGCAGTATTTAGAAATTGCTTGAAGACTAGCTTCTCCAAAATTCTGGATTTTAAAATGTACCCTCAGGTCCAGCCAGGTTATCAGCTTGAACTGCTTCCCTAGACCTCACAGTATCAATTCCTTCATAACATTGCTTTACTTCCTTTCTCTTGTGTGTTTGGCATTATGTGAAACCCATCACTGTGTCTCTTGTGCGGGTGGTAATTAAGTTATCACATTTCCTAGTTTTAACCACCTTAAACCTTTTTAAACAAAAGCAGTATTGTCGCTGGAGAAAAATCATGAAGTTAGAATAAATTAAAAGAATAAAATTGGAATCACCTATAATTCCAGTATCTAGTGATAAATGTGGTTTAAATATTTGGTATATATCCTTCAAGTTATTTTTCTATGTACACGAATTTATTTTTAAGGCACTTCGGATCATACAGTTTTGTAACTTTATTTCCCCACTTGATGATTTCGGTCTTCTTTCTTATCCTATTTTCAGTCATCACCTGTGTTTTTCTTTTCCCTTTTGCTCTTTAACATATTAAATTTTACATAGCTCGCTCTTTTGTATCTTCATGAGCTGCCTGAAATCTTTGGAACATGGCAGAGTGTAAGTAAATACAACTTTACATTGAAAGCAATGGGAAGGTTTTGAAAGATTTTAAACATGGTAGTAACAATATCAGATTTTGACTTGAGAAAAACTATGCTGGACAGAAGCTGGGGAAGGAAGTGAGCAGTCCAGAGATAGAAGACCAGTTAGAGTTTCTTGTAGACATTCATGCAGGAAATGATGTTGGTCTGGACCGAGGCATGTTTACAGTGTCTGCAGTGCAGCAGTTCTGGGTTATAGAAGGTCTGGAGTGTGGCTGTGAGAGCAGGTCACTCGAGTACATAGAAGTGAAAGTCTATAGAAGAAGAGGAAGTCAAGAAGGCTTGGGAACGGGGTGAGTCATCCACATGAACATAGACGTCCCTAAGTCAGTGGTAGGACCAGGAGGACAGAGCAGGGCATGGGACACCTCCTTAGTAAATATCAGGAAGGAGCAAGGGGGCCAAGACCAAAGTGAATGTCAGAGAGACGGAAGGACTCTGGGAGTTTGCCAAGACCTCAGTGAATGTCAGACAAGAAGGGCATAAACCTCAAAGGAAATGACTGAAGGAAATAAAAATACCCACTACCTCATTCTCATGGCTCTGTGATATCTGAGACTAAAAAAAACAAGCAGCCTTCCCTTGGGGATGCTGAAAGGAACTTATTCTATTAGAAAAGACAGGTTTTAATCAAGATCAATCAAGGTCTAGAATTTAGTGAAGAGATACTTACAGTCTTAATAAAGAGATTTAGTGTTCAGTAAAGAGATGGTGGGAGTGGGATGACTTATCCACAAGGAACAGAAGTTCCAAAGGCCCAGGGACCTGGGTTAGTTGGGAGTGCAACAAGAGGGAAGGAATCCAGGGTAATACTCAGTACAGGCAACATCACAGGGGCAAAGGGCCACATTTGAGGCCACTTGGTTTAGAGATTAACTGGCCATAAGTTTACAACTGGAACACTGGTAGAGAACACTTCTGAATGAAACAGTTGGTGGTGTTGAGGTTTGGCCACATTTGCTAGTTTTGGTTCACTAAGGAGACTGTGAGACTGTGTGTGGCCTTTGGCCCAATATTCCAAATAAACCAGTGATGCAAAATTGCCCCAGGCCTCAGGAAAGCATAGCTCAGTGGGTCAGTGTGGAAGGGCTGGTGCTCTGGCAGCACCACAGGAAAACTCAGGCAGGCCTGTACTTCACAATCCATCTCCTGCACATCTGTACCTACCTTGTAAAGCCTCTCTCAAGACAGGTGGGTGGTCAGGCCCTTGTCAGGATGTAAAGATAGATGTTCACAGACTTCTAGCGCACAATAGAATGTAGTGAATAAGGACGTTTCTCTTCAAAGACAAATGTGAAAAGGGTGGCGTGAGATCCACAGGGCCTGAAGGTTTAAGAGGAAGGGAGCTGACGTCTCTGTAGCTCTTCTTGTGTACCAGATAGCCACTGACTTATGTGTCTTACACGTTACCCCATTAATTCCAACCCCATGAGATTAAGTGTCACATCCATTTAATAGATGAAGGGATGGAAAAGTGGCAAGGTAATGCCACAATCAAAAGCTAACAAGTGACCGAACCGGAATTCAAAACTAGGTATGCTTAGCTCTAAAGCCTGTGTTCTTTCCACTACTACATATTATCTCTAAGTTAATCAGAGCTTACAGTGGTCCTCACTCCATTTTAGCTTTCTGATTTCCAACAACCAATGGTTCCAATTATGTGTGAGGCAGCAAAGCATAATGGTTCAGACCATGGACTCCAGGGCCTAACGGCCTGGATTTGTATCCCAACACTGTGGTTTACATTCTGTGTGACTGTGCACATTACATGACTTCAGTTTTCTCATCTGTAAAATGGATATAATAATAATACCTATCTCGTATGGTTGTTATGAAGATTATATAATATTTGCAGAGTACCTAAAACAATGCCTGGTATGTAGTAAGTGCTGTGTAAATATGTGCTAAACATAAGATAAAATTAAAAATTATTAGATTGGGGACTTCCCTGGTGGAGCAGTGGTTAAGAATCCACCTGCCAGTGCAGGGGACACGGGTTCAAGCCCTGGTCTGGGAAGATCCCACATGCCACGGAGCAGCTAAGCCCATGCACCACAACTACTGAGCTCACACACCACAACTACTGAAGCCTGCATGCCTAGAGCCCATGCTCTGCAACAAGAGAAGCCACCACAATGAGAAGCCCACGCACTGCAATGAAGAGTAGCCCCAGCTCGCCAGAACTAGAGAAAGCCCGTGTGCAGCAACGAAGACCCAACACAGCCAAAAATAAATAAATAAAATTAAACAAATTTAAAAATTATTAGATCGACCACAAGGGTCAAAATCATACAATAGGGATAACATGAAGTGTAACCACTTAAGATATATTTCTGCTCCATACAGGATGAACTCAACTTTGGTTGGTCAGATGGGAAACATCTTCAATTTAGTCGCTGGGCAGAAAATAATGAACAACTTGAAGACTGTGTAGTATTAGACACTGATGGATTCTGGAAAACATCTGACTGCGATAATAATCAACCAGGCGCTATTTGCTATTATTCAGGAAGTATGCTAATTTCAAATATTTTAATTCTTAAATTGTTATCAGTTTCATGAGTAGTGGAATTTTGAGGAAATGGTTTTGTAAAATCTGGTTTTAAAATTATAAAGTAATTATAATCATGTCCTTTTTACAACAAAATCTATTGTGAAAATTTGTATTTGAGGAGAATTATTATATGTTAAATATTTTGTCATTAATTTGTTATTTTAGATGTTTTATTTTTGTCACCTGACGATAGTAATTGACCTTTGAGTTTTAAGTCCTTGTTAGCCTCATTTTGCATACATTTTGTGTTTATATTCTTATGGAAAACTTACACTTGTGGGAATTCTTTTGTAATTCTTATCATCAATGCTTAACATTTCTTTTATGAGTCACTGTTAAGATTCATTTGGTTGCTAACAGTAATTAGCTCACGCTAGCTTAAGCCCAAAGGAAAATTTAGATCCTCAGAAATGGGGATAGAGCTGAGCCCCCGAGGAGAGGGGATCTCAAAGCCAGAGATGCTGTCTTGCACCTCTCCTTTCTGTTTCTCTCAGTGGATCTGCACTCTTCTCTTTATGTACTTCCTGCTTCTCTCTGCACTTCCTGCTTCTCTCTGCACATGGTGAAACATGGCAGCTCTGCAGCTTTCAATTTTAGCCGTAACTGGAGATGAATTGACTATCTCTGAATTCCACTTTTCAAATCTGAAAAGAATTGAAAGAGAGAATCTGATAGACTCAACTTAAGTCAGATATGCCGTCTCTAGCCCAGTCGGAGGAAAGTGGTTTTACAGCTTCCAGGGGCCCACATTTGTGGGTTTGTGGTTAGAAAAAACACTGCTTCACAAAGGGAGTTGCTGTGAGCTGGGAGAAATATTGCATAGTCTCTACCATGTGTTGAATCAGTGTGATTGGCTTTGAATAGAGCATATCTCTATTTGCATCTTTTTGAATCTGTGGCCTTTTCATAAAATGAAAAAGAAATGCTGAATTCAGATTTTTCTAGATGTCAGATTTTAAATTATTTCTGTTTGCTTTGGTTAAAGCAATAACTTATTTAGAACATCAAGTATTTCATAAAATATTCTTTTAAAGTTAGAGAAGGTATCAGTAACCAGAAAATTGAAGATGAATTCTCAAAGTCATATTTAGGTGCCTCTTATTATGTTTGTATAGTTTCTCTGAAGTGGCCCCTTGTATTAGAAGTTTGGTGATGCAGGAAGACAGAAACTGCATTTAACCTAATAACACCTCATTTTCCACATTCTTCTACTCATTCCACATCAGGGAAAAGAAAATTGTATTAAGTAATTTCCTTCCTACAGAAAGCCGGTTAAGAGGTCACATTTTATTTGAGCATAAACAGAACAAGCATCACCAGGCTATTATTTCTTGGCTTCCTGAATATTTCCTACAAATCAAGTCTAAATATGATGAACAGGATTTAACATTTATATCTGAAGTTAGAATTCTTACCATTAATTCTTTTTCTAGATGAGACTGAAAAAGAGGTCAAACCAGTTAACAGTGTTCGATGTCCGTCTCCTGTTCTAAATACTCCATGGATACCATTTGAGAACTCTTGCTACAATTTCATGATAACAAAGAATAGATATATAGTGACAACACGAGATGAAGTTCATTCTCAATGCCAGACACTGAGTGAGTATGTTGTATGGCCGTTATATGTTGCATTGTGCTCGTTAGTAAACAAATCTCATCTGAGTGTATTATATTCAATAAATATCTCTAATTAGCGCTAGTAACTAGAACTCAAAAATATTCCTCTCCTAATTTCTACATTATCAATGACAAAGTATTAAAATTTGTGTTTAGTTAAAATGGAAAGTATAGGAGTTATCTCCTTTCTTACCCATCCATTAGGGAACTAGTCTCTCTTTAGATGTATAAATGGGTTCTACTTAAAAAGAGAAAGAAATGACACTAGAGAGCAGAGAGCTGGATATTAAATCAAGTTAGGCTGTGGGCAGAGAGAAAATAGGCCAGTTTGAGTAGTTGAAAACTTAGATAAGCCAGAAAGAAGCAGCTCTGCTTAAAAGAAATACACATTTCATACTTTCAGCTCTCAGGACTCTCCAGATATTTCCTATGAGATCCACTGAGGATTTGTGACTTTTGAACAATGGACCCATCAACTTTATAGGAAGTTCCTATGGAAAATGTCAAACCGTTATTCCCCAAAGTGTGTTCTGTGGAACACTACTCTTGAGATGTTCTGTAAAGAAAAAGATCCTTAGTTAAAGAACAAGGGTGAGAAATACCACACATCTTCACTTCCTTTTAAACATTATCAAATGTGCATTAGCATATACTTTAAGAAATACTGACATGAATGAACTAGTTTACTTTTGGTTAACCAAAATTTGTAAAGTTTTTTTCAATGTAGCTCTTTTCCGAGGAACACACTTTGGGAAATATTAAACTTTTAAAATCCTGTTATAACAGTCATCGCTAAGGAAAAGGAAGGTCTGTCTTTTAGCCCATCTAAGAGGTTTTTATTTATTATAGTCTTTGACAGTGTGTCATTAATATAGGTGGATTTGTACCAACTCAAAATAAGCCTTAAATGGGGAAAAGGAAAGTGAATCAATGTTTCAAATTCTCCTCTCAGCTACTAGTTTTCCACTATTCTGTGAGACCAAATTGAAGATCAAAACGTTTGAAAGGGCTTCCCTGGTGGCGCAGTGGTTGGGAGTCCGCCTGCCGATGCAGGGGACACGGGTTCGTGTCCCAGTCCGGGAGGATCCCACATGCCGCGGAGCGGCTGGGCCCGTAAGCCATGGCCGCTGAGCCTGCGCATCCGGAGCCTGTGCTCCGCAACGGGAGAGGCCACAGCAGTGAGAGGCCCACGTACCGCAAGAAAAAAAAAAAAAAAAAGTTTGAAAATGTTTTAACCTATTCATTTAGTACAACAAGATAGTTTTAATTTATATGTCTTTCTTATTTTCTACTATTGTTTAAGTTTTGGAGTGTGTTAAACTGGGAAATAAAAATGACTAAATCTATCAAACAAAGTGTTCTAAATAATTAATTATTTAAATTATTGACTCTTTTTTATTTAACAGATCCAAAATCACATATTCTGAGTATTCGAGATGAAAAAGAGAATAACTTTGTTCTTGAGCAGCTTCTACGCTACCATTACATGGCTTCATGGGTCATGTTAGGTATAACTTATGAAAGTAAGTTGTGAATCTACTGTTTTTCACTATTTATATTCATAGTTCATTATAAACTACTTGTTTATCAAGCTGTGAAAGTATATTCTTCAGAGTATATGTTAATCAGTATACAAAATTATAATTATGCACTTAGCATAACTTAATACAAATACCAAGACAGTTTTTGTGTCTCTGCTCTGCCACTAAAATGCCTTTACCACCAAGCTTAGAGTTAAATGGTGGAAAATAATTTCCTTTCTTCACCCTCCCTCCTAGCAGTACAAGACTAACTAAAATGACTGCACTCCTGCATAAATCTCCAATACTTACTTTATATCTCTATGTATGTGGGATGAGTGAGAAGAGAAATACACTTCTACTAATGTTGCATCTTTGGTTTTATATCATTGGCTTGGGGTATACATTACAAAAATGAGACACATAGTCTGCCAATGGGATAGAATATTTGAGATTGCAAATGCCACAAATTCAAGATATAATTGCTATGAAATTTTTTTTAAAGCACAGACTCTAATAATAGGGGAAATAAGACCAATTTAGAAAGATACTCAATTAGAGATATCCTGAAAATCATAAAGTTTTGGAATTAGAAAAAAATCACTGTGTGGGCATAAAGCATTAAAATCATACATTCACCCCAAAAAAGGGGCTTAATAAGGGGCACAGGACAATGATAGCTAGAGGTAGGGTAGGCAAAGAAACTTAATTACTCAAATCTGACCATTTTAAAAATAGTCTTCTCTTTGCTATCTAACCTGTCTCTTTCTTAGAATTACTCAGGTTTTTCTTAAATGTTTATGGCTTGCAGATGAGTTAACAAAAATTAAGCTATCGAGTAATGGGTAAGACTTGGGTTGCCAGCTGAAGATTAGTTCATCATGGTAGGACTTAGTTGCCCAATTCTTTTCTCTGATGATGCTTGAACACTCTTAAATTTAAGAATGGAAGAAAATGGAGAGGAACTAGGTAGAAAGTTCCCAGGCTTTACCTGAAAGTGACTGAGGAAACAGTGATCCCATGTGGAGCAACAGAAACTATACCCAGGATATAGTTAGAGATTTCAATTGTACCCTTTGCTGTACTTTGTTAGTTATATTATCAGAAACAACTGAAAATGTATTCTGTATTCTGCAAAGCATTTTCAGATCTGTAGGCTTTCTTTTAATCATCTTAACTTCTTTTATAAGATGTAGTTGTAACAAAACTTCTATTAAAATATACAGACATATAAGAGACATATAGAAAGATATTTCCAGCAAACAGTAAATTTGGCTTAAAACTAATTCTTACTGGCTTAATTTATATCCATAGTGGTTTTTTATCACTTAAATATGCTTAAATATTATTTAATTGTATATACCACCTATACAAAGGATTCTGGTTTTTTTTAAAGTTCTGACTCTTCAAAAGTAGGGCCGCGAATAGAAATTACTAAGAGAAGCCATGTGTCAACTGAGAGATATTTCATGCCAAGTGAAAAAGTGACTCTTTTGTTATAACAGCTTTAGAAATATACCATTGCCCATCGCATGGGCCAGAAAATTGTAACTTTATTAACATTGGGGGAGAGGGAGAGAGGGACTCAAAGACATGAGGTGAGATAAAGCAGCAAGCAAGAACCAAATCACATGTACCAGATTCCTTGTGTATCATGGCTGCAGGCAGATGTGTAGGTAGAATGCCTTGGGAGACGGTAATCAGTGAAAGGAAGAAATAACCAGGACAACAAGGAGTATGTGTAGGTAATAATGACATCACTCTTCATACCAATTCATAATTTTAATAGGCCTAGCAACTTGTTTTACCAAAAACTTTAGTAAGGTATATTCACGTAGCATACAATTCAGCCATTTAAGGTGTACAATTTAGTGGCTTTTGGTATAGTCACAGGGTTGTGCAACTATCGCTGTCCCCCAAAGAAACATCATACCCATTTAGCAGTCCCTCCTCATTCCCCATCCCCTCTCCCAACCCTCAGCAACCACTGATCTATTTTCTGTCTCTACAGATTGCCTACTCTAGGTATTTCATGTACGTGAGATCATATAATATGTGACTATTTTGTGAACGGCTTATTCCACTTAGCATAATGGTTTCAAGGTTTATGCATGTGGCACTGTAGCAAGTATCATTCCTTTTTTGGCTGAATAATATCCCATTGTATGGATATACCTCATTTTATTTATCCATTCATTAGTTGATGGGTATTTAGGTTTTCACTTTTTTGGTTATTATGAATAACATTCATGTACAAGTTTTTATGTGGATATATGTTTTTGTTTCTCTTGGGTGTATACCTAGGAGTGGAATTGCTGGGTCTTTGTGTAACTCTTTGAAGAACTAACAGATGGTTTTCCAAAGCTGCTGTACCATTGTCCATTAGGGGTTCCAATTTCTCCATATCATGCCAACAGTTGCTTTTATCTGTTATGTTGATTATAGCCATTCCAGTGGGTACGAAGTGGTATCTCATTGAGGTTTTTATTTCATATCCCTATTGATTAATGATATTAAACATCGTTTCGTGTGCTTATTGACTATTTGTATGTTATCTTTGGAGAAATCTATATTCTGATCCTTTTCCCATTTTTTAAATTATTTGTCTTTTTTATTACTGAGTTTTAAGCACTTTTTAATGTATTCTGGATATAAGTCCCTTGTCAAAGAAATGATCTGTAAATATTTTCTCTCATCACTTTCTTGGTAGTATAATTTGTAGCACAAAAACTTTAAAAATTTTAATGAAGCCCAGTTTGTCTATTTTTTATTTTATCACTTGTGTCTATCGACTTTGCCTATCCTAGGCTCGTGAAGACATACTCCTGTGTTTTCTTCTAAGAGTTTTATAGTTTTAGCTCTTACATATAGGTCTGTGATCAATTTTGAGTTTTTTGTATGGTGAAAGGAGAAGGTCCAACTTCACTTTTTTTGCATGTAGATATCCTGTTGTCCCAGGAACTATTCTTTCCCCATTGAATTGTCTTGGCGCCCTTGTCAAAAATCAATTGACATAAATTGTGCACAGTTTAGGTCCAGAGAAGAGGTTTCTATCACTAGTTTTATATATGTTAATTTTTTAAATAAAATAATTGTGTTAATTTCCATTACAATTAAACATATATGTAGGAAAAAATGAATATTGGATGAAAAAAGTAACAAAATGTAAAGTTACTTCAGGATGGTAGAATGATAAATAAATATTAATTTTCATGTTTATAATGTGTACTTTCTATATTAAAAATAAGCATGGTTTACTGTTAGAAAATATTTTAGAGGGATACACATAATTATACAACCTTTTAGAAGGTGGTGAAAGAAGAAAGAAAATTAGTTGAGTTTGAAATATTAACCTCATAAGTGTAACTCAAGTCTTGATTTAATCTCTAAGCATAGAAAAAAGTGTTTCTTTTCTAGATAATTCTCTCATGTGGTCTGATAAGACCACGCTGTCATATACACACTGGAGATCAGGAAGACCAGCTGTAAAAAATGACAAGTTTTTTGCTGGCGTGAATACTGATGGTTTCTGGGATATTCAAACCTTCAATGTTGTTGAAGACATACTTTACTTTCACCAGCACAGCATTCTGGCTTGCAAAATTGAAATGGGTAAGTATGCTAATGTAGGGTTTCTACTCCAGGGAAAGAGAATGTAAAGTCATTAGCTTCACTAGCGGGAATCATGCAGTTGTACTTTTTGAGTGGCTCCCTTGTATTCAGTCCTATGAGAGGCGCTGTAGACGTCACAGAGGAAGGAAAAGACACACTCCCTGGTGTCATGGTCTTGATCTCAAGGAATAAAATGTAGTTGGGGAGACAGCATTAAATGTTTATCACTGTTTTATGCAGGTTAGTCTTAGGTTATTTGGTACAGGCTTACATTTGTTGGGAAGTCAAAAGAGACCAATGAAAACAGGAATAATGAAAACAAAGAATGTACTGAGGAGGAGGAAAAACTTGGTTGGGCCTTGAAGGCTGGATAAGATTTCTATAAATAAGGAAGTGTGTTTGGGTAGAGTTTTGACATTACAGGCCGAAAGTGAATGTCTCTCAACCTTGCCTAATTCCTTAAATACGTGTATTTTTAAATGCATGTCAGTTTTTAAATTTTCACAGCTTAAAAACTGTTCCTATGGCCATTCTGCTCTAAGTCCTCTGCTAACATGGAGCCCATCACAGTTGCATCCAGGCCCATTTTCTCCCTTCACAGTCCTGCAGAATAACTTTCTGATGCACCATTTCCATCAACAATCTCCAGGGATTCCCTATTATTAATTGTTTTGAGTTCATGTAAGCTTTTGAGACTTTTTAGAAACCAGAGTCTCTTCTAAAATTCTAGGCTTTCTCTCAGTCTCCATTTTTTTCCCCATTTTTGGTTTAGTAAGTATCTTTTCCTGTCACGCTGATCTCATCACTGTCCCATGTACAGTGTATACCCATTCTCATTTGCACCTTTATTTATGGTTTTTTTTCCTGTCATGATGTCTTCTACCTTCTTTTTTCTTTCCTTTTTAAATAAAATTTTCATTTTAGAATAGTTTTATATTTACAGAAAAGTCACAGAGATACTACAGAGAATTCCCATATATACCATAACCAGTTTCCCCTGTTGTTGACATCTAACATTAGTATGGTACACTTGTCACAACAAATAAACCAATGTTGGTAAATTATTATTACCTAAAGTCCATACCTTTTTCAGATTTTCTTAGTTTTTACTTTATGTTGGTTTTCTGTTCAGGAATTCATCCAGGATACTGCGTTACACTTGGTCTTCATGTCTTCCTAGGTTCTTCTCAGCTGTGATAGTTTCTCAGATTTTCTTGCTTTTTTGGACAATTTCAAGGAGCACTGGTCATGTGTTTTGTAGAATGTCCCTCAGTTTGGGTTGGCTGATGTTTTTCTCATGATTAAACTGGGGTTATGGGTTTGGGGTTTAGGGAAAAAAACACAGAGGTAAAATGTCATTCTCATCACATCCTGTGAAGGGTATATTCTGTCAGCATGACTTACTTACCACTGTTCATTTTAACCTTGATCACCTGGGTCTAGGTAACGTTCATTAGCTTTCTCCACTGCAGAGTTACTCTTCTTCCCCCTTTCCATGTCATACTCTTTGTAAGGAAGTTACCATACTCAGTCCTTACTTGTGGAATGGAGAGTTATTCTCTATCTTCCTGAGGTGGGAAGTATCTATATAAGTTACTTGGAATTCTACACAGGAGATTTGTCTATTCTCTCCCGTTAAAAAAAATTTATTTTGTCATTTATTTATATCAGCACAGGCTCATGGTTATTTATTTTATACTTTGGGTTATAATCTAATAGACTATATTATTTAATATTTTGCTCAAATTGTTTCAGATTTGGCCATTGGGAGCTCTTTTACTTGGCTTCTGTGTCCTTTTGAAATACCATCATTGTGGTTTTGTTATTACTGTTGTTTGTTTTTAGCTGACTTTCTGGTTACCTTATTTCTTTTTGGTCCTAATTTCATCTAATCTAAAGTCTGGAGATCTAATTTATCAAGCAGGTTTTCTGACTCCCTTAATTCAGATGACTCTTTCTTTCTCTAGTCAGTCACACATATTTTAGTGGTTAATTGTTTTGCCCTCATTTCAGGTGGTGTTGTTTTCTGTGCCCAACTAATATGTGAGCTCCTTAAATAAAAGACAATGTTTATCCCTTTTTTTAATCACTCAGACAATTGTAATAGTTAAGAGCCTATTATATATGCTGTGGCTATAAGAGAAAGTATGCATTTGACCTCCCTTATTAATAAGAGGCCCATTTTTATTTATTTTTTATTTATTTTTTAAGGTATCTGATCAAGGCTATCCAAGGGTTCAGGGGAGGAAGTTTTTTTTTTAAATATTGATTTATTGATTTATTTTGGCTGTGTTGGGTCTTCGTTTCCGTGCCTGGGCTTTCTCTGGTTGTGGCAAGCGGGGGCCACTCTTCATCGCGGTGCGCGGGCCTCTCACTGTCGCGGCCTCTGTTGTTGTGGAGCACAGGCTCCAGATGCGCAGGCTCAGTAATTGTGGCTCACAGGCCCAGTTGCTCCGTGGCATGTGGGATCTTCCCAGACCAGGGCTCGAACCCATGTCCCCTGCATTGGCAGGCAGATTCTCAACCACTGTGCCACCAGGGATGCCCCAGTTTTATTTAACTTTTGAAATGATTGCATGTCCAACCTTACCCAAAATATGTATTTTGAATAATTTAAATTTAATCACTAACACTATTAATTTAAATATTACAGTTGACTACAAGGAAGACTATAATACTACTCTGCCACGGTTTATTCCACATGAAGGTGGTATTTATAATGTTATTCAAAAAAGGGTAACATGGTATGAAGCATTAAATACATGTTCTCAAAGTGGAGGTCATTTGGCAAGTGTTCATGACCAAAATGGCCAGCTTTTTCTGGAAGATATCGTAAAGCGCGATGGATTTCCACTATGGGTTGGGCTCTCAAGTCACGATGTAAGTCTTGTTTTGTTTTCCAGAAATTTTCCAAATATGTTAGAGGGCTGGAAATCTGAGCATAAGATATTAATTCAAAGTATAACATCAGATTAAGTCCTCGGATTACATTTGCATCCCATAGTGCTTTCTATCTTTTCACAACATAGAGCAAATTGAAAATTATATTTATAGAGTGATCTAGGCAAATGGCCAGGACTGCAGCTGCCCTGGGCACTGCCAAGCCATCCCAAGGGCTTAGTAGATTAATGTCTCAACGACACCCCTGTAACATATTTGGGATAGACCAGTTGGAGAGCTGGTGAAAAGGGAATAGCACAGGATCAGAAAAACCTGAGTTCCAATACGAGTGGCAGGTCTTCTGTTTACATGTTGGGTGATCACAAGCAAGTTATTAAACCTTTGCAAGCTTATTTCCTCATCTGTAAAATTGGGGTGATAATGTTTTCCTTAATAGAGGATTATTAGCACAAAATTTATACTGTATAAGGTGCCAAGTAAAACTCTTAACATTAGGACTAATAGATGTATATTTTCTCCCCACTTTCCCCCTAGAAATTAACACTAATTTGAAAATAATTTTCTGCAGGTAAACACATCTTTTGTACCACTATTCGAACCCTATTAATTAGTATATTCATGTACTGATAATGATGTCTAGTATACAAAAAATAGACATCTATTGAGATTAGAATTGAAGGCTTAATTTAAATAATCTTTAGAACAAAGTGGGGAAAATAAAAGGATGGCAAATTAGGATTATAGAATCGAGGACAAGTCAAAACTAATCTTCCCGTATGAGTTTCTTGGGAAGTATTTTTCTCTTCCAGACCCCTGCTGGTTGATGACTTCTGTAATATGAAAAAATCTAGCCAGAGACACAAACCACAAAACTATAAAACATAAAAGACAATATTTAGAATAATGTGAAGGTTGAGACTGTAAATCTGTAATTGTGACAAATGGAAGACATTTGCATGTCATCTAATTTCAAGTGTTATATAAACTCATCCCTTAAACAAAAAAAACAAATCTAGAGATATAGTAACCCTGTCTTTAACTTTAAAGTCCTATTTAAATTATGCCAGAGCAAATGTCTCAGATCAATGCATCAAAAATAAATCCCTGATTTTACAAGTAGGTCCAGATCTACAATACTTGTAAGCAAATAATTAACACTCCATCCCTGTATTTTTTATAGCATGCATGTTCTTCTTTTTTTTTTTTAACATCTTTATTGGGGTATAATTGCTTTACAATGGTGTGTTAGTTTCTGCTTTATAACAAAGTGAATCAGTTATACATATACATATGTTCCCATATCTCTTCCCTCTTGCATCTCCCTCCCTCCCACCCTCCCTATCCCACCCCTCCAGGCGGTCACAAAGCACCGAGCTGATATCACTGTGCTATGCGGCTGCTTCCTACTAGCTATCTACCTTACGTTTGTTAGTGTATATATGTCCATGCCTCTCTCTCCATGCATGTTCTTCTTAATGTTCTTTTTGAAGTCATACATCTGAATTCAAGTTATCTCTATTATTCTTAACACAGGGAAGTGAATCAAGTTTTGAATGGTCTGATGGCAGTGCCTTTGACTACATCCCATGGAAAGATAAAAAATCTGCTGGAAATTGTGTTGTCTTGGATCCAAAAGGAATTTGGAAACATGAAAAATGCAACTCTGTTAAGGATGGTGCTATTTGTTATAAACCTACAAAATGTAAGACTTGATTTCAAATAACTGTATATTTACTGAAACGTGACATTTATTTTATGCACATGATTAAATACTCAAAGGAACTTTTTGTATATTTTAAATAAGGTTTATTCACAAGTCCTATCAAAATACTTTTGATACTTTGTGAAGAGAAACAAATATGATATGCCCATTCAGGGAATTTGTTCTCAAAGACTTTCAATTGTTCTGTCACTAGATGAGTTTTACTCTAGAATTTGTGAATTTTAATTTCACTTAGCAATGTTTTTCAAAGGCTGAGATGCTTCTTTTAAAAAAGGGTTCTACAGCATAGAAATTTGGGAAATACCTCTATGATTTACCATATTGATGGCTCTGAAAGTTTCTATAGTAAAGAGTTTCTATAGTAAAGAAATGTTTTGTGTAACTAAATGTTTTCCAAACATATAAGATCGTTAAAATCTAAGGAAAGAGCCCCTTCCATCAGGGACTGGACCTGGGGTCGTCCCTGGTGGGTGGAGTATGAATCATGATGAAGAGCACAAGAACCTACAACACAGGCTGCAGAGGCACTCTGGGCAGGCCACGAGATGGTGGCCATGTGGTTATCTGAAGCTTCTGGTTCTCTCAGTGCTTACCATATTTTCTGTTCTGAAGAATCCTCAAGAGAAGATTTAACATTTGGAATTTCAATGGATTTAAGCAGAAGAAAATGTGAACACCTTATCTAGATATACGAGTGAATACAAGAAAAGGAGAATGATATAGAGAATGAGGAATAAAGACACAATCAAGAACTGACATCTTAGTTGTTAGGTATAGAAAATAAATTTAATCTTTTAGAAAAACAGTTGAAATACATGAGAAATATGATAAAGTATGTAGAAATGGAGAGGACATCTGTGTTAGAGAAACAGACTTTATAGGATAAAGGAGAATGAAAACAGCTCAAACACAAATTCAGTGATGTACTGGGTTGAATGGTGTTCCCCAAAATGCATGTCCACCCAGAACCTCAGAATGTGACCTTATTTAGAAATAGTCTTTACAGAGGTCGTTAGTTACGATGAGGTCATACTGGATTAGGATGGCCCCTAAATCCAGTGACTGGTGTTCTTATAAGAGGAGAGACTCAGACACACAGGAAGAAGGCCATTTGATAACAGAGGCAGAGATGGCAGTGATGCAGCTACAAGCCAAGGATTGCCAGCAACCACGAGAAGCTAGGAGAGAGGCATGAAACAGATCCTTCCTCAGAGCCTCTAGAAAGAACCAACCCTGCTAACACCTTATTTTCAGACTTGTAGTCTCCAGAACTATGAGAGAATAAATTTCTGTCGTTTTAAGTCAACAAGTTTGTGCTAATTGATTATGGCAGCCCTGGGAAACGAATACAAGTGCAAACTTATACTGGATCTTAAAAAGAAAATAACAAGTACTGGTGAGGATGTGGAGAAATTGGAACCCTTGTGCATTGCTGGTGGGAATGTGAAATGGTATGTAGCCACTGTAGAAAATGGTATGATGACTCCTCAAAAAATTTAACATAGAATTACTGTATGATCCAGCAATCCCACATCTGGGTATGTACCCAAAACAAGTGAAAACAGGGACTCGAACAGATATTTGTAAAACCATGTTCACAGCAGCACTATTCACAATAGCCAAAAGGTAGAAGCAACTCAAGTGTCCATTGATAGATGAATGGATAAGCAAAATGTGCTGTGTACATCCTGTGGAATATTGTTCAGCCTTAAAAAGAAAGGAAATTATGACACATAATGCAACATGGATGAACCTTGAAGACATTAACATTATGCTTAGTGAAATAAGCCAGTCACAAAAGGACAAATACTGTATGATTCCACTTATATGAGGTACATAGAGTTGCCAAATTCACAGGGACGTAAAGTAGAATGGTGGTTGCGGGGAGGAGGGAGGAATGAGGAGTTATTATTTAATGGGAACAAAGTTTCAATTTTGCAAGATGAAAAAATTTTGGAGGTGGATGGTGGTGATGTTTGCACAATAATGTGAATGTACTTAATGCCACTGAATGGTACAGTTAAAAATAGTTATAGTGGTAAATTTTATGTTGCGTGTATTTTACCCCTTTCAAAAAAGTTGAATCTTCTTGAGAGGAATATAACAAACTTACCACAGTGCAAGAGTTGGAAGCAAAACTTCATGAAGAACAGTAAGGAAAGAAAATGTATGCAGTCTAAAACAGCCCGGTTGCAGCCTGGACTAGAAACAAACAGACTTTGAAGATAAGGCATTTCCATATGTTCCCAGTGTAAGAAGAATTTTTTTTAAGCCAGCCCATTCATAAAAGTCCACTTGTCCTAGCCATGCATTGGTAGCCAATGTTCAACACGTTTTGCATCTAATGAAGCAACACACATTACTGCCTGTGCAATGAAGGAGTAGTCAGCTGTATATTTTTGGCAAAGAAACTATATTCACAATGTGGTAGAATCAAGAGCTTGCTAATACCGTCTTCCTCCTCCAGCAGCATTAATGAAGAATTGTCACAAGTCTTACACACTTTGCAGATGAATTTGCAGATGACCAAACGTCATCTGCAACTAGGAAACTTACCCAGGAGTAATCAATTGTCAAACTGAAGGAAGACTTAGAACTCAAACTAGTGGCATTAGTGGGAAGTATGGAGGCAGAAGCCAATCAAATAACTAGATTTCAAAAAAGAACAAGCCCAGGTGGAGAAACAGAGGATAGAGAAGCAGAAGGAGGAATGGAGAGCCATCCTGAAGTCTCTTGATGAAGAAGGAAAGGACAGCAGCCATTCTTCTGGAATCATAGGGATCATAAATAAAAAGAATTCTACCAAACTGTGACAAGGATAAAAAAGCAGAAGAGGCCTTCAGTGACTGAAGGATATGCAGACCATACATAATGCATACAGAAAAATGGTTTGGGTTGAGATTACTGGCCATACGAGGTCAGATATTTGATTCAGATAATCTGTACCCCACCAACAGGATGCCAGCAATTTACTTTCCAGTTCTCATACTCTCTTCTGTTGGAATTAACAATGGTCTTAAGGGGCACAGGCTTCATTACACAGGCTTCTTGTGTTACACAGCACAATTAAAAATTAAGGAGTTTAAATGGAAACAAGGGGAATTGTTAAGAGCTGCGAAGCTACACTTCTTTACAAAATCTGTTTGAGACAGATTTTGCTGTGCTGATCTGTTGTGCTTTGTAAACAAATTACCAAATTTTCACTTGTGGGTGTGATTTTTTTTTTTTTGTGGCAAGGTACAACTACGTTTTTATTATTACTATAAAAAGGAATCCAAAGAAATAAAGAATTTTAATTATTATTTCAAAGTAGTTACAGGTCTACCCAGGCTGTCTTTTCTTCTTCTCCTAGTCTGTCTTTCCAACTGTTTTTACTTTAGTCTAAATTCATCTTAGAGGGCTAAGTACTTTCCTTTGTATTCTCAGTTTTAAAAATGGTATCCCAAAAACTAACAAGAATGCAAGTGTGGGCTGTAGCTCTCTCCGATGTGTATTGAGTTGAATGCTTCTTACCCACAGGAACCACAGTGTCAACCACAGTGTCAGTGACATTTAATGAGATTTTAAAAGTCAGTCATTTCTTTCTGTGCATTTTCACAGTTATGTCTAACATTTTTACAGCTAAAGAGGTGTCCTCTCATACATACTCATCAAGATGTCCAGCAGTAAAAGGGAATAAGTCACAGTGGATTCAGTACAGGGACCACTGTTACACATCTGATCAGGCATTGCACAGTTTCTCAGAAGCCAGACGGTTTTGTTCAGAGCTTGGTAAGTTAAAATGTGTTGACTTTCTTTGACTCAGTAATTTAATCATTGGAATTTTTCTTAACGAAACCCTTTAAAACAAAGATTATGTTTTTGAAAATATTTCTAAAGCACTCACTAATTATAATAGCATTATTACCCAATTGCCAAGTGGTGGGGAAATGGGTAAGTATTTTATGATATATGAGCTCAATGTAATATTGAAATAGCCATTAAAAATGATCAGTGTCAAAAAAAAAAAGATCACTGTCAGACCTAGGGACACATACAGACTGAAAGTGAGGGGATGGAAAAAGATATTCCATGCAAATGGAAATCAAAAGAAAGCTGAAGTAGCAATTCTCATATCAGACAAAATAGACTTTAAAATAAAGACTATTGCAAGAGACAAAGAAGGACACTACATAAGGATCAAGGGATTAATCCAAGAAGATATAACAATTATAAATATTTATGCACCCAACATAGGAGCACATCAATATATAAGGCAAATGCTAACAGCCATAAAAGGGGAAATCGACAGTAACACAATAATAGTAGGGGACATTAACACCCCACTTTCACCAATGGACAGATCATCCAAAATGAAAATAAATAAGGAAACACAAGCTTTAAATGACACATTAAACAAGATGGCCTTAATTGATATTTGTAGGACATTCCATCCAAAAACAACAGAATACACTTTCTTCTCAAGTGCTCATGGAACATTCTCCAGGTTAGAGCATACCTTGGGTCACAAATCAAGCCTTGGTAAATTTAAGAAAATTGCAATCATATCAAGTATCTTTTCTGACCACAACGCTATGAGGCTAGATATCAATTACAGGAAGAAAGCTGTAAAAAATACAAACACATGGAGGCTAAACAATATGCTACTAAATAAAGAAGAGATCACTGAAGAAATCAAAGAGGAAATCAAAAAATACCTAGAAATACATGACAATGAAAATATGACAGCCCAAAACCTACAGGATGAAGCAAAAGCATTTCTAAGAGGGAAGTTTATAGCAATACAGTCTTACCTCAAGAAGCAAAAAAAATCTCAAATGAACAACCTAACCTTACACCTAAAGCAATTAGAGAAAGAAGAACAAAAAAACCCCAAAGTTAGCAGAAGGAAAGAAATCACAAAGATCAGATCAAAAATAAAAAGAAATGAAGGAAACAATAGCAAAGATTAATAAAACTAAAAGCTAGTTCTTTGAGAAGATAAACAAAATTGATAAAGCATTAGCCAGACTCATCAAGAAAAAAAGGGAGAAGACTCAAGTCAACAGAATTAGAACTGAAAAAGGAGAAGTAACAACTCACACTGCAGAAATACGAAGGATCATGAGAGATTACTGCAAGCAACTCTATGCCAATAAAATGGACAACCTGGAAGAAATGGACAAATTCCTGGAAAAGCACAAGCTTCCAAGACTGAACCAGGAAGAAATAGAAAATATAAACATACCAATCACAAGCAATGAAATTGAGACTGTGATTAAAAATCTTCCAACAAACAAAAGCCCAGGACCAGATGGCTTTACAGGCGAATTCTATCAAACATTTAGAAAAGAGCTAACACCTATCCTTCTCAAACTCTTCCAAAATATAGCAGAGGGAAGAACATTCCCAAACTCATTCTACGAGGCCACCATCACCCTGATACCAAAACCAGACAAAGATGACACAAAAAAAGAAAACTACAGGCCAATATCACTGATGAACATTGATGCAAAAATCCTCAACAAAATACTAGCAAACAGAATCCAACAGCACATTAAAAGGATCATACACCATGATCAGGTGGGGTTTATCCCAGGAATGCAAAGATTCTTCAGTATATGCAAATCAATCAATGTGATACATCATATTAACAAATTGAAGGAGAAAAACCATATGATCATCTCAATCGATGCAGAAAAAGCTTTTGACAAAATTCACCCATTTATGATAAAGGCTCTCCAGAAAGTAGGCATAGAGGGAAGCTACCTTAATATATATGACATAAAGGCCATATATGACAAACCCACAGCCAACATCATTTTCAGTGGTGAAAAACTGAAAACACTTCCTCTAAGATCAGGAACAAGACAAGGCTGCCCACTCTCACCACTGTTATTCAACATAGTTTTGGAAGTTTTAGCCATGGCAATCAGGAAGAAAAAGAAATAAAAGGAATCCAAATCAGAAAAGAAGAAGTAAAGCTGTCACTGTTTGCATATGACATGATACTATACATAGAGAATCCTAAAGATGCTACCAGAAAACTACTAGAGCTAATCAATGAATTTGGTAAAGTAGCAGGATACAAAATTAATGCACAGAAATCTCTTGCATTCCTATACACTAATGATGAAAATTCTGAAAGTGAAATTAAATTAAATTACCATTGCAACAAAAAGAATAAAATACCTAGGAATAAACCTACCTAAGGAGACAAAAGACCTGTATGCAGAAAATTATAAGACACTGATGAAAGAAATTAAAGATGATACAAATAGATGGAGAGATATACCATGTTCTTGGATTGGAAGAGTCAACATTGTGAAAATGACTATACTACCCAAAGCAATCTACAGATTCAGTGCAATCCCTATCAAACTACCAATGGCATTTTTCACAGAAGTAGAACAAAAAATTCACAATTTGTATGGAAACACAAAAGACCCCAAATAGCCAAAGGAATCCTGAAAAAGAAAAATGGAGCTGGAGGAATCAGGCGCCCAGACTTCAGACTATACTACAAAGCTACAATAATCAAGACAGTATGGTACTGGCACAAAAACAGAAATATAGATCAATGCAATAGGATAGAAAGCCCAGAGATAAACCCACGCACATATGGTCACCTTATTTTTTTATAAAGGAGGCAAGAATATACAATGGAGAAAAGACAGCCTGTTCAACAAGTGGTGCTGGGAAAACTGGACAGCTACATGTCAAAGAATGAAATTAGAACACTCCCTAACACCATACACAAAAATAAACTCAAAATGGATTAAAAACCTAAATGTAAGACCTGACACTATAAAACTCTTAGAGGAAAACATAGGCAGAACACTCTATGACATAAATCACAGCAAGATCCTTTTTGACCCACCTCTGAGAGAAATGGAAATTAAAACAAAAATAAACAAATGGAACCTAATGAAACTTAAAAGCTTTTGCACAGCAAAGGAAACCATAAACGAGACGAAAAGACAACCCTTAAAATGGGAGAAAATATTTGCAAACGAAGCAACTGACAAAGGATTAATCTCCAAAATATACAAGCAGCTCATGCAGCTCAATATCAAAAAAGCGAACAACCCAATCCAAAAATGGGCAGAAGACCTAAATAGACATTTCCCCAAAGAAGATAATCAGATTGCCAACAAACACATGAAAGGATGCTCAATATCACTAATCATTAGAGAAATGCAAATGAAAACTACAATGAGGTATCACCTCACACTGGTCAAAAAGTCTACAAACAATGCTGGAGAGGGTGTGGAGTAAAGGGAACCCTGTTGCACTGTTGGTGGGAATGTATATTGATACAGCCACTATGGAGAACAATATGGAGGTTCCTTAAAAAACTAAAAATATTACTATTACCATATGACCCAGCAAGCCCACTACTGGGCATATACACTGAGAAAACCATAATTCAAAAAGACTCATGTACCGCAGTGTTCACTGCAGCTCTATTTGCAATAGCCAGGACATGGAAGCAACCTAAGTCTCCACTGACAGATGAATGTATAAAGAAGATGTGGCATATATATACAATGGAATATTACTCAGCCATAAAAAGAAACAAAATTGAGTTATTTGTAGTGAGGTGGATGGACCTAGAGTCTGTGAAACAGAGTGAAGTAAGTCAGAGAAAAGCAAATACCGTATGCTAACACACATATATGGAATCTAAAAAAAAAATGGTCTGACGAACCTAGGGTCAGGACAGGAATAAAGACGCAGACGTAGAGAATGGACTTGAGGACCCTGGGAAGGGGGAAGGGTAAGCTGAGATGAGGTGAGAGAGTAATATTGACATAAATACACTACCAAATGTAAAATAGATAGCTAGCGGGAAGCAGCCGCATAGCACAGGGAGATCAGCTCGGTGCTTTGTGACCTCCTAGAGGGGTCGGATAGGGAGGGTGGGAGGGAGACGCAAGAGGGAGGGTATATACGTATGCATATAGCTGATTCACTTTGTTATACAGCAGAAACTAACACAACATTGTAAAGCAATTATGCTCCAATAAAGATGTTAAAAAAAAAAATGATCGGGCTTCCCTGGTGGCGCAGTGGTTGAGAGTCCGCCTGCCAATGCAGGGGACACAGGTTCGTGCCCTGGTCCGGGAAGATCCCACATGCTGTGGAGCGGCTGGGCCCGTGAGCCATGGCCGCTGAGCCTGCGCGTCCGGAGCCTGTGCTCCTCAACAGGAGAGGCCACAACAGTGAGAGACCCGTGTACTGCAAAAACAAACAAACATACAAACAAAACAAAACCAAAAAAATTGCTAAGTAAACTAATATGTGAAAATACTGACAAATGAAACTGTTTTAAATATAGCTAGATATGCTTAAATGAAAGGATTAAGAAGCTGATTTTTTGTAAAGTTGGTTAAGTAGTAAATGCAAAATTGTAGATTTTTCATTACCTAGTCATTAATAAGTAAGCTTAGCCTGACCAGGGTAACAAAGTCTAAGAAGTATGGGTTGTTCATCCATTCTGCAAAAGGGATGGCCCACACCTCTGAACACTATAAGGGACAGGACTTTTTGTCTTCAGATTTAACTAAAATGAAAGAGCAGTAATGATTGGCTCCCTCCCATGAGAAACTTGGCGGGTAGTCAAACTGTGAAATGACTTCTAGGGAGACCACCTAGAGTATTTCAAGTACCTGCATCCTTGGGTCTCAGTTTAAGCAGGCAGATGACATTTATCTTATTTATTTTACTAACTTGTGGAGACACTTTACTGATTTAAAAATCTCCTTGTTACTGCTTAACTACATGATGGAAACTTTTGTGTGGGAACTGTTGTGTGTTATACATGTTACACGTGATAGGAACTATTTTGAGCTCTATATACATGTTCTGAAAGTCAGAAGCCTTTTGCTCCTAAAGGAGAAAAAAAGGTTTACTGTCATTGTAGTGTAGGGTTTAAGCACTTAAGTCTTGGAGACAGGTCTGGGTTCAAATCCCAGCTTCCATACTAACTAAGCTGAATGATATTGTGGAAGCTACGTAATTGTTTCTCTTTCTCCTCTGAACAATGAGAATGAAAATAGTACTCACTTCAAAGTTTGGGTAAAGGTTGGGTTGTTATAGGAATGAATGAAATGGGATAATGTGTGCTAATTTATCACAGAGCTCTGCAAATGGAGAGCATTCGTAACTACTCTTATCATTAGAAAGACTGAGATTGACTTTCTATTTCTAAAGCTGTCTAGCTATGAAAGTCTGACAAACTTCCTTAATCTTCTTGCCCCTCCATTTCTACATCTGTAAAATAGTGATAATACCTTTTCTACAGGATTACGTAGTATTAAACAAGGTAAAGTACCTGCACACTGTGGTGATCTGTAGAGGAGAAAAGCCTTTCCTTTGCCCTTCTTTAAATACTTCACACCACAAAAGAAATGCTTTAGTTCAAGTATGGGTAAGCTTGTTTGGGTTGAAGACTATTTGATTCCATTTAGGATGGATTTCCAAGTCTAGTTATTATTTTGTTTCTGTCCGTTGCCTGATGCTGGTGATAGCACTGTTATCTCTGTGGGTTTCGGGCAACCTCTCAAACTTCAAGAATACTCACTCATTCAGTGCCATACTATATTTAGGAACTTACAATGGATGACCAAGTACTCTTATGTATAAAATAATATTAAAAGGAAGGCCAATGCTCTCTGACATCCCAAACCTATTTGCTTTCATTTTAACAGAAGCAAAGTTAAAGCTGAGTTATTATACAGAACTGGTTGTTGAGGAGAGAGTGTTGAAAGTCTATAGGGGAGCACAGACTTCTACCATTACATACCCCATTCTTATGACTTGCTGTTTATACAGAAAGGTCTCACTGGTTACGTAGTTCCAAGATCCAAAAATATTACCAGGTAAACATTTTGAGGAAATGTAAAATTTCTATATGCAAAGTTTCAATCTAGAACATTACTAACTTTTTTAGAAGCTATTAATGTTATATTTTTAAAAATCTGAAATAAATATCAGATTTTAAGAACATTCCATGTCAAGTTTGAATATCTTCGTGATCTTGATCATGATAGTTTTTTTCAAATGGCTGGTTGAGAATAAACCGCTTCCCTAGTTTGCATAAAGCTAATTGGTTTGGGGTTTGTTTTCCTTCAACAGATCATTCTGCAACTATCGTTACCATAAAGGATGAAGATGAGAATAAATTTGTGAGCAGACTGATGAGGGAAAATAATAACATCACCATGAGAGTTTGGCTTGGATTATCTCAACTTTCTGCCGGTAAATGACATATCTGTATGTACAGTGTGCAAAGAGAGTTCTAACTTGTCCTAAATACCAAGTCAGCCTCACTAAAGAATGTCAAGTGGTGGCTAATTCGAATGCTTCTTGGTGATGAATAAACTAGATCTGCTGTTTTAGAGGCTCATAAACTCCTAATGAATAAACAGGTGACATTAGTAATGGTGGAAACACTAATGAAATAGAAAATCAGGTTAACTCAACTGGAATTGTTTTAGAGGCTTAAGATACTTGGGTCAACAGAATTTGTTTTTCTCCTGTGGCAATATCTGTGTCCCTCGTGTCCCCCACCAGGAACCCTTAGATTTCTAGTGTCTATCACACAGTGTTTTTGTAGCTTTTAACTGTTATTCAGAAGTTCTCTTCCTGTTGTTCCCTTCCCTCTTGGAACGTTTTTTACCATAGAGCTAAATTAAGTATTTTGTTTGTTTGTTTTTGTTTGTTTGTTTGGTTTTTTTTTTTTTTTCTGTACGCAGGCCTCTCACTGTTGTGGCCTCTCCCGTTGCGGAGCACAGGCTCCGGACGTGCAGGCTCAGGGGCCATGGCTCAGGGGCCATGGCTCACGGGCCTAGCCGCTCCACGGCATGTGGGATCTTCCCGGACCGGGGCACGAACCCGTGTCCCCTGCATTGACAGGTGGACTCTCAACCACTGCACCACCAGGGAAGCCCTAAATTAAGTCTTAATGGTGATTTTTTTTTCATACTAGCTTAGTAAAATGGCAGAAATTTGGTTCAAAAAGGTTTGTGGAAGAGTTTTTCAATAAGGCGTAATAGATAGAGGGTTTCAATGCACTTGGAATTGATAAAGAATGAAGAGTACAAATTTGATAGAAGAATAGGAAGTCTGCTTCACATTTTATGCAAATTTGAATTCTAAATAATTAAAATGTGAATTCCAAAATATTAAGTATGTGTCAAAAAGTCAGTGAATTCAAAGTTGGCCATCTAAATGAATTATAAATTGTGTTTATACTATCACCACAAGGTGGTACAACCTCAGCTGGAAAGCAAAAATGGAGTCACGGTGAGGAGGCCTTCTTGGACCCCGCTGTACCTTTCCTCGCCCACCAGCACACTGGGAATGATTTTTGATGGGGGAGAGGGGCGGAGAGCAAGAGAAAAGGGATACAGGTCTTTAGAAGTCTATCCGTCACACAGTAAATGTACAGGCATTCTGCACTTTAATCAAAGCACCATATTCTACATCAGTGCTGTCTAACAGAACTTTCTGCAAAGATGAAATTGTTCTATATCTTCTCTGTCCAACGTAGTAATCACTAGCCATATATGGCTATTGAACACTTGAAATGTGGCAAGTGCAGGTGATGGACTGATTTTAATTTTTTCACTTTCAATAAATTTCATTTTAAAATAGTGGCACAGCACAGTTCTAAGGAAATAAATTATATGAGCCATGCACCTTTTAACCTTAGTAATTTAGTTGCAATAAACATAGTTATACTTAATTTCTTTCTTTAGATCAGTCCTGGAATTGGTTAGATGGATCAAAAGTGACATTTGTCAAATGGGCAAATAAATTTAAGAGTGGCAGTGGACAATGTAGCATTTTGTTAGCTTCAAATGAAACTTGGATAAAAGTTGAATGTTCACGTGGCTATGGAAGAGTTGTCTGCAGAGCTCCCTTGGGTAAGTATGTAACCTGTCCTTAAGGAACACTTTGCAAAATAGGTCAGGAAATAATTGTACAATTCAGTTATGTGCAAAGTTTTGTACTTTGTCCTAAAGTACTTAGTCCTTAGAGTATATCCAAACAATCTTAACTCATAGATTCTTTTCCTCAGAAAAATAGATAGATTACAAATGACAGTAAATGCAAAAGATGTCTAGGACTCCCAGAGGAAAGTGCCAAACTGTCCAAACTTTGTATATTCTTTCCTAAGAAAAATGGAAGCTGCCAGAGTATTAGGGAGGTTGTTTCTATGAAAATGTTAAGATGTATTTTATTCCATAGTTCAAACATGTAAAAACTCAAAGGTCTAATTCTGCAGTGTGTTTCCTTTCTCCTCATTCCCATACAACTCATAATTAAGAACAATGCAAAACTATTTAATTACTTAAAATGTCCTGAGTATCTATAGGAAATCATAACTTGAACTTCCATTTCATCATAACTGATACATAAAATAACCACAAAAATCTTAATAAGCTCTAAAATTTTCACATCAACATTTTTAAAGATTAGCATAAAATGTTCAGTTTGGTGTACAAATATTAAAAATAAAACCCTAATTCTAGGTGACCAGTATCTATATATTTATGCATTGATTCAGCAAATATTTAGATTATCTGTTTTATGTGTGGAGCTGTTACCCATGTACAAGACAGATAAGATTCCTTTTCTCACAGAGCTTACAATCTAATAGGGGAAGACATAATAAGTAACCAAGCAGGTCTATTTTTAAAAGAGAGGAAAATATCAAATAGTTATAAACTCTATATAATGGAGACTAGGAGGTTGACTACTCTAGATCAGGTTATCAGAGAAGACATCTTAGAGCAGGAGATATTGAAGCTGAGATCGGAAAGGCCTTGGGAACCAGGGTAGGAGTCATAGCAGGCAGAGGTGCCAGCTGGAGCAGAGAGCCTGAGACAGAACAACCTGCTGTGGCCTCAGGGAAGAGCTGCCAAGTAGACAGGTGCCAGACACTTAGGGCTTTGGAATCCCGAGTCAAGAGTTCAGGTTCCATTCTGAGTGGAATGGAGAGTGACTAAAAGATTTGGGGGGGAGCAGGGTTAGAGTGGTATAAACCAAGAGTTCTGTTTTGGCATTTTGAACTATCCATGTGGAGATGAACTATCCACATGGCATGTGCGGTGTGTGCCTTTGGACGTAGGAGAGAGAAGGGAGGTCAGCATAGAGACGGTATTAAAGCCATGGGAAAAAATGAGTCCATCTCGACAGCATGTAGACAGGGGCCTGGGACAGTGTTTGAAATTGAATAGCAAGGAGCTAAATGAGGTCATCCTAAAGGCTTAAATTCCTTTAAAGCAAATAATACTTTATTTGGCACTAGGTAAGTCAAACACAAACATTTACAACTTTTAGCAATTTGCTATCAAAGTAAGGTAATATACTGGGAATGATGGTCTCAGAGATGATGGGAAGGGAAGTGAGAATAATGATAGCACTTTAATTTCTTTGGAAGAAAATTGCTATAGCAATGAAGAGGATTTGAATGAAAAGAGTTAAATTGGAAAAGAAAGCTCTTAAGTATCTGATGATGAATTTGAATTGTGTTCACACTATGAAACAATCAGGTACTTATTGTATCTAATTTGTACAGTGTTTACATATGTGACATAGAGCCTAATGTATAAAATCAATAATAATCACGTTTATATTCTCTCCTCCACTGTCAAACCTTTCCCTGTTCTAGGCCCTGATTACAGAGGAATGGGTATCACATTTGCTGTGCTAAGTTTCTTAGCTCTCATCAGCGGATTGATCTGGTTCCTTTTCCAAAGGAACCGTTTGCACTGGGTGGGCTTCTCTTCAGTTCGGTATCAACAAGGAGTCAATGAAGATGAAATTATGCTTCCTTCTTTCCATGACTAAACTCTTCTAAAGGTTTGCTAATTTGCACTGATGGTTTAGGAAAAATGGGCCATTTAAAATTTTCCCAGTGTCAGTATTTACTCTGTTTCAACGTAGAAGTCTTAAGTACTTTTTCTTTTTTTGTTTAATTGCTATCCTGGTATCTACAATTACACAATTACCCACAAATGCCATGTTTATAACTACTTAATAGAATGAAAAGGAACCAAAGCTGGAACTAAAGTCCAAATTGTTCATAAGGTAATGTTTAATGTGCATTTTTCTCTGTAAGAATGTGGTTGGTAATAAGGATATGTATATTTTAATGGTATTTTAACACAACGTCTTAGGAAATCAAAACTGGCATATTACTAGGTCACAGATCTACCTTTTAAGAACATCCGAGCCAAATGCAAAATTAGTACCTCAAGGTAAAAACACAACTGTAAATAATGTCAACATTGTTTTAAAATAGTCATTTGTAGCATTTGGGGGAAATTATTGAGCAATGAAACATGTAAACAGCAAAATGGTGCCTCTTGGCAAGAGTTTCTTATACTATTCCAAAGATATTTCACACCAAAATTATTTAAATGCAAATGTTTTGTTCTGGTCATAGTTTTCTTTAAAAAAAAGACTTTAAAAAAAGATTTAGTACTTAACATTTTTCTGAAATGTGTTTTTTTGTTTTAGGTACAACATATAACTGTTTTCTTTTTAAAGGGAATCAGCTAAGGATAAGATTTTTTGAAAATTTCACAATTAATATACTTATATAGTATGGCAACTTCTGACTAAGAAATTTTTATTACTTTGTTGCCTTTTTACATAAGCTAAAGAGAAAAGAGGCCTGTGAAGGTAACTGTGTATCTCACATTTGTAAAAATGAAAATTTTACCATGAAACTCTAAACCTTGTGATTACTACTAAAATATTTAAAATTAGGAATGGTTTAGGAAACAGTTTTGTGGTTATCGTTTAGAATTTTACCACCTAGAATATTTTCTTAATAATAGCTTCTACTGCATATGATGAATGTTCTATTCAGTGTTTAACTTATACTTGTACTTTAGAATATTTTTGTATAAAATCCACAGATTTATTTTAAAATTTAGAGTGTTTATACTGTGATAACATTGTAAATAAATTTCTAAGACAACGTTAGTATAGTCTAAAACTCTATAGTACAGTTGTCCTGAACTATTTCTTACTGAATTTGTTAAAGTAATTCTCTTGCTCTATGATCTGTACAATTTTAGTTGTTAAGACTTTCTTCAAAGAACTAAACAAACTGGATGCAAAAAGTACAGGTAAATGTAGTAGTGATGCCATAATAAAGTCATTTTATTTTTTAAGTAAAAGTGTTGTTGATCCTTGTTGGGGAAAAAATATCTCTAGATTGGGCTTTATTATGTTAGGCACATAGCATGACAAGAAATAAAGTGTCCAGCTATTGTAAAGCAAGGCATCCTTAAGATTTTGTGTGCATTTTTAAAAGAATAAACGTAATCATCCCGACATCTCTGAATGTTTGATTTTAGGCTCTTTTTTCGATTCCTCTGACTCAGCGTTTCTTTAAACTACTGGATCAGCAGGGATTCCACCTATGATCCACTTGCTTCTCATTCTGTGTGCTCCCTTCAGGAGATCCAGTACAACACCTCCCGCCCCACGACATTCATTAACCACTTCTAAGTCAGTAGTTCAAATATCTAGTTTATGTTTCTAACTCCCACTGAACAATCTCCATGAAAGTCCTTCTCAACACGATCAGAACTGCCTGTATTGTGTTCCCTTCCTCATTTCCCCTGTTCCAAATGTCTCAGAGGAACTGAAGACAACTTTTTCCGATCTTCCTAACTAATCCAACACCCACATGTGGTCTGACAAAATTGATATTTCAAAACCAGGCACCTAAAAAAGCAGGCAAATACACCCAATGATCAGGTATAGGGGACAAATTTAGAAGTGCTACCAATGACTATCCTTTCACAGCATGTTCCCTTCCCTGATCCCAGGCCAAGATGTTTCGTTATCTGGGAGATCTCCTCTGCAAATAGTGTTGGCAACCCCCAGTCCTGACCCCTCTGCTGAGTTGAATCTAGGGAAAGCCAGAGATTCAGGTTCCTTTCTCTTAGGTTCATTTAATCCTAAAACCCTCTTGGAGAAACAAAGACCTAATTGTTAGGTCTTTGCTCAACAACTTTTTATCTAAAAAGACAAATTTTAACTATATATATCAAAGACTTTTTTTTTAATTAGACCTCATGATCTGTACAAAGTTAACTCTGATTTCCTGTATAATCTAAATTCAGACATTTTCACAATATTACATCTCAACAACTTTAGTATACACCTATTTCTCTTTTTTCCCAAGCTAACTTAATCACAAGCAGAATTTGAGACTTTTTTCTATTCTTCCAAACAGTTCTTCTTATATTCTCCTTGAATTAATATGAAGACAATATACCCCTTGTTTCCCAAGCTAGAAACTCAGAAATCATCCTTAAATTCTCTCTTTCTCATCTCTCTAATCCAACAATTCTGTCAGTTTTTTCCCACACTTCTCATGAACTGGTTGTCTCCATTGCCAGCTGTCTTAATTCAGACCTCTATCCTTTTTTGCTTCCTGGATTATCTGCACGAGGCTTTTCACTGGTCTTCCTCATCAGCCTTTCCTCTTCATCCCATTTTTCCTGTTCCTGGGCCTAGGGGACCTGAAGTTCACAGAGGAGGACTCCTCCTCTGTTTTGGTCTAAAGTTATCTAGGCCTAACTTATCTCACAACAAGGGAGCTCAGCAGTGCCCAGCCCAGGACCCTCCCCAGGGACCTTATGTGGGTTGATGTCAGTCCTGAGAAGTCCTAAGAGGGTATCTGGTTCCCTGGCCAAATACCCTCTTAATACAATGTAGGGTCAAGTCAATATTGCTCCAATTGCTAAACAACAAAGAGCCAAAGTCAGATAAAACTGGAATCCAGGAATCAGGAAAACATTGGTGATTTTAACCAATGGAAATGCAGGAGATCACCAGAATCCAGATGGGAGTGAGCTGAAAAATGAAAGGGAAATTAGGAAATAGAGAACATGAAATCTTGAGAAGTATGTAGAGATGGGCCATAGCTAGAGAGAGGAGGAGGGTTGAAGAAGATTTTTTCCCAAAGGAGAACAGAAAGAGATTCACACGTTGAGAAGCTTAGAGGAAAGAAAACAAAACACATCAAAAACTAAAAACGATGGACAGTAGTTGATGATGCCGGGGAGAGATGGGGCATCATTAATGGAAGAAAATCTTGGAGCAGATGGGATGAGAGGCGCAGTTCTAAACCCACATAAAGAGGAACTAGGTTTGGATGGGATGGGAGGAAGCATGCATTCCTCTCTGAGGACAAAAGAGAAAGACCTGTGTGAAAGGGAAGGGGAGAGCAGATAAGTCTTTGAAGATGTTTGTCTACACCTGATGGCCCCTATTTTCCTACTGAGTAGAAGGTGAGGTTTTCTGCCGAGAAAGACAAGTATCAAATGGGGTTTCAGCTTGAAGAGCATAATAAAAAAATTGAAATATTCTATGTGGGGAATGAGAGAGGATAATGACCAAGACAAAATAAAAAGACTGCAGAAGAGGCTTACTGGGCCCAGATGAAATTAAAAGCCATATATTAGTAGAGGCAAGCATCAAGAGGATTAATAGATTTCCTCTACCTGCCCTCAGCTACTTCACTAGAATTGAGGGAAAGGAGACTATGAAGAAGAAAGAAGAGACCCCATCCTCAAAAAATTAAAAACAGAACTACCATGGGATCCAGTAATCCCACTTCTGGGTGTATATCCAAAGGAAATGGAAATAGGATCTTGAAGAGATAACTGCACTCCCACGTTCATTGCAGCATTATTCACAATAGCCAAGGTATGGAAACAACCTAAGTATCCATCAATGGATGAATGGATAAAGAAGATGTGATACACACACACGACTATTATTTAGCCATGAGAAAGAAAGAAATTCTGCCATTTTCAACAATATTGGTGAATCTGGAGGGCATTATACTAAGTGAAGTAAGTCAGACAAAGAAAGATAAATATGTATGATATCACTCACATGTGGAATCTAAAAGAGCCAAACTCATAGAAACAGAGAGCAGAATGGTGGTTACCAGAGGTGGGAGTAGGGGAAAAGGGGGGATGTGGTTTAAGGGTACAAACTTCCACTTATAAGATGAATAAGTTCTGAGGAATATACAGCATGGTGATTATAGTTAACAATACTGTGTAATATAGTTAAAAGTTGCTAAGAGAGTAGATATTAAATGTTCTCATCACAAGAAAGAAATGGTAATTATGTGACAAGATGGAACGCTATGGTGGTAATCCTGTTGCAATATACATCAAATCAACACACTGTGCACCTTAAATTTACAAAATGTTATATGTCAATTATATTTCAATACAGCTGGAAGTTAAAAAAAATTTTTTTAATTTGGAAAAAGAGGGAAAAAAGGAAGAGACCCCAGGAGTCAGAGTTGGCCAGGTGGATGCAACAGAGAAAAAAGGGAGGGTATGGTATCCAGGCTGGATGAAGAAGGGAGAAATAAAAGGCCAGGAAAAATGAAGTCAAGGGATTGGAGTCTGGAATGAGGTCAAAGAGAAGTGAAAGAGAAGGAAAAATAAAAGGTATGAGGTGTGACTGGAAAGTAGAACATCATAGTGAGAGATTTTGATGAAATAGTGTATTTTTCCATGCAGACGTGGTTAAGTAGTCTGTTTTGTCATATTAGCATAAAAAATGAGGAAGTATGCATCAGAGTTAACAGTGGGGAAAATATGCCTTCCCTTAGTTCAAATGACTTAAAAATAAAAGACTGCTGAAAAGGGTTATTTGCCTAAATGGTGTTGATTCATTAAGGTTCTACTTCTATTGTAAATCTAACCATTATTTGACAATTAGTTTTCATGCAAAGTAATCCAGATTGATACAATATGCTTTGGTGCCCGAGGTGGGGGGTGGAGATGACTTTTCCAAATACATGACTGCATAGAGCTGTTCATTTTACTTGTGTAGTTAGCAGGACAGAAGTGTCCAGAATCAGGATGTTTTCGTATTTAATAAACATTGTGTACATTTGGAAGGATTTGCTTTGGATTTGGGTTTAGTATATAAACCCGTTATTGACAGTCTGAGAGGAATGATGGAAATAAATAAGTTGAGCAAGACATTGATACTTTGGCAAGAGAGACTGAACCTGGAGAGGGTGGGAGAGTCCAGCAGAAGACCTGGGCTCTGGTTCATTTTTTGGCATTCACTGTGTGCCTGTGGCTAAGTGATATCCCTTCTTTGGACCTCAGTTTCCTTATCAGTAAATGAAGATGGCCCCTACCACCTCTAACATTCTGTGACTCTCCTTATAGACCCCTTTGGTCAGATAGATTTCCTCGGTGCAATCACTCCATTTCCGACTGGACTATTAGAGAAATGGAAAGGGTTAGAAAGGATTGGAAAAGGTTAGACTTGATCTTTTAGAATAGACTTTAATTTTTGAGCAGTCTTAGGTTAAAAAACGAGCAGAAAGTACAGAGAGTTCCCATATACCTCCTTATCCCTCGCCATGTTTCCCTATTATTAGCATCTTGCATTAGTGTGGGACATTTGGTAAAACTGATGATCCAGTATGGATACATTATTATTAACTAAAGTCCGTAGTTTACATTAGGATTCATCTTTATGTTGTATAGTCTATGGGTTTTGACAAATGTATAATGATATGTGTCTACCATTATAGTATCTTACAGAACAGTTTCACTGCCCTGATAGTTCTCTGTGCTCCACCTATTCATGGCTCCCTTCCCACCTCCCCCAACCCTTGGCAACCACTGATCTTTTACTGATACCACAGTTTTGCCTTTTCCAAAATATAAAGTTAAAATTACAGGGTATGTGGACTTTTCAGATTGTCTTCTTTCACTTAGCAATATGCATTTAAGCTTCTTCCATGTCTTTTCATGGCCTGATAGTGCATTTCTTTTTAGTGCTGAACAATATTTCATTGTCTGGATGTACCACAGTTTATTTATCCATTCACCTATTGAAGGATATCTGGGTTGCTTCCAGATTTTGGCAATTATGAATAAAGCCACTGTAAATATCTACATATAAATTTTTGTGATAGGGACTTCCCTGGTGGTCCAGTGGGTAACCCAATACAGGGGGCCTGGGTTCAATCCCTGATCAGGGAACTAGGTCCCACGTGCAGGTCGAAACTAAGAGCCCTCATGCCGCAGCTAAGAAGTCTGCATGCTGCAACTAAAGATCCTGCATGCTGCAACTAAGATCCACATGCCACAACTAAGACCTGGCACAGCCATAAATTAATTAATTATTTTTTTAAATTTTAAATAAAATTTAAAAATAAATAAATAAAATATTTTTTAAAATTTTGTGAATATGTAAGGTTTCAGCTTGTTTGGATAAATACCAAGGAGCATGATCACTGAATCACATGGTAAGAGTATATTTAGTTTTGCAAGAAGCTGCAAAGTGTCTTCCAAAGTGGCTGTACCATTTTGCATTCTCACCAGCAATGAATGAGAGTTCCTTTTGCTCTCCATCTTCATCAGCATTTGGTGTTGTTGATTTTAAAAGCCATTCTAATAGGTGTGTAGTGGTATCTTGTTTTAATTTGCAATTCCCTAGTGACATGTGACGTTGTATGTTTTCATATGCTTTTTGCCATCTGTGTATCTTCTCTGTCAAAGTGTCTGTTCAGCTCATTTGTACATTTTAAAATTGAGTTGTTTGTGTTTGTAGAGTTTAGACTTGATTTTAAAGCACTCTTTTGGTAATGACATGAGACAATGTCAGGGTTTAAACAAGCAGCCTGCCTGGCCTTGACTGTCTGGTTCCAGAGACACTCACTAGTGGAGTTACAGTTGCATAGTTTATACATATAATAAGTATGGGTGGTTTCCCTTTTTTTTTTTTTTCTTAAACGACAGAAATTTATTGTGCCACAGTTCTGGAGGCCAGAAGTTCAACATCAAGGTATCCATCAGAGTTGGTTCCTTCCACGGGCCGTATAAGCGTAGTTTAAAGACCCTTAATCCAGGAGCTGCTGACAGAGAAGAGTTGTCTGAGGGCCACAGTCCACTGAGAGAAGAGCCTTTGAAAAGGTTTCTGACCGTTAGGTCCAAAGGACAAACACCACTTTAACCAAGGGATCAAAGTTGGCATCACCAGTGATGAGACAGAATGACATGGTCCTCCTGGGCTGGGCATATGCCTTCTGTGGTACTCTTGCCAGAAAACAAACAACAACAAAACAAAAACATAACCTGAATCCTGTTCTTCTAATCTCCCTCAGGAGGAGACATCAGACAAACTGAAACTAAAGGACATTCTACATAGCGACTGGCCAGTACTCTTCAAACTTGTATCCAGATCGATGGTGAAAGATAAGCAATGACACAGGAACTGTCCCACATTAAAGAGACTGAGGAGACGTCATATCTCAATAGTGTATGACCCTGGATTGGATTTTAGAACAGAAAAAGAACATCAGAGGGACAATCGGTGAAATGTGATAACGGCTGTAGATTAGTCCACAGTATTACACCCGTGTTAATATGCTGGCTTTGACTCATTGTACTGGAGTTACATACGACGTTAATATTTAGAAAAGCTGGCTAAAGGGTTATAGAAATTCCTTGTACTACTTTGGCAACATTTTTGAGAGGCTGAATTTATTTCGGTTCAGATGAAAAGTTTTAAAAATCACGGAGAGCCGGAGCGCCGGCCGGAAAGCAGCGCGGGCGGGCACTCGGGCGGGTTAGGGGCCGCGGGTGGGAGGGGTCGGGCGGCGGCTCCGCACTTCCGAGCAGCGTGCGCGCCGTGTCCGCAGCGCAGTCATGCCCCGCGCCGCGCCCCCCGCTCTCCTGCTGCCGCTGCTGGGCCTCACAGTCGCCGCCGCCGCTGCGGGTAAGCTGGCCCCTTGCCGCGCCCCCTCCTCGGCCTGGGAGCCCGGGCCCGGAGCGACCGCCTTCCCGCCGCCCGGCGGAGACTCTCCACCCCCTCCGCGGCCGAGGGCTTCAACTCCACGGGCATGTCACGCTCCCCTGCACGCCCACCCCGCGCGCACCCGTGCGCCCTGGCGTCTGGTCATCCCCCCCCAGCACCTCCGCGTTCGGTGGGTTCCGAGAGAGCGCCCCCGGGGAGGGGCTAGCCGGGGACCCGAGAGCGCCCTTCGTCTCCCGCCGCGTCCACATCCTCGGCGCAGACCCCACTCGCGGGCAGGGGTCCCAAACGGCGCTAATTGACAGGAGAGCGGAGGGACTTCGAGCCCCAGGACGAACATAGTTTCAGGGCCATTTGGGGCTGAAAGGAGAAGTGGGGAAGTTGGCTGCGGAGATGTCCTCAGCTCGTGAGCGGCGGGGGCGGGGGGTGGGAGGAAGCTGGCCCTCTTTTGCTCTCGGCGTTGTTTGACCAATTGGTTGGTGTTCAAGTTGTCGAAACAGGAAAACAGTTCAGCCAAATAACCCTGAATGGAAGTGGGACGAGAACAGGCGAGGCCTGGATTCCACTTAAGTCGTGTGATTTAAAAATCTTTAAGTCCAGTCTGCTGTTGTGCAAGTGACATCTGAAAAATTACTCTTGATTAGTCAGTCATTTCCAAAATGAATCGTGAGGAAAATGGACAATTCTCTTGAATGTTTTGTGTTTTTTTAAACAAGTTTCTCTTGCAAACATGTCAAAAATGTTGATGGGGGAAACTCTGGGGAAAGACTTCCATCCAAAATCACTGATTGAACAATTCCAGGAATTAAGGAGCAAAATAAACAAGAACTAAGTGAGTACTTGCGTGGGTTTGAATAAAATGATTATGCAAGAGTTTGGCTCCCCCCCCCCCCGTGAATTTCACTGCCATTTTATAAATTCCTGCTGGAAGCCCGCTGACAGGCAGGAATATATTAAAGGATCTCAGTATTGGAGGCAGCAGTAGAGTAAGAGCTCAGAAGTTGCCTTTTTTTACAGACTCAAAGCTCCTATCCTGACACCTTTTGTCGACCAGCATTTATGACCAGTTATGGCATCTGCTGCCTATGGAGGAGCAGAAACAAGAGTTTCACACTGTTGAGACTGAGCACATTCGTTTTGTCCAAAACAAGGCTGGACCAGAGATTCTGTGAATCCCTCCTTATGCACGCCCTCCTTATGTTTGCCAGTAACATCTAAACGCCCATTTAAGCCACCCTCTGGGTTGCCGCGCCTTCATATGTCAGGCTCAGTAAAACAAATACTTTTCTTGTCAGATTTTTTAAAAAGTCCGTTTCTAGATTGTGTGGTATTTCTCTTCTTAAGAGAAGCTGTTTTGATCAGCAGTGGAAGACAGGCTGTTACCCACCTGGGCTCTTGGGCTCCTTAATAGAAATTGACGAGGCCAGATGAGGAATTCAGGCGAGGCTTTATTAGGGATGCTGCAGCGTGAGGGAGTGAGAACAAATAACAAGTGCCCTTGCTTGCTCCCTAAGCGGGGAGCGAGCTGATCCCCTAAGTGGGGTTGAGGGTAGGAGCAGACATGGGTGGCTGGAGAGGTTGCTCAGGTGGGCTGCCCACCCCCTTGGTGGTGCTGTGTGCAGGGATCATGCGCAGTACCCTGCCTTTGCTCCTGGCAGCTCAGAAGCAGCAGTTGGGTTTTGATCTTTTTGTATCTTGTTGCTCATAATTTGCCCCAACTGTGCATGCGTGCAGTTATTTTTAGTCTCTTATAGTTTCTTTGCATTCTGTTGCTGGAGGAGACGTTTGTCCAGGTGCAAGCATTGCAGCAAAGGGTCCCAGGTCCCAGCCTGTCTCAAAACTATCTTTGGAAAGTTTTGTTCTTTTTCCTTTTATAAGTCAAGTATGGTTAAATAGACTTTTCAAGAGCTGAAGAAGTGCCTGTTGAATAAATGATTGCTATTAATGAATCAGCTTCTCTCAGGAGGTTTGAAGGATTAATTTAGAAGGAGTATGAGCTTTGGAGTTAGGTACAGAATCTGTGGCCTTGATCGAATTGTGCAACTCATTGCACTTCAGTAAAATGGAGATAATACCCATGGGGCTGTAGTGAGCATTCAGTGAGAACTCCATGTCTAGCACCTATTCCAGACATGGTGAATCTTGGTTTTCCTTTGTTCTCTTCATACGAAGTGAAGGGTAATTATTGCAACTAGAAAATTATGTCACAAGTGCCGCTTTATGTCTGTTGATGTGTATGGTTACCGAGCACATTCCCATACATGTTGATAACACAGGGCTGAAAAACTATGTGTTTTATCATCATACTTCACAAATCTATCTAGACAAGATCAGGAATCACATTTGGCTTAGAACTAAGTAAAGAAAGAGCTTTTCAAGGTTCTCATGGAATTTGCTGAATGGCAAGGTCTTAACAGAAAAGCTCCTAGGGTGTTGCATAAAGCATAAATGTAATATTGAAATGGAAATTATTGTTCTCTGTTATTTTGGAGTTTATTAGTGTAAATGATCTTGTGTTGTTCTTAGATATTATCTTGAAAAATCACAATGAACAAAAAATACCTGAGTAAGGTTCCATGCCATCCCTTTTAAAAAGTTCTTCTGTAATGGCACTTGTTGTACATAGTACATGATTGGTGTCTGTTTCTTGGGTCAGTGGTTTCCTGTGAGCAGCGTGAATATAAGTGAACACAAGCATGTTAGAGGAAACCCCATTCTGTGGTCACTGAATCGTTTCTCACTTTGAGTTGCCGTAGCCTACAATACTCTGCCTCCTTCCCTGACGCCACCTCTTACCGCCCTTCCTGCTATCCACTCTGTTTATCCACGATGACCTCTGGGCACTCAGCCACCTCCTGGCTCTTCTGCCCAGACCCCCCTCCCCTTCCCCAGTCCTTGGCATGGCTGCCCACTCCCATATCGTTCAGAGCTCTGTTCATATGCCACCTTCTCTATCACATCCCCGTGTTTTCTCTTCTTCAGAGCACTGAATTCTCTCAGAATGAATCTCGTTTCTTCACTCTCTTCTTGCTTTTCGCTCCCCTTACCAAGGGAGCTCCATAACAGCAGAAACTTTACTATCTTGTGGATTTTTTGTTTTGTTTTGTTTTGAAAAGTGTCTCTGTACTTTATTCTAATTTATAATGAAAGGATAAAAAATTTAGATGAATGATTTAAGAAGTAGGGGGCGATAATGGGATTGCAGTTTCCTTCAAGTTATTTTTACTTCCGCCCATGAACTCATCTCATAATTGAATTCAAAGCATTAAGTCACCTTAATCTATTGATGTGACTTTTTCTGGCCCTTTGTGAATGGAGCAGTGATGTTTCAGGGGAAATTATTTCAGATTGTAAATTTTGAAATGTTAGTAAGTGTTCATTTGCCTTCCAATGAAAAAGTGAAATAGTAATTAGGTATTATTTCAGGACTTCTTTCACTGTTGAGAAGCTTTTAGAAATGTGCTTCCGTGTTGAAAATTAGTTTTGCAACAGGGTTGCTGTCCACAGTTTTTTATTATACATATCAAGTATTTAAGATTATTTTAGATTTTGAGGACAAATCTTGAGATTGCATCTATAAGAGAATAGACCAGCGTTGCCCAGTAAGAAAGGTGCAGAGAAGCACTGGCACCCTCATTCTATGAATAAAAGTCATGACAGCTTTTCTGAGAAGGGACGTGAAGGGAGAAGATGGGGGTGGACATCTTGGAAGCTAGGTTGGGTAGCGTGGGGAGGGGACTGAGTGTCAGAGTGGCTGAATTTCCTTACAATTCAGGGATATCTTTGCAGCCCAGGCCCTCCGGATTATCAGGGGCCTGGTACACCATGTCCTCCTCCATACTTAAGAAAGGTAATAACCAGCGCCTCTTTCTTCCTCCTCCTCTGCCCTTGTGGAAGGTAAGTGACTGACTCATGTCTAATAGGAGAGGGGCGAAGGTCTTATTATTGGCAAGGAAAAAAAAGTACAATCTTGCCTCCTTTGTTAACATTCAGAACAAGTCTGTCCCAAGGATCACTTCCTCTTATGCTGTGCCTGGTTCTTTAAAAAAATTAATTACAAGGGAACAGAGAGTTCCATTAGAGCTGACTGGTAATGCAAAACATTCTTGTGGCTCTGCCATTTTAGTCTTTTAGCACATGATAATTTTTTTTGTTTTTTGGTTTTTGGCGGTATGCAGTCCTCTCACTGTTGTGGCCTCTCCCGCTGCGGAGCACAGGCTCCGGACGCGCAGGCTCAGCGGCCATGGCTCACGGGCCCAAGCCGCTCCGCGGCATGTGGTATCTTCCCGGACCGGGGCACGGACCCGTGTCCCCTGCATCGGTAGGCGGACTCTCAACCACTGCGCCACCAGAGAAGCCCAGCACATGATAATTTTAAGCGGAGGATCTATTTGGAAACTTTTGGAGTTAAGTACAAGCTTTCAAAATTTTCATCAGGCTCCTAAATTTCTGTACATATTAAATCAATAGAATTATAAAATTATACAATCCATGAAGAGTCATTTAGGTGCGTTATTAATAACAACCTATCTTTCAGCAGCTGTGAAGAAGCAAGAGTAACAGAAAAGCACTTTGGAGAGAGCATTGTGGGCAGGATTTTTTTTTTTTTTTGACCCAAGGATGTTTCTTGAAATATACTTTCTAGAAAACATTACAGAACCCGTAATTGAAAACTTGTGGCAGTATTTTGGGGAGACAGGTTTTTCATTATAGCAAAGATACTTGGCATTGAAAAAGACTTAGTTTAGCCTTTCTGCTTATGAAGTGCGTGAACCTCCATAGTTCCCTCACAAGAGGTATCAGCCTCTGTTGGAACACTCTTCTCCCAAAGTAAATATATATCTCTTGAGTAGTGCTTAAAGCTTGTTTCTGGGGCACTCACTCTGACTGGTAGCATGAGAAGAAGGGTTCAGTGCTACATTAACTGGAGTTAATTGCTAATGCTGAAATGAGCCTAAGGAAGAAACAGTTGAAAGTTGTAAGGATCTGAAGTTAGCAGTTTGTTTTCTGCTTTTCTGCCTATAGCTTTTTGTTTTTATTTTTGGGTTTTGGGGCTTTTTCTTGTCTTATCACATACTGCTTATTGAATTATCCAGCAAGGGGCTTTATCAGTTATCATTATCATCACACTCATTCCCATCCCAGAGGCCTGTGTGACCTAGATAAGTACTTGGCTCTTTTCCTTCAGCTCCTTCAGATCTCTTTTTGTATAGGTCACCTTTACAGTGACGTCTTCCTTGGACACCTTTCTACAACTTCAACCCCAGCCCCCACCCTACAGTCAGGACCTGGCATCTCTTATCTGTGGTTGCTAGCCTCCAAGGTGGCCCCAAAGATTCTTGCTTCCTGGTGTTCATACTCTTCACTGAATAGGGCTGACCTGTATCCTGTATAACCAACAGGACACTGTGGAAATAATGGAGAGTGGCTCCCAAGGCTGGATTGTAAAAGACATTGCACTTCTACCTTGTTCTCATTTGAATCACTTGCTCTTAGGGAAGCCACCTGCCATGTCATAAGGACCCTTGAGCAGCCCTGTGGAGAAGTCCAGATGGTGAGGAACTGAGGCCTTCTACCCACAGCCAGCTCCTACTCACTTGGTGGCCGATCCTCCAGCCCCAGTTCACTTTTCAGATAGATGCAGCCTTGACTGAAACTTTATGAGAGGTGCCAAGCCAAAATCACCCAGCTAAGCAGCTGCTTCTGAATTCCTGATGCAGAGAAATTGTGTGAGATAATAAAGGTTTTTATTGTTTTAAGTTGCTAATTTGTTACATAGCAATAGATTGCTAATGTACTATCTAAATAAAATACCAGGGCTTCCCTGGTGGCGCAGTGGTTGAGAGTCCGCCTGCCGATGCAGGGGACACGGGTTCGTGGCCCGGTCCGGGAAGATCCCACATGCCGCGGAGCGGCTGGGCCCGTGAGCCATGGCTGCTGGGCCTGCATGTCCGGAGCCTGTGCTCCGCAACGGGAGAGGCCACAACAGTGAGAGGTCCGCGTACTGCAAATAATAATAATAATAATAATACCATCTAACATATTATTTTACCTATTTATCTTGCCTTCATGTATCTGCCTCAACTAGAATATAAGCTCCAGGATGGCAGGATTTTTGTTCCTTTTTATTCACTGTGGAATCCCTAGCACCTAAAACAATTTTCTCACAACAACTCCCTGAGATAGGTACTGTTATCATCCCCATTTTACAAATAGGGAAATTGGAGCACAGTTAAGTAACATACCCGAGGTCATGTAGTCAGAGCCAGACTTTTCTCCATAGCTTAATGTGCTTAATCAGAACCCTGCACTGTCCCATTTCTCTGCAGGCTATCTGTGTTATGTACAAAACTCTATCATAGTTATTATTGGGGGTACAAGTTAGGTTTAAGTTATGATCTCTGTTGTCATGCAGTTAACAGTCCAATTGGGAAAACAGGATAGGTATCAGATAACTACCATACAGAAAAGCAGGATTTGTCAGTGCACGTGAATGTGTGTTGGTCATCAAAGGATAACACAGCCCCTTTTCCAAGAATGGCTTCCTACAGTTCTTATGCATAGGGCCATGGTTTGTTCCGTATTATGCTCACCATCCAAGCCATAAGTAATCAAAATAAGGATAATTTCCTATATCAAAGGCTGACTACCCTAAGCTAGGTAGGGGTACCTAAGGGGTACCTTGTATGTAAGAGCCCTAGGAGGCCTGTTTGCTGGGATAATATCCTCAGATGTCTTATTACCCCATGTATCCTTGCAAAACATCTCTATTATTTGGGGTAACCTGAACAAGTCTTTAGTCTTTATAACCAGAAAAGGCCTCTTACATGTTGTGTAGTGCAAAGTCCTGTAGAAGTTCAGAGGAATCAGAGGTTATGGGAAGGTGAGGGTTGGACATTTCATGGAGAACTGACACATGAGTTGCTACTGATAAAAAGAATATACTTTATAGATGGTTTGGAGATCAGAGTTCATTGTAATTGTAAAGCCTAAGAGCTACAAGTATACAAAGAAATAATATAAATTTCACTTCACTTGGTGTTGATTATATTTTTGTATACTTAATAGACATGCTTTATTCCATTTAAACAGTATTTCAAAAATTATTTTCTTATATTCTTGAGTTATTTATTGTCAGTACAAAATCCTATGTATAGTTTTGACTAGAAATGATACAAGAGGGCATTTCTTAACCCGTGGTTCAAGACTTCCAGTGTTTCACTTTATTAAGGTGTTTCAGGTGTCCTTACATGTGGTAATGGAGTCTGTTTCCATTTCCATTTGTTTTCAATTCCATAAGGCTAAAGAAAAAGCAACAAAGGGAACCAGAAGAAAACAGGAGAAGAAAAAAGAGTCAAAGTTTGCAATTCAGAGTATGTGCCCTTGTGACTTTCAATTTGAGTTTCATTCTGGAAATGATTGCTTTTCTTTTCTCTCTCACGTCTTAATACATAAAACATCTGGTGGGAGGAGTGTAGGGAGGGAGAGACCTGCTTAGTTCACCCATTCAACAAATATTTGACTCCTTAGTAGGTGCCTGTCACTGTGCTTTTTATGGTGTTCCATTCTGCCTGGGATTTCTTTTTCCTTTTCCACATGGTAAACTCATTTGTCCTGCGAATTGCAGCTCAAATATTGTCTCCTTTTTGAAATGGTTCCTTACTCTACAAGTTATTACTTTTTCATCTATAGTCTTACAGCATTTAACCTCTCACACCTTTGTTATTTATATGTGTCTGACTCTCCTATCAGACTGAGCACTTCAAGTGTAGGAACAATTCCCCTTAAATCCTTTTATCCTTACCCCTTAGCACTGACCGTTGTATCTGACACGTGGGAGTTGCTCAGCAAATGATTGTTGGATGGATGATGGTAGCACTTATCGATAACTTGCTTAAAAGTGTGAAAGAGGGAATTCTGCTTCTGGCTATAGTGGAGTGGGATACTAACGCTCCCACTAAGAACAACTGGAAAATCTAAATAAAATTCCATAATAATGGTTTTTGCAGGCATCAGAGAGCTGCTAAGGCAACTCGTTGATGCGAGCCCAATATTCTGTGCACTACTTTTCCCTTTAGGAGAGTTGCCCAAATTTTAAGCAGCTAAAAGCAGAGCAGAGTTTTTGGCATTCTCATGGTGTTAAGGAGACAAAAATTTGAGTTTTTACTTGCCAAAGAGGAGGGACTTTAGCTAATATCCAGGCTTTCAGTTGGAATCCATGGATACTGGGCCTCACAAAGGCTGTAACATCCCCCTCAGGTGGACTCCACCCTTGATTGTATTAAGATAATCTTCAATACTCCAGATGCCTACCAGAATCCTTTCTAGGGGAGAATGACATCCTCTAGAGCCTCTGCAATGTTTTTAACTTTAAATATTAGATACCAGATACTGTGCAATTTTTCCTGCACAGTATCTGGTATTTGATTAAAAAAAAAAAAAAAAAAAAACTACCAGGCATAATAAGAAACAGGCCAAAGCGGGGAAAATAAAAACAGACCAACAGGTGCCCCAGAAATTAGAGTTTTCAAAAATGAACTTTAAAATAATCGTAATAGGGACTGCCTTGGTGGCACAGTGGTTAAGACTACACACGCTCCCAATGCAGGCGGCCCGGGTTCGATCCCTGGTCAGGGAACTAGATCCCACATGCATTCTGCAACTAAGGAGCCAGCAAGCTGCAACTAAGGAGCCCATGAGCCACAACTAAGGAGCCCATGTGCCACAACTAAGGAGCCCGCCTGTGCAATCAAATAAATAATAAAATAAAAATTAAAGAAATAAAAAAAATAATCGTAATAAGTTCGAGAATGTTTATAAGATTGAGAATTTCACCAGAGACTCAGAATCTATAAAAATACAAACAAGCTGAAATTCTGTAACTGAAAAATAGCTGACATTATGAACTCAGTAGATGGGTTTAATAGCAGATTTGTTAAAACTGAAGAGTAGATTAGTAAACCAGAAAGAACAAGATTATGATATGGAGAGCCAAAAGTATTAAAAATAGAAAAGAGCAAAGTGAACATATTGGACATGGTGAGAAATCTAACATATATGTATTTTGAGTCCCAGAAAGGGAGGAGAAAGAAAATGGAGGAGAAGCATTATTTGAAGTGATGATGGCCAAGAACTTTCCAAAAGTGAACAGTGAAAATAAACCCACAGATTCAATAACTGCATTACATTATTACCAGGATTAAAAAAAAAAATACTAGGCATACCACTGTCAAACTACTAAAAACCGAAGACGACAAAGAAAATCTTGAAAGCAGCCATCAAAGAGTAACAATCAGACTAATACCTGATTTCTCAATAGGAATGATGGAAGCCAAAACAGTAAAATTATATACATCTTCAATGAAAGATAAGCTGCCATTCTAGAATTTTGTACTTGCAAAAATAGCCTTCAAACAGGAAGGCAGTATAAAGACATTTACAGAAAATCAAGAGTTGAGGGAATTTGTAATAGACCTACCATTAAAGGGGTTTATTCAGGCAAACAGAAAATTATTATAATTAGTAATACAGAAATGTAAGAAGGAATGAAAAGCAACAGAGAAGGTAAATATGTGTTTAAAACTAAATGAACATTGACCGTGCAAAATAGTAATAACAATAACACAAAGGAAGAGAAGTTAAATTACTGTAAGATCCTAGTGCTGTCTAGGAAATGGTAAAAGTACTCATTTATTTTAGGTACTAATAAATCAAGGTTGCATGCTGTAATTTTCAGGGTACCCACTATAGAAATAAAATTAAAGAATGTGTAATTAATAAGCTAAAAGAAAAATGGAATATAACATTGTTTAATAATCCAAAAAGAAGACAACAAAGGGGGAAAAAAGAACATAAAACAGGTAGGACAAATAGAAAATGAATAGTAAGATGGTAGATATACACTCAAATACATCAATAACTATGTTAAATATTAATGGAAATACTCAAAAGACAAAGATTATCAAACTGGGTTTTTTGTTTTTTTTTAAACCTACTTGTTTAAAAGGATTATAACCACCTTGGAAAAGTGTTTGGCAGTATCTGTCAGAGCTGGACACATGTACACTCTATGGCCCAGCAATCTACTTCTAGAAATATACCCACAAGAAAGCATGCATATGTGCACCAAAACATGTGCAGAGGATGTTTATAGCATCATATATTGTCATGGCCACGAACTAGAAACTACCCAAACATTCATCAACAGAATGAATAAAGTCATACAATACTATATAGCAATGAGAAAGAACCTACAGCTACATGCTACAACATAAATAAATCTCATAAAAGTAATGTTTATCAAAAGAAACCAGACACTAAAGAGTACATACTGTATGTGTTCATTACTATAGAGTTCAAAAACTGACAGAACTAATCTGTGGTGTTAGAAGTTAGGTGTGATTACCTTTGGAAGTGAGTGGACCAAACGGGTTTGGTTAATGGTCTGTTTCTTCATCTCACCGATGATTACATGGGTATGTTCATTCTATGCAGATTCACCAAGATAGGTATGTATGATTTGCACATTGTATATTGTATTTCAGTAAAAAGTTTAATTTTTAAAAAGTATAGTCTCTCGGTATCTTCAGGGGACTGGTACCAGGACCCTCTGTGGATATCAAAATCCGAGGATGCTCAAGTACTTTATATAAAGTGGCGTAGTACAGTCGGTGCTCTGTATCCGAGGGTTCCACATCCACAGATACCGAGGGCCAAGTGTACCAGTAACGGTGTTAGAACTGGCAGCAAGGTCAATCCAGTTCTATTCCAGGGTATAAGAAAACAGCATGCTTCTAGAAGGAAAAGATGAATACACTGCAAAGGGAGTGTTTGAGGATGCTGAAGGGATGATAAATTAAGCCATTTAAGGATGTAGAGATAGGATTCATTCATTCATTTAGCAAAATATTTTGGTCCCTATTATAGTCCAAGGAGCTATCTGAGGTGTTGGGGATTCAAAAATAAGGCTCGGCCCCTATTTTCACAGAGGTCACTGTCTCTAGAGAAGGGTGCCGAGGATGGTAGAGTTAATAAAAGCTACAATATATTGAGCACCTTCCTTGTACTAGGCGCTGTGCTGTGCAGTTTTGTTGCTTCTTAATGTTCACAACAACAGTCCAATGAGGTCGTTATCCCTTTTTGCCTGAGGAAATACAGGAAATAAGTTGTCCAAGGTCTCACCACCAAGATAAAAATACAGGTCTGTCTGACTTCAAAGTTGTGTTCCTTCTGCTACTTTCCGTGGCCATTGGATGGTGAGTTCGAAGAGAAAGAACTATGTGATGAAATTACAAGCAGAAGTTAAAATACATTACAGTGGTGGTGTCTTAGAGAAAGTGGTGTAGATAGATGGCCTGAATCTCAAAGGATGAGCAGTGGGTAATGTTGATGGTCTGGAAGTGGAAACGGAGGAATAAAAGTCTTTTCTTCTGAAAAGAAGGCAGCAGAGGTGTATGGAGAAAATGAGATGGCTGAGTACTCTTTCTCAGGAAGAGGATCTAAGGGTTTGCTCCACATACAGACTTTCAACCAAGCACCTTGTTTTCAGGCCCTTCCTGAGCCTTCTTCCTACAAAACGCCTTTCCAATTCCTGAACTTTTCTAGACTTCCTTGCTATTTTAAAATTTAATTTAATTTTACTTTATTTATTTTAATTTTTATTGGAGTATAGTTGATTTACAATGTTGTTAGTTTGTTAGTTATGTTAGTTTCAGGTGTACAGCAAAGAGAATCAGTTATACATATACATATATCCACTCCTTTTTTGATTCTTTTCCCATATAGGCCATTACAGAGTATTGAGTAGAGTTCTGTGTTATACAGTAGGTCCTTATTAGTTATCTGTTTTATATATAGTAGTGTATATATATGTCAATCCCAATCTTCCAATTTACCCCTCCCCGCCATTACCCCCTGGTAACAGTAAGTTTATTTTCTATATCTGTAACTCTATTTGTTGTGTAGATAAGTTCATTTGTACCCTTTTTTTAGATTCCACATATAAGTGATACATGATATTTTAGACTTCCTTGCTTTTTAAACATTGGAATCATACTGCAGATATATTTTTATAGTGAGATTTTTAAAAATTAATGGTTTACTGTGAGCATTTTCCCAAAGCAAAGTGCTTGTTGTTAAAACATCCCTCTCCAACTTTAAGCCACCATAATGGGAAAGTTCTAGATTCCTACCCGAGTTCAAACCAAGGTAGTCACACGTGTAAGACAAGAATTTATAAACAGCAGGAAGGAAAAAAAAAAAAAAAGAACCTATATACAAAATAAATTGTATCTTGGGATGCCTACCCTCAGGCTAGTACATCTTGGATGGTTTAAATGTAGCAGTATGAGGCCAGAGAAAAACTCATGACTCACAAATTGAGATAATTTTAAGTAGCCCATTGTATTAATTAGGTTATTGATTCAGCTGCTATAACAATGACCTGAATTATCAATGGCTTAACAAGAGCGAAGTTTATTTTCTCTCTCTTTACAACCTGAGTGTGATATGTTGGCTTCACTTAGGATCCTCTTATCTTGTTGCTGTTATTCCTAGGCTGTTTCCATTGTTTACACAATTGATTGAAGATACCTCGCTACATTTTAGCCAGAGGGAAAGAGGAAATGTGGTCCAGGGAGCACACTCTTTCCTTTTAAAGGCATATTTTTGCACATTTCACTTCTGCTCACACTTCATTATCCAGAAGCCACCAGAAAACTGGGAGATAGTGTAGCTTGGTGGCCTGTAGTCTGTGCTGTATACGAAGCTGAGGTCAAGTACTGGAGACAACGAATGGGCTCGGCCATATTCTGAGCTTAGTGAGATGGAGGTTGTTGAATTTAGACTAACATAGCTGATGGTTCAATTCTGATCTTTGTGGTAAGCCATTCTTCTGCTTGTTTATATTAAAATTGTAATTCAGGGAGTTCCCTGGCGCTAGGTCTAGTGGTTAGGATTTGGTGATTTCATTGCTGTGGTCTGGGTTCAATCCCTGGTCGAGGAACTGAGATCCCGCAAAAATAAAACCAGGTAAAAAGTGATTTTCCCTGTACAGACCTAAGAGAATATGGAAGGTTAATGCCTTAATGTTCCTTTATTCACTGGAATTCAATAACATCTTCACATCCTTTCTCCATTCTGGCCAGTGAAATCAAGGTCTTAACAGGCCTACTTTTGCTTCTAATGCTAACTAGTGAAATTCCAGAGGCAAGGCTGAAAAATACACATCTTTATAATGAATAACACCAAAAGATAGAGATGAAGGAGATGACCCTCTACAGCAAGAGAGGAAGAAGTATGGTTCTGTTTCATAAAACTAGTTCAAAGAATCTGCTTTGATGAAGTGTTAAATTAAAACGTTCATAAAAATATCAATCTTGTTTTCTTGTGCAATAGGAAAACTTATCTGAATATTCATAATCTAGCAACTTCTTTTCTTCTCTGTTCTTGAAAGTATATTTTGAACAAAAAGATCTTGTAAGACTCTTACGACTTTTGAAATTGAATTGTTACTATATACTGCAAAGATAACCTTGAAAGAGAACTTGTAATTCTGATTGGTTTTCTTCCTTGATAGTTTATTGCCTTGGTTATTAGCATATGTAATATGCTATAATTTACATGTCTGAACTACTAAACACCTAAAGACTTGTAACTTTGCTCTGTCAAATCAGAAGGGAATCAGTGGCGCATTTTCCTTTTCCCACATGTACAATGGTGAAAAAGAAATTCCTATCACGCTAGTCAATTTCTTATTTTAACAAAGACCAAGAGCCTTATGGCTAAATTAACAAGGGAAATTGCCATTCTTTTTCTTTTGTGAAAATTTAATATCTAATATCTTTATCTTTAGGAATTCATGAAATTAAAGTTATTTAATAGCGTATCTCTTTTTCTACATAGACTGCCCTTCATCCACCTGGGTTCAGTTCCAAGACAGTTGTTACATTTTTCTTCAAGAAGCCATCAAAGTAGAAAGCATAGAGGATGTCAGAAATCAGTGTACTGACCATGGTAAGGAGCTTTTTCTGTTTTGCTTTTTCACAGATCAGTAAAGAGTGTTCACTAATTTCTTTAAAAAATAGTTTTGTCGTATCTCACTTTTACCTTGGTCCTTGTAATAAATGGACAGCTTTTATTCTATAATACACAAGACACAAACAGTGGAATTGGGGTATACCCTTGAGCTGGAAGACAGTTGTTGGACCACACTGCCCAAAGCAGAGTGACAGAACCTTAGCAAGAGCAGGGTGTATTTAATGTAAGTACTCTGTGTCAGGCACTGTTCTTAAGCACATAATATACTTTAACTGGCTTTAATTATTACAGCAAACCTATCAGGTAGTAAATTATTAGCCTCCTTTTATCAAGAGAATAAAACTAGTTATTTGTTAGAGGTCACACAGGAAATCATTGGCACAGCCAGGATTCAAACCAGGGACTGTCTGATTTTAGGACCTGCGTTCTTAATCACTCTTATTCTGCCCTGGAAGTACTGTTTCAGGCATGCAGTGGGGGCAGAAGTTAGTTTACATGGGACTGTGACGTGAGACGGTGGTAAAGAAGCATACCATTAAATAAAAATTAAAAAAAGGCTATGTATTTGCTACATGATATGCTCAGTATTCTCTGGGAAATATAACTTCACATTTTGAAATCTTTTAAATAAAAATGTCATTTTAAAAAAGGTGTGCTTGGGTGCTCGTTATATATTTGGCTGTTTGGCCCAAAGTGCATCCTTGTTGTTAAGCCTCTTATTGTGATACTTGTCAGCTCAAACGAAAACGATGGTGTGAGTTACCATGTTTTTCCACTGAGATATCTATGATGATGAGATGAGAGTCCTTGATTATTTAAAGGTACTTTTTATTACTGTTTGAGATCTAAAAATCTCTTATTTCATTAAATTTTGTCTTAAGCATATTCATAACACCGGCATTTAAAAATGTGCTTTACTGGGACTTCCCTGGATGTCCAGTGGTTAAGACTCTGCGCTCCCAATGCCGGGGGCATGGGTTCCATCCCTGATTGGGGAACTAAGATCCCGCATGCCACAGGGCATGGCCAAAAAATACATAAATAAAAAATAAAAATAAAAATGCCCTTTATCTATTTTCTGACAACCCACCAATTAACATTTTGGAAGAATATCAAATTGCTTTAATTAAAATCATATTCACTTATTATAGAAGGAATAAATGTAAGCATAGGAGTTTTAAATCCTACGAAGTGCCACGTACTACTCAGTACATATTTTCCTTACTTGCTAAATGGTGTTGAACATTGGCTCTTTGAAAACAAGACATTTCCGACATGCTAATATGGTTTCACTCCAAGGAAATGGAGTAATAGGAATTTTGCTGGTCTTCCAAGATTTTTATTTATATATATATGTATGTATGTATGGCTGTGTTGGGTCTCTGTTGCTGCGCGCGGGCTCTCTCTAGTTGCAGCAAGCAGGAGCCACTCTTCATTGCGGTGGCTTCTCTTGTTGTGGAGCACAGGCTCCAGGCGCGTGGGCTTCAGTAGTCGTGGCACACGGGCTCAGTAGTTGCGGCTCGCGGGCTCTAGAGCACAGGCTCAGTAGTTGTGGCGCACGGGCTTAGTTGCTCCGCGGCATGTGGAATCTTCCCAGGCCAGGGCTTGAAACCGTGTCCCCTGCATTGGCAGGTGGATTCTTAACCACTGTGCCACCAGGGAAGTCCACAAGATTTTTTTAAAGGGTGTTTCCCCAACAACTATTTTCTATCTCTTTTTTAAAAACCATTTATGTCAGGTATACTTGGACATAAACACAGATTTCAATAAACAAATTACATTGGAGGCTCAGAGCCAAGAAAAGACATGTTCCTGTACTCCTATTAGCTTGTATGAACCACAAGGTCAGATTTCGTCGTCCAGCTTTAATACTTAATTTCAGCAGTTAAGCAACTGCATACTCTACAGAGGCATAGTTAATATTTGTTGACTGACTTCCTCTACAACTAAACTGTAGTTAATTGTATTTGCTAATTTTTTTTTTAGAAAAAAGCAAAATGAAATTGAAAACACCCAGCAACTTTGAGGCCTAATTTTTGATTATTTGAAGTCCATTAACTCTACTTGTTCAAGTAGAGTAGCCACTTAGGAATTTTAAATCGTTGTATATAAATTTGCTTATAAAGTTTATCTTGTGTCTAAAGAAAAATGTCTTTTTTCCCAGTTAAATATTTATAAATTCAGTTTGTCTTACTGATTTGATTTTTTTTAATTTCTCATACATTTCTGATAATCTCATCATTTATTTGATCATCCTCTACATTTGCTTCCACTCTGGAAATATCCATTTCATTGATGAATCAGAAAATTAGCTAAAATTGGTTAATATTACCATTACTTTTTTTGGCTAGGGTGGTGTTTTGGTTTAGAACAGTAGGTGGACATGAATTCAGTGTTTGCTATATATGAAGAAGGAAAAGCATAAGGAATACTAGGACATTTACATTTGGATTTATAAAATCTTCACAGGTATACAAAATCCTATCTTAAACCTATAATTAGGGGTATAGAAAATAGGTGACTTGTTACCTTTTGGACTGCTGAGAGCTATATTTAGAAATATTCCCAGTGCTTTGTGGTAATTTACTTGATGTTACTTGTACTTATTTTGGGTACTGTTACTGTTCATCTAGGAAAATAATTGTGAGAGGCTAAAATTTTTCTTATTTTGCAACATTTACCTTTGATTTAGATATTTTCATTATAATAGAACAAATAAATATTTCCAGTCTTTCCTTTTTGTGATCTGTGTATGAGCTATGTCACTAACCATAAAAAGAATTAAAGACCCAAATTACATCTCAGCAGGTAGCATCACTGGTAATGCATTGTAAAAAAAAAAATTCGCTTGAGCACATGTGTTCTTCAGGGATTTATGCTATCATTTGTTAAAGAAAATTAAAGTGTGTCTTTTTTCCTGACATATTAATTTAAGTTTATACAGTATTTACTTAAATTGCAATGTTAAAAATCATTCAAGTTCCATTGGCTGACACAAGGTCAGAGAAAGGAATGAAAATCTCATCTCTGAACACCTAAGCCTAAACTCTAACCTAGTTAAATATTTCCCTTGAGGATTTTTCTAAAATGGCATTTTGGTTACATTTCACAGCTAAGTACAAGTAAGTATGAGGGTAAAACAGACTAAAAGTCTGTATGACATTTAACAGGAGGTGATAGCAGCTAGAACTGATAAGAAAACCATAATAGAATTTTTGAAAATGGAGCTATGACTGAGAGAGAGAACCTTGCTGAATTCTAACTTTGGATTAAAGTATTAAGTATTTTAGAGGCTTCCCTGGTGGCGCAGTGGTTGAGAGTCCACCTGCTGGTGCAGGGGACACGGGTTCGTGCCCCGGTCCGGGAGAATCCCACATGCCGCGGAGCATCTGGGCCCGTGAGCCATGACTGCTGGGCCTGCACGTCTGGAGCCTGTGCTCCACAACGGGAGGGGCCGTGGCAGTGCGAGGCCCGCGTACCCCAAAAAAAAAAAAAAAAAAAAAAGTATTAAGTATTTTAAAGGTCAGTCTTATTTTTTCTTTTCTTTTAAAAGTTCTTAATTACACGATTAGTTCACAGTCGCTATATAGAAAAGCACATATGCAAATATTTTAAAAATAAAATTACGCTAAATTGTACCATCCTAAGGAAATGTAATGACTATTAACATTTTGGTGAGTATCCTTCTAGACTTCCAACCCCTCAGGCAGATATATTTTAATAAATATTTGATATATATGTATATATACATGTATATATGTATACATGTATATACTATATGTACATATATATTTCCATAATCTACATTTTCCCTTAAACGTATTTTTCCATGGCAGTAAATATAGAATGCATATTTCCTAATAACCGTACACTATTCCTCTATATAGATAATGCCGTAATTGATTTAATCCTCTAATATTGGTTATTAAATTATTTCCAGTCTTCCAGTGTTGTAAATGTGATGATCATCAATGATTGTGCCTGTCTGAGCAGAGCCAATGATTGCCTTGCATACATCTTGCCAAATTGTCTCCAAAAAGGTTTTACTAATTTTTACTCCAACTAACCACTTATGAGTTCCTATTTTTCTACACCCTAAGCCGGCACAGTTTAATTGGCACGTCTGAAACTCTTATTTTCATTCTTTTACCAGTGAAACTGCATTTTTCACACACTTGTGTTATATTTCCTTTCGTGAGGGTGAATTGTCTTTTTTTTTTAATTGAAGTATAGTCGATGTACAATACTAAGTAAGTTACAAGTTGAACAATATAGTGATTCACAATTTTTAAAGGTTTTACTCCATCTTTGGTTACTATAAAATATTGGCTATATTCCAGTGTTGTACAATATATCCTTGTAGCTTATTTTATGCATAATAGTACTTCTTAATCCCCACCCCTATGTTGCCCCCTTCCCCCATCCCTCTCCCCACTGGTAAGCACTAGTTTGTTTTCTATACGTGTCTACTGCCTTTTTAACAGTCTGAGACCAATTTTTTTTTTCTTCTGTTAAGGTGTTTGCCTGTTATTTTTTATTCATAACAGAGCTTTAGTCTGCCCAGTTTTTCTTCTTTAACAGTATGGTTTGTTTGGGGGAGATTTTAGGTCCTGTAGTTTTCTTTTCCCCTGTAGTTAAATTTATTTTTTAAGCCTCTTTTAAAAGATGTGAAAGTAATTGCCTAATACAAATTTTTCTTACCACGTCATGACCTAATGGTTCTTTCTCGTCTCCATATATCTGTTAATTACCAAAAAGTTACTGATTTTAGAGTGGTGTCATAAATACAATGGCCTATTATTTAAGTTTCCTATAATTTCTCAGTGTGTTCCCTGGATCGGCAGCATCAGTGTCACCTGGGAACCGGTTAGGAATGTAAATTCTCAGGCCCCATGTTACTCCAGCTAAATCAGAAGCTCTGGGTGTAGGAGCCAACATTGTTTTAACAAGCCCTCCATGTGATTCTGGTGCACACTAAAGTTGGAGAGCCACTGATCCAAGGCAGTATTCTCAAGTTTTCGGAAGTTTTTGTTAAGTCAGGATGATTTTGGAAGAATGTAATTTAATAATAGGAAAGACTTCCTCATCTCTCCATGTAGTACCTGGATTAGTCGTAGTACCCAAAGCTTCCAAGATAACTTTAAAAATGTTTAGGATCAAACTAACACACCATTGTAAAGCAATTATACCCCAATAAAGATGTTAAAAAAAAATGTTTAGGATCAATGACTTCTCCTTGGAAAATTATGAAAATTTTAACTTCTAAAATTACTGAGACTGGTAAGTCATGTTTCTTAGAAACATTTTGATGTTTATTCCTCACTTAGCTGAGTACAGCTGAAAGGATGTATTTTTCCCAGGGGTTAGATGTACCTTTCCCACCAGATTTCTGGTTGCTTTTAGGCTCTGATGTCATCATTCATTCTTCACTTGCAAAAACATGCAATATCATGAGAGAAATGAACTCCATTAGCGTTTTCTCCTAAGTGTTATCCAGTTAAGACAGTGGAATGATTTTTTTTAATTTGCAAGAGAATCTTTGTTGGGTAAAGAAACAAGATTAAATATATCTGGGAAAAGTGAAGTTATTGCTAATATTTTATAGGCTGCTATGTAGCTTTTAGATTGAAAGGCTAGAAAATGTGAGACATAAAATGTATGTGGCTGCTGCTCCTTACTCAAACCAGGTGAGACAGTACTAGGAAATATCAGCTATCCAATGAGAACAAGGACCAAGGACCTCCTTTATCACTTTCCCTAACCAGGACTTCCCTAAGGGCGACCACAGAGGAAAATATGGGAAGGCATAGGCTTCAGGCAGCAGGCACATGGCCAGTTAAGTGAGGCCGGTCAGAGACCGCTTGTTACTTGAACTTCACTAGGTCTTGGGACTGTTCTGGCAAGTTGCCCTGGTAGTTTTCAGCTCTCCTGAGTGTGGTCAGAGCTACTCCTCCCTATAATTGTGAACTGAGGGCAGGAGCGGCCATGATTGCTAGAGGAAGGGGCAGTGAAAAGTTGAGATGCAGGAAGTGTGTTCTACTGCTCCAGCCTTCCCATGATGTTTTCTTTCCGTGTTGTTTACGAGATTAGTTACTAACCCTAAGTGAATGAAATAAAAAGTATGATTCTGTTCAGTTTATCACATTATCATTTTACTTTTCTCATGAGTATATCGTCTCTTCAGAAATGTGCATGTCTTTTTCAAGCTTAATTTTTTAAAAGGATGTAAAATATAATGTATTATAATAATGTATAATTTGTATATACTTCATGTGATTTTCATTGATTTGGGGAACATGCTGATTTCTTCTCCCTAAAATAATTTCAGGAGCAGACATGATAAGCATACATAATGAAGAAGAAAACGCTTTTATACTGGATACTTTGCAAAAGCAATGGAAAGGCCCAGATGATATCCTATTAGGCATGTTTTTTGACACAGATGGTAAGTGATATTTATACTTAAATTGTTTCTTACATTTTTTTCTTAATGTTAGTAAAACTGATAACTTTCTTTTAGATTCTTCAATTCTGTAGTTCGCTATTTCCTGTGGTTTCCAGGGACTGTATTTTCAGTATGCACCCATGTACCACAGCTTTGCCCTGAGCAGCTCAATGTGTGTCACATATGAAAGTTAAAGTTGATTCTTTCATCTGGATTAAAATATGGTTCTAGACTCAGTATTTCTGTAATATGGTAGGGTAATAAAAATTGGTACTAGTGTCAACAATAGGATAAAGATAGACAACTGTCAGGGTAATACAATGTAAATGTATTTACTGTCACTGTTGAAAATAGAAAGTACATAATTTTCAAAATGAAATGAAATTACTAAGGTTACCATTAACATTTTAACTATTTTCTTGACTATTTCTTCATGAAAATTATATATATATTTTAATCACAAATGGGATCTTCTTCAGAACCTTTTTGAACCAGTATCTTTTGCCTGTGTACAGGATATATTCCTCCTTCTAATTTAAATCCTACAATCAGAAGTTTAGACCAGACATATCTTAGTAACTTCCTACCTTTAAAACTAGACCCAGGAAATCCCTGGTGTCCAGTGGTTAGGACTCCATGCTTTCACTGCTGAGGGCCCGGGTTCGATCCCTGGTTAGGGAACTAAGATCCCACAAGCCATGAGGCGTGGTCAAAGAGTTAAAAAAAAATAAAGCTAGACCCTTTCTTTGACTTTCTTTCAACACATTTTATACTGTCATAACGTTAAAAATTTTCCTTAACTGACAGATGACAGCTTCAAGTGGTTTGACAAGTCAAATATGACATTTGTTAAGTGGTCAGACCAAGAAGATGGCAAGGATCTAGTTGACACCTGTGCCTTTTTGCACACCAAGACAGGTGATTGGAAAAAAGGAAATTGTGAAGTTTCTTCTGTGGAAGGAACCCTTTGTAAAGCAGCTAGTAAGTATAATTGAAGGCTTTTTTCCATTCTAAGAGAGGTGGGGAAAATAGGACTGGTTTTAAAATAATTTTCTTTGTGATGTGTGCCTCAATATAAAGAGGAAGTAAGACTTCAGAAGATACTGGGTTGGTTTGCTCCCAAGACTCTTGGAAGTCAAATATGTAATCCTATTACATTTCAGAGGTAGGGCCAGATCATGTGAACCAGGCATACTTTTATTCTATCTGCTTATTCTTAGAGCTTCTAAGAAGTCAAAAATTTCTTATGTTGTTCAAAGGAATTATAATAGCCTCTTTGTGATTTGGTTAAACAGTGGAAGTGGTGAAAAATAATCATGGCTGATTCCAGAATTCTAATGTTAGTGTAAAAAGAATTTGATTCAAGGACATCTTTGATTAGGCCAAGAAAAATTGCATCATAGTTTATAATTTACTCTGGATTAAAGTATAAGTTTTCTTCTCTCACATCACAGTGCTTTCTAATGAACAAAATTATCCTGTCCCAAAATATTTTCATATTATTGTTAAACATTAGTTCTTTTATGTTGTAGAAAGAATTGTTTTCTCACTAAAGACATTTAAATTTCAAAATACAATTTTGGGTTGCTTGAAACAAGACAGAAACAGACATTTCCCGCATTGCATCCTTAATATTCCCCCCTTCTACTCCAACTGCAAACCAAAACTGTACATCTGCCTCCGATTATTTCCTTTCTTTACATCTGGAACTACATACAATTTTTTTTTTTTTAAACTTGCCTCAGCAGGGTTTTTGACTAATCAGTCACACTTTTATAGTAGTAGCATTTGACTTCCAATATTTGTTGGATTTTTAGAAAGTTGGTTCTTTTCATATACTATGCCTCAGGGCACCATTATATAAGCCAAATTTTTAATTAAACTATAACTTCAATACATCAGAAATAGTGAGCAAGTCTGTACTACCAAGGTAAGGTCACAATTGTATACTTTTACTGTTTCTACAGACTTTCCAACCCAAATCCTCTTATTTCCCTCACTTCATCACACTGTCTTTTTCTTGAGTTCCCTTATTCTTTTTCCACCAACTGAGCTAATGAGTTTTTACCTCTCTACATCCTTTTTTAAAAAAACTGAGTTCAAAACAGATAATACAGACACATGACCAAGCAACAGAAATATGGGTAATACTAAGCTATTAAAGGGTTCGTTTTAAACTACTTTGAAAGTGTTTAGAAGCATTCTTAGAATAAGGCATACTTAAATTAATTATGATTTTCTTTTGTATTCTAGTCCCATATGAAAAGAAATATTTATCAGGTAAGTATGGTCTTTTGTTAAATTTTTCCCACAAGAAAGAATATATTAAGATTCTAGCATATTAAAGTAGTACTGAAGACCTCTTTAATTATATGACAGTGTAAAGCAGAACAACTTTTATAAGAATACAGAAAGACTTGACACTTTAAATATATCTGCAAGTTACGTATGAAATGAACATTTTTTTAAAACCAAATTCTATCTCCTCATTGCTCCATTATCTGTTTTTGTGGAAAATGACTGCATCTTTTGTTAAAAAAAATTTTTCTTATAGTTGTAATTACAGTTCATGAAGAATCTGTCTTAGGGCTTACTAAATGTATTTTTTGGGAAAGGAACAGGTAATATATTTACATGGTTCCAAAAGCAAAACTATATAAGGCAAACACTGAAAACTCTGTCTCCTTCCATCCTATTCTACCTGAACCCTTATTGGGCACTAATTCAGTTTCTTCTTTAAATGTCTAGTGTTTCTTTTGCCAACATAAACAAATTAAGAGATATGACTTACTTTTTTATTCACTAAATATCTCTCCATATCATTACCTATAGATAAATCTTCATTCTTTTTTACAACTGTATACTCTTCCATTGTATAGATACATTCAATTATTTACCAACTCCAGACCCCTACTGGGTTGTTTCCAAACATTTGCTATTATTACAGTACTGCAAGGAATGAATCACCTTGCACAAAAACATGTTTATCTTAGATTCCCTGAAATATAACTGCCGTATTGAACATGAATATATAACTTTGATCAATACTGATAGTTTCAGAGAAATTGTACCATTTTGCATCCCCAAAAATAATGTGAATGCCAGTTATGAAATTTTTGCAAATTGTGTAGCAGTTTTTAACCTCCATATTTTTGATGTGTAATTAACTGAGGATAAAATGCACAATCTTAAATGTACACCTTGGTGGTTGCTTATGTATAAACCTGTATAACCACCACTCAAATCGAGATAGAACATTTCCATCACACCACAAAATTCCCGCATGCCCCTCCCAATAAATGCCCACCCTACCAGCATCCACCCCACAGGCAACCACTTTTGCTTTCTATCATCTTAGGTTAGAGTTGTTTGCTCTTGAACTTCACATAAATGTAACTTTTTCAGTCAGAATATTTTGATTCATCAGTGCTGCACATATATATTGTACTTTTTCTATTGCTGCATACTACTTTATAAACACACCATAATTTGTCCATTCTCCTGTTTATGGATACTTGATCATTATTAGTCTGGCATGAATGTGATCGTACTATGAACATTCTCATACTCTTTTTTTTGGACCTTTGTTCTCATTTTCCTTGAAACAGCCATAGGGTAGCTAATAATGTTTAGCATTATTAGAAATAATTTTTCAAAGTGGTTGAACCATGTTAACATTCCTGCTGACAAGTTCCATTTGCTCTACGTCCATCCGATGATGGTCTTGTCAAATTTTAGCCATTCAGATGGGTATGTAGGGTGATCTTATTTTTATTTTTTTGCGGTACGCGGGCCTCTCCCGTTGCGGAGCGCAGGCTCAGCGGCCATGGCTCACGGGCCCAGCTGCTCCGCAGCATGTGCGATCTTCCCGGACCGGGGCACGAACCCGTGTCCCCTGCATCGGCAGGCGGACTCTCAACCACTGCGCCGCCAGGGAAGTCCGAGTGATCTTATTTTAATTTCCCTGATGAAAAATGAAGTTGAGCACCTTCACATATTTATTAGCCATTTGGATATCTTCTTTTATAAAATGCCTATTCTTTTGCCCTTATTTTTTCCTTAATATCATGATTACTCAGTTTGGAGCTTGCTATGACAGAAGAGGAGGAAAGGAGTGTTTATGGGTTCACTGGGTTCATGTGTATATAGGAGAGTTAAATCCTCACTCTTCTATAAGATGAATATAACATCTAAAAAAAATTCAAGCAAAGCACCACCTCACACTCATTAAGTTGGCTATCAAAAAGAAAAAAGAAAGGGAAGAAAGGGAGAAAGAAAGGGAGAGAGAGAAAGAGAAAAAAGAGAGAAAGGGAGGGAGGGAGGAAGGAAAGAAAAGAAAGAAAACAGAGGGACTTCCTGGTGGTCCAGTGGTTAAAACTCTGTGCTTCCACTGCAGGGGGCATGGGTTTGATCCCTGGTTGGGGAACTAAGATCTCACATGCTGCACGGTGCAGCCAAAACCAAACCAAACCAAGCCAAAAAAAAAAAAAAGAAAACAAAATAACGAGTGTTGACAAGAATGTGGAGACCGTGGAACCTCTGTGCACTACTGATGGGAATGTAAAATGGTGCATCCACCGTGGAAACAGTACAGGAGCTTCCCCCCAAAATTTAGCATAGAATTACCATATGATCCAGTATATACCCAAAAGATGTGAAAACAGGGACTTGAACAGAATTTAAACAACCATGTTTATAGCAGTATTATTCTCAGTAGCCAGAAAGGTGGAACCAAATCAAGTGTCCATCTACAGATGAATGGGTAAGTAAAACATGGTATATACATAGTATGAATATTATTCAGCCTTAAAAAGGCAATTCTGACACATGCTACAACATGCATGAACCTGGAGGACACTAGGCTAAGTGAAATAAGCCAGTCACAAAAGGACAAATACTGTATGGCTCTAATTATTTGAGGTACCTGGAGTAGTCAGCCTCAGAGACAGAAGGTAGAATGGTGGTTGCCGGGGAGAGGGGGGAATGGGGACTTAATATTTAATAACAGTTTTCAGGTTTGCAAGATGAAAGTTCTATAGTTGAATGGTTGTGACACAGCACAACAATGTAAATGTACTTAATGCTACTGAACTGCACACTTTAAAATGGTTAAGATGGTAAATTTTGTTATGCATATTTTACAATTAAAAAAAATTTTTTAAATCAGAGAGCAGTATAAGCATGCATGGAGGCAAATAACAGAAGTAACAAGAGTGGCTGCTTTGAAGAATGGTAATTAAGGGTGAGTAGTAGTAGGGCAGGAAGAACACAGTATTATCATTACATACCCTGTAGAACTATGAATTTTAAGCTATGCACATGTATACTCTGGATAACATAAAATGATATATGCAAACAGAAATATATGGTGAAACCTTCAGTGTGGATAATTTCCATTTTAGGATCTTAAAGTAGACTGGAGACCTGCAAAGTTTATTTCAAATTTTGAAGTATGGCAATTATTCAAGCTAAGAAATATAAATCTTGATAGGAATAAATGTGTGTAACTGTTTTTCTAACCAATGTGAGAAATTCTCAAAATAGTGAAATATTTATGTGATGAAACTATATTTGTGCTCCCCAAAAAGCAATGCTATCAACTTGTATATTCTGATTTCCCATATTTTCTTTTGTCTTTTCCTTTTCAGATAACCACATTCTAATATCAGCTTTGGTGATTGCTAGCACAGTAATTTTGACAGTTTTGGGAGCAGTTGTTTGGTTCCTGTACAAAAGAAGTTTGGATTCTGGTTTCACCACAGTTTTTTCAGCTGCACCCCAATCACCTTATAATGATGACTGTGTTTTAGTAGTTGCAGAGGAAAACGAATATGATGTTCAATTCGACTAAGGTTCTGGAAATCTCAGATTAAGACATCAAATACCTTGACAGTGATTCCTATGCAAGATTTTAATATAAAACCTAACAATGAAAATCATGGTTTTTATGATTACCTAATTCCAGTAACGTTCACTATTCTCATGTTATCACTGACTGTGACAAAAATTAATCTTTAGGATTATAAGAACAAAGTTTTTTAAAAAGGAACAATCTTAGATATAATTTAATGGTTTTAACCACCTCCCCAAATGCACCGTTCACTTGAATGAAGGAAAGCTTAAAGCCTGATTTACTATTTATTAATAGTAAATCAGGTAAAAAAAAAAAAAAAAAAAAAAACCCAGTCTACTTGTTTTACCTCCTCCATCTTCCCTCCCAGAGTGAGTTGAACCACCTTGGTTTATAGTTGAATTAAAAAAAAAAAGAAAACTTCTACTTATCATCACTATAATTTTAGCAATCACTAGGCCTTTAGTAATTTCTATGGTCTTGCTCCTTCATCAGTAAGATATGGAGAATAAACCTGACCTTAAGATAGATTCTCTATATTTAGATATCACTTATGCTGGTTACTCTGATAATTCCTCTAATATTTCCATCTTCATGATTTAGTAATGCAGAAACTTTTACAGATTTTTAACACCCCATATGCCATGTAATTATACAGTTTCAGTACTCTTAGAACACTGTTTTGGACCACAAACAGTATTTAGCACTGATAATAAATGGTCAGAATTTCAGTAAGATTTAATAAATTTTGTGAAACAAAAAAAAATTACAGCCATACCAGGAAGGTGTAGAGGAGGCTGGCATTGCGGGTAACTCTTGGGTCATAGTGTCCTTCAAGGATTTTTCTCCTACTGCCGTATCTGTTCCTATATATATCTCATGCTCCCCAAGCCTTGATGAAGTTTATCGTTCAATGACATGAAACCTGTGTAAGCAATAACTGCAGAGAAAAACTAAATACTACTGTAGTGATCATGTTCAAAGTTTTCAGTATGTGTATTGTACATTTTAAGACAATGGTGAAATAATCATTTGGGGGGTAAAAAATGAAAATGGAAGAAAGCTGAAACTATGATTTCTTTAGCAACTTAAAAACACAGAATTAGAAAAGCTAATGTATGTACTTCACATAAAATTGTATTTACTTTACGTAGAAACTTGGAAGTGCGAGGAAAGTAATCTCTCTCCCTAATGCATATCCCATCATCTATCATCTTATGGGAATACTTTTCATATGGATAGAGACACTATCTCTCAAGGTTGACCAGTGGCAACGAAGTCCTAGCTTGCGCCATCTGTTTCCACTGGCCACCATGAATCAGAAACATCCCTCGTCACAATTAATGGCAGTTTTCTTAATGAGACATGAATAACTGCAAAGTGAATAATGTGACTATGTGGTACTAAAAAACAAACTTTATACTAGGTGTTATTACAAAACAATTATGCTCTGTAAAAGCTTTGAGATTTTGTGTATTGATTGAGATGTCTATTTTATTACTGATAGAGTATTAATAGTGCTGCTAATCGTGAACATTAGACTGGAATTCCTTACTGCTTTTGCTACTCAAATTCTACCACTCCTTTAAGAACTGAGGCCAGCCATCTGTTCCTTAAAGCTTTGTAACTATCAATCACAGATCTTTACAGTATCTAATACAGTAGCCACTAGCCACATGTGGCTATTTAAATAAAGTTCATTTCCTCAATTGCACTAGCCATATTTCAAATGCTCAGATCACATGCAGTTAGGAGCTACCACGATGGGCAATGCAAATTGTAGAACATTTCCATTATCATAGAAAGTTTCAGTGGACAATGCTGCTCTAGAGTCTCCCCTTCCACTTCTACATAACTAATTTTCTTCAGTTCATTTCAATAACTTCTACCTAATAATGACAGCTCTACCAAAATGGCTGTTTTAACTGATTTAATTTTCCATGTTTGATTTTATTTTCAAACAAGTCCTTAAAGACCCCGGTAATGCAGTGCTAAATCTTAATTCTCTTTATATATCTGAACATCTGTAGTAGGCCCTTGTATCTATTTGGTGGTCAACAGATAACTGAATCATTCAAGTCTGTGTTTATTTTTAATATTAACAGTAACATTAGCATGCCTGTTTATATTCAGAATGTATAAACTGCTTTCTTCAAACATCTTGGTTCTACCCAATAATGACAATGTAATTCTTATGTTTGGCAACTATTACTACTATCATTACTTTTAGCTGCCATTTACTTTAACTACATTTTCTTAGGAATTTGCAATCTTAAATTCTTAGGAACTTGAGTAGTATATGGTCTCTATTTTGTTCAGAATTTAAAAGTGATACCAATGAAAGATTTTTCTTATTCCCTCTAATTCACATTTACAGGACATATGAAGCTAATACAACATTGAAATACTAAGTGGTACAAAGGAACTACAAGAATACTATAAAGCCCAAGCCACTGTCTGTATCTGTCATTTAGCAGTTAATATAGCAAAACCATAAATTGTATGCACACCAATGGAATGTTTTCTACCATTTACTTAAAATTTTTAAATAAAAAATTCTGTGGGTTAAGACACTACATTTTCATGCTGAGTTCTATTAAAAGCATAAATGTTTCAAATTCAAAGCATCCCTAAAGACCTGTAGAATAGATATTACTGACATCCTTAAATTTTGCATATCTGCTTTAAGGAAGGCAACGCAAAGATAACAGGCAGAAGTTGACAGGCAGAAGCTGAACAAATATTTTAGAAACAAACAATTATATTTCATATAAAACGGGATTTAAAATAAGATTCTTGCCTATAAGGTTTGAAGGCTTCTTTGAGCACCAGTTTAAAAGGAAACATTTCAAACTATAGTAAATCAATCAGTATGCACTTTATTTCAAGCCGAAGTTTTACATTAAGACCAACAATCTGACTGAATGTGGGCAAACTGTTGATTCACATGTGAGAAATTACATGGTTTCTATTTGGGTTCTGAAAAAGTAGCTGGACAAAAGACTTTATTTAACCTGAAACCCACCTGCAGGCGTTTTTAAGTGTATCCTAAGGGTGTTGACAGAGAAAATATACAGTGTTATGGACATATACACAACTCAGGACCACAGTATGGTGAACAGTTAATGTTCATCTCTTCTCTAAAGGTAGTGAAAAATATTAAGTCATCAAATAAATGCTTAGAATTACCAAGGAACAGTTAAAAACGACCAGGATCCAAACAGGTTATTTATATCATATTTATCTATAAAGAAGTGACAACACTAAAAAACACATTGAAAACCAGTGTTTTAAATTCTGAATGTGGGATTTAAAAATATTTAACTTGAGACTGCAATAATATTTTTAACCAAATAGCATCTGACTGGCAATTCTGATATAATTTACAGCTGTAATATTCCTAAAAGGAATATCTACATACTATGGCCTATCAAATATAATCTGCATTTTGCACATCAATACAAAAAGTCATCCATTTGTACACTTTATATATTTTAAAAATTAGACCATTGCTAAGTGAATTTAGAATTCAAATTAAATTTGGAAACCTAATATAATGAATGCTCTTCTTAACTTTCTCCCCATTCTTTTTTTTTTTTAAACACTGGAAGCAAGTGATTATGAAAATGAGACCGCAACTTAAGGCATTTTAAAAAGAAAAATAATTAGGTGCCATTTGGCAATTTATTCTAAAAGCATACTTTGTCCCACTTTTTTCACTAACGAGACTAAAACACCAACCTTTTTTCATAAATATAACTACAGTAATCACAACACAAAAAAGGGCTGTCAGCATTGCTTAGATATTTAAAACAAGGGTAACACTTTCCCCACTCATCTAAAAGAAAAATACTTTTAATTACCAGTTTATAAACATCAGATTCACTGGCCATGTTAAAAGGCCCAGCAGAATTTTAATTCAGCAACACTTGAGAATGAACATATATATACATGCATAATATGTGTGTGTATATATATATTTTTTTCATTCTATATATATATAGACAGTAAATGTATTCAATAGGTATTTCCCCAGAAAATTAATTCATACTTAATTGCCAGTTTTAATAAACACTGTTCACAGATCATCCATTTGTCTCATGTGAAGTTAGGCAATATCAAATGTTCTGTTATGGTCTCCATCTTCTTCAGAATCATCCTCTGAAGCTGTTGAAAGAAAACAGGATGATCAAGAATGATTTTAAGGGGGATGAGAATGGAAGTGTAAGTATGAAGCCAGAACAGCAATGACTTGTACGATAAAAACCCCAATGTAGTATATGCCAGGGTTAGGGCGGTCTGACTGTGGGTGAGGCCCGTCTACAACGCTCCCACCCCCACACTTTTTTCTTCCGTTAGTTTTTATTAAAATGAAAATGTTTAAAAATGTGATCCAAGAACATCTAAAAAGTTTCTGAGATCAATTTGTGTTCATAGTAGCTAATGAGAAATACACTAGAGAAAGAAAGAGTAAACTTAAGGCAAGTGCTCTCACACACCTGAGTAGAATCTGGCTTATTACCGCTGCATGTTTGATGTATCCGATGAGAATGAAAAAAATGTACATAGAATAACAGGTTATGGGTGTTCCTGAAATTTACATCAGAGCTATGTCTATACAATGCCAAGAAAAAGCTCTAGTTAGTCAAAAAAGCTTTATATAGACACAGCCTAAGCTGATATAATTGGATTTAGTAAAAACCTTTTGTTGAGATTATTCCTATGCCTCCACATTGTCAGAAATTTATCACTCTCGCAACATGTCCGACCTCAATTTATTTTAAAGTCATTAGTGGCTCAAGAGTTTAATATAAAACTTCCACGAACGTCTTTAAGAAGGACACAGTAAGTACAAGACTATGTAACTGTCTGCATGTGAAGGAAAACGGAAGTTCACTAAACATCCTACCGGCATTTCCCCTATTATCAAGGGCAGAAAGGTTAAATATACACTCTTCTTGTATTTAATACTGGACAATTTAAAGGCAACCAGCAAATGGAATCAACAAGAAAAAATTATGCAACACGTATAGATGAAACTTCAATCTCCATATATTTACCTTGCAGAAATTTAAAATCCACTTTAAATAAATATCAAGCATATACTTAGCTCATGAAGAGTAAATCCTATGCTTAACTTTTATGCAATATCATGGAGAAATGTTAAACTAAAAAATAAAATAGCTTTTCAGAGAATTTCTCATGTTTTCTATTGGATTAACTCTACAGAACAAAATTCAGTCAGAACCAATTTTCAGAATGTATTAATACTCTAGTACTTAGAAGTTAACTTGTAGCACCCACATCTTTCACTCTCAGTTGAGTCTGGGTATATATTTCAACTTCACCTTTTTCCTCTCATTCACAGGTTGGGAGTAGACCCTCCTATATGTTTAGAAAACTAAATTCTAAATGAGAATGTTAGTTGAAAAAAAACAAGCAATCTGGGGAAAATGTACACTGCAACAAATTACTCTCATCACATTTGACGAAGTATCAATTATAATTTACAAAAGACAGAACTAATCTTTGTACTAGCTAACATGATGGATCTGAACTAAGAAGGAATGAAGGAAAAAAAGATTTACACTAATGAAGTCCCACTTTATTATACCATTTGATTCCTTTATATACCATTTCCACACATACTAACTAAAATTGTGAAAATGCATTACCTAGTTGTACCTCTAATCCTTTTAAAACTTAAAAAAAACCTTACTTCAAAGGATGCTAAGCTTTCTCTAGAGGTAAAAATATTATGCACACTACAGGTTAACAGTCCAAGTATTTTGAAGATGAGTATAGAAGATAATCAATTGGAGAATACATATATAAAAACACTTCAAAGAGTGTACTGGAATCTGATCATGGGATGCCAGTTGCTTTGGGTGAAAAAGCACAATAGGGTAATCTTGGATTCCCAGGAACTGTTCCAGAGCCACCAATATCTGTGCCCACCTGGTATGAAGCACCCTGGAGGTTGTAGGACTTTGAGAAGAGGGTAAGCTGTGCAGATGCCTGTAAAGATTTGGGCATTAAGTGCCTTCACATAGGAGCCCAGGCAGAAGTCCTAAAGCTGGAACGTGATCTTAAGAGATTGGAGCTGCTGGCGGAGCTGGCTGCCTATTAAAGGTCCATGAGGACCTGAACAAGGAGCAAAAAAAAAAACAAAAAACTATGGCTTCTGTTAGGGACTCAGAATTAGGACTCTTTCACCATTATATTCCTAGAACTGTATATAAACCCAGGGAACACCTTTTATGATCTAACAAAGCTAAAGAACAAGTAAAATTTCACACACAAAAAATCTAAAGAAGTGTGTTTTGATTAGTAGTTAAACGTCTTCTTTTAAAAAAGTGTTAACATTAAAAGTGTTAAAATTAAGGTGATTAAATATATTTTTTTATTTTAAATAAAATACCGATGGTTATAATAACACCCTTCCATACATTAAAATTAATTTAATTTTTAAAAAACAGGCTCTTAAAAAACTAGTGTCAGTTGCCCAACCCATCTTTCCCAAATCAATTATTCTGGTATTATTAAGCCTATAAATGAAGCTCTAATTTGGTAGAAAGAGTATATATATACTTAGGTTTTGCTCTGTGGGTTTAATTTGCAAAAGTAAATTCAACAAGTCTGGGGAGGGGAAATTCCACCTACTTTCGAGATCTTCCATATGTGCCTGAAGAGTTCTTGCAAGGTTAATAAACTAGAAACAATGCAGAAAGAAATACAGTAGTTTAAATGTAGCAAATGGATCTAAAGAGAGAATCAGTATAAGAGATTCATTTCTACTTAAAAGTCAAACATAATTTTAAGCCTTTAAATAGGGGGTCTTTCTCCCCCCACATCAAAACTTACAAGCTTAAGGATATGATTTTTTTTAATGTCTTATATAATCATTATTACCTACGTAAAAATCATATATTAATCATGTAGAAACTGGGAGCAGATATAATATTCTATGAATACCGCTGTCTTCTTGCATTGATATAATACTTCCAAAAACTATGGAGAAAAAAATTAAACCTCTGCATTTTGGACCCAAGTGAACTTTAGTGGTCAATTAAAATAATAAATCAGTATTGTCCTGCCTAGAAGTATTACATTTGACTCCGTACTTTTAAAAAAATCATAAAAGTGACTTCCACTTTAATATTAACTTGTGTATACCTTTTACAAAGGCATGAATTCAACACATATTATTATATACTTTATATGGTTCGTTCACTCTGAAGAGGTAAGTTGCCTGTTTAGAAATCAAGAGCTCTTTGCTCAAATTCTGAAAGCTCTTGATAGTTCGTTCTCTTTTCTCTGAATGATAATAAATCTGTCAACTGGCTCACAGGAATAGTGTTTACATGATTACAGAAAAATGTTCTACCCATATACACTGAATTGGCTATTTGATAATTTTCAAAATATAATGGAAACATTATACCTCACCATAAACTCTACTAAATTTTCATCACCAAGAGAATATCTATATAAAAAATAGTTTGAAGGATATGTTTATGAATACATTTCAAGATAGTAGGTGTTCAGAATGCTACTGTAATGAGATATAGACTCTAGTCCCCACTACATAAAATGGGCAAGGCAGTATAAATTTCCATAACAGTACCATTTAATTAAAAATACCTAACAAACAGCTAGCTTAAGTGTTAAATTAAGGCAATAGGGTATAGACTAAATACCAAATAGTCCAGATCTTAAGTAGTTTGAAATATGGAGGCTTAAAAACTACTACACTGGTAATCTTTTACAAGATAGTAACAAATAAATTGAAGTTAATTTCCCATACTCTTTCAGTTTTTGGAGTTCAATTTCAGGTTTCTAAGTTAAAATACTGAGTCTTGTTTTTGTTTTTTAATTAAAAAGAGCATTTTCCTTAGTACTTCCAATTCTGTCCCCATTTTTCACTGAAATATATTCCAATCACCTTCAAGAGCTAGAAAATTACTTCTTTTTCTAAAACAGCTTTATGAGAAAATAAGGCTGCTTGATAAAGAGGTAAGGCAGACAGCAATTTCTATTAAATCTACAGTACCTTTAATTTTAAGAAAGATTTTAATGTAAGAACTCCCCAAAGGAAATAGACTGTGAACATATATAACAATCTGCTTTCCAAAGCAAACACTTGTTGCATCACATCCTCCCTTTTCCCCTGCTCCAAGGTTACTTACTCGGACACGTGTGCTTGGTTCATTCGTATTTCCCATCATATCAGAAAAGCTTTGTTCGCACAAGTGCAGTAACACAACTAGGTAGAGACCAGAGCTGATAAACTCATACTCAGCCTTCAGAAGGGAAGCAAACGAGAAAAAGAATATGGAGAATGAAAAATTAATAGACAAAGAGATTGACATCCAAAGTATACTGAGAAACTAGAGAAAATGTATTCATATCCAGTCTTAGTAAGAGATACAGCATCATCCATTAAACCAAGAAATAAAAAGTCACGCTCCATAATTTCATAATTTTACTAATGCTGTAAGGTGTACAAATAGGTGTGTGAATATCCTCTTTATTTTCATACAGTCTTCTTTTATGTAATTTATATAAAAGTGGGACTTTTAACTCATTTGATGGTAGAATGAATGCTCTGGTTCTATCAAGTTATAATGAGCCTAACAGATTTTATTAATACAAATGGCTACAAATGTTTACTTAAAATTATCATTTCATCTATAGCTAAATCAATAAATTATACAATTAAAACCTAGTCAAATGGGTCAAGTGTCTATTACATAATATAATTAACTTTAAGGCAACAGCAGATATAAAAATGAACTAATAAAGGTAATAGAGTAACTGTTCTTCGTATCATTCACATAGAAATTTATAGTGGGTAAAAACTGTCCTTTGGTTCAAAATTGTTGTTCTGAAGCTAAGAATACAAGTCATGAATATAGTGTTATTAAAAACCTAATCTGTCCTGTAATTTTTATACAGTGAACTACCTGTAAGTTGTACCATTTTTGGCAATTAACTCATCTGAAGTTAAGAACTATATGTTCTTAGTAACAACTTCAGCAAGTAACGGGTTATCAGATTCCACAGAGCATTCAAGAAATCTGAAATTGACTTATTAAAACTTTCTTTAAATCTTCACTTACTTTTCTTATTTTTAACTTAAAAGGAAATAAATTTATGTCCTCAAAATTTTAAAAAAAATTTTAATGCTTATCACCTTGAAAAAATTGAAGCTACTGGACAATGAGGAAATAAACTGCATTAAACTAATCATTTCAAATGAGAGTAGTTCTTGGGCCCCCAGAATCCAAGATTCACACAGAACAAAGAAGTTAAAGCCAGGAAGCTAAATCAAGACTGTCATTGCTTTTTCAATGACTCCACCTAATATTTCCTCACACTTAAATTATTTAAGATTGTGGGTCATTAAATCCTTGGAGAACCATGAAAACATTCCTGGTTGAATCGAAATGCCAAAGAACCACCTTTAAGAGACATGATGGAGCACCTAGAGAAGGAAGAATGGCAGAAGAAAACCATCCTTTGAAATCTACTCTCATTTTGAAAAGATGAAAAAAAAATTTTTTTCTTTCCATCATTCTATTTTTACATACTCTTTCCCCCGTTCTTTAAAATACCAATGCTCAGCTATCTAGAAAGACTCCTTAGGGACTGAAGACAACTCCTTGCTGAAAACACTATTCTCTTTGGACAAGTGGCTCATTAAAGAATAAAGTAATAATTAGTATGAATAGCATCTATGCTACATCAATTGCCTTAATGGTTCATTAATTAAATCAGTGATTCTTAACCTGGATCTAAGTAATCAGCTTCAAAGGATCTGGGAATCCCTTAAATCATATACAAATATTGTGTCTTTGTATATTTTGTTAGGAGTGTGATTTTAATCAGATTTTCAAAGGGTATTCATTATTCCCACATTTTAAAAGTAAAGGGTATCCATAAAAGATCATGTTGCTTGATTCCATTTATATGAAATATCCATAATGGATAAATCCAGAGAGACAGAAGGCAGTTGGAGGTTGCCGAAGGAAGCAGGGGACAGGGAGCAACTGGCTAACGGGTACAGGATTTTCTTTAGGAGAGATGAAAGTGTCTTGGAAGTAGATGGCGGTGGTGGTTGCACAACATCGCAAATATACCAAATTGTTCACTTTAAAATGATTTTTATGTTTATGTGAACTTTACCTCTATCAAAAAAAGGGGGGTGTCCACTACTCCTTTAAGTGTTTTTCAAGCATTCATGCATTCTCCCACCATCATATCTCTTTTTATAACAATTATGCTAAGCACACTTGGAGAGTACGGTTCTTGAGTCATCCTTGTAATCTCCTTTAACATCTTTTTTCCCCAGAATTTTCCTTTAGGAGGAAGAAAAGGGGGATAATATTGAACTCTTCATTCTACCTATCTAAGCATCTCAAAAATTTTTTTTAATTTAAAGCTTCAAGAAACAAAAATTAGTGACCAAATCATTATTAGGAGGAAAACATTTATCAATAATACCCCAAAATCTGAGAAATGAGAATATTTGAAAAAAAATTTAATAAGATCAGATTATTCATTATATGAATAGACTATAATGACACAAATACTAAAAGAAAGAGGTTTATAAACAATGTGAACTTGGAATAAAAGATTTCATAAGTTGTTCAACATAAAGTTGGAGGTAGGAATGAGGAGAGTGGAGGGAACCAGGATAGTAGAAGAACACGGGGGCAGATAGGCACATAAAAAGCTATTCCTAACATTAAAAAAAATGAAGGGAGGAAGGGAGGGACGGAGGGAGGAAGGAAGGAAGAAAGAGGATGAAGATACAGGGCTTGGTGTTTCAAAAATGTTCTAGGACTAAGAGGTATTCACAACTAAGACAGCTCTTAGCATGCCTATTTGGGGACCCCTTAGTAAGCCTTTATTTTCACTTTTATTTAGCAACCATATAATAAATTTTACCTTAATTTTAAACCTGTGACTTGCTTTTTTGCCTTTCACTTTCAAAAAGTTATAGGAAAGTAAAGAAAAATTATAAAATCATACCTAATGCAGTAAAAGAAAATTGTTGTTATTATTTTAATGCAGGTTTTCTGACCATGATTTAATCTTTTCTTCAAGAGTTGTCCTTTAAGCACAGAATAGACACTTACCAAAGTAAATTAGGCAAAATATACTAACTTGTTCATTTGCATGAGCTCTATGTAGTTCATGAATATCAAAATCCTCCAGGTTAAGCTGCAACTTCTCTTTACAGAGTTCACAGGTGGTTACAGCCTCTAGCGAAGAACCTGGTAAAAAATTACAAGTAAAGCTTAATTTTGCAGGGTCACCACAAAACATTTTTCCTTGTAGGTTTAAGCTTGGAATACAGAAAACTGAAAGGAAGGCAGGGAGGAAGAGATAGCAGGGAGACTGTGCTACGACCATAAACCAGTAATGTCTCCTAAAATATCAATCAGTAACACCTGATGTGCATGTCAAGTCCTACTCTGTGGTACCTAAGCCTCCACCCATTATTTGTGGTTCAGCCCACCAGATGCTCATACATTTTGATATGGGAAGCTGACAATGGAATGTTATCTGTACTTCCTACTTCCTCAAGTACTCTGGCAAGATGCCAAGAAAACATGGTATCTAAAACAACTAGTTACATATACTCAGGCTAGCATCTTTAATGTGACAACATATACTAAGACCTTCTGTGGTCTAAGAAATGTGTCTTCCCTGCAGGATAGAAGGCAAAAAAAGGGATCCACCTTTGTTCAGATAAAAACAGCCCCCCTCCGCCATGAAAAGAATGAAGTCCTTATACATGCTACAACTAAGTAAAACAAGGCACAAATAAGATACAAAAAGGACAAATGTTGTATGATTCCACTTGTAAGAAATATGTAGAATAAACAAATTCACAGAGAAAGTAGATCAGAAGTTAGCAGGGGCTGGGGAGGAGGGGGAGAAGGGTGTTAGTGCTTAATGGGTATAACATTTCTGATTAGGATGACTTAAAAGTTTTGTAAATAAATAGTGGTGATGATCACAAAACATTTGGAATATACTTAATGTCACTGAATTATATACTTAGGATTGGTTAAAAGGGCAAATTTCATGCTATATCAATTTATATTTTACCACAATTAAATAAAATTCCGTCTGTCCTATAGGCACTCAACATTTGGTTACTCCTAAGCTTCTGGCTCCAATTAAGTAAGTCTTGTCTCATTAAATAAATAGACATTTTCCCCCTTGTGTTTATTTTTAGACAGGGTTTTAAAATGAAAAAATGTACTAAAAATTAGAGCAAGTCATGTGCATAAACAAGATAAAGATTTAGATTCAATTTAACTAACATTTACTGAGTGTTTGTTATGTGCCAAAATAGATTAGAAGTTCTGGAGATTCAGGATAAGTCCATAGTATTATGACCTGATGGAGAATATAAATAATGTGAAACTTCAGAAGGCTTTCTCTTATCAGACATTTATTCTCTGATTCAGAAGCAGGAAAAAATGTGATGGTCATAAAATATGGACACTGGATATCATTAAAACAAAGTCTTTCACATCTTAGGGTTTCATTTTTCTCTTCCACGGAACAAGTGACCTACAGAAGTTGTTCAAAAAGGCCATACGCAGATGGGAGGAACCCATTTATCCCTACAATCTTTAATCCAGGACTCTGTCCTTTACACCCCACCTCATTCAGTAGGCCCTGACTGCATTTGCCTAAACTTGTACTAGACGTATTCTATTCATCTTTGAACATCGTGTAGAGTTTTAACAGTCCATATATAGTAGCTGCCTAATAAATGTTGAAATGAATCTCTACCAGAGAATCACCTACCAGATGGGGGGTCTTTATGTAAATACGAGAAAGCCTTGTGGAAACTTAAAAGGAAGGTTCAGTTCTTGAGATCTTAACATTCATTTGACCATGAATACTTATTATTACCTTTAAAACCTGTTTAATTGAGTACTTACTATGAGTCCAATACTGTGAGAAACTATTCATAAACATCATCTCATTTGACCATAACAACAAGCTATTACTCAATTTTATTCATGATGAAACTGAGGCTCAATCCCAGACCTACTTAAAAATGTTTAGGAATGGATGTGAGGCATCTATATTTTTAAAAACTCCAATGGTTAATATTTTGATCAGCAACCAGGGTTCAGAACCAATGTTAAAAGAGACTTACTCAAAAGCCTATAGTTAAGTGTTGGAGTCAATATTCCAACCTAAGCATGTCTAACTCCAAAAATCCAATGTTCTTAGACAATATATTGTGTTATCTGTTTTCCTGCCTACATAATACTAACAATCCAATTGCAAATATAACAGAAGGTGAGTCAAGTTGTTTTTCATTTTGGTAATACCTAACATCTCTGGACCCTTGCTAAGTGTCAAGAACCATGCTGAGCACTCATTTTATCTTAATAACACCCCAGGGTGGTGACTAATAAAGCCTATGAGGCTGTCATAACACTATACAGCCAAGAAGAGGCTGCTACAGGTAAGACAGCCCTATCCCACAGGTTCGGGAGCAGGTTAGGTTACAAGAAAAGATAACCCCCTACCCCAAGGAGGCCTTTGCTAACCTTGCTGCAGGAAAAAAGTTTCCCACTAGCCTCGTAATCTCCAGTTTGAATAGGTTACTCAAACTCCTCCAACAGATTATTAAAATTAATACCATCATACCTCACAACCTGTTTGCCTATGCTACCCAGCTATCGTCATCAGACTGTCCTTTTCACACAATTATGTACATTTATTACTCTGGTCTAATTTCCCACCCTACTAGTCACATTCTTACCCTACGAGTAACATTTCACTAGGTCCTCTGGTACTTATAGTTTAACATTAAATTCCTCTTAACCAATCTCCTTTATGAATTATCTCTTCAACTGCAAGCCTGAACCACAGTGCCTCACAAACTGATACATACTCTTCTGCAGCCATTTTTTCCCCCACAATGCTTTGTACCTCAGGACCAAGAAATAGGGATAGATGCCCCCTCCCCACACCTATTGCTGTTTTGAAACTCTAAGTCCCTCCTCATTCACTAATGACTTTAGCACGTCTCTTCTTTACCCAGCTTATTTCTTGGCTATTTCAACATGCACATAAGACCACATTTGATTCTGACTTCCTCAACATCCCTGCTTCCAATATTACCCTTCCCCACCTAAGCCACCTACTTTATGGTCATACCCTTGACCCTGTCATTGCAGTGTACTACTGCACTACTCTTAAAATCCGTATTTTAAGCATCGTCTCCTGTGCACCTACAACTTTTCATCATTTTAGCTCACCTACTCTGGCAATTCTCTTCAATGTCACTGAGATTCAGAGACACTGACCCTACCACTTCTCGCTATCCACTTCCTAATGTCCTTACTCCCTTCCTTATTTTGTCTAATTTCTAGGCTTACCACAACTACAGCCTTATAACACCCTTAACTCCCTTCATCATACTTGCCTGGCAAAGGTCCCAAACCCATCAAACTCAAATCCTCATCTGTATCCAAGTACCTGAAAACTGCTTCTTAAAAAAATGTACATGTATCCCAATCCCACTTTTAAATCATATTCATGGCCACAGATTTTTATGGACATTAGTACTACCTGAAAACCCTGAAAGCATTTTAGAATGTTATTTTCCCCACACATGAAAATCTCTTAACCCATCCCCTCATCAGCTAAAGACCTTACTAAGAAAACAAGCAATTATATAGGAATTCAAGCACCTTCTCACCAAAGCAACAATCTGATCAATAATCCATATCTACACTAGCTTTCTAGCGATGAAGTACCCTTTTTCCTATTAAAGGCTAACTACTCAACTTGTGCTCTGGATCCCATCTTTCCCTTCCCTTTTTTTTTTGCGGTACGCGGGCCTCTCACCGCGGGTACGCAGGCCTCTCCCGTTGTGGAGCACAGGCTCCGGACGCGCAGGCTCAGCGGCCATGGCTCACGGGCCCAGCCGCTTTGCGGCATGTGGAATCTTCCCGGACCAGGGCACGAACCCGTGTTCCCTGCATCGGCAGGCAGACTCTCAACCACTGCGTCACCAGGGAAGCCCTCCCTTCCCTTTTCATAATTTTTTTTCTCTCCATTGTATCTCTTGTTAAAATAAAAAATGCCCTCAAATTTCTACCTCGAAACAAAAACAAAACAAAAACATGTACCATGACCCCATATAACTCTCCAATTCCTACTGTGTCTCCAATCTCCTTGACAGTAAAGCTTATTGTAAGAGGGCGTCTATGCTGCTGCTTCCCCAGTCTTACTCAGCTCAATTTAATCATAAAGACACCTCCCCACAACCTCCCCAGCACTGAAGTCACCAAGGTCATCCATGTTACCAAATCCAGCTGTCATTTCTTTGTTCCTTTTTTTTTTTTTTTTTTTTAAGATGTACCTGGGCCTCTCACTGTTGTGGCCTCTCCCATTGCGGAGCACAGGCTCCGGACGCGCAGGCTCAGCGGCCACGGCTCATAGGCCCAGCCGCTCCGCAGCATGTGGGATCTTCGTGGACCGGGGCAGGAACCCGCGTCCCCTGCATCGGCAGGCGGACTCTCAACCACTGCGCCACCAGGGAAGCCCCATTTCTTTGTTCTTATCTCTTTGTTCTGATTTCTTTGCAGTACCTGACAGGGTTGGTTACACCCTCTTAAAACGTTTTCTTCTTCTGGCTTGCACAACACTACATTTTCTCAGTTTTCTTCATACCAGACTGAGGCTGCTCCTCAAATCTCCTTCTCTGTTCCCACTAAGCGTTTGGGTGCCTCAGGGTTCTGCCCTTGGGCTCATTTTTTTAATATCTGCTCTTGCTCAAGTGACCTTACTTAATCTCAAATCTTAAAATATTACGTGATCATGATTCCTAAAACTGTTATTTTCTGCGCTAAAACCCCTGAAACATCACGCCTGTCTTGCTAACTGCCCATAACCATTTCCATATGGTTATTTAATAAACAGTTCAAATACAATATTTCTAAAACAGAACTACGTTTCCTCTCCCAAATTTATTCTATTCTGTCTTCTTTATTTGCAGTAAATGGCCCCACCATTTATTTAGTTGCTCAAGGCAAAAATATGAGCTTCGCTAAGTGTTCTTTCTCCTTCACTCCACCACATCCAATCCACTGGCGAGCCTTATAGAATCTACCTCCAAAACATACCAGAATCCCTCATCCATTTCTACCACCACCATCACTACCTCTTGTAAAGACAGACTCCTGGTTGGTCAACACAATAGATTCCCGGTTGACCTCCCTGCTTCTACTCTTGTCCCACTAAACTCCACTCTTCACAGAGCAGCCAAAACATAAATAAGATCATTTCACTCCCCTGACCTTCAGTGGCTTCCCACGACACTTACCTAAAAATCTAAGCTTCTGACATTAACTCTCGAAGTTCTAAATGAGCTAGCCTCTGCTAATCTCTCTTACCTCAACTTATCACCCCTCTCCTTTCCCACTAATTATATTCCAGCCATGCTGGGCCTTCATTCAATTCCTCAAACACACCTAAGTCATTCCCGCCTTAAAGTCTCTGTACTAGTTGTTCTGTGTGCTGGAATGCTTTTCCTTTCATTCTAGAATAGCTAGCTCCTCTTCGTTCAAGTATAAATGTCCTCACCTCAACAAGGCATTCCTTTAACACGTAATCCCATCAGGAGAGCAAGTGCCTTGTCTGTCTTGTTCTCTGTATCCCACATCTAGAACAATGCCTGGCTCCATAACAGGCACCTAATAAACGACTCCCTACAGTAATCTTATTGCTGCATAGCAACATTACAGACAATAAAACTTTCTCAAGGACACATAGTTGGTAAACAGTAAGAATATTTCTTTGATTCAAAAAGATATTGCATGATGTAAGGGTTACCAACAATAACAAATTACAGTTGCATTATACATGTATGACAGTAGATTGTTCAGTAAATGAAATATAAGAAACACTATTATACGTTAAATTTATGAAGCAAGACTAATGCTCTTCAATGCTTTTGCTTCAAAAAATGATTGATGCTTTTGATAAGAGTATAAATTTGACAATCAATAAATTATAACCATATTTGTTAATTAAAATGCATACATACGTGCATCTCTTGAAAAAACTGTGAAAACAAAATACACAAAAGGGTAAATCTTACCAGAGTTAATTTTGGCCTGTAACCATTTTTTCATACACTCTTGGTGGACATATTGCAAACTTCCTGTGCACTTGCATGGCTCTATCAGCAAGTTAGAGGATGATGCAGCTGCCATCTGACAAATTCTACATAAATCACCTTCTTCTTCTTCAGAGTCCTCTAAAAGGAGGCTGGAAAAGAAGGTACATTTCCTAAACAGAGCTATCAAAACCATCCTGGTTGGTCATTTCCAATCATACATAATCCCAAACAATATCGTGGTCTCTCTAGGTAGAAAAAAGGCAAACAACAATAATAGTAAACAGGAACTTCTAAGAAAAACTGTATCAGTAAGAATAAAAATTATAATAAATATTTTAAAGGTAAATGAGGTAGGCTATCCTATTACTTATCTTCAAATGGTTTAAGTAATTATCTTTGGTACCACAGTTTATTTTTTTTAATTTTATTTATTTTTTATACATCAGGTTCTTACTAATCTATTTTATAAATATTAGTATATATATGTCAATCCCAGTTTCCCAATTCATCCCACCACTACCACACCCCACCCCTGCTACCAGAGTTTAAATTCCATATTTTTCACAATCAATTTGTAAGTTTCACTAAGATTTTAATTTCTGCAGTACCACAGACTACTTCAATTCCAGCAGTATAAAGATAATGTACTTATATACCCATCACTTTTGTCCCTGCAAAACTTTTTTTTTTTAAATATTTATTTGGCTGCACCAGGTCTTAGTTGTGGCACGAGGGATCTTCGTTGCAGCTTGCAGGATCTTTTAGTTGTGACATGTGGGCTCTTAGTCGCAGCATGCGGGATCTTTTAGTTGTGCCATGTGCGATCTAGTTCCCCAATGGGATTGAACCTGGGCCCCCTGCATAGGGAGCACAGTCTTAACTACTGGACCACCAGGGAAGTCCCTGTTCCCCCAAAACTTTTAAGACAAGTTTGATGAATTAAACAAATATTGACTTGTGGTTTTTCAATTTACATGTTAGCAGAGCCACATATGTTTAAACTGATAAGCTTTTTGTATTAAATCATAATAAAAAAAACCAAAAGAAGAGATTTAAAAATTTTTCATTTTCCCCACCCCAGCGATGTTATTAAATCATCCTTATTTCTACAAGGGTAGGCTTTTAAAGTGTGGAGCAGTTTCCATTAACCTATGTCCTCTATTTCACAGGCCAACATGTACTGCTTAATTTAAATGCAAAACGATCACTGTAAGACAAGTAGTTTTTTAAATTAAAATCCCTATTGCCTTAGTCTACTGCTGACATGAAAAAGGTACTCAGTAAATTGATGATACAGAATGCTAAACTGTTACTGAAATATAACCTGGATTATATGGGTTCCAAATGAGTTTAGCAAAAGATGTGTGGAAAGAGGAACAGGTGTACTTTTAGGTGACTTTCATGCCTAGGATTAACCAGAGATACAACCTCAAGCATTAACATTTATGTTTTACCTTTAGATATAACTTTCTTTGGTTGGTAAGTTTTTACTTTGGGAGACTCAATTTTTTTATACTTTTATTCATTTAATTGTAAAGTATCTTATAATCCTCATTTTTAAGCAAAATATGTAATAAAGGAACACACACATATAAACTCTGTCAAAATAAGCAACAAATGCTGCTTTTTAAACTATCTTACCAGACAGGGTGGTGATGGCTTACTTAGTTTCTCTTTGGAAATCACTAAATTAATTTTTTGCCCTACTTACACTACTGCACTCAAATTAATCTAACTTTGAGCACAAGAAATATAATAGTTACTACATTACTCAGTAGACAGCTTGCAATTAGAGGGAGCCCCTGTAATAACATTAAAGCTAACACTACCAGGGCAGAGTAAATCTTTCTACAAGGAAGGAAAAAGCGCAAATTTTAAAAGAAGAGAACAGTCACATGGTAACAATTTGTCCTATATAAGGGAAAGTGGGAAGATATTAGTCAATGTTCAGTATCTCAGAAAGCATGCGAAGCTCCCTTTATTCCCCAGAGCAAGATTTGAATGTATTTCCTGTTAAACACCATAAGACCCTAAAATGATATAACAACTATGCTCTCCCAAAATTCCATCACATGGGGCCTTTATGAACAAGAAAAAACAAAAACACCCAACGACCTTAGCTTTACGTAAGTCTTTTCTTCTTACAAGTATATTTTACATCTACTATCCTATCCCATTTTATCATAAAACTAATTTTAATAGGTGGAAAAAGTAAGTAACTACACTTACATGACAAAATAATTAAGTTGGAGTGAAAAATCTCAGATCTTTAATCTTTTTTTTTTTTTTTCGGTACACGGGCTTCTCACTGTTGTGGTCTCTCCCGTTGCAGAGCACAGGCTCCGGACGCGAAGGCTCAGCGGCCATGGCTCACGGGCCCAGCCGCTCCGCGGCATGTGGGATCTTCCCGGACCAGGGCACGAACCCATGTCCCCTGCATCGGCAGGCGGACCCTCAACCACTGCGCCACCAGGGAAGCCCTTTCCCAAAGATTTTTAAGCAACTAAACTCTACAAAAGATTTCACATGAATAAAAAGATTCTAAGTCCTGAATTTAAACTGCTATCTCTGTCAAATAGTCACAATATATAAAGAATATTCAGTATACATTTGGACTTAAAAACAAAATTTTAAAATTTGTGGAAACGATTTTAACTTATTCCAAAAAAGATCTGAAGTGAGAAATACAAATAAATGGTAAATAAATGATCTTTTCTTTTGTTATTTATTTATTTTGCTGCACTGGGTCTTAGTTGTGGCACGTGGGATCTTTAGTTGCGGCATGCAAACTCTTAGCTGTGGCATGTGGGATCTAGTTCCCTGACCAGGGATCAAACCCAGGCCCCCTGCATTGGGAGCGCAGAGCCTTGGCCACTGGACCAACAGGCAAGTCCCAATAAATGATATTATAAAGGCTGAAACATTGTCTTGATAATCCACAACGACTTGGGCTGCTTTACCAATCCCATTTAGCACTAGTCTACCTAGAAACAGGGTAAGAGATTAAGATTTTGTATATGTAAGATTTGTATATTTGTATATTAAGATTTTGTATATTTTATATATACATATATCTATATGTATCTGTAGCCAAAGCTGGTTAAAAATAACCTTTAGTTATTTCCCAATGCAATCTACACCCCCAGTGCCCACCACCAGTATTAATTCTTATCCATTTTACCTCTGAGCAAGACGCTAACATCTTACTGGATGTAAATTTTAAGGCAAGAAATTTCAGACATCACTCTTTTTTGGCGGGGGGTTCGCAGGCCTCACTGCCGTGGCCTCTCCCGTTGCGGAGCACAGGCTCCAGACGCACAGGCTCAGTGGCCATGGCTCACGGGCCCAGCCGCTCTGCGGCATGTGGAATCTTCCCAGACCGGGGCACGAACCCGTGTCCCCTGCATCAGCAGGCGGACTCTCAACCACTGCGCCACCAGCGAAGCCCCAGACATCACTCTTATGAGAAACCATTTTAGAAACAAACAGTTCTTTCTCTCATCTGTTCTTCACAGGCTTAAGATAGGTATTCAAACTTACCTCTCTTTTATTTTTTGCAGTCTTTCTGGGTCTCTTGAGGGTACACTTTTAGTTTTATCATTTTTTCCATCAGATGAACTCCAACCTGAAGGAATAATATCTACAGTGATCATGACATTGTCGGTCAAATTACTTCCAAGTGCCGGGGGCACTGCAAATCGGAATAAGGAACCAGGAAGGATCCCTGTTATTCCTGTACTTCGTCCACTGTGAGCCGAATCCGATATGGAGCCACCCGTAGCAGCACTGCTTGGTGCTGCAGATGCTTGTGGTCTGCTGGCAGTAGCCCCAAGGGGATCACTCTGTGCTTCAAGGTGAACCACTTCATTTGATTCTCTTCTAAAAATATGATGAGATCTAGATGGTATATCAGAGGTAGATATCCTTGAAGATTCATCTCGTCCCTCTCGCCTCCTTCTAGAGAACAAAGGTGTGCATCTATTTCTAAGTGAGGAAGATAACCATGGTCCTGTATTTCTACCTTCAGATTCTTGGTTAAAATTTTGGGAATCTGGCTCAGAGCTATGATTTTGGCTAAGAGATGACAAACCCCATCTTCGCCGAAGAAATCGAAATCCCTGAGAAGCTTCGGATGCCCTGTTATCAGGACCATCAGAAGCTGATGCTGCATTACGAGACTGTGAAGCTGTCAAGATTCTTGGAGAAATGTAAGAATTCTCAGAACTCAATGATCTTGTATTCAAGGAATCCTGACTAGACCTTCGTGAAAAAAAAGTAGATGACATACTAGAAGCTATACGTGACAGCAATCTCCTTGTTGTACGCCTACCTTCATTGTCAGAAGATTCTTGAAATGATCTTGGAGATGAGCCAACCCTATTTGAACTGCCTATAGTTGAGGTTTCACCTCTATTTGAAATATAAGAAAATCCAGGCTGTATACTGCTTTGGGGAGATTCTAATTCTCTTGGAGAAAAATTTGATCTTAAAGAATTTCTACCAGAGTCCCTAGAACATGGTATGGTCTGATGTTCAGAAGGCATTTGGTGATTTGTAGATGATGTATTCAATTGTAAAGTGCTCAAAGAGTTCTCTTTTGGTCTTGCTCCTTGTGAATATGAAGAAGGAACTCTGTCTTGAACATCTATTTTTGAAAGAAAGGAAAGGTAGTCAATTACATGAAAAATTTGTGCATTATTAAGGTTGTGTCTATTAACAACTAATCACTGCCAAAATTAAACACTGGATTCAAACTGAATACTGGCATATTATAACTACACAGCTTAACTATTATTACAGAAAAAATAAACATATTTATTTATCTTTCTATACCTTTGGTAAAATCCAATACTGCTGTATAAAGTCAGCATTACAAATTTTTTAAAAAAGAAATGTATTATAGCTTATGAGAGGCAAACATCAATCTACCAACTTGATGAAGTTAAAACAGTTGAATTTATTAATCAGAAATTGATATGGTAGAAGAATATCTAACATCTAAATGGATAAGGGATTTTAAATGCGCAAACAAATTCAAGGTAAATGACTCATACCAAGTAAAAGCAAAATAATAATAGAGTGTTTTGGAGATTTTTCTTACTCTGGAACAAGAACAAAAGTTATTTCACATAAATACTATCACCCTTATAATTTTACAGCAAACCATGCTAACAGTTCAAAATTTCTCCAATGTTTTATCTTTTCTTTCAAGTTAACAGCAGTGACTCTTACACCCGGTTACTCATCAGACATAACTATGCTTTTTTTTTTTTTTTTTCCAATACTGAGTCAGAAGAGAGCCCTGGCATCTGCGATTTTAATAGTACACTACTGATGGTTCTAATCATCAAATGGAAAGAGAAATACCAAAGCATTCCTTCATAAAGAATATTCATCCATACATCTAGTTTAACAGCTAGATTGCTACTGTGCTAATACATGGTGCCTCATGGAAGGATTAACTGTTAGGGACCAAATCAATTCTATTCTGTACATTTTTATGCCCCAAACCGAGAAGCTACCGACACTGTCTACTAAAGCTCCTCCACCCAAAGCCAAGCAAATGAAAAGATGCTTTCATTTGTCTTAAATAAAGCAACGGCCTGCCCCAACAGATTATTTAAAATAATCTAGTTAAATCTTTAAATAGAAATGTATTTTCTTCTCTGTAAATCAAATTCCACTTCTGTCTGCTATATTTCTCAACTTCAATTAGCACCTTTTATCTTCAGTTATTTAGTATTATTGTTTTATGGCATTTATTTTTTTTAAGGTGGCTCTGTCGCACAATGGACAGTGCATTGGACTTCTATTTTTTTTAAAGTTTTGGCTTATGTACACTGACAGAAACAGTGTGGGTCTTTATTCCAACTAAATGAAAATAAAGACAAATTCATGTTAAACTAAAGGAATTCTAAATTATGTCTTAAAATGATGATTTCAAGTTTTAGTTAATTCACAAGGCAAATTATATTGTAGTATACAAGAATTATCAAGTATATGTAAAACATACATTCTTAAGAGTGAAAAAATTATAGGCAGACAGAATCTGGATACTCATGTATATCTAAATATTTTATATTTACATTTTTAAAAGTAAAATGACAAATAAGGTTGAAAACATATCAAGCTATCCTGTATTCTAAATATTTATAATATTCACTTCATTTGTTCCTTTGTACTGTGATTTTAACGACATACAAAGACAAAAATGTAACATTATTAGATAAATTATGCATAACAATATAGTTTATACATACATGATGAAGTTGTGAAATCACCACTTCGGTGACTATAATCCATAAGATTACTAATGGAGGAATCTGCTCTCCTCTCTCTCATTAAGTCAGTTCCAAATGATCCAAGTACCACTGATGACGATCTGGGAACTTGACTATGCCTCCAAGAAGAATCTTAAAATAATTGAAGAAGTCTTAATTCAGAGAAAGCTTTCAAGGTTTCTGATGACAACAGATCTTCAGTATTACACAGAGAGGTAATTATGGTTTATTACAGGAATCTCCAGTTACACAGTTGCAATCAAAAGCAAAACTGAGCAAAACATAAATTATTCACTAGTGAAATAATCACTTATAAAATTATCTCCTACTCAAACACATCCTTCTCTAATACTATAATCTACCCCCATCTAGGGTGTCAATGTCTCACTCTCTAGAACATCTGACCGTACGATATATAAACATGACGTAAAATGATTACAGAACAAAAATATAAAGCTTGCCAAAGATGCAGAATTTCATGAAAAGTTGATCAAAGTGATGTCGGAGAACAGCCAAAATCAAAATCAAAGCCATCTTGAAATGAAAGAGGTTTATACGGTAGGTTATAATACTATTTTGTCAGAACTATTATTGCCACCATATTTGGTTCATTCTTATGCTAAGAAGTAATGTATCGTTGCAATTATAATCTAAACTTTGTTAGATATGATTTCATTTAAAAAGAAATTAAAAACTAAGTCTCAAAACTTTCCCCCCTCACCATTTACCTTGAAATTCTGGGTCTTCCTCTTCTAGTCCTAACAGCCTTAATAATTTCCCTTCGTTAAGGGAAACAGCCCAGGGTTAATGCTATGCCTTCACAGACCAGAGGAGAACAAAAGTATCTCTACACAATGGTATTTGTCTACAAAGTTAAGGTCAGTCTGCTCTTACCCATCACACTACTCTTAAAATTCTTCAGATGGGCAGTGCCTTTCCCATGGCGGTCCTGCCTATCGAAATAGAAAGGAATCGCTTACACTAATTCAATTAGTAGTACATATGCATTTCAAGAATATTATTCTCCAACTGTGTCATCACAAGTTTTATCTTACCTTAAAACTATTTCAGGCATTGGCTAGTGTTTCATTTGAAGAGAAGTATAAGTGAGGAAGTACCTCTCAACAAAAGATCTTTCCAATTTGTGCAACAAATGTGTGCCTGTATCTTAGTATCTGTGAGTACAAGATACTAAGCATGGAACTTTAAGCATAAGTCTTTCATACCAGAGTGGTAAAGTGACTTGTCCAATGTCACATAGTTAGAGGACTAGAACCATAGCTTTCTAATTCCTTGTATAGAACTCCCACTAGAATATCGCCAACTGTTTTCTGTTTAACTAAAGAATTTCTACATTTTCTGAAAATATGTGTTATATAGCACAATGTTCATTATTTACAAAAAATATGCTAAGGAAACATGTATCAGTAAATCTGGCTTTCTTATTAACAATTTAAAAATTTACCTCCTATAGTAACCAGCAAAATACATGTCACTTTTACTAATTTTATTACCATATGTATCAGCTATTCAAATTAATTAAAATCTGCTAATATCCTGTTTGTGTAAGATATCTGTACCAAATTTAGAACAAAAATCCAAGATGAAGAGTTAATTTCAGTTCTAACTTAGTTAAGATTTTGGAACCTCCGCTCTATTTCTGACCCAGTCTTATGTGCAATCTACTTGCTTATTAGTACACTACATCTTGGGAAAAGGGCTTTTGTCCAAAATACATACACAGTGATTTATATTTATACAAATTTAATTATTACCTGATGCTGCATTTAAACCATGTCCAACACTTCTCCCAGCTGAGGTAGATGTACAGTTTGTACAGGAAAGTTTAGGTCTTTTTGAATCATGATCCCGTTGCTGGTTTTGCGATCTTGAACGTGCTCCCTGAGTTATCTCAGACTCACTATACCATGCAGACTGAAATGGTAATGCAGATGCTGATGCTGATGTAGACTGTAAGTTAAAAAAAAGTTTTTTAAAGGAACAATAAAACACTTGCAATTTTTAAATATTAAATTTAAATATTACATTTAATCTACAGTGCTCTAATAAATTCCCAAGGACCATTCATTCCTCACAGACACAAATTTTTCTACCATGTAGGTTTTTCATAGTCTTTGTTCCCTTCTAACTTGTCCCTTTACTTTATACTTTAATTGTACTTTGCTAGGTAACCAATCTGATTTAGATTATGTCTTCTATGTAACTGAATATAAACACTAGTCTAGGAAACACTGAAGAGTAAAAACTTTATATGTAATCATTTTGTTCTCCTAGTTTAATATTAACCTTTTGAGGAACCTTGTTTCCTCTTCTTAGATAAACAGAACACTAAGAAAGGCACCAATACAGAAAGTGACTGTGAATACTCCACTATAAAAATAAGATTTTCAACTAATATAAAATGTATCTGGATCTTATGTCCATCTCAGGAATACAGTAAAACACTATAAATGGTACTAAAAAAAAATCCTAATATACGGAATTTCTTCATCAGTGAAGGAAGAAACAGCTAAAACTACATACTGTAAAACTCTAAGCTCAAGGTTTTTTCTTTAAACATATAATTATATGTACAACATGAAATAACACAGAAGTTACAATGTACACACACACACACACACACACACACGCAAACACAGAAAGAGACCAAGAAGGACGAATTTGACGCATAATCTCTGAATTGCTTGAAGACACTTACCACTAACGTAAAAGTTATTTCTAGGAAATAACTTATTCTAGGAAATAAAGGAAAAAAGACATTTATAAACCATTTTAACATGTAAGTAGATGGTAAGTAGTTCATTTTATTGAAGAATATTAAAATGAAACAACATTCTTTAAAGTGTTACATTTCTTGACAAAAGAAAAGTTAAAAATGGAATGTTATCATGGGCCATAAATTCAGTCTATATTAACCTAGTATTATAAACATAAGAGCCCAAATAATGTGCTCCATCAAAGAGTTTTAGAGTACAGATAAATAAATAGGTATAATGTAAGTAAGTACTGTAATAGGAGATATGTTGAAAGTTTTACAGAAAAAAAAAAAACTATGTCTGAGGAAAGCAGGGGAGAATTCATAGATGATTAACTATGAACTCCATAGGTGGAGTTCACTGAGTAGGCAAATGAGGAAGGAGATTATAGACAGACAACACAAAAAGATAAAAAGATGTCTCAACTATTCTGCCATGGGAATTCTTCTAAGGCATCACTACTTACTTGATCTCCGATTATCTTTTAATTATGAGAAGCATACTGCATGCATTCAGGGAACTGTATTAGTCCATGGTAACTCTACAGAATAAACTGTGCACATACATGGAAAAGCAGAAGATGCAAAGCTGAAAAAGTAGGAATGGGCATATCAGGATTTCATCCATCCCTTGCCCATTCAATATTTTGCTAATTAAACGTAGAACTCAGCTTAGCACAAACTTGGTCTCACAAGCCTTTCCCACCAAGCTGTCCACAGAGCCCCCAATCAATGAACTGGAATAGCACATGAGACGAAATTCATGAGATATTTCAAAATGAAATCATTTTATGTGCCATTGTCAAGGTATCAGGGACTTAATCCTGCAGGCCAGTGGTTCTAAGACCTTTGAATATCAAAGACCAAAAATTAAAAAAACTGGTTTGATTTAAAATTTAGGAAGAACTGTCACTTTTGACAGGTAAGGAAAACGAAAATAGCGAATACCACCTAACCCCATTCCCCAATTTTTTAAAAAGGGCATTTTATATGCTCCTAAAACAAGAACATAACAGAATAAAACAGACTTGTAAGGTGAATAAATTTTACTTGTACAAAATTCCTAACTTGTCCTTATTTTTCTCATTTTGCATGGACTGGACAAATTGTTATTGAATAGCACCTCCACAAATAAGACTTTAGGAGCTACTGAAGGAGGTAATACCATCAGATCAACTACTTACAAAGATCTTTAGAGCATTGTGGAAGGTTAAAAGAGTGGTATGGACAAAAAGTGGGCAAATCAGGAAGTCACTGGACTAGCCAGAAATGCTAGTAATTCCCATTACTTTCGTTCGTTGGGACGAAAGTAATGGGAATAGAGAGCCATTATAAAAGATAAAAATTCATCAAATTTAGAGACAACGTGAGAAATGAACAAAAAGTCTATAAAGTCACTCCACAGTTTTCTGGCACTGGCCACTGGTGAGATAAAGACACACTCACTGTTCGGCAATTTTCATGACTCACAACTCTAAAAGGTAGCCTATATGTCATCCCAGAGACAAAAATACTCAGTATAGGAGAGGAGAAATAAAGTCTGACCAATTTTTCTGCTGGCTTAAATTCAAAGTCAAACTTTTCCCTGGTTCCTACCAATTCAATTTTGTCCACTGTTCAAATATTCTCAGTCTGAAGCAATTAGCTTTTTTCCCCCTCTGAATTCTTTTAACAATTAAATAAAGGATGGGGTTCATTTATACACTATCTTATCTCTTTTGCTATCTAAAACTACTGGTGGCCAAACGAAATCAGGAAGAGTCTGTCTCCAAAGTATACTTAAGTATACTGCCTTGCAGACACCAGATGCTTAAAAAAGTACTTTTGGGGTTGTTTGCACTTCTTAGCTGTTATGAATAATGCTACTATGAACGTCTGTGTTCAAGTTCTGCGTAGACATGTTTCTAATTTTCTTGGGTGTAACTAATGGGTCATATAATACCTCGAAGTTTGACTTTTAGAATAATTAATAAACTGTTTTCCAAAGTGGCTGTACCAGTTTAAAACCCCACAAGCAATTTATGAGGGTCCAAATTTCTCCACAACCTTGTCAACTCTTGTTATTGTCTCACTTTTTAATTTTATTTTAGCCATTCTAGTGGGTATGAAGTGGTGTCTCATTATAGTGTACATTTGCATTTCCTAATGGCTGATGTTGAGCATCTATTTATGCGTTCATTTGCCATTTGTACATCTTTGGACACATGTCTATTCAGGTCCTTCGCCCATTTTAAGCTGGGTTTTTTTTTATTGTTAAGATGTAAGAGTTCCTTACATAGTCTGGTTACAAGTTCCTTGTCAGACAGCATATCATTTACAAATATTTTCTCCCGTTCTGTAAGTTGTCTTTTCACTCTCTTCATGGTATTACTTGACTCACTAGTTTTTTAATTAGTTAAGTCCAATTAATCTTTTTGCATTCATTACCTCCAGACTAAGAACATTCATATGAAAATAAGAAGTGGATAGAATTATTAAATATCCATTCAAGTTCCATGGAGTTCTCTCTCATTTTCACTAAATTTCCAGTCTCTACCCCAAATAAGTAACAGATTTGGCTCCTGTAATAAACAATTTTTATGGGTTACTCTCAAAAGGCTATCTGTGATTAGAAAGGAAAATTGTATGGTATGTGCAGGGGGCTGTCTAGCCCAACCAAAGTAGCTGAATACTACTTTGTGTATCTGAGAAATCATATTAAACAGTTTGAAAACTTGATGGAAGGGAAGTTTACAAACATTCTGTAACTACTAGCAGGCATCCAATTTTCTTTTTATTTATTTACTTATTTTTACCTTCATGATACTTATTTAGGTTGCCCTTCCAACAAGAGGTTTTCGGGAAGGACAGTCAATGAAATCATTATTTATTTACCATTAGTATTGTATAAGTCAGTATTTGCATTCAGAAAATAATTACTTCTAAAAAAGGCTAAAAAATATTCCCAATGCAAATGCCCTTAAAACAGTACAGCAAAAAAGAATCTTAATGAGAAAATATTTGTAAATCATATACCTAATTAGGAACTTGTAACTAGAATATATAAAAGAGTTAAGAATCAAGAGTAAGCTTTCAAAACAGAAAACACCAAGCCCACATGGGTTCACTGGAGAATTCAATCAAACATTTAAGGAAGAAGTTATACTAATTCTCTACAATCTCTTTCAGAGGAAAGCAGCAGAGAAAATACTTCCTAACTCATTCTATGATATGATGAGGCCAGCACTACCTTAATTCCAAAACCAGACAAAGACATAAGGAAAGAAATCTATAGAGCATTCTCTCTCATGAACACAGCTGCAAAAATCCTGAACAAAATATGAGCAAATCGGGAAGTCCCTGACAGTATAGTGGTTAGGACCTGGTGCTTTCACTGCTGTGGCCTGGGTTTAATCCCTGGTCAGGGTACTAAGATCCTGCAAGCCGTGTGATGCAGCAAGAAAAAAAAAATTAGCAAACTGAATCCAAAAAAGTACAAAATCCAATACCCCTTTATGATTAAAAACTCTCAGCAAACTAGAAATAGAGGGTAGCTTCCTCAACTTGATAAAGAATGCAAAGAATGCACAGTTAACATTATATTTAATGGAGAGAAACTCAAAAGCCTTCACACCAAGATCAGGTACAAGGCAAGGATGTCCTTTCTCATTTTTTTTAAAAACTGACATATATTGATAGATAACATTATATCAGTTTCTAGTGCACAAGGTAATTATATAGACACACATATATAATGACCACCACAATAATTCTACTTAACATTCCCCACTACATAGTATAATTTTTTCCTTGTGATGAGAACTTTTAATATCTACTCTCTTAGCAACTTTCAAATACACAATACAGTATTATTAATTACAGTCACCATTCTGTACACTACATCCCCATGATTTATTTTATAACTGGAAGTTTGTACCTTTTGACCACCTTCACCCATTCTATACTCTGCTTTGGGTAGTACAGATATTTTAAGAATATTAATTCTTCCAATCCATGAGCATGGAATATCTTTCCACTTATTTGTGTCTTCTTCGATTTCTTTCATCAATGTCTTATAGCTTTCAGTGTAGAGGTCTTTTACTTCCTTGGCTAAATTTATTCCTAGGTATTTTATTCTTTTTGATGCAACTGTAAATTGGATTGTTTTCTTAATTTCTCTGACACAATAGATTTTTGTGTATTGATTTTATATCTTGCAGCTTCACCAAATTCATTTATTAGTTGTTTTTTGATGGGACCTTTAGATTTTTCTATATATAGTATCATATCATCTGCAAATACTGATAGTTTTACTTCCTCCTTTCCAATTTGGATTCCTTTTATTCCTTTTCCTTATCTGATTGCCCTGGCTAGGACTTCCAATACTATACTGAATAAAAGTGGCAAGAGTGGGCATCCTTATCTCATCTTGCTCCTGATCTCAGAGGAAAAGTTTTCCACATTTCTCCAGTTAGTATGATGTTAGCTCTGGGCTTGTCATATATGGCCTTTATTACAATGAGGTATGTTCCCTTGACACCCATTTTGTTGAGTTTTTATCATAAATGAATGCTGAATTTTGTTCAATGCTTTTTCTGCATCTATTTGAGATGATATGATTTTTAGCCTTCATTTAGTTAATGTAGTGTACCATGTTAATTAATACGCAGATGTTGAACCATCATTCTTGCAAGCCAGGGATAAAATCTCCCTTGACCATGGTATACGATCCTTTTAAATTATTGCTGAATTCAGTTTGCTAATATTCTGTAGAGGAGTTTTGCATTTATGTTCATCATGGATACTAGCCTTTAATTTTCTTCTCTTGTAGTGTCCTTGGCTAGTGTTGATATCAGGGTAATGCTGGCCTCATAAAATGAGTTAAGGAGTGTTACCCCTCTTCTATTTTTTGGAAGAGTTTGAGAAAGATTGGTATTAATTCTTCTTTAAATGTTTGGTAGAATTAATAAGTGTTCTGATCCCAGACTTTCGTTGTTGGGAGGCTTTTGATTACTAATTAAATCTCCTTACTCATTACTGGTCTGCTCAGATTTCCTAATTCTTCATGATTCAATCTTCATAGGTTTTGTGTTTCTGGGAATTTATCCATTTCTTAAAGGTTGTCCAATCTTTTGGTGTATAACTGTTCATAGTAGTCCCTTATGCTACTTTTTATTTTTGTGGTATCATTTGTAACATCTCCTCTTTCATTTTTGGTTTTATTTATTTGAGTCTTTTTTTTTCTTGGTGAGTCTAGCTAAAGATATGTCTATTTTGTTTATCTTTTCAAAAAGCCATCTCTTATTACACTTATCCTTTTGTCTTTTTAGTCTCTATTTCATTTATTTATGTTCTGATCTTTGTTATTTTCACTTCACCACTCTTTTTTTCAACACTGTACTGGAAGTTCTAGCTAATGCAATAAGGCAAGAAAATAAAGTAAAAGGTATACAGATTGGGAAGAAAGACCTTACTTGCAGATGACATGATTATACAGAAAATCTGAAAGAAAAACTCCTGGAACTAACTAATAATTATAGAAAGGTTTCAGGATACAAGGTTAATATACAAAAGTCAATTGTTTTACTATATATCAGCAATGAAAAAGTAGAATTTGAATTTGAAACTAAAAACTCTTACAATTCAATAATAAAATGACAAATAAACTGATTTAAAAATGAGCAAAAGATCTGAATAGACATTTCTCCAAAAATATAAAAATAGCTAATCAGCACATGAAAAAATGCTCAACATCCTGAGTCACCAAGGAAATCCAAATCAAAACTACAAGACACTACACTTCACACCCACGACAGGATGGCCAGAATCAAAATGTAAGATAAGTACAGAAAAGGATGAAGAGATCAGAACTTTCATGTATAACTTCTGTGGGAATATAAAATGGCCCAACGGGTTTGGAAAACAGTGTAGCAGTTCCTCAAAAAACTGAACACAGAGTTATTGTATGTATGATTCAGCAAATCTACTCTTAGGTATATACCCAAGATAACTGAAAACATTAGTCCACAGAGAGACTTGCACATGAATGCTTACAGCAGCATTATTCATAATAGCCAAAAGGTGAAAACATCCCAAATGTCCATCAGTGGTTGAATGAATTAACAAAATGTAGTACATCCATACAATAGAATATTATTCATCCATAAAAAGAAATGAAATACGGATACTGCTATCATCATGTAGATGAACTTTAAACAAACATGCTATGTAAGACAAGCTAGTAATAAAAGACCATACAGAATGTTTCTACTCATGTATGTGAAAGTTCCAAATAAGGAAATCTACAGAGACAGAAAGTAGATTAATGGCTGCTTATTGCTCAGGGGGAGAGGAGGGAGACAGTTTAGTGACAGCTAAAAGATCTGGGATATTCTCTTGAGGTAATGAAAGATTCTGAAGTTGACTATGGCAATGGTTTGCACAATTCTGTGAATATACTAAAAATCACTGAATTGTACACTTTAAATGGGCAAGTCATATGTTATATGATTTATATCTTGATAAAGCTATTATTAAAAAAAATAATCTTAACAATTGCTGCAAATGCAACCAATGTTATCCACTGGACAACGCTTAATCAAGAGAAATCATATAACACACAGTAATGGAAGCAAGTCCAGAATAAAATGCTCTTCCTTGTCTCCTCATTTCCATGAATCAATGCCTTGACTGTGATGACTGACAATTCCTGCTTAAAAATTTTCCAGACCATAAGCAACAACTTAAAACTTTGACCTCTTCTTTATTTTAAATATTCACATGCTGGAGAGTATCCATATCCAGGCTAATGCAGAAGTCTTACATTCTAGTTTCTATTCAGAATGAGCAGTCTTCTCAATTATCACAAAAAAGACAGCTGATCTTAAGAATGTATGGATTCATGATGCCCAACTTTATGAGAAATCTAGGTAAGAAACCTTATGTTTACACAAAATGGAATGACTAGGAGTTCATTTATCCCTCAAAATATCCTAGTATTAATATCTGGATCAAGACAGACTACAAGAATGTTAATATTTAGATCACTCTGTTGTCCCTTTACAGAACTGTTTTCACTGACCTGTAGTTTGACATCATGTCCTTTGCATATACTGTTTACCAAGAAATAGTTTCACTAAACTAGGTATATACTTATAGTATGAATACTGCCCTGAAGACACTGTCTTCTATATCATTCACTGTCCCCGCTTTCAGACTAAACTGCCAAGCACTGCTTCCTTTTCCTTATGAACAAAACATCTTATAGACCTGGTTGTGTTTCCCTGTGATCTCCTGCCACCCACACAAGGGCCGAAGTTTAACTTTAGAATACTGCCAAGGGCTTACAAATGCATACCAATGTTATAACCAACCTTAACTCACTCTCAATATTTTATTTGTATTTTCCTGATTGCAATTAAAACTATTTTCATTTTCTTGTCCAATTGTGTGTGCGTGTGTGTGTGTGTGTATGTATATATGTATGTATTTCCCTGGAAACTACCTTTGTAGCAGATAAACAAACCAAAATGAGCAGAAAAAAGGTTAATGACCATTGGTTATTTTAATTCTTGAAAATATATACTTTGCAAAATATGCAATAGTACTGAGTTCTGTAACTTAATATACAAACTAGAAAAAGATGTAAAAAACTGTAAAAAACACCTAGAGGGCTTGCCTGGTGGTGCAGTAGTGGGAGTCCACCTGCTGATGCAGGGGACACGGGTTCGTGCCCCAGTCTGGGAGAATCCTGCGTGCCGTGGAGTGGCTGGGCCCATGAGCCATGGCCGCTGGGCCTGCGCATCCGGAGCCTGTGCTCCGCACCGGGAGGGGCCACAACAGTGAGAGGTCCGCGTACCGCAAAAAAATAAATAAATAAAATAAAATAAAATAAAACAACACCTAGAACCTCCATAAAAAGCCTATTTTATTATTTCATATTAAAAGTAATCAATCTCTCCACAAAGCAAGAAGTGGGATTAGGGGTTGCTTAAATTAAGTTACAGAAAAATATATAAAAGTAACAAAAATAATTACATATTCACAGAATACTCCCAAATTTTCACTTTTAACAATATGAATTACATAAATTTTCTTTCCAAAAATATCTAAAATTCTATTTACTGTTACCAAAGAGATTAAGGTGATCACAGTTTTCTACCATTCAAATTATAACAAAAATTTAAAGATAGAGTAACAGAAATATCAGCAAGATTAACAGCAGAGGCAGCCCAGCTTACAAATGGCCAAGAACCAAAAGACATTTAGAAAATCAATTGTTTGGAACTTAGAACCTACATTTGCCAAAGACACAATGCTATCCAGAAGTCTTAGATTCTTCAGCTCAGGCACACTGTATACTAATCCTGGAACTGGGAGAAACCACTTATCTTTCCAGATTTCAGATCTTTATTTATGAAATGACACAAGCATCTGTCCTATTTAACTAAGATTAAAAATTAAAAATTTGCTGCAAAATGTCAAGCACTGTATAAATAAGGTGTTTTCTTATCATCTGATCCATAATGTAAATGAGATTGAACTACTATGCCCTGTTCTGACCCTCCTTTCTCAAGGTTCACTAAGTATAATAAAGAAGGGGAGGGACTTCCCTGGTGGCACAGTAGTTACGAATCCACCTGCCAATGCAGGAGACAAGGGTTCAATCCCTGGTCCGGGAAGATCCCATATGCCACAGAGCAACTAAGCCTGTGTGCCACAACTACTGAGGCTGCGCTCTAGAGCCTGCAAGCCACAACTACTGAGCCCACGTGCCACAACTACTGCAGCCCGCGTACCTACAGCCTGTGCTCCACAACAAAGAGAAGCCACCACAATGAGAAGCCCGCATACCTCAACAAAGAGTAGCCCCCACTGGCCGCAATTAGAGAAAGCCCGCGCACAGCAACGAAGACCCAACGCAGCCAATAAATAAATAAATAAATTTTAAAAAATGGGGGGAGGAAGAGTGTTGTGTCCCAGATGGTTTTGAGTCAGAAAATATCAGCAATTAACCAAAAAAGTTCCCTTTGATATTCAAAGGTCTCTTTCATTCATTAAGTACACATCTTGCTGAATAATCTTAAGAATATTAAATAAAACTAAATGTGTGATATATAATTTAAATATTCTGATAACATATTATACTATCCCCTAAGGATATTAATTATCTCTTTAAACCAATGCAAAGTCAGGAAATGATAACAACAGCAGTCACAATGATAATTATAACCTGTAACATCTGAACTCTTACTAGGGTCCAGGCACTGCTGTTCTAAGTGCTTTACATGTATTATTTCTTCCAATTAATTTTAACAGTAACTATGTGAGAAAATTACCATTATCACCATTTCACAGAAGAGGAAACAGAAAAGTACTTTCCTCAAGAACACAGGAATTTCAGTTCCTAAATCAAAACTAAAAGAGCAAAGCAGCCTACAAATAGTTGACAAGATTGGAAATATTCCTATAACCCATTAAAGAAAGAAAGAAAAAAGATCGGAAGCTACTTAAAATAACTGAAAAACATTAAGGAAAACACCAAAATTTATAAAACTGATTAATCTTATTAAGAACCAATAAAACATTTAAAAATTTTTTTCATGTTTGCATTTGTTTAACTTCCACAATGAAAAATTAGACTTTCAGAATAATCTATGACATTAAGAACAAACTGGAAGAAAAAGTCTGAAAATATTACTTTAAAGTGAATGTCAATAAGTTTTCTAAATATATTCAAGACTTTTAGTCTGGTTTCAGAGTCTATGTTCCTCACTAATTAGCTATACGAAAAATTAGACAAAGATCAGTAGACAAAATTTTATTAATATAGGAAAAAACCCCAATTGTGTGCTCTTAACAAGTCACAATCATTTAACCTACAACATTTCTGTAGAATGGAAAATATGTGATTCTGCACCTCTGGCAAGCATACTCTTGCCTAGCAACAGAGTAAAAAAAATACATTATCAAACAACATTTAAAATAAGTCCAAGTAAACAGTACACATAATGTCAGCAGGCTGGCAGTAGATATGGGCATTTTAGAGAAATTATTTTATTTCATTTGTGCTTCTCTGAGTATTTTATAAAATGCTTATTACTACGCAGAAGAACTTTCAAATGACTTTATCATATAGTACATTGCATGATATATAAATATATAAACATTACTTAAGACTTAAACAGACATTTTCACTAAAGGATTCTCTTAGAGTCAGTTACCGAAACATCAGACTTTTGGCAAATGTCGTGCAATTTAATGAGGTGTTCAGCCAATAATGCGATAAACTTAACATTTGAAAGATGAGCAAGATAAACTGTGTTAAAGCTACAAACCATGCCTCTGAGATTTACAGTTTTATACTACAACCATTGTTATAACAATAATAAGCTATTTCAAAAACCAAAGTGTTATTGGTCCTAAGGAAAATTAGCTACATAAAAGGAACTTAGATTGCTTTATGTAGATTATGAATCAATGCAAACTCATTACTAACTGTAAAAATAAAACCCCATAATTCATGTAAAAGACAACCTGTTAATTCAACTGATACTTCAATGCTTTTAGGTTAGAAGGTTTCCAAGTCTTTGGAAACTATGAACATTTTACTTATGACCACAATCCCTTATTCAAAATTCTTAAGTTCAAAACTTTGAAAAACATTAAGTTTTTGCTAGTGTGGAACATTAAATCAGTCCGCTGCAGATATATTAATCTTTTGATTACAGGATGCCTCAGATCCAGCTGAGGGTGTTATAAACACACTCTACTACTTTTCTAAAATCCAGAAAATCACATGGCCCCAAGGATTTTGAAAATGAGACTGTGTATATACACACATTCCAAATTAAGATGTTACCTGATATTCAGAATCCAGTCTAAACGAAGAGTCCCTTGAGTGATAGGTATCATTTAAACTACTTCCTCTGCTTCCAGACATCATCCTAGCACTTAAAGAGCTAGAGGGTTGAACAGAAATTCTTCTTGGAATCCTTGAAGGTTTAGACTCCATTCTTAATGTTTCCTGTGAAATGCAAATTTTGATTAATTGCCTTTTGGAAAACATGCAAACCTTTGATTCTTAATCCTCTTCTTAATGATCAGCTCAAATCAAGAATTAACCATGCAAATTAACCGAACGGTAAACTGTGAGATTATCATCACTCTCCTTCTACAGGCAGAGGTCTGAAGACCATCAAAGGTTCCCTATTGCCCATAAAATGTAGCAAACATGATAAAAGTGGTGATGAGAAACTGAGGTTTGTTGTTTCTAAAGCCTGAGCTCTTTTCCTTATTCAATTTCCTCTATATAAAATCCTAGGGACTTCCCTAGTGGTCCAATTGGTAAGACTCCACGCTCCCAATGCAGGGGGCCCGCGTCTGATCCCTGCTCGGGGAAGTAGATCCCGCATGCATGCTGCAACTAAGACTCTGCATGCGGCAACTATGAAGTCCGAGTGTCACAACTAAGACCCGGCACAGCCTAAATAAGTAAATAAATAAAGTAAATAAGTAAATAAAATCCTACACGAATCAGCCCTTGACTCTTGTTATACCTATTATGAATGTTCGATACTCATAGCATTAGCTATACTGTAGTATCTGTACATTCCCTAACACAATATGCTCTCCCAGGACTTTGTATGTGCCTGCAAAGTCTATACATTCCCCATTCAATTCCTGGGCATAGTCTTAAAACAAGATCAAGTGTTACTTCCACTTTTTACATACTTTTTTAAAGACATCATATTACACACTGTAATTTGTTTTCCTGTCTCCCCTTCTCAAAAGTGAGAATAATTTCTAAGTTTTCTTCACTAAACATTCCTCAACACATGCCAAGAGTCACCATTAGCTGTGCCTTATTTTTTAACTCTCTGTATAAGTGGATTCATACAACATGTACTCCTTTATGTCTGGCTTCATTTGCTCAACATTATATTTGTGAGACTAATTCTGCTGTTGCATGCAGTTGTAGTAAGTTCACTCTGATTAGTTTATGTAATATTCCACTGTATCAATACACACAATTTATTTGTCTATTCTACTGCAGATGGACACTGGACTGTTTCCAGTTTTAGGCTATTACAAGTAAGGCTGCTATAAAAACATTAATTTTATAAATTAAAGAAAAACTTTTAAAGTTTTCTGGGGAAAGGATTTACAATGAGGCCTCTGAACAACTGAGATACCACCAGTCTTGAGAGTAAAAACAGAAGGGCAAAAGAAAGTAACAGTAAAAAGAAATCACAATAATCTCTTCAACTTCTCCCAGTTACCCACTTTCAAGGTCAAAAATTATTCCCTTATTTTTCTGGTAGTGGATTGAAATTAAGGCAAGAAAAATGTACTTCACTTGCCTAGATAGGTATATTTGCTGTATTAAAACCTTCAAATCTAAACATTTAAGTTAAAAATATCTAATTCACTTTCAACTTATTAACTTATCAACTAAGTGTTAGCATCATTCTACCTTAAAAGTTACTACAAAAGAATTTCCTTTTTCAATATCTGCCTCAAAAACAGGGTGTCAAGCAATGACAGAAAAGAGGATGAAGACGCAAAAACATCAACAAAACATATGGCCAATACTGCAGTAGGACACACAACAAACATGAAAAAGATATAACACAAGCCTAATATCAATTAAAATTATCCGACTAAGAGTATCTAGCTAATGAGAAACCAGAGTAAAAGCTACACTCTGGGACATGATTAAATCAAAGATAGCTTATCAGAAAAGGTCTGTTTGAAGTCCCAGTTAAACATGACAAGGTTATCCTTATGCATCTGTTTTGGTCCCTCTTTCCAAAACCCCTATAAAATGACAGTCGATGAATCCAAAAGCTTTAACTATGAAAAGAATAGGAAAAGGGACCATAATAGGCAAGAGATTTCAATGTTATATTTGGAAAATCCAAAAAAGTCCGAGGAGAGGTAGAGTAATTCAGCAGAAAGGATAAAAAATACACCCTAGGTACTTTCTAGAAAGAGGTAGGAACTGGAAGCAAAGCAGTTGGCCTTAGCATCCTAGAAAGAATCAAGACCTGGAGATACAAGGTATCATAAAAAAGGGATGATGCATGGAGTTGCTGAATTAAAATCTGTACTTGGAGCAGTAAAACCCTCAATTCTCCCCCTAGTACCATTCTTCCGAAAACAGGATATTTATTCTCTGGAGAATAAGGATCTCCCATGTAACCCTCCCCACCCCCACCCAGGAAATATACAACCATCTCTGCAAAGGTTAAGTATAAGGAATCAAAGAAAATCTATATATTCAATGTTGAGACCCAAAAACTCTTTCCTGGTGCTGTTTTTACAATGCTGTCAGAAAACCAAACAAAATACCTGAGATAAAATTTCTGGATACTGACATTTGGAATGCTTCCAATTACACAGCTAGCCTGCCATTTGACCATCCTACCCAAAGCAAAGTCCACTAGTCACTAAGAGTTTCTAATCAGCTTTTTTTAGTATTTCCCTCTAATAGACAAACATCAAGGATCACTAGGTATTCAAGGAAAACCTCCCATAAGACTAAAGTAAATAACAAAAAAAGGAACTTAAGAGAAAATCTGGGGAAAGGAGCTAATTAACTACTATCCTCAAAGGGAGCAAAAGACATTCATTCATAAAATAAAAACAGGATGCTTGAGAAAGCAATCAGTATAATGAACAGCTTGTGGAAATTCAAAATGTTACACACTTAAAAAAGAAATGTGATACACTAAAATAAACCAACAGAAAGATTGGGACACCTCCCAGAAGTAGAAAATGTAACTCAAAAAACAGGAGATTTGTCCAGGGGAGTTATCGATCATTTGACGGTAAGTATGGTTACAGAAAGAGAGAAAAAAGAAAATAAGGTAGAGAAAATTATCAAAAAAAAGAAAGAACTTTTCTAGAATTGAAGGACACAAATCTCCACATTGAAAGGGGTCAAGAGTACTGGGCAGGATCAAAGAAAAAAGACCAACACTAAGTACCATTTATCATCTTGAAATTTCAGAACATCAGAAAGAAAGAGAAGATTCTATAATTTACAAGAATGGAAAAATGGGTCATATACAAAAGAAAAGTAATCAGAATGGCTTCTTAATTACAACTTTAAAAACTCTCAAGACAATAAAGCAATGCCTATAGTACTGAGAAAAAAATTTAGCATTGAACTCCTATCTAGCAACTAAATGTGAGGTGGAGAAAAGAGTATTCAGACATGAAAGATTTAAAAAAACTATTAAAAAACAAAACCATAAGAAGTTAGTTAAATGAAGAGCAGGTCCTAGGAAAACAGGAGTGTAAAGAATTAAAGAACCAGACACAGAACCCAGGAAACAGTTACAAAATTATGTGGAAAGCATAGGGAGCAACTGATCAAGACTGGAACAGGATCACAGAAAATGGAAGCAAATTCTCAGGAAAAAATAGCATCATACGGAAACTATTTTGGTTCGTGGCAGAGATGATAATACAATTGGGAAAAAAATGCTGAGTACTTAGAACAAAAGGCAAATTTAATACATTAATTTTGTAACTTGGGAAAACAGAGCTATTGTTCAAGAAAGGAGATGCTGCAGTGTTTGGGTGAACTCTTTAATATTTATATAGTTAAGATAGTGTAAACATAAGATTACTGTATCAATTTTGCTACAAACATGCTGTGTGATTGAGCCACCACAATGGTGAATAAAAAAGCACATATATAATACTAAAAAATCATGAACACATCATTTAGAAATATGAAGGTAAATCCTAAAACAGCTAAAAGGTGAGGATTGCTGCCTATGGAAAGTGGGACTGGGAATGAGGTAAAGGGTGAGGCAAAGGACTGCTGTTTTCCTTTTAAGCAGAGATGACCATATTTCCTGGTTTGCCTAGACCAGTCCCAGTTTATGGCAAGAAAAGTCCTAATTTGTGCTCATTATCCTGGGACAATTATTAATAGTACTTGCGCTGTCTCTTAAAAGTGGCCTGGTTTGAATGACAAAGCATACAGTCACCTAACATAAATCTTTACTTCCTTCAGCTTTTTATAAATTCTATATATACATCCATATAAACATTTTTATTAAAAAGGTGAATTATGAATTGGACATTTAAAGAAGGCATACGTTAGTAGAAAGAATACTAATGGTTAAATACTGACATGCAACAGCCCATAAAAGATTTAACAAGTAGCAAATTTGTTATTTTATCAAGAAGGCTCTACAAACACTAAACAAGGGACTGTATTTGTTGAGGATTTTAAAAGGGAAGATAAAATGTCTTTAAAAAGATGCAGGTCTATAGATGGTTCTTTAATAACAGTGCTTCTTAATCATACCTCTCGTATTTTACTTTGATTATATTTATACCCAATTCTTACTGCAGAATAAAACTAACCTAGTAGGAAATCTCTCAAAACAAAGCTCTTGGGAGAAAGCAAAGAGGCAGGGTCCTCCGAGAGCTATAATTCATACTGCATGAAACTATTTTTGGCAACTCCTCTACATAAATTGATTGAATTTTGACAATGTAGGTGTTACCAGAAAACTTATGTAATCTGGTTGTATAAGCTGTAGGTCAAAAGCACAAAAAATAGAATAAAATAAATAAAATTAATTAAAATAAGCAGTCCTTGAAAAACTTCTACCAGACCACTTACAAGGTACTACAAGGCATCTTTTCAAGTTCATTCATTCAAGAAATAGTTTTTTACATGCTTAGTATGTGCTAGGCACATTAATTAATACCAAACAAAGGGGACAGGGAAAGGGGACAACACTGAACCTACTAAGATAATGACTATGAAGAAGCTGTAGTCTAGTAGAGAACAAACACAAATACCATACAACTTAAACAGTTATAAGTGCTCTAAAGAAAAAGGTATAAGCCAGAAAAAAAGACTAGCAGGAAAAAAGTATCTGAAGCTCAATGCTTTTAACCAAGACTTAAAGAGTAAAGCACAAAAAGTTCATATGTACAATCTTTCCTCAGTGGTCAATATAATAGCCTCCTTCTTTCCTTTTGCCTCTATGTAGTTTCTTTAAATTTGATTCTAGAGTTGGATAGTTGAACTGTCTTTCTAGTGATAAGATAAAAACTTATCACCAGGGCTTGGTTTATAGATGTGTGTCCACCTATGCTGACACATGGGATCCTGTGCTTGATTAAAAGCTCTACTGCTGACATCTTGAAATTATTAGTACTTTAACCTCTGAACTTGTATTTTGTAAGTGAAGTCAGATAGGATAGTGAAGCATGAGCTTGAGAAGAAGAGATATGTACCTGTCTGCTATGCCTTGCCACTCAATTTGCATACAGCGCTCATTGCTATGAAGCTTCCATTATTAACATGCTTAATTTTTACTCTCTTTGAGCCTCACTCAAGTCCTAGGCATGATGGATCCACTGGACTTGTCTGCTCATGTTCCTTATCAACACATCTATGTCTGAGTAAGCTGAGGCACTGACAGCTCCAAGAGGTCATTCCATTTCCATTCTTCAGAACTTGCTTCAACTTCAAATGCAGAAGGAAGGTAATGAACCACAAAGCCACAAAAATCTTATGATCAATATTTGAGATTTTTACTATATTGAACTTTTCAACTTGTGAAGATTCTCTGAAGCTGATATTTAACTGCTAGTTTACCCAACTAGTCTTAATATCACTGTTAAGTGTTCCCTTACCTTCAGGCATTTTAATAGTAATTGGCATGAGCAACAAGAGTGGAAAACAGATATTCATACCAACTCCAAAATTTATGTAGTCTTTCGTCTCATAAACCTGTGGCTTGTTACCTAGTAAAAAATTACTACATTTTTAATAGGCAATTTCATTCAGCTGGGCTTCCTAGGAAACCTCTGAAGAGTTCTTTAAAGCAAGTTCATGTTTTTGGTGGCCCATTAAACACTATAAATCTTAACTTAAACTTTCTTAGTCTAGGTAAAAAGCCTCAAAGAATTCTCTCATTACCTGACATGCAAAGTTCTGTGCCCAATGCTATCTGCAAGTTAACAAGATCTCATAGTCTCATGTCAAATGCAACTGAAAACATCTATCACACAACTTATACTAAAACAGACAAATTTAAATTGAATTTTACAATGTTTTTCAGCAAGACTTTACTTGAATATGAGGCCTACTCTAAGTAAACCAACAAAGTTTGTCTCTAATAATACCACACTAGGCCTTGTCTAAAGAGAACTCATCATTAATCCACACATTTTCTTCGTTTCTATTTCACCCTACTAGTAACAGCACCACTCCCCAATCATACTTTCAACTGTTTTTCTACTACCTTAAAAGCAAAGTCTAAATTCTTTGCCCCAGTATCCAGAACTCTAACCTACCTTTTCCAGTTAACTTGCAACTACCACCTTAAAAAAAATCCTAGTTCCAGTTCACCCTGGTGGGGAGAATGTGGCAGGAGTCTGCCTGCACGCTATACCCAGGAGACAGGGAGAAGGGCATAAATCTTGGGACAGCCCCACCTCTGAGGATCAGGCACACAGAGCCCACCTAAGACTGGAGATGGATGCATAAAACATAGAACACCTCCTTTCACCATGAACTTTGCTCCAATAGGAAGGTGCAGCAGTTTACTGCTGAGGGAGTTACGACAGCTTTAGAGCCTTAGTGGTGCAGATGTGCAGGGCCTGCAGGAAGTTGAGGCTAGTGAAAGAATACTCAAAGAAATCCTCCAGCACTCCAGCCTCACACTAAGCACCATGCAGCAGCAATCCACTACTGCAATACTTTGAAAATATATAAAGCAATAATAAAGTTCAAACCCAGCTTAACTACAGACTAAACCAACTCAACCCACCACACTAACAGTGACAGAAGAGTATGTCCACATCCAGGCATCAAAATTATTGATCTCAGTCTCTACTATTCTTTTATTTCCACTGTTTCCCATTCAATCAAAAATTAAGACACAAAAATACAAGGAAAAAAAAAACAGTCCATCATCAAGAGATAAAAATCAACAGAACCAGATGAAGAGATGGCCCTAATGTTAGCAAACTGGGAAATGGATGCATTTACCAGTAGCCTAGGCAAACCTGAAAAACTAGGGAACTGGGAAATAGGCTAGAGGAAAACTATCCAGAATGAAGTTTGGAAAAACAGATAATGGTAAATACAAGAGAGGATTTAAGAGACACTGAGGAAAGAGTAAAAAAACTACTGTACATTTAAGTAAAGTTACAGAAGGAAAGAACTAGAGCACAGAAAAAATTTGAAGAGAAATTGGCTGAAGTGATTTGATCACAGTCAAGAAGCCCCAAAAAAACCAACTAAAATAATTAGCAATTACACTAATTGCTAGATTACACATTCATACCAGACTGCTAAAAATCATTACACTTAAGAAAACTCTGAAAATGCTATGGGAGCATTGAATGGGGATCCAAAAGTTCCAACAAGATGAGAAAGATTTCAGATGAGGTGTCATCTGAGTTGACCTTTGAAGATTGAATACAAAAAAAGAGGAGGAAACATAAAGATGCTAAAGCATGTTGAAGAACTGGAAAATAGAAAATAATGTGTTAGGGATGAAAGCAAAAGGCGTGGAAAAGGAGAACACGAAGGACTCTCAAGGAAATAAATACATAAGGTAGATTATATCCGGATTGTAAAGGCAATCTTGTGTCCTTTGCTCGGAAGTTTGTACTTTAATAAGGCAACAATTCTGAAGCTTTTTACAAGCAGGTTGTGTATTACTTTTCTCCCTAAGGATCCCAGAAATTAAGTTCCTGACAGGCAATTAGAGCTTTCAAAGATGAAACAATCAGTGGTCCAACAAAACTTCAGTTTTGCCTAGCCTTAATAATAGATTTATATAGTTCCCTGAATTTCTTACAATTCTGAAAGTCAATAATCTTATTACCTTTGTGGAACCATGGGAAAGAAACCACTGCTCTAGGCTTTAGTAGGCTCAGTATCTACTAAAAATTTTGAGGCAGCTAAAAACAAACCACCCACCCACGCCCCAAACTAAGGACAAGTTATTAGGAAGAGACACAGTGGCTCCAAACAAATTAGTGAGAGCCAAAATATGGATAGAAGGTAGATTCAGAACATCCCAAGTAGAAAGGAATGTAATGGGGGTGGGGGGGGATTGGATTATTCAGCATACTGATGAAAAACATTTTTCTCTTTATTTATTTGCAGGGAGTTGGGAGTGGAGGACAAAGAAGCACACCAAGATGAGTTGGTTATAAAAAACAGGTAGCCTGAAGTACCCAAAAGAGGTCTAGAAGCATGCTAGAAATAGTTCTGAAAACCCAGGAGCGCAATCTGGGCTAACTGATTTTCAATCACTTACACTGATTTTACTTTTTCCCATACACATATGCTACCTCCTTGCCTTCTGCTTGAACTGTAACTTCTATCTCATCACTCTTGGTAGCCCCGCCCCCCCCCACTGAATGTCTAATTAGTAGAATTTAGGGCACTATGAAAAAGTAAACTGAAAAACTTCAGGCAGTATAGGGGAAAACACTTGGAACAAAGGAGTTCTACACATTACTTAAGAGTAAAGTTTTTTCTGAGCACCGCCACAAGTTGTCTACCAAATAGGACTTGAATTTTTGTTTTCTACCAAATTTGGAAAGCTGTTAATTCCTAAGAGAAATAGCAGAGCAATGCTCAAAGGTTTTTCGATGATTCTGCTTATAAAGGGATCTCTCAAATAACATGTATCCTCTCAGATCCTCTCATGTGATCCTCTACAAATCACTGTGTCCCCTTCCTACAATAACAGTCTTGTTCAGGATCTGTCAACAGTCATATAGTAGTCATAAACCAAATGACCAGACAAACAAAAAGGCTCCAGCCCCATTCATACTAACAAACAGTACAACCTACACCTAAGACTTTCCCTTTATTTTAAAACTATTCATTAACAAAGGTTCTTTTTCCAAAACAGGAAACAGGATAGGCAAGATAAATTAAGCACTGCCCAATTTTTAGCATATGAGCCAACTTCTAACTTTTGTAAAAACATAATATTTGAGAATGCTAGCTTTTAAGTCTGTCCCTTACTTGGTATGACTCTAGTCTTAATCTAATGCTTAATTTCTTCACCTACAAAATGGGAATAATAATAGTACCAACTTTACAGGTATATCATGAGCTTTGCTGGCACACAGTATATAATCCTCAAATACCAGCTATTATTAAGCAATACCATCAGATGTTAAAAGATTTTCATACAAACAGCTTAGTAGGCATTATTTTGGCTTTTTCATTATTTGAAATTTGTCTTTAATACATAGTGAAGACTTTTTAAAGTCATTCAGATTTATGTACAGGAGAATACTTGCTGCTGAGTAAAGAAAACGTACATACCTTACATAAGTATATGCATACGAAATTGGGGAAAAAATAGCCATTATTCACATTTTACTGTACATCTGGGTGGGTTTTGTTTTCTTAACTTACTTTTCCAAAACTTCTTTAATGTATTTGACCTAACTTTGATAATTAAGGGAAAGTTACTGGCAGAAGAAAAGTTTTTTTTTATCTTACATTACAATAAAATCTATAAAGAACTCCTAAAAACAATTCCATTTATAAATTGTAGTACTGCTAGTTTATACCCCTTAGTATCTGTATACCACAAAGGAAGTAGTAAATACTAAGCAACAGAGTACTATTCTATTCTGGTAATAATAAATGGAAAATAAGGTCAAAATCACTTTGCAAAATGGAGTTTAGATTACCTGAGTACACTTAAAAAAATTTTTTTTTTACTATGAAAAAATTTCAAACTTACACAAAAGTGGAGACAATAATAAGCCTCCAGAAGCCAAACAACATTCTTCAACAATTATCAACATTTGACTACTTCACCCTCCTCTATTTTCAAGCAAATCCCAGTGATGACATCCTTAAGAATGTCTGTTCTTAAAATATTCTAAGCAATCTGTGGTAATTACAAAGTATGGCTACAAATCCCTCCCAGCTGAATACCCAGACCCTTTTGCATTGTCCTCTAGCTGGTCTGCCTGAGAGGAGGTGGAATCTATTTCCCCACCCCCTGAGTGTGGGCCACCTTGTGAGACTTACTTTGACTAAGAATACACTATGACATATGATTTCCAAGGCTGTAAGAAGTCTTATAGCTTCCACTTTCACTCTCCTGGAATGCTGTCTTGGGACCCCCATGTCATAAAAGACCACACTAAGCAAAGCCTCCATGTTTAACCAACACCAAGTGCCAGAAATGTGAGTGATGCCATCTTGGACGTGCCAGCCTGAGAAATCCTTCAGCTGAATAACTGATACATGAGTGAACCCAGGGGAAACCAGAACTACCCAACAGGCACAGAGAACTGTAAAAACACTGTAAACAGTAGTTTTAATCCACACGGTTTTGAGGTGCTGCGTTACGTAGCAATAAAGTAAAGCTTTGTAACTTATTCCTTTTACTTTCCTACAATTATCATTATGCATCCGGTCTTATGAAAAATCTGATTCGATTTCAGGGTCTAACTTAGACTTCGTCTTTAATATCCAGGGGAGTTACAGTTACTGAATTACGAAAAGCACAACATTACTATACAATAAATTCATGGCATTAAGACCACAGTTATCATAGAAAATACCAATGTATTTCAATAGCCAATAATCTTCCAGAAATATAAACACAGTTACAATTCCTTTATCTACCTCTATTTGGTATATCCTTTTGTTTAAAAAATCTTCTGGGAAAAAAATTTTTTTTTCTTAATGGGAAATCCTAGTGTTTTATTGATCCTAGTGAACATGGAGACATGAAAACTAAAGGTAGTCACATAAGGAAAGCACTTCTAAAGCACAGAACTTGTGGGGTCTTTAAAAAAATGCCTTGATTTTTAGCTGACAAATATTTAACACGTAAAGATACAGCCAGCCAGGTCTTAAAAAATACTATCAATAACTAGAAAAAAGTTCAACATCTCCATGAAAAACAGGACTATGATGTTAAGTCTACGTTAGAATACTTTGAAGTAATCTGTCCTCCTTTGAAGCGTATTTAATCTGTGTCAAGTTTCAATCTTCATTCCATAACTGGAAACCATTTTAGAGTTATTCTGAAAGTGGGAAACACGTTACACTGAAGTGCAATGATCATAATGAAGAGATGAAAACTAACTTTTAAGGTTCAAAATATGCCTTCTTAAAGTTATTGACAAAAGTGGGTATATGACAGTAGGTAATTTTAAAACCAGGTGTTCAACTTATCTAGTCTAACCAGTAGAGCCAGAGAAATACATTTGAGAACAAGAAAAACCAGTTTTCACCACATGAGTTTGGACCAGAGAAGAAAAGTTAAAAATTAAGATCATGAAAAGTAAAACGCAGCCAACTCTCAAATTATAATTTTATCCTGCTCTCCATTTCTGTGTTCATCTTATGATTAGCAAGTGTATTAAAAATCGAATTTCTGCAAAATAATTGTGAGAAGATAAATTATTTCACTATAATTCTGCTTTAGTGAATTCAAGTAGATCTTAGTAAGAACTCAAAATCTTTACTCAGTTTTAAACTGTAATTACACTAATGTGATCAGTTGTTGATTAAGTTATTTAACAGTTAAAACGTTCATTAGTTAAGTTTAATTTGTTGGTTAAAAATGAGGTTTGATACAACCTTGTGCATTTCACTTATGCATTCCCCACTGTTCTTTATTACTAGCACTTAATTATCTGTAGTAACAGAAGGATGTATCAGCATAGATAATTTAAAATCATTTTTTATTTGGCTGGGGACACAACAGCTCTTTATTCCCAACAGCATAGAGCACTAACTTTCAAAAACAGTACTGAAGGTCTTTCATGTCATGCTCTAACCCTCCATTCAATTGTTTCAGCTATGCGGAACAAACTGTATATTCCTAAAACAAACCATGATACCATGACTTTCAGTTTCCTTATCAAACTCCTAATCATCCTTCACATCTCAGTTCAAGTAATACTTCCTGTAAAAATTTCCCCCAAGATCAAACACCTCTTCTCTGTGCTCTCACAATACTACCATATATCAATACTTACACTAAGATAATAGCAGTTGTTGTTTATACATTAGTCTGATGATTAAATTGTGAGTTGTGGAAGGTGGAAGCTGTGTCAACCTCCTTCTTGTAATGTGAAGCCCTAATTTAGTAGCTAAAATACAACAAATAACAAACTTTCAAAAATTTTTACATTTGATAGTTTTACACCATTACAATTATTTTTCTAAAATTAAGCGGGCAACTCTTGAACATATACCAGATGAACAGCTGTGTGAAATGGATATGTAGCTGGTTAAAAACTGGGGCTATGGATGTCTTTTTATGTTCAACCTGATTATCTGACACCTTCACATAGAACATATGTGCATGTCTATATAGGGGCATCTTTGTGCTTTACCTGGGAAATTAAGCTCTCTTACCAATGTGACAGAAACAGAAATTGCCTGTACTTAAATAAGCAGGAATTTTTAACCATTCTTATTCATGACATTTGACCCAGCACGCAACTTCAGAAAAAAACTCAGGACTATGCTTACCGACCATGCTGATATCTGTGGTATAATTTAGGGCAAAAGAAGAGCTGTAAAATGTTCTTATCTAAAAACATTTGTAGTATAGAACTTATATAAGTGTATATTATTGTGTGTGTTGAGAAGCAATCAGTACTCTGTGAGGGACATATTACAGGGAGAGTAAAATTTGAAGAATGCATGAATATAAACAACTGGACTTAGTATCATTTCCAACTGCTTACATTCATCCAAAGTTCATTCTGCAAGTATTATGTCCCCCAGCGTGCTGACTGCTACACACTACTTCATCTAATTTAATCCTCATTTCAACTCTAGGAAGAGGTTAAATAATTATGGCGAAATCAAGACTCAAACCCAGAGCGGCCTCTAATGCCTCCTACGCCACTGCTGTTTCACAAAATGCTGTAGAGCTGTAAATCAAATACTGACCCCATTTCTGAAACACAATTTTATCTCACGGAAAAGAAAAAATCTAGTTACAGTGTGTGTCTGCCTTTTTAACAACAGTATACCGTTTGATTTTAAATCAAAAATTCATCTTTAACCTTATCTCTTAGTCCTAGACAGAAACGAACAGATGAGAGAAAGAAAAGGGGAAATTTTAAAATTATTTTATTAAAGAAAAAACAAAACCTAAAACATCCTACAAAACCGAAAAAAAATTACTCAATTTCACTTGGCACCTTTGCTCTTAATAGCGCCAAACGACAACGGTCGTGATCAATGTACTACCAAGACAGAGATGTTCCCCATATATTTACATGTTCGTAGGAAAAAAGAATTGTAGTATTTTTGCTGTGTGTACACATTCATCTTCTCTACGCAGTTTCAACAAAATGAGGGAGTACTGTATTCAACTACTAGTGCCTTCCATATTTCACTTCTTACGCCAACAGGTCCGTTTTTATACATACCACCACCTAGTTCAATTTGAATAACATATAACTTACCACAATACAAAAGGAATCCCAAAGTATCACGATACTCAAGATCTGGGACGATCAATGAGCAAACCTTTATCCCATCTAAGGGGCTGGCAAAGTCCCTTCAATTCGAACCTGGGTTGGCAGAGCCCTAAGTCTCCCTGTCTTCAACACCTCGCTCATTAAATACCTCACTCGTGACACTCCCCGCCCGCCCCGGAGGACCGTCCTCACCCCCGTCGAGGAGGAGGTAGCCAAAGGCCAAAACAGGGCTCAAGCCCCTTGCCCTCGCCCGCCACACGTCCACAACGAAGACGCACAGCCTGCCCCCTCCAACCGTCACAAACTCCAACACGGGACGAAAGGCCGCCGGCAGAGGAGGCCTGTGCCCGGTTCCCCTTAGTACCCGCGGTCCCGGATCAAGCTCCTCCGCCCCGATTCTGAGAGGAAGGAGGCGGCCTCGGCGTCCCCAGGCTAGCACTTCGTTTCCTCCCCTCCCCCACCCGCGGCCTTTACAACCCCCTCCCCGAGAGGGAGAAGCCCGAACTCCGCAGCTTATTACCCCTGCTCCAGAGCTGGCACTGAACAGGGCCCGTCCCGCTTCCAGCGATCACACCGCCGCCTTCCTCCTCGGAGTTCGAGGCCTCTAACAGAGGCAGAAGAGTCGGCCCCGAATCACAATGGCGTCCGCCCGACTCCCGGATCCGGCGCAGAACCAGCCACCACCGTTAAATGCCCCTCCCTTCTCCTTCCTCCACTTCGCGGCCTCCCCCGACCTCTCGCGAGAGTGGTGGAGCTGAGCGGATCCGAGAGCTGCGGGCGGGCTCGACGTACCCCACCGCGGGGTGGTGCTCTGACTGCGACAACCGTTGAAGGGCTGCCTCCGGGGAGGCAGCGAGGCGCCACCGGTAAGCGGCTGCGGCTGGTCGGCCATCGGGCTGGTGGCTGGGCCGGCGAGTGTGCGGGCCGCGGGAGCGGGGCGCTGGAGGCCCGGCCCTGGTTGGCCGCCGTCGCCTGCCTGGTGAAGGGCTCAGATCCAGCCCTGCCGCTCCCCAGCGTCCGAGTCCGCGCCACAGTCTCTTGCCCTCTCCGGCAAACCTGCAAGGCCCACTGCTCGAAATACCGCCCATCTTTTTTTTTTTTTTTTTGGCGCTTGGTGAGTGGCGCAGTGAACGTTTATTGACTTGAATCAAACACTGCCTTTCCGACCTCCCCTCCTCCTATTCCCTGCCCGCCCTAGGTGGTGGCAGCGAGCTGTCCTCTTTAAAGGCTGGAGCTCATTTGTCTGGGACCTTTCGTTCCTTGCGGTAATTCGGTGTTGGTGGTGGTGTACTTTTGCAGTCATGTCTTTTAAATCGTGATACTGATCTTTGGTAGTGTAGCTACAGATTTTCCAGTAAAAATGCATCCATTTAGAAACAGGGAGGAAAATTGTGAGGTAAATGGTCTGATGAGAATGAAACGAAACCTTCAAAGATCTATAAATGTGGTGAACGAAGATGTAAGTGAATACTAATGAATAAAAGGGAGTAGGTTAGAGGAAAAAGCCACAGTTTCTGTGGATTTAGGTGATATGTGGGTTTTGAATAATGTATCAAACATATAAGTTCTTCACCGGTGAAGATAAGTTATTGAAACTTGGAGGCATACTGATGACACTTGATTTGTAAACTGACCTGTTTTATTGGGTTGTTTAAGCAATTCATTGGATCCAAATAATTTCAATAAATGAAGTATGAAGTTTATGTGTATTTCTTTGTCATTTCACTTGGAGAGTGTGCACTATCAGTATCATCTCTATTTCTCTCTGTCTTGGGGACTAACAGACTGTCCATGCTTCACTATTGTAAATTGTAAAATACTAAAGATCATTATTATTTAAAGTTGGCACATAAATGCCAGTATAACTTTTAAAAATGTGAGTTGAAGATTAACCATCTGGTGTGGGATAAAGTGAACAGAGATTAAGTTTGAGAAAATTAATTTACCATGTATAGAAAACTGTTATTTTCCCCCCAGCCTGTTTGAGTGTACCTGTAGCATTGTGGTTATGGGTATACACACCCTGAAGCATCAGACTGCATGGGTTCAAATCCTAGCCCAGCCTCTTACTACCTTTGTTGTCTTGAGCAATTCTTTAACCTTGCCAAGCCCAGGTTTTCTGTAAAATGGAGTTAATAAGAATACCCATAACCCACAAGGTTGTTGAAAGGATTAAATGAGATAATGCATCAGTTCCTGGAACATAATAAGCATTCCATAATTGTTAGCTATTACATTCCTTGTCTAAACCACTACTAATATTATCTTCCTGGGGCTTATTACACAGGTCCCTTAAACATCTTCTTCTGAAGTACATTGTACGCTAGGAGGAATGACTGCACTATTTTCCTGAGCTATGGCAGTCAGACTTGATAGAGGTGACTTCTCTACAGAAACCCCAAACCTGGTAAGGATGGTTCAGATTTTGGCAGATTGTCGCTTCATCCCCACCCAACGCTGATAATATCAGCAGAGGTGAGTGTGGCACCAATTTCCTATGCTAAACAGAACTTCCAAATCAGTTTCTTGTTGATGCTAGTAAATAAAGACCACTAATAAGTATTTTTTTTAAGAATTATTAGTTGATATTGTTTTTAAATGTCCTTTCTCTGATTTGAGTTTCCAGATAATTATCATTATCAGCAAATAATTATTAAGATTTTCTACGTTAAAGACAGTTTGATAACAGATTGTAGATACAAATAGGTATGATAGTGACTATATTTTCTGAACTTAAAATCAGGACCAATGATTTGATGGCAACTTATTTGAAATTAGAACTGTTCTGACCAATTTAGACCCAGCAGTTGCCTTTTTTTGCACAGAGTTCCCCCACTTGACCTTCCTTTGCTGAACTTTTTATGCTTATGACCAACTCTGACATACTTTTTTGTATCTAAATATCTTTGTTCACCACTTGCCACACCAACCCTTTAGTTTCCATTTCCGAACTTGACTTCTCTAAATTAAGGTCTTCTTTACTATTATTAATTTATCCCCTTTTACTTTATAAATTTGTCTGTCATTTGGCCATGATCATAACAACCCTTTACTCTTATGCTTAAGTATTTCTTCAGCTACTTGATAGGTTAGAATTCTCTTTCAGATATTGAATTTCAAAGTTCCTGTTTTCCCCACATTTTAACATTTACAACCTTACCTTCCAAGAAGCTTCTCTATGGTAAGGGTAATTTTATAGATATTCTCCACTTTGCATAAATGATGTGATCGTGAAAAGATGTGATTATATTTGCTTTTTGTAAATCAAATTAATTTAAATGTAGGTTATTTCTTAAACTTTTGAGGAACAGAAGGTAATACCTGGGATGAAATAAGAGTGCTTATTGGGGGGCCCCTAAGTTGAAAACAAAGGATGCCAATTCTTCTTAAATGGGAGTTTTATTAATCTCTGGAGAAGGGAACCTTGTGGCATAAACCAAACTGAGGCTCTACTATTTAAAGTTATAGATAACTTTAAGTGTATGGTACTTATTGAAAAATAGCTATAGATTGAAGACTCTGTCTTCAAAGGAATATGTTACTTAAAAGGTCCTTTCCTTTAAATCTTTGATGTAAAAAATTCTTTTTACCAAAAATAATAAACCCCTGATATAGTGAATTTTAATTTCCCCTTATCAAGTTCAATTGAAAGGTACCCCATTTAATAAGTGAGCATCCAAGACATGCTGTTGGTTCACTTCTGTTGGATTAGAAGCAATAACTTTCAACCCCTAAAGCCAATAGGTAAAACAATATAAAAACAAAAAGAATACCATCTTGAAGCCTTCTCTGAGAAACTCTTTCTTACGCTTAAGCTATGGTCTAGATCTCACTGGTTCTAGAAAAATCATTCCAGATCACATTGCTGCTCCAGAACATCTGGCCTGGTCAGGAACAATTCTCAGCTTATGGAGCACTTGGAATCCATGTGTGAAACACCTTTCACACTGCCTGAAACATGGAGTTTTTAATAAAAGCAACTATCTTTTATTATCGATACTACTAAAGGTTGGAAAACTATGGTACAAGGCCAAATGTGATCCACTACCTGTTACTGTAAATAGTTTTATTGGAACACAGCCAGGTCCATTAATTTATGTAGTCTTTTTTTTTTTAATTTATGTAGTCTTATCTGTGTATCTCAGGGTTCTCCACAGAAACAGAACCAATAGTATGTGATACCTAACTATCTATCTACCTGTCTACCTATCTATCTATCTATCTACAATTACTATACAAAATATCTTCACTACAATGCCTAAATTAGCATATGATTAATTAACTCGATACTCTGGCCTCCCCAATTTAACCACAAAATTAACCATCGAAGTCTATGACTGCTTTTGCCTACAGCGGCAGAGATGAGTAGCTGTGATAGAGATGATATGGCCCAGAAAGCCTAAAATATATTTACTATTTGGTTTTTTCATAGAAAGTTTGTTGACCTCTGGAATAAACCATAAAACCAGATTGAAGTGACCCCTGTTCCTTTAATGCTGTCAAGCCAAACACATACGTAACAACTTCAGATTGATAATAATCAAGAACTATGCTCGGCCTCCATGGCCACTTTGGACTATATTTTGTGAGAATGCAAGCAGAAGAGCATCTAAATACTGATATGAATTCCTTGGATATGCCCTCTGGCAAGTTTGGTTGCAACGTCCTTTTTAATCTTAATTTTTTTTTCATGTCTACATTTGTGTACAATTTTATAACAATGTAGGTATGTGATTACATCGTACATACTAGCTATTTTAGTACAGGATGGTTCTTTTGCTTTTTTTCCCCCTTTTTCTTTTCTTTTTTTTCTCTTTTCTTCCCTTATAATTTCCTTTTTAATTTGGCTCTCTTACCCATATTTACTACTCCATAAACATTCTTGAAAAATTAGTGAGTATCCTTCTGCATTTTTTTCTGCAGTTATACAATGTTGAAGGAATAGTTATTTAACACACACACACACACAGAGAAATACTCATATAGAAATTTTTTTACCATTTATTTTATAAAACAGCATCAAATTTCAATGTGCATATTCATCTTAATTTTTCAATCAAAAGTACCTTTTTCTCTAAATCCCTATTTATATTGATTGTTTATCCTTTTGTTTCTTTTTTTTAAAATAAATTTCTTTCTTTATTTATTTTTGGCTGTGTTGGGTCTTCGTTGCTGTGCCCGGGCTTTCTCTAGTTGCAATGAGTGGGGGCTACTCTTCATTGCGGTGCACAGGCTTCTCACTGTTGTGGCTTCTCTTGTTGTGGAGCACAGGCTCTAGGCGTGAGGGCTTCAGTAGTTGTGGCACATGGGCTCAGTAGTTATGGCTCACAGGCTCTAGAGCACAGGCTCAGTAGTTGTGGCACATGGGCTTAGTTGCTCTGTAGCATGTGGGATCTTCCCAGACCAGGGCTCGAACCTGTTTCCCCTGCATTGGCAGGCAGATTCTTAACCACTGTGCCACCAGGGAAGTCCTATCCTTTCTTTTTGATGTCATAGATATTACTACTCTGTCCTTCCTTCACAGTGTTTTTTTCAACTCTATCATGTGTCTGTTGACTTGCCATTTATTATCTTTTGCTATAGATATGTTCATATGGTAAAATGTGTCTGTGATTTCTTTTATAATTTTGGGGTTTGTATCTTAGCTTAAAAAGTATTACCGGGCTTCCCTGGTGGCGCAGTGGTTGAGAGTCCGCCTGCCGATGCAGGGGACACGGGTTCGTGCCCCGGTCCTGGAGGATCCCACGTGCCGCAGAGCGGCTGGGCCCGTGAGCCATGGCTGCTGAGCCTGCGCGTCCGGAGCCTGTGCTCCACAATGGGAGAGGCCACAACAGTGAGAGGCCCGTGTACCGCAAAAAAAAAAAAAAAAAAAAAAAAAAGTATTACCTATCCCTATATTGTATCATGTAATATCCTGGATTTTTCTAGACTATGTTTAATTAAACTCAAATCAATGTTTGTATATGGAATAAGATAATAGGATCTAATTTTATTTTCTTCTCAATGGATAGCCAGTTTTGCCAGTAGCATTCCTTAAATAATCTATTCTTTGTGATTAGAAAGACTACTTTTGTTATACATTGACTTTTCAGATTTCTACTGGATTTATTTCTGGATTTTCTATTTTGAAAACAACTATTCAGAACTATAAACTATAAACTAAACAGAACTATTTAGAACTATAGTTTATAGTTCTAAATATTGTTTTGCTCCCTTTTGAATCTTTTTCATATATCAATACTGTTCTGCATTTCTGTCACCTACCTATTCAATTATAAGGAATGGTAACTATTTCCTTCAGACTCACCCAATATACTTAACCAGCTTTGCATTATACAGTGCATGTTATACTACCAAACTGCCTAAGAATTATCTTAATTTCTTTTCCCACTATTCTTGTTTCCTTTTCTCAGCAGTTTGCTAAAGCCATTGAATATACTTCAGTTATCTAAAAACATCTCATCAATACTTTTGTATATCATAATAATTTTAAAAAAACGATATACCTACGCACATACATACTATTCAGTTTCTTAAATCACCCTGTTCTCTATCCCAGAGTCCAACCTAAGTTTTCTACCATGGAGCCTTAGTCACTCTTGATAAGTTGGCTATTTGTACCATGGACAATATAGAAGAAATCCTACATTTTCTCTATTATGTCATCATAAAAGGTATGAAAATGGTGATGTGCTTTAAATCTTTCATGTAGGTTTAATGTTTGTAATTCTTAGCTTTAGCACATCACACAAACATAGTGGTGTTTGTTGATTTTTGTTGTGGTTTGAATATTCTCTTCAAAGCTAAGAACTCTGTACTTTAATTAATTATATTTTAATTTAGTTTTTAGAAGATATTAATTCAGTACTTTTTTTGTTTTGTTTGCATACTGTTAATTTTGCCTAAATTTGTGGGAAGGCTTTTCTCAGGAAAGTGATTGTTTCATTGTTTTCAAGTCCATTTAGTAAGATATTTTTAAATCTTATGAACTTTATCTCAAATAGTTACTTGAATTGAAAGTTTTGGGCATGTGTTTGCATATTAGCGTCATGGGATTTGAATGAAAATATAAATTTAATGAATATTTGGTTTCCTTTATGTCTTTTAACAGTCTTATAAATAAATTGATATTACCATTTTGTTAGACTTTACTTCCTTAGGTTGTTTGATAATCAAATGCTTTTCTGATACCTTAATTTTATTACTAGTCATAGTAATACAGATTGCTAGAATACTTCTAAAATACAATTATTTTTGTGAAGTTGTATATCAAGATTTTAATAGGCCTTATTAATAACTTTTTATCTGAAGAAATAAGATATTAATCAAAGTACAGCATTAAAAATTAATTGAGTAGATGAAAATATGTATCTAAAAAGTTTGGGAAAAGAATTTAATGTTAAATTTAAATAATTCTTATTGATAATGTCCAGAAAGGAAAATGTTAGTATTTAGTCTTACCTGTGCTTGGAAGAAAGCCACATAGAAACTATTACCATTTCTTCTCTTTGTTGAAAGAAAAATGTATACAAAGAAGTAAATATTACTACAAAACTTCTAAATGAACCAAAGTAGGAGAAAAGCAACTCTTAGACATTGATAGAAGTATTGCCCTATTTAGATTTTTCTTGCTATCAGAACCACATTTGGAATTTAAGCTTTGTTCACAGCAAAATTGGCACAGACTATCTTTGCAATACTCCTAACTTACTATTACTTTTTTTTAATTTGGCTGTGTCAGGTCTTAGTTGTGGCACGCAGGATCTTTGTTGCAGCACGCAGGATCTCTTGTTGCAGTGTGCAGGCTTCTCTATAGTTGTGGCACGCAGGCTCTAGAGCGCATGGGCTCAGTAGTCACAGCGCATGAGCTCTCTAGATGTGGCAGGTGGGCTCCAGAGCACATGGGCTCAGTAGTTGCCACACGTGGGCTCTCTAGTTGTGGTGCGTGGGCGCTAGAGTGTGTGGGCTCAATATTTGCAGCGCGCAGGCTTAGTTACCCCGCAGCATGTGGGATCTTAGTTCCTCAACGAGGGATTGAACCTGCATCCACTGCACTGGAACGCAGATTCTTAACCACTGGACCACCAGGGAAGTCCCATTCCTAACTTATTTTATGCAAGAAAAGAATGTGTCATGGAAAAGAAATGAACAAAAATTATTAATATAAGGTAGATAAAAAAATTCCTTTTAAGACAAATAGAATGTGAAGTTGATTTTTAGAATACAGATAGAATTATTAAAAAATTTTTAAGTAGTAGTAAGAAAACATTTCCCCTTTTTTCTGAATTAAAAAAAAAATTAGAACTTAGCATTCCATCACCTCCTGCAGATGAATGAGTTAATTACCTTTATTTATAAAAAAACAAATGACTCAGGTCTCCAGTCCTTAAGAATGGGACCATGTATTTCTGTTAAAAATCAAGGAATAGTTGTTCCAGTTTCCACTTTCACATAAGGAGCCTGGAAGTCCTCCGTCTACCTTAACAACAAGTAAAAAGCTGAACAGACTGAAAAATCAATAACTCTTTATGGATCCATAAGAGAGGGAAGAACAGAGGCAAACCTCTACCCCCAAGACTGGAGAAACAGACAGGCATTTGAATACAGGGAGTTGTGGTTTATGGGAGGAGAGACTCAAGAACTCAAATCACCACAGGAAACAGGGCCAGGTAGGAAAACCGGAACTGTAATTGATGAATTGCTGGAGGCTCAGTGTGGACAACTCTAAGAGTTTAAACTCCAGGGAGACCCAGTCACAGGGGGCGCCCCACAGTATTGTGAGGTTTACCTCCAGGAGCTTAACCAGATTTCCACAATAAATATCAAAGAAAAGTTCCATCAAGCTTCTGGCAGGGAGAGAGGAAAAGGAACCATTTTGAAATACACCACAGCATTCTACTCTTTTCTTTTTTCTTACAAGTATCCATTCTTTATTTTTTTTTTAACATCTTTATTGGAGTATAATTGCTTTACAATGTTGTATTAGTTTCTGCTGTATAACAAAGTGAACCAGCCATATGCATACATATATCCCCATGTCCCCTCCCTCTTGCTTTCTCTTCTTAACAAACCCTGCCCTCAGGGGAAACTAGTTAATTACAGCCTAACCTGCTGAGGTATTATCAGAGCCTAAGTAACCTTGGGAAGAGAAATAACCAACTCTAGCCATTTTGTCCCACCTAAGGGGATAGAAAAAAACTAAGAAACTCTTGTGAAGTTCATGGTCCAGAGGCATAAGCTCACTAAAAGACTGAGACCTAACCATAGCACTGTAGAATGCTTCCCATCCCCCCATGCCTTACCAGTACATTAATAAAGGCCTATTTATGGCAGTTCCTTTTACTCAGTATATTGTGTCTGGCTATCAAGAAAAAATTACAAGGCATACCAAAAGGTGAAAAACATAATTTGAAGAGACAGAGCAAGCATCAGAACCAGACATAGCAGAGATGCTGGAATTATCAGTACAGGAATTTAAAACAACTATGATTAATATGCTAAAGACTCTAATGGATAAAGTAGACAGCATGCAAAAACAGCTGGGCAGCGTAAGAAGAGACATGGAAATCCTAAGAAAGAACCAAAAAGAAGTGCTAGAAATAGAAAACACTGTAAGAGAGATTAAGAATGTCTTTCATGAATTTATTAATAGTCTGGATATATGGCTGAGGAGAGAATATCTGAGCTAGAGGATATATCAGTAGAACCCTTGAGAACTAAAAATCAAAGAGAACAAAGACTTAAAAAGAAAAAAAAGAACAGAATATCCAAGTGTTACCTGAAAATGGGTTCACCTCTTGGTGGGTGTCAAGCCAAAAGAAACAAGCAAGGCAAAAATCGGGAGAGTGAAGATTTATTACTTGCAGCAAGTAAGGAGAACACCGGAGATCTTTCCCAAAGTAGTATCTCCCCAACAGCAAAATTGGGGAATTTTTAAGCTGAGGGTACATGCATATTCATGAAGGGACTTGAGCAGGAGAATTCAGCATAGATTTGAGGCAAAGGTTGACAGAGTCTAAGCTTTAGTTGATTGAAGTCACAAGGGTCAGAAAGAATCTGAAAAAGAATAGATATATTGTACATGTATAACTAAATTACTTTGCTGTACACTTGAAACTAACACACTGTAAATCAACTATACTCCAATATAATATAAAAATTTAAAAAAAAGAGAGAGAATGTAGAGTCCCCCAGATGTGAAAGATTTTTGAACATGTTATTTAACTCTATCTAGAAAAGATGAAAGCATCACTTTTATATAAATTTCATAGGAAGAAACAAAAAATGAGCAGTAAATGAAGACTTTTTGAGGCAATATTTTTCTAGTAGAACATTGTCATATTATCTCAATATTTCTAAAATATTTTAATAAAATAAAAGTTTATTAATAAAAATAGTAAATTCTAATGGATAAGATATACATTATATTATTAAAAGAAAAGGTCAGCATCATCATCCCTTAGGTTCCAATTGATCTAGTGGTTGAGCACTTTAGGCTAATCTTTACCATTGAAACATAATTGGGAATCTTTACAGCAGTTATATATTCTTTTGTTACTATTTTGTTACTATTGTTACTTCTCTTGCCTGATAACAGTTGTTTGTTCCTGGGTTCTTTTGTTCCCTTAAGATCATTAATTACTGAGACCTGTTCAAGTTCAAGCACTGTGGCCAGGATTAGATCACAAAATGGCCTAGGCCAAAAATGTCTTCCCTTATGTCAAGAAAGCCATGCCTGGTTCTCTTTTTCCGGGGACCCTCCACCCTATCTGCTTACACAAAGACTGAGGGACAACTAGAAAACGTTTAACATAAGTGTAATGTTACTATCAGAAGAAAGAAAGGAACAGAACTATTTGAAACAAAAATGACTGAGAATTTCCCCCAAATTAATGTTAGACACCTAACCACAGATCCAGGGAGCTCAGAGAACATCAAGCAGGGTAAATGTCCCCAAAAACTATACCTTAGCATATCACTTTCAAATAAAAAAAAAATCAAAGATAAAGAAAAACATCCTGAAAGGAGACAGAGTTAAAAAAACACCTTACCTATAATGGAACAAAATAAGAATTACATCCAACACCTCCTCAGAAACCATGCAAACAGGAAGAGCGTGGACTGAAATATTTAAACTGTTGGGAGAAAAAAACCCTCCAACCTAGAATTCTATATCATGTGAAATTACCTTCAAAACTGAAGGGAAAATTGACAAACAAAAATTGAGAGAATTTGTTGCCAGTAGACCTACCTTGCCAAAAAAAACAAACAAACACTAAGTTCTTTACAGAGAAGGAAATTAACGTAGTTCAGAAACTCAGACCTACATAAAGAAAGGAAGAACAGGCTTCCCTGGTGGTGCAGTGGTTGAGAGTCCGCCTGCCCATGCAGGGGACACGGGTTCGTGCCTGGTCCGGGAAGATCCCACATGCCGCGGAGCGGCTGGGCCGGTGAGCCATGGCCACTGAGCCTGCGCGTCCGGAGCCTGTGCTCCACGACGGGGGAGGCCACAACAGTGAGAGGCCCGTGTACCGCAAAAAAAAAAAAAAAAAAGAACATCAAAAGAAGGAAAAAGTGAAGATAAAATAAGAACTTTTATCTTCCTTATTCTTAATTGAACTAACAGTAGTTTATTCAAAATAATAATACCAAAACTGTATGCAACTATGTATATATATATACTTAAGTATTCTCATATATAAGTGAAATGAATAACAGCAATAATATAAGGAATAGGAGGAAGAAATTAGAATTATTTTGTTATTATGAGGTATACTACATGTGAAGTGGTGTAGTGTTATTTGAAAGTGGATTTGGACTATTGTAAATGTATACTGAAAACTCTAGGACAACCAATAAAAAAGCAAAAAATGGGGCATCCCTGGTGGCGCAGTGGTTGAGAATCTGCCTGCCAATGCAGGGTACATGGGTTCGAGCCCTGGTCTGGGAAGATCCCACATGCCGCGGAGCAGCTGGGCCCGTGAGCCACAATTACTGAGCCTGCACGTCTGGAGCCTGTGCTCTGCAACAAGAGAGGCCACGATAGTGAGAGGCCCGCGCACCACAATGAAGAGTGGCCCCCGCTTGCCACAACTGGAGAAAGCCCTCACACAGAAACGAAGACCCAACACAGCCCTAAAATAAAAAAATAAATAAAGCAAACTGTCAACAAGTAAAAATAAATAAACACTATTATATTTTTTTTAAAAAGCAAAAAATGAGGTATAACTGATACACTAAGAAAGGAGAGAAAGTGGAATCATATAAATGCTCATTTAAAACCATAAGAGGAAAAAAAAGGAAGAAAAACCCATAAAGCTAAGTTCTGTAGGTATTTATAACAAAAAGAAAATAAAACCACAAGAGGCAGGTAAGAGAATACTGTGAACAGTTATATGCCAACAAATTGGATAACCTAGAAGAAATGGACAAGTTTCTAGAAACATACAGCCTATCAAAACTGAATCAAGAAGAAATAGATAATTTGAACTGACCATACTAGAAGTAAAATGGAATCTGTAATTTAAAAACTTCTTCAAATGACAGTCCAGGACTGCATGGCTTCACTGGGGAATTCCACTAAATAAACAAAGAACTTGTACCTATTCCTCTCAAACTCTTCCAAAAGATTGAAGAGGAGGGAACACTCCCAAAGTCATTCTATGAAGCCACCGTCACCCTGATACCAAAACCAGGCAAAGACACTACCCAAAAAGAAAATTACAAGCCAGTATCTTTGGTGAATGTAGATGCAAAAATCCTCAACATAATTTTAGCAAACTGAATCCAACAACAAATAAAAAGGATCATACACCATGATCAAGCTGGTTTCATTCCAGGGTCACAAAGATGGTTTAGCATATGCAAATCAATCAATTTGATATACCACATTAACAAAAGAAAAGGCAAACACCACATGATCTTCTCAATAGATGCAGAAAATCATTTAATAAAATTCAACAGTAACATCAACAAAAATCAACATTTATTCATGATAAAAACTCTTGCCAAATTGGGTATAGAGGGAACATATCTCAACATAATAAAAGCCACTTATGACAAACCCACAGCCAACATAGTACTAAACAAAAAGCTGAAAGTCTTCCCATGAAATTCTGGAACAAGACAAGAATGCCCATTCTCACCACATCTATTCATCATAGTATTGGAAGTCCTAGCCACAGCAATAAGAAAGAAAAAGGAATAAAAAGCATCCAAATCAGAAGGGAAGAGTAAAATTGTCACTATGTGCAGATGACATGCTGTATAGAAAACCCTGAAGACTCCACACGAAAACTATTAGAACTGATAAATGAATTAAGCAAGGTAGCAGGATACAAGATTAATATACAGAAATCTGTTGCATTTGTTTACACTAACAATGTAATATCAGAAAGGGAAAGTTAAATAAAATTGTTTTAAATTGCATTAAAAAATACCTAGGAGGGCTTCCCTGGTGGCGCAGTGGTTGAGAGTCCGCCTGCTGATGCAGGGGACACAGGTTTGTGTCCCTATCTGGGAGGATCCCACATGCCGCGGGGCGGCTGGGCCCATGAGCCATGGTCACTGGGCCTGTGCGTCCGGAGCCTGTGCTCTGCAGCGGGAGAGGCCACGGCAGTGAGAGGCCCACGTACCGAAAAAAAAAAAAAAACTAGGAATAAACCTAACCAAGGAGGTGAAAGACTTATATGCTTAGAGCTATAAAACATAGGTAAAGGAGATTGAAGAGGGTTCAAGGAAATGGAAAGATAGCCCATGCTCTTGGATTGGAAGAATTAATAGAATTAAAATGGCTATACTACCCAAAGCTATCTACAGGTTTAATGTGATCCCTATCAAATTACCCATAACGTTTTTCACAGAACTAGAACAAATAGTCCTAAAATTTATATGGAACCACAAAAGACAGAATTGCCAAAGCAATCCTGAGGAAAAAGAACAAAGTTGGAGGCATAACCCTTCCAGACTTTAGACAATACTACAAAGCTACAGTAATCAAAACAGTGTGGTGTTGGGACAAAAACAGGCATATAGATCAATGGAACAGAAAAGAGAGCCCAGAAATAAACCCACACATTTACAGTCAATTACTCTTGAACAAAGGAGGCAAGAATATACAGTGGAGAAAAGACAGTCTCTTCAGCAAGTAGTGTTGGGAAAGCAGGACAGCTGCATGTAAATCAGTGAAGTTAGAACACTCCCTCATAACATACACAAAAATAAACTCAAAAGGCTTAAAGACTTAAATATAAGACATGTCACCATAAAACTCCTAGAAGAGAACATAGGCAAAACAGTCTCTGACATAAATCGTAGCAATGTTTTCTTAGGTCAGTCTCCCAAAGCAATAGAAATAAGAACAAAAATAGACGAAGAGGACCTAATCAAACTTAGAAGCTTTTGCACAGCAAAGGAAACCATCAACAAAACAAAAAGACAGCCAGTAGACTGGGAGAAAATGTTTGTAAACAACGCGACCAACAAGGGCTTAATTTCCAAAATATACAAACAGCTCATACAACTCATTGACAAAGAAAAAACACAATAAAAATATGGGCAGAAGACCTAAATAGACATTTCTCCAAAGAAGACATACAGGTGGCCAAGAAGAACATGAAAAGCTGCTCAACATCACAAATTATTAGAGAAATGCAAATCAAAACTACAATGAGGTATCACCTCACACCAGTTAGAATGGGCATCATCAGAAAATCTACAAACACCAAATGCTGGAGAGGGTGTGGAGAAAAGGGAACCCTCTTGCACTGTTGGTGGGAATGTAAATTGATACAGCCACTATGGAGAACAGTCTGGAGGCTCCTTATAAAACTAAAAATAGAGTTGCCATATGATCCAGCAGTCCCATTCCTGGGCATATATTCAGAAAGGGTGAAAACTCGAATTGGAAAAGATTCATACATCCCAATGTTCATAGCAGCACTATTTACAATAGCCAAGACATGGAAGCAACCCAAGTGTCCATCAACAGATGAATGGATAAAGAAGATGAGATTATGTGTGTGTGTGTGTGTGTGTATGTGTGTGTATATATATATATATATATATATATATATATGGGGTGGGGAGAGAGTGAAATATTACTCAGCCATAAAAAAGAGTGAAATAATGCCATTGCAACTACATGGATGGACACAGAGATTGTGAAACTAAATGAAGTAAGTCAGACAGAGAAAGACAAATATTATATGCTATCACTTACATGTGGAATCTAAAAAGTAGTACAGATTAATTTATTTACAAAACAGAAACAGACTCACAGGCATAGAAAACATATTTATGGTTACCAAAGGGGAAGGCGGGGAGGAATAAATTGGGAGTATGGAATTAACAGATGCACACTACCATATATAAAATAGATAACAAGATTTTACTGTATAGCACAGGGAACTATATTCAATATCTTGTAATAAATTATAATGAAAAAGAATTTTTAGAAAAGAGTGTATGTGTGTGTGTGTGCATGTGTATCTCTGAATCATCACTTTGCTGTACATCTGAAACTAACACAATATTGTAAATCAACTATACTTCAATTAAAAAAAAACACAAGAGGCAGAAAAAGTGGAAGACAAAAATAGGAACAAAGAACAAGGGCAAAAAATATAAAACAGTAACAAATATAGTAGATATAAATCCAAATATATCAGTAACTATGTTTAATGTCAATGGTCTAAATGCATCAATTAAAAGACAGATCATCACAGTGGATCAAAAAACAAGACCCAAGTATAAGTTGTCTACAAGAAACCACTTTAAAGATAATGAAACATATAGATTAAAAGTAAATGGATACACCTATCAGGGAGGACAGAGAAGGCTGGGCTGCTCCTCCCCTGTGCCTGTAGCCCGAAAGGGACACACAGCCCTGTGATGGCCTGTGGCCACAGGGGCCCTACTCTGCCCCCACTTTGTCCGTGGTGACATGACTGTGCCTTCTTTGTGTGCTAACTTATCCCATTACTACCTCGATATTCCCACTGATTCCCTTTCCTGTCAATTTCTTCAACTTTAAAATACTGTATTGAGAGCAGTTTCCTAAGTTACCCCAAATCCTGTTCAGAACAGGGATGCTTCCTGAAGTCAGGATGGAGGGGAAACAGGCGCAGTTGGGGAAGGCTTCTGCTCCAGAAGTGAGTGGATGTGAAACAGCCCTGCTCCACAGTGACTGGTTTTGTCCTGCTACAGTTTAAAATTGAGGCGTACTTGACATAACAAATGCACAGACTTTAAGTGTGTGGTTTGAGGGGTCATGACCAATGTCCACACACGTGTAACCATCCCAACCAAGGCAGAGGTTGAAGATAACAGATTTCTATCTTCAGTGATTTTTTTTTTTATTGGCCGCACTGTGCGGCTTGCAGGATCTTAGTTCCCTGACCAGGGATTGAACCCAGGCCCCGGGCAGTGAAAGCGAGGAGTCCTAACCTCTGGACCGCCAGGGAATTCCCATATCTTCAGTGATTTTTAAAAAGAATTTCTGCTGATAAAATGCATGCTCATGGTAGAACACTCGGATTGTGCAGAGAAATCCAGGGCAGGATGTGGCAGGGCCCCCACCATGCAGCTCCCAGATAAAGAGGCTGTCCTCCTGCCTGGTGGCATCACACCACCCAGACAACCACTGCTAGCATTTCGGTGTATTTTCTTCTGTTTTTTTCTATGCACATATATACATATGTTAAAAATTTTTTCTGTGCATACTTTTTTACATATGACATCAGATCAAATTTAGTATTTAAAAACTTACTGTAGAATAAGCATTTCCATATATTGTAAAACATTGTGTAAATATGATTTTTGAGAAGGCTTTGGTGTTTACTTTGTGATGTTTGATTCAGCTAGTGTTGATACAATAAAGAGTTGATGTTAGGAAAAAAAAGTAAATGGTTAGAGAAAAATAGTGTTACCATGCTAACACTAATCAAAAGAAAGAAAGCAGCAGTTAGCTATTTTAATTTCAGACAAACTAGATTTCAAAGTAAGGAAAGTTATCAGTGATAAAGAAGAGGTTTACGTAAGTGATAAAGGGTTCAATTCTCCAAGAAGATATAACAATTTTTAATGTGTATACATCTACTAACACAACATCAAACATGAGACAAATGCTGATAGAACTGCAGGGAAGAGTAGATGAATTCACTATTATAGTTGGAGACTTCCACATCCTTCTCTCAGAAATGAACAATCCAGCTGGCTGAAAATCAGTAAGGACTATTTGAACTCAACAACACCTTCAGTCGACTGGATATAATTGATATCGATAGACTGCTTCATCCAAAACAGCAGAACTCACATTTATCTCAAGCTTAAATGGAACATTTACCAAGATAAACCACTTTCTGGGATATAAAACACACCTTAACAGATTTAAAAGACTAGAAATCATACAGTGCTGTGGTCTCAGACCATAATGGAATAAACTAGGAATCAATCACAGAAAGACAGCTAAAAAAGATCCCAAAATATATGGAGATTAAACAACACACTTCTAAATAATATATGGATCAAAGAAGAAATCTCAAAAGAAATTTAGAAATATTTTAAACTTAATGAAAACAACTTATTAAAATTTGTGGGATGCAGTGAAAACAGTGCTTAGAGGGAAGTTTATCACATTGAAAGCAAGTATTAGAAAAGAAGAAAAATCTAAAATGAATATTTCCACCTTAGGAAACTAGAAAAAGAACAAATTAAATTCAAAGTAAGCAGAAGAAAAGAAATAATAAGAACTAGGACAGAAATCAATGAAATTGATGTCTCTAGCTAGGCCAATTAGGAAAAAAGAGAGGACCCAATTTACTAATATCACATGTGAAAGAGAGGACATCACTACAGATTCCATGGGAATTGAAAGGATAGTAAAGGAATACTATAAACAACTCTGTGCCCACAAATTGGATGACCTAGATGGAATGAACCAATTCCTTTAAAGACACAATCTGTCAAAACTCACACACAAAGAAATAGATAACTGAATAGGCCTATATCTATTAAAGAAATTGAGTCAATAATCCATAACAATTCCAAAACAGAAAGCATCAGGCCCACATGGGTTCACTGGTTAATTCTACCAAACATTTAAGAAGAAATTAAACCAATTATCTACAGTCTCTTTCAGAGAATAGAAACAGAAGGAATACTTCTTTTTTTTTTACTTTATTCTAATTTGAGTCAGCTTACACTTACACATATAATCAAATATTAAATTAACTTAATTATCAAAAAAAGATAATTAGAAGAAACTTAAGAGACCACAGAGAAACAGGCACTCTCATATTGCAGATGGGCGTATGAAGTGTTACAATCTCTACAAAGGGGAATTTGGAATTCTAGATGAATTTACCACTTAGACCTCAAAAAATCCACTTCTAGGAATATATCTTGAAAATACACCTGCATCCATGAGAAATAGCATATGCATAAGTGTATTAATTATCTATTGCTACATCACAAATATACTTACCAATCGTCTCAGTTTGTCAAGGACTGTGGATTTTACTGAAACTCATAACTTTCAGTGCTCAAACTAGAACAGTCCCAGGCAAACACAGACTGTTGGTCATCCTAAAAACAAATTGTCCTAAAATTTATATTTTTTCTTTTTTTTAATTTATTTTTTTATACAGCAGGTTCTTATTAGTCATCAATTTTATACACATCAGTGTATACATGTCAATCCCAATCGCCCAATTCATCACACCACCACCACCACGCCCCTGCCGCTTTCCCCCCTTGGTATCCATAAGTTTGTTCTCTACATCTGTCTCAATTTCTGTCCTGCAAACCTGTTCATCTGTACCATTTATCTAGGTTCCACATATATGCGTTAATATACGATATTTGTTTTTCTCTTTCTGACTTCACTGTGTATGACAGTCTCTATATCCATCCACGTCTCAACAAATGACCCAATTTCGTTCCTTTTTATGGCTGAGTAATATTCCATTGTATATATATACCACATCTTTATCCATTCGTCTGTTGATGGGCATTTAGTTTGCTTCCATGACCTGGCTATTGTAAATAGTGCTGCAATGAACATTGGGGTGCATGTGTCTTTTTGAATTATGGTTTTCTCTGTGTATATGCCCAGTAGTGGGATTCCTGGGTGCCCAGGAATAGGGTTCCTTTTTAAAGAACCTCGATACTCTTCTCCATACTGGCTGTATCAATTTACATTCCCACCAACAGTGCAAGAGGGTTCCCTTTTCTCCACACCCTCTCCAGCATTTGTTGTTTGTAGATTTTCTGATGATGCCCATTCTAACTGGTGTGAGGTGATACCTCATTGTAGTTTTGATTTGCGTTTCTCTAATAATTAGTGATGTTGAGCAGCTTTTCATGTGCTTCTTGGCTACCTGTATGTCTTCTTTGGAGAAATGTCTACTTAGGTCTTCTGCCCATTTTTGGATTGTGTTGTTTGTTTTTCTAATATTTAGCTGCATGAGCTGTTTATATATTTTGGAGGTTAATTCTTTGTCTGTTGATTCATTTGCAAATATTTTCTCCCATTCTGAGGGTTGTCTTTTTCTCTTGTTTATGGTTTCCTTTGCTGTGCAAAAGCTTTGAAGTTTCATTAGGTCCCATTTGTTTATTTTTGTTTTCATTTCCATTACTCTAGGAGGTGGATCAAAAAGATCTTGCTGTGATTTATGTCAAAGAGTGTTCTTCCTATGTTTTCCTCTAAGAGTTTTATAGTGTCCGTTCTTACATTTAGGTCTCAAATCCATTTTGAGTTTATTTTTGTGTATGGTGTTAGGGAGTGTTCTAATTTCATTCTTTTACATGTAGCTGTCCAGTTTTACCAGCACCACTTATTGAAGAGACTGTCTTTTCTCCATTGTATATCCTTGCCTCCTTTGTCATAGATTAGTTGACCATAGGTGCGTGGGTTTATCTCTGGGCTTTCTATCTTCTTCCATTGATCTATGTTTCTGTTTTTGTGCCAGTACCATATTTTCTTGATTACTGTAGCTTTGTAGTATAGTCTGAAGTCAGGAAGTCTGATTCCCCCAGCTCCATTTTTTTCCCTCAAGACTGCTTTGGCTATTCGGGGTCGTTTGTGTCTCCATACAGACAGATTTTTTGTTCTAGTTCTGTAAAAAATGCCATTGTCATTTGATAGGGATTGCATTGAATCTGTAGATTGCTTTGGGTAGTATAGTCATTTTCACAATGTTGATTCTTCCAATACAAGAACATGGTATATCTCTCCACCTGTTGGTATCATCTTTAATTTCTTTCATCAGTCTCTTATAGTTTTCTGCAAACAGGTCATTTGTCTTCCTAGGTATTTTATTCTTTTTGTTGCAATGGTAAATGGGAGTGCTGCCTTAATTTCTCTTTCAGATATTTCATCATTAGTGTATAGGAATGCAAGAGATTTCTGTGCATTAATTTTGTATCCTGCTACTTTACCAAATTCATTGATTAGCTCTAGTAGTTTTCTGGTGGCATCTTTAGGATTCTTTATGTATAGTATCATGTCATCTGCAAACAGTGACACCTTTACTTCTTCTTTTCCAATTTATATTCCTTTTATTTCTTTTTCTTCTCTGATTGCTGTGGCTAGGACTTCCAAAACTGTGTTGAATAATAGTGGTGAGAGTGGACATCCTTGTCTTGTTCCTGATCTTAGAGGAAATGCTTTCAGTTTTTCACCATTGAGAATGATGTTTGCTGTGTGTTTGTCATATATGGCCTTTATTATGTTGAGGTAGGTTCCCTCTACGCCCACTTTCTGGAGAGTTTTTATCATAAATCGGTGTTGAATGTTGTCAAAAGCTTTTTCTGCATCTACTGAGATGATCATATGGTTTTTATTCTTCAATTTGTTAATACAGTGTATCACAATGATTGATTTGCATATATTGAAGAATCCTTGCATCCCTGGGATAAATCCCACCTGATCATGGTGTATGATCCTTTTAATGTGTTGCTGGATTCTGTTTGCTAGTATTTTGTTGAGGATTTTTGCATCTATATCCATCAGTGATATTGGTCTGTAATTTTCTTTTTTTGTAGTGTCTTTCTCTGGTTTTGGTATGAGGGTGATGGTGGCCTCATAGAATGAGTTTGGGAGTGTTCCTTCCTCTACAATTTTTTGGAAGAGTTTGAGAAGGATGGGTGTTAGCTCTTCTCTAAATGTTTGATAGAATTCACCTGTGAAGCCATCTGGTCCTGGACTTTTGTTTGTTGGAAGATTTTTAGTCACAGTTTCAATTTCATTACTTGTGATTGGTCTGTTCATATTTTCTATTTCTTCCTGGTTCAGTCTTGGAAGGTTATACCTTTCTAAGAATTTGTCCATTTCTTCCAGGTTGTCCATTTTATTGGCATAGAGTTGCTTGTAATAGTCTCTTAGGATGCTTTGTATTTCTGCAGTGTCTGTTGTAACTTCTCCTTTTTCATTCCTAATTTTATTGATTTGAGTCCTCTCCCTCTTTTTCTTGATGAGTCTGGCTAATGATTTATCAATTTTGTTTATCTTCTCAAAGAACCAGCTTTTAGTTTTATTGATCTTTGCTATTGTTTTCTTTGTTTCTATTTCATTTATTTCTGCTCTGATCTTTATGATTTCTTTCCTTCTACTAACTTTGGGTTTTGTTTGTTCTTCTTTCTCTAGTTCCTTTAGGTGTAAGGTTAGATTGTTTATTTGAGATTTTTCTTGTTTCTTGAGGTAGGCTTGTATAGCTATAAACTTCCCTCTTAGAACTGCTTTTACTGCATCCCATAGGTTTCGGATTGTCGTGTTTTTATTGTCATTCGTCTCTAGGTATTTTTTGATTTCCTCTTTGATTTCTTCAGTGATCTCTTGGTTATTTAGTAACGTATTGTTTAGCCTCCATGTGTTTGTGTTTTTTACGTTTTTTTCCCTGTAGTTGATTTCTAATCTCATACCATTGTGGTCAGAAAAGATGCTTGATATGATTTCAGTTTTCTTAAATTTACTGAGGCTTGATTTGTGACCCAAGATGTGATCTGTCCTGGAGAATGTTCCGTGCGCAGTTGAGAAGAAAGTGTAATCTGCTGGTTTTGGATGGAATGTCCTATAAATATCACATAAATCTCTCTGGTCTATTGTGTCATTTAAAGCTTCTGTTTCCTTATTTATTTTCTGTTTGAATGATCTTAACTTACTCTGTGTGGCCAGCATTAGCCAGGTTACAAAAGCAGACAAAGACATTACAAGAAAATGAAACCAGAGACCAATATCACTTAAGAACATATGTGCAACAATTCTCAACAAAATATTAACAAACCAAATTTGCTAAAGTATAAAAAGAATTATATATCATACCCAGTGGGATTTATCTCAGGTATGTACAGCTGTTTCAACGTTTAAAAATCAATTAATGCAATACATCACATCAACAGACTGATAAAGAAAAAACACATGATCAAGTCAATAGATGTCGAAAAAACATTTGACAAAATCCAATACCCATTTGTGATAAAAACTCTCAGCAAACTAGGAATAGAGGGGGACGTTCTCAGCTTGATAAAGACTATCTACAAAAACCCTACAACTAACGTCATACTTAATGGTGAAAAACTTGAAGCTTTCCCACTAAAATCAGGTAGGAGGCAAGGATGTCTCCCTCGCACCACTCCTTTTCAACATTGTACTGGAACTCCTTGCTAATGCAATAAGGCAATAAAACTTATACAGATTGGTTCACAATATATACGTATATCAAATCACTATGATGTAAACTTTAAATATCTTACAATTTTATTTCAGTCATATCTAAATAAAGCTGAAATTCGAGGGGGAAAGGTATATAGTTTGGCAAGGAAGACATAAAACTGCCTTTATTTGAAGATGACATGATTGTTTATGTAGAAAATCTGAAAGAATCAACAAAAACTGGAACAAATAAGCAATTATAGTAAGGATGCAGGATACAAGGTTAATATACAAAAGTCAATTGGCTTCCTATATACTGATAATGAACAAGTGGAATCTGAAAGTAAAACTCAATACTATTTACATTAGCAACCCCCAACATTAAATACTTGGGTATAACTATAACAAAATATGTATAATATCTATAAGGAGGAAAACTACAAAACTCTGATAAATGAATCAAAGAACTAAATAAATGGAGAGAGATTCCATGTTCATGGTTAGAATTAGTCAATATTGTCAAAATGTCAGTTCTTTCCAACTTGATCTGTGGATACAATATTATTCCAGTTAAAATCCCAGCAAGTTATTTCATAGATGTAGACAAACTGATTCTAAAGTTTATACAGAGATGAAAAAAACTCAATAGCCAACACAATACTGAAGAAGAATGAAGTTGGAGGACTGATGCTACTCAACTTCAAGACTTATTCTAAAGCTGCAGTAATCAGGAGAGTGTTGTATTGGTGAAAGAATAGACAAAATAGATCAATGGAACAGAGTGGACAGCCCAGAAATAGATTTTCATAAATATAGTCAACTGATCTTTGACAAAGGAATAAAGGCAATACAATGGAGCAAAGATAGTCCCTTCAACAAATGGATATCCACATGCAAAAAAATAAATCTAGACACAGACCTTACACCGTTCATCAAAATTAACTCAAAATGGATCATAGACCTAAATGTAAAATGCAAGAGTGTAAAACTATAGAAATAACATAGGAGAAAACTTAGATGATCTTCAGCATGGTAATGCCTTATTAGATGTAACACCAAAGACATGATTCAGGAAAGAAATAATTAATAATTGGGACTTCATTAACATTTAAAACTTCTGTTCTATGAAGGACAATCACAAGAGAATGAGAAGTCAAGCCACAGACCGGGAGAAAATATTTGCCAAAGAAATGTTTGTTGAAGGACTGTTACCCAAAGTATACAAAGAGGGACTTCCCAGGTAGTTCAGTGGGTAAGACTCCACGCTCCCAATGCAGTTAGCCCAGGTTCGATCCCAGGTCAGGGAACTAGGTCCCGCATGCATGCCGCAACTAAGATCCTGCATGCATGCTTCAACTAAGAGTCCGCATGCCGCCACTAAGAAGCCCACATGCCGCACACTGCAACTAAGACCTGGTGTGACCAAAATAAATAAATAAATAAATATATTTTAAAAAGTATACAGAAAACACTTAATCCTCAACAGTAAGAAAATAAACAACCTGATATTAAAATGAGCCAAAGACCTTAACAGACACTTCACTAAAGAAGATATACAGATAGCAAGTAAGCATATGAAAAGATGTTCCACATCATATAGAAAAAAAGTTTGCATGTCATGAGGGAAATACAAATTAAAACAACCGGGAGATACCACTATATACCTATTACAATGGCCAAAATCTAGAACACTGACAACACCAAATGCTGGCAAGGATGTGGAGCCACAGCAACTCTCATACAGTGCTTGTGGGAATAAATGTTACAGCCACATTGGAAGATAGTTTCTTACAAGATGAAAATGATTTCTTACAAAATACAATTACTCTTAACCATATGATCCAGCAATCACACTACTTTGTATTTACCCAAAGGAATTGAAAACTTATGTCCACAGAAAAACTGCACGTGAAAGTTTATAGCAGTTTTATCTATAATTGCCAAATCTTGGAAGCAACCAAGATGTCCTTTAATAGCTAAATGGAGAAATAAACTGGCACAACTAGGCAATAGAATATTATTCAGAGCTAAAAAGAAATGAGCTATCAAGCCATGAAAAGACATGAAGGAAGCTGTAATGCATATTGCTGAGTGAAAGAAGCCAATCTGAAGATATGAATCCAAGTATTTCACGTTTTGGAAAAGGCAAAACTATGGAGACAATAAAAGATTAGTGGTTGCCAGCGGTAGGGGTGGGGACAGATGAATAAGCATACCACAGAGAATTTCTAGGGCAGTGGAAATATCTGTATATTATTATGATGAATATATGTCATTATACATTTGTACAAACCCATAGAATGTACAACACCAAGAGTGTAAACAGTGGACTTTGAGTGATAATGATGTAGGTTCATCATTAGTTAAAAAAAAAAAGTGCCATCTGGTGAGTGAGGTCGATAATGGGGGAAGCTCTGCATGGGTGAATGGTGGGTGGTATATGGCAAATGTTTATTCTTTCCTCTCAATTTCAATCCTAAAATTGCTCTTAAAATATAAAGTCTTTTTTGAAAATCAAGGAGTATATTAGAATAACCTTCATTATTATAGAAAAAATTATTACTTAGAGAATAAATATATAAAAAATAAAAATTAGCAGCTTCTGTGTATCTATAACTGAATGCTGCCTTAATATTTGCACTGTAAAACATACATATAAATTTTATTTTAGAATAGATGTGTCTTTTTCTTGGTGGCTGATGACTCAGGCTAATCACATTTAGATTTAATTTATAGAATACTTTATAATTTTTTTTTTAATCTTCTGGCCACCCTGCACGTCATGAGGGATCTTAGTTCCCAACCAGTGACTGAACCTGCGCCCCCTGCAGTGGAAGTGCAGAGTCGTAACCACTGGACCGGCAGTGAAGTCCCTATAATATTCTTTTTGATTGCATGATTAGAAAATTTTTCTGTAGTTTTTATTAAAAGCTAAGCATTGCTCTATTTAGCACATCAAAATGAAGTTTGTAGTATTTTTCTTTAATCAAAATTTGTTTGCCAGTTAAATTTGCTCTAAAGTTATTTATGATTAGTAAATCACCTGTTTAATTTAACCATGAAATCTATTCACTTAGAGTATATATAGGTAATATAAATTGTGCTTGAACGTCTTTTTTCTAAGAAAAAGTAGACTACACCACTTTTTGAGATTAAGAACTTTTTCATCCTGTCCACTAGTGTCATGGACTGAATGTTTGTATCCGCCCCCCATATTCAAATTCATATGTTGAATCCCTAACCCCCTAACATGATGATATTAGGAGGTGGTACCTTTGGGAGATAATAGGTTTAGATTATGTCATGGTAGTGGGACCCTCATAATGGAATTAGTGCCCCTATAAGAAGAGGAAGAGAGAGTCATGTGAGTATACAGTGAGAAAGTAACTGTCTGCAAACCAGGAAGTGGAGCCTCACCAGACACCAAATCTGCAGGCATCTTGATCTTGGAGTTCCTAACCTCCAGAGTTGTGAGAGATAACTGTTGTTTAAGCCATCCAGTCTATTTGTCCTAGAAGTCCAAGCTAACTAAATAAAATAATATAGAATAAACAGTAATAGCAAATAAATAGTATAAAAAGATTCTGTTAAATGGAACTTACAATTAGTAGCATTTACACTTTTATAATTATTTTGTAAATTGCAAGTCTGATATTAGGGAAAAAAGTAGTATCTTTGAATTGCCAGACTTTATTATTTAAATAATTAGTGTTTGGGGGTAGAAATCGCCATCTACAAATAAAATGTTAATAGCAAGTAAAATAAAACAAAACCGATTCAATTATTTATTTTATATTCTAAATGCTTGAATAGCAGTTCACTGAATTATGGTATCTTCCTATAATTTGAAAAGAGGAAAATGACATTTAAAAACTTTATGGATATCTGTTGTGAAAAAGATTTTTAAGTGGTTAAGTTGAAGATATAATTCATTCTCTAAATTTCTTTCAGATAGCCATTATTGGGAATTCCCTAGTGGTCCAGTGGTTAGGACTTGGCGTTTTTACTGCCGGGGCCTGGGTTTGATCCATGGTTGGGGAACTAAGATCCCACAAGCTGCAAGGAGCAGCCAACAAAAAAAACATAGCTATTATTATAGGTTAATTTTTTTCATATGCACTGTTTTTCCTTTTTCTGTCTTCTTGGGAGAGCTGTAAGTATCTTACATTTAAATACGAAACGCAGACTCTTCAGAATATATGCATAAGGCTTTCTATGTCATTCCAAATTATCATAGATGTTAAAGATATGATATAGAAATATAGTATTAATGCCAAATTCTCAAAGCTTTTTAAAAAAAAACATTTATCTGGGGCTTCCCTGGTGGTGCAGTGGTTGAGAATCTGCCTGCTAATGCAGGGGAGCAGGGGACACAGGTTCGAGCCCTGGTCTGGGAGGATCCCACATGCCACGGAGCAACTAGGCCCGTGAGCCACAACTACTGAGGCTGCGTGTCTGGAGCATGTGCTCCGCAACAAGAGAGGCTGCGATAGTGAGAGGCCTGCGCACCGCGATGAAGAGTGGCCCCGGCTTGCCACAACTAGAGAAAGCCCTCGCACAGAAACGAAGACCCAACACGGCAAAAATAAATAAATAAATTAAAAAAAAAAAAAAAAAACATTTATCTGAAAGGTGAATAGCTGGCTGTCTAGGGTTATTTACGTTTGTGATTTATTTAAAATAATTTTACAGATAAAAAAATTTAAAATAAATTCGTTAGTTTAAGGCAGTTGGTAAGATACAAAATTTGAAAACTTTATGTCCATATCCTTTGCTGTGTTATAATCTAACATATATTTAGTATGCTTTACATTGATGTTTTAAAAGTATGGTAAAATAGTTTTCTATTTTAAATACTTAGAAAGTTTTATTAGGATAACTTGATTAAGTGATTTATACTAGTAATGAGAGATAGTATTGACAGCTCGTGTATTTCAGACTCAAGAGACCATTTTAAGGTGGGCACTTTTTCATTACTTCACATCTTTAATTTTTGAACAATTTCTAAAGATTCTTACTTGTTTGACCTTTTTCTGCCAGTAATGAGTTTGCATTGTAATGCCATATGAGTAAAAGTCCCTGGACTGTTGACTCCTACGGCTGAGATGAGCAGCTAAGATTAATACATAAGGTTCTAGGAATTATGAGTTGATAGAATGTGTTGTAATATAAGGTGAATAAAATCCATTGTAGGCTTTGTGGGTGTGGCATTGCAACTGGACCTAGTAGGGGTGAGATTCAAATAAAAAGAAGTGAGAAGTAGCATTTGGGGTGATTGATTAATCAAAATGTGGAGGCAAAATACTAAAGGACATGTATCCACTGAAATTTATTATAAGCTCCATGAAGAATAGAATTTGAAAATTCAGGGTTTCTTCCTAACCATGGCTTTTAAATAATAATATTGATGTGCTTGGACCTACTTAAATATTGATTTAATCTACTCAATACAAAAATCTCTAATGAAGGGGCACACTCAGTTTTTCAAGGGTTACTTGAGACTGTTCCTCAGTTGTATGTCATCACAAACCTCTGAGGATAATGAGTATGTCTAACTCCATCTTACATTCTTTGCTCTGTTGCCACATACTGTTTCTAATATTTGGGATAACCAGAAAACAGTCCTGGCAAGATGTAGGCACTCAGTAAATGTTAAGCAAATGAGCGAACAAGGAGAACAAGGAGATATTGGGGTTTTGTTTTTTGTAAGGTACTTAAAGTTAGTTAAGCGGTAATTATCTGGTAGTAGTACATATGCCCTAAATACATTTTAGGCAGAGTAAATACTGTTGCTGAGAAATCTTTAGTTCAAGATACTATTTAATTATGTAAGAAATGTTTATAGCCATTAGAAATTTTAAAATTATCGGGACTTCCCTGGTGGTCCAGTGGTTAAGAATCCGCCTTCCAATGCAGGGGACGTGGGTTCGATCCACGGTCGGGGAACTAAGATCCCATTTGCCGCAGGGCAACTAAACCCACACCCGGCAACTAAGCCCGCGCACCGCAACTACTGAACTGAACACACAAGCCACAACTATAGAGCCCACGTGCTCTGGAGCCCGCATGCCACAACTAGAAAGAAGCCTGCGCACCACAACTAGAGAGAAGCACGCGTGCCACAATGAAGAGCCTGAGTGCTACAATGAAGAGCCTGAGTGCCACAATGAAAGATCCCATATGCTACAACGAAGATCCTGCATGCATGCTGCAACTAAGACCCAACACAGCCAAAAAAAGAAAAAAAAATTTTTTTTAATTATCATTAGTGCTTTTGGATACAGCTGTAAAGTGAACAGACAGATCTTAACTCCCAAGAACATTAAAAAAGAAAGCACTGATTCAAGGTAGTATTAAAACTCACCATTATATAGAAATATGATAGGAAGGACTAAACATTTTTATTACGTGACATAGTAGCTCATATTAAAATCTTTTTATATTAAGAAGAAAAAGACTTTGTAATACTATATAATATATAGTATTTGATAGAAAGGGATAAAATTTTTTTATATATGATAAAAGAGTACCTTTTAGTGAAATATTTTTATATTGAAGAGAATAGTAGATTGTTGGAGATACTTTTAGCTTCATAAGATACCACAACAAGTGCTCTTGCAGTGTTTTTTAGCATAGTAACATATACTAGGCAAAATTATAATTATTGGTAATTTGCTTTGAGTCTTTTCATTCTAATATTTCAAAGTATATTAAACCTTTCAAAACATCTCATAATAGGTATTATCAAATTAATCATATCTCATATGCAAAAACAAAAGCTGAGAGTGGCAAAAGTATTTACTTATGATCACATACCATTTAACTGATGGAAAATGAGTAGTCCCAAATTCCCAGTAATCATTTCTAACTCCTATATAAAATAAAATCAGTACAGTAATACCTAAGGAATGCTATTGTAGCTGCAAAAATAAAAATACTACGTCATAGCAATTTAAAGAAATATCAATAGCTTTACAAATAACAATTTTGGAGAGGATGTGGAGAAAAGGGAACCCTCCTACACTGTTGGTGGGAATGTACATTGGTACGGCCACTATGGAAAACAGTATGGAGGTTCCTCAAAAAACTAAACTAGAACTACCAGATGATCCAGCAATTCCACTCCTGGGTATATATCTGGAAAAAACAAGAATACTAATTTGAAAAGATACGTGCACCCCAGTGTTTGTAGTAGCACTATTTACAATAGTCAAGATATAGAAGCACTCCAAATGCCCATCAACAGACGAATGGATAAAGAAGATGTGGTATGGGTATACAATGGACACTTAGTCATAAAAAAGAATGAAATTCTGCCATTTGTAGCAACATGGATGGACCTAGAGAATATTATGCTTAGTGAAATAAATCAGACAGAGAAAAACAAATACTATATGATATTACTTATATGTGGAATGTAAAAGAATAATACAAATGAATGTATATGCAAAACAGAAACAGATTTACTGATAATGAAAATAAACTGGTTTTAATAAGGGAGTGAGAAGGGGGAGGAGCAATGGGATTAAGAGTACAAACTACAGAGTATAAAATAGATAAGCAACAAGGATATATTGTATAGCACACGGAATTATAGCCATTATCTTGTAATAACTTTTAATGGAGTATAATCTGTAAAAATACTGAATCACTATGCTATACACCTGAAACTAATATAATATTGTAATTCAACTGCACTTCAATTAAAAGTAATAAAATAAAGAATAAATATCTTCACTAAAACAAGTATTCCAACTTAATTTCTGTTAAATGCAGATAAATGTATTTTTGTTAGATATTTGTATTTAAGGAGATAGTAATTTCATTTGATATTTTATTTTTAATGTCATGGTCATTAAGGTTTTGACATGGGCTCTGTTCTGGTAAGCAAAGCTCAAGAAAAGCCAAAAGTAGCATAGGCTGTGAATCAAATAGTGTCTCATATAGACTATTTATATGAGAGTACAATAAACTACTAATTTATTAAACTTGACTATTAAAAGAAAAAGAATTTTCCTAGTGGAGAGAGAAATGTAAACAAAAGAAAGTAGCTCGTTTTGCATATAGGACTTTTGCATTATTTTGTATTTTAGTTAATAGTTTTTTTCTTCCACTGTTGTCATCACTGATTAGATAGCACATGATATATTAATTATTTGAATATCATGGTAGAAATACAGTGTCTTTAATAAGAGTTCACCTTATAGTGTATTGACCATTGAGTCAATGAAGATTAGCCAGTTGCAATATCATCCTCAAGTAATATTACCATTGCAATACTAGAGTAGACGTAACCTAGACTATTAAGAACCCAAAAGTCCTTCATCCAGGAAAAACAAACAAACAAAATGCTTATAAAAATATTAAAAGATTGACTGGGTAACTGAAATAATGGCAAATACGTGAATCTGAATTTGCCCACACATCCTTCAAAAAAACAATAAAGAAGAACATAAAACTACACATAACCCATGTCTCAACATAACTAGAACATAGAGAACATTCAAACTTCAAATTATCTGTAAGTAGAAAAATTAATACCAAATCATTCACACTCTTGTGCAAGCCTTGGTGGAGAGCATGGGTAGTCTGCGAAAAACTGCACAGGATAAGAGGGGAACTAGTTACAGGCTTAAGACTGATCTAAAATCACTTCCGGGAAAATAAATTTCTCCCACATTACTGAAAAACATCCTGATAGGCAAGAATAGACCGCAGAAAAGGGACATAGAAGTTTGCATAGGACTCAAAGAGGCAGTTTTGGAAAGGCAACTCTTTTGGGGAGAAGAGGGTTAAAAAGGAAGAAATAAATGCCTTTTAGAAGCTAAACAGTTAAATAGAGAAGGGAGAGAAGAAAATTTAGGAACCTGCAAGGCAGAAGAATATTTTTTAAAATAGGAGGGCAAATTGTTCACACCGCCCAGCCCCCAAGTCTAATCAATAAAGAAACCGTACTTTACCTAAAGCAGAGGACACTTTTGAAACTAGGAATCTTATAAACTCCCCCAAATTGCCAGTTCTATTCACAGACGTGCAGAAGCGACAGCAACTTGAACTATATAAAACTCATTTAAAAAGAAAACAGAGGGCTGGGCTTCCCTGGTGGCGCAGTGGTTGAGAGTCCGCCTGCCAATGCAGGGGACACGGGTTCGTGCCCTGGTCCAGGAAGATCCTACATGCTGCGGAGTGTATGGGCCCGTGAGCCATGGCCGCTGAGCCTGCGCGTCTGGAGCCTGTGCTCTGCAATGGGAGAGGCCACAACAGTGAGAGGCCCGTGTACTGCAAAAAAAAAAAAAAGAAAAAAAACAAAAAAAACAGGTGAGGATAAAAAGAGTTCAGTTGATGAAAATATCTATTACCTACCTCTCCCCCCGCAAAAAGGCATAAAAATAGACACATAGATCCATGGAATAGAATTGAAAGTCCAGTAATAAACACTTACCTCAGGACTTCCCTGATGGTGCAGTGGATAAGACTCTGTGCTCCCAATGCAGGGGCCTGGGTTTGATCCCTGGTCAGGGAACTAGTCCAACATGCATGCCCCAACTAAAAGTTTGCATGCCACAACTAAGGAGCCTGCCTGCTGCAACTAAGACCCAGTGCAACCAAATAAATAAATTTTTAAAAAATTACCTTTATGGTCAATTTATCTTCACTAAGAATGCCAAGACAATTCAATGGGGAAAAAATAGTATTTTCAACAAATGCTGCTGACAAATGGATGTCAACATGCAAAGAATGAAGCTGGACCCATATCTCACTCACATCATGCACAAAAATTAACTGAAAATGGATTGAAGATCTAAATGTAAGAACTAAATATAAAATTCTCAGAAGGAAGCGTACGTATAAATCATCCTGACCTTAGATTCAGCAGTGGCTTTTTAGACATGACACCTTCAATCAACCAAAGAAAGAATAAATAAATTGGATGTCATCAACATTTTAAATGTGTGTGCTTCAGAAGACACTGTCAAGAAAGTGGAAAGACAGCAACATACAGGAGAAAAAATTTGTCAGTCATATATCTGACAAGGGACTTGTATCCCGAGTACATAAAGAACCTCTTACAACTCAATGATAAAAAGACAACCTAATTTTATTTTATTTTTCTTTCCCATTATGGTTTATTACAGGATTTCAAACATAACTCCCTGTGCTGTACAATAGGACCTATAGTTTATCCATTCTATATATAATAGTTTGCATCTGGTAGTCCCAAACTCCCAATCCTACCCTCCCCCACCACCCCTCCCCCTTGGCAACCGCAAGTCTGTTCTCTTTGTGAATCTGATTCTGTTTCATATATAAGTTCTTTTGTGTTGTATCTTAGTTTCCCCATATAAGTGATATCACATGGTATTTGTTTTTCTCTTTCTAATTTACTTCACTTAGTATGATAATTTCTAGGTCCATCCATGTTGTTGCAAATGGCATTATTTCATTCCTTTTTACAGCTGAGTAATATTCCGTTGTGTATACTTACCACATCTTCTTTATCCATTCATCTGTTGATGGACATTTAGGTTGAGGAAATCACTTTTCAAAGTCCTCTGCATCTGTCCTCCTACTGTAGCAAGTTTGCATTCACATCAGACCCATGTATCACACCTTACTCTGTGATATATGCTTTCATATGTGTGGTTTTTTACTACTACCGTCAAGAACAAGGCAAGGATATCTAGTAACTCCACTACAGTCCAACATTTTACTGGAGATATTAGGCAATGCAATTAGATAAGAGCAATCAGAAGAGGTATAACAATTGGAAATTAAGAAATAAAACTGACTCTATTTGACTATGATAGGAAAGTATACGTGGAAACCCTAGAGCAAAGATCAGCAAAGTAGCCTGAGAGCCACATCTGATCACATCATTTTGTTTGTGTATTGCCTGTAGCTACTTTTGCCCTACACTGGCAGAGTTGGATAGTTGTGATAGAAAGGGTTTGGCCCATAAAGTTGAAAATACTTTATCTGACATTGTACAGAAAAAGTTTGTGGACTCCTGCCCTAGAGAATCAAATAATAAAACTATCTCAAACAATAAAATAATTCAGTAACTAGAAGGTATATTAGCATTCAGAACTCAACATTCTTTACATATACAAAAACTTACCAGTTAGAGGATATAGTGGTTGGGAAAACCCCAGTTAAATAACAACAAAAAAGATAAAATATTTGGGAATAAATGTAACACATGTACAAAAGCTATTTTAGAAAAACTTTAAAACACTTCTGAAAGACACAAAAATTGAACTGAACCAATGAAAAGACAATTATCCCTACTTTATAATTTTAACATAATTTCAATAAAAATACCTACTCCTTTTTTAAAAGAGAGCTAGACAAGTTGATATAGAATTCATACGGAAATACAAATACATCAAAATAGCCAGGAATTGTTTCAGGCAAGAATCATCAATGGATCGTACAACTAATTCATGAAGAGGTGATGACAAGGAGGATATTTTTGCAGCGTCAAAATAACCTCACCACAACGTACTAACTAATCATTAATGGAAGAAAAACAGCAACTTTACAGTGGAGGCATCACCTTTACCGTTCTCAAAATTAATGTTATTAGTAATGGGACAAATAGACATCATGCGTCCTGATAGGATGCACTGAAAAGAGCATAACATCACTTCTGTGGCATTCCTGCAAAAATGTATAACCTGAATTTAAACAAGAAACATTAGTCAAACCCAAATTGAGGGGCATTTTGCAAAATAAATGGCTTATATTCTTCAAAAATGTCAAGGTCAAGAAAGATGAAGAGGGCTTCCCTGGTGGCGCGGTGGTTGAGAGTCCGCCTGCCGATGCAGGGAACACGGGTTCGTGCCCCGGTCCGGGAAGATCCCACATGCCGCGGAGCAGCTAAGCCCGTGAGCCATGGCCGCTGAGCCTGTGCGTCCGGAGCCTGTGCTCCGCAACGGGAGGGGCCCCAGCAGTGAGAGGCCCGCGTATCGAAAAAAAAAAAGAAAAGAAAAAGAAAGACAAAGAATGAGGAACTTGTTCCAGATCAAAAAATACTAAAGAGATATGACAATTAACTACAATTCTTACCCTGGAATAGACCATGGGCCAAGACAGAAAAAATCATTTATTTTATTCTGTTTTTGTTATAAAGTACATTAGTGGAACAATTGGTGAAATGTGAAGGTCTGTGGATTGGATAGTACTGTATTAATGGTAATTACCTTATTTCGATAAATGTACTTTTTAAGGAAATACATTGAAATATTTAGGAGTAAAGGGGAATGATGTCTGCAGCTTGTTATCAAATTCAGAAGAAAATCTGTAGAGGGAGGAGAAAGAGAGTGATAAGGCAAACGTGGTAAAATGTTAATGAGTTTGGAGAATCTGAAGTGTATATGGCAGTTATTTGTACTTTTTAAAAAAATAAACTATTTTATTTTAGAATAATTTAACGTTTACAGAAAAGTTGAAAAGATAGTACACCCCTCACCCAATTTCAGTTTCCTCTGATGTCTTTTTTTTTTTTTTTTTTTTTTTGGGTACGCGGGCCTCTCTGTTGTGGCCTCTCCCGTTGTGGAGCACAGACTCCGGACGCGCAGGCTCAGCAGCCATGGCTCACCGACCCAGCCGCTCCGCGGCACGTGGGATCTTCCCGGACCGGGGCACGAACCCGTGTCCTCTGTCCTCTGATGTCATTTAAAATTACCGTGGTACATTTTTCAAAACTAAGAAACAAACATTGGTACATTACTATTAATTAAACCACAGGCTTTATTCAGATTTCACCCATTTTCCATTGAATGTTCCTCTAAACTCCAGACTTTAATCACGTTTCACTAATGTTTCCTTTAATATCCTTTTTCTGCTCCAAGATCCAATCCAGGGTACCACATTTCATTTATTCATCATCTCTCCAATCTCCTCTGGTCTGTGACAGTCTCATTCTTTCCTTATTTTTCATGACTTTCATAGTTTTGAGGAGTCTTGGTGAAATATTTATAGGTTGTCTCTCAATTTTGGTTTGTCATATGTATTTCTCATAATTAGACTGGTGTTATGGGTTTTTTAGAAAAAGTACTACAGAGGTGAAGTACCATTCTCATCTCACATTATGTCAGGGAGTGGATGCTATCAACAGGGTAATTCTAGTGATGTAAACCTGGTTATCTTGGTTAAGGAAGTATCTTCTAGGTTTCCCCTCTGTAAAGTTCCAGGTTTTCCCCCATCCTATTTGGAAGGGAGTCACTAACTCAAGCCCACTCTCAAAGGCAGGGGCAGGGGGCAGGTTTAAACTTCACCTTCTGGACAGGATTGTTTCTACATATATTATTTGGATTCCTCTGTAGGGAAGATTTGACTCTTCTCCCCTACTTATTTATGTATCATTTATTTATATTTGTATGGGTTTGTATATTTTTATTTGGGAGGTTATAATCTAATACCCTCTTTGTTTGGTCGCTCTAGTAGCTCCGACTTTGACCATCTGGAGTCCTGATAGACTTCCATGGCCTTTTGTCATGTCCCCACCCTTTTGGTTTGTGAGCATTCCCTTGCTTTCTGGTAGTACAAAATGCTTCTGCCTTGTCTTGTATTGATATTTTCCCTGTTCCAGCTCTACAGTCTGCTGTTTCTTCACAGTCCCTGGCTTTTTTTTTTAATCAGAGGATGATATTTAAAAACCGCATTCTTGGCACTGAGTGGTTTGTGTTTTGTAGCTTATAAGTCTGAAATCACTTCAAAATAAAAAATAAAAATAAAAAAATTGAGTTAAAAGTTGTAAAATGCACATCCTATTTATTATTTTTAACTGTTCTACCTTAGTTAAGTTATTATGTAAGTTATCAAATGTTACATTTTAAAATTCATAGATGTGCATTCTTTCTAAATAAATTATACTTATATTTTACTTGGTATCTGTAAATTATTAATAAAATTTCTACAGCCTCAGTAGAACATTTTTGTATGTTTTAGTTGCACCTTTCAAATAGAGTGGGGTGGGAGGGAGATGCAAGAGGGAGGAGATATGGGGATATATGTATATGTATAGCTAATTCACTCTGTTAAAAAGCAGAAATTAACACAGCATTGTAAAGCAATTATACTTCAATAAAGATGTAAAAACAAACAAACAAATAAATAAATAAATAGAGTGGAAACACTCCTATCTCCCTCTTATGAAAATCATAGAGTTCTATGATTAAATTCATAAAACTTTATATTACAAAATTAATGAGCAGTATAGTTCAACATGCATACATGAAAGGGCATAAAAAAAGATTTCGACATTACTCTTAATTTTTTCAAGCAATGATACCTCCACCCTCAAATTCCATTTTAGTAAATAAGCATGATGTGGACAGCTTGGCCTGTTTTTGTTTGTTGGTTTATTTGTTTGCTTTTGCGGTACACAGGCCTCTCACTGTTGAGGCCTCTCCCATTACGGAGCACAGGCTCCGGACGCGCAGGCCCAGCGGCCATGGCTCATGGGCCCAGCCGCTCCACGGCATGTGGGATCTTCCCGGACCAGGGCATGAACCCGTGTCCCCTGCATCGGCAGGCGGACTCGCAACCACTGCGCCACCAGGGAAGCCCAGCTTGGCCTGTTTGACAGGAAATTCTGTATATGAAAATGTAGGGACTTCCCTGGTAGCGCAGTGGTTAGGAATCCTCCTGCCAATGCAGGGGACAGGGTTCGAGCCCTGGTCCAGGAAGGTCCCACATGCTGCAGAGCAACTAAGCCTGTGCGCCACAACTACTGAGCCTGCACTCCAGAGCCCGTGAGCCACAACTACTGAGCCCATGTGCCACAACTACTGAAGCCCGTCTGCCACAACTACTGAAGTCTGTGAGCCTAGAGCCCGTGCTCCACAATAGGAGAAGCTACTGCAGTGAAAAGCCCAAGCACCACAATGAAGAGTAGCCCCCCATCGCCACAACTAGAGAAAGCCTGCAGGCAGCAATGAAGACCCAACACAGCCAAAAATAAATAAGTAAACAAACAAATAAATATTTTTAAAATGTAGCATTTCTTGGGACTTCCCTGGTGGTCCAGTGGTTAAGACTCCACGCTCCCAATGCAGGGGGCCTGGGTTCAATCCCTGGTTGCGGAATTAGATCCCTCATGCTGTGACTAAAGATCCCACATGTGGCAACTAAAGATCCTGCATGCCACAACGAAGATCCTGTACACGGCAACGAAGATCCCGTGTGCCACAGCTAAGGCCTGGCGTGGCCAAATAAATAAATGAATATTTTTAAAAAAGAAAGAAAATGTAGCATTTCTTAGAGAAGGTTTTTAAAATACCTCTTTGTTCTGTGACGTATAAGAAGGTTACTACTATACCAGATGCTTCTATTTTGTGTCTTAGAAAGTCATTGTAGGAAATAATTTCTTCCAGACTATAAGAATGAATAAGAAAAGTGTGCAAATGAGGATATAGTTATGCTTTAACTCTTAGTGACACTAAGAGTATATTAATAAATAATGTAAAAAGGAATATGAATAAGGATAGTTACAGTGTAACAAAGGTACAATTTGTATAATCTCATTTTTATATAAAAGAATGTATACAGTTGTTCCTTGGCATCCGCAGGGGATTGGTTCCGAGACCTTCTGAGAATACCAAAATCTGCCATTGCTCAAGTTCCTTATATAAAGTTTGCATATAACATATGCATGCACATCCTCCTCTATACTTTAAATCATCTCTACTCTACTTATAATACCTAATGCAATGTAAATGGTATGTAAATAGTTTCTGGTACACGGCAAATTCAAGCTTTGCTTTTTGGATCTTTCTGGAATTTTTTTTTTCAAATATTTCTGACCCATAGTTGGTTGAGTCCATGGATGTGGAACCCTCAGATATGGAGGACTGACTGTATATATGTGCATAGAAGATTTCTCAATCCTTGTCAATCTGCAGGTTGCTACTATTGGTGTGTCATGAAATCAATTTAGTAAGTCCACAGCGAGCATTTTTTCAAGTTAAATAGAGTTGAAAATGTCAGTGTTTAGCACATAGTGTAATTACTATTACTGCAACATTTATTTCAAGTGTATATGTGTGTACGACTGATTTCTGGGTTGTGATGTAAAATGCATTTCTTATTTTGAGTCTGAATTTTAAAAAGTATTTGAAAAATATGTTTCTAGAACTGTAGACCAAAAACATTTAAGAGTGGACCTCTGAGGACTTCCCTGGTGACGCAGTGGTTAGGAATCCGCCTGCCAATGCAGGGGACACGGGTTTGAGCCCTGGTCCGGGAAGATCCCAAATATCACGGAGCAACTAAGCCCGTTTGCCACAACTACTGAGCCTGCGCACTAGAGCCTGTGCACCACAACAAGAGAAGCCACCGCAATGAGAAGCCCGTGTGCCGCAACTAGAGAAAACCCACATGCAGCAACAAAGATCCAATGCAGCCATAAATTAATCAATCAATTAATTAATTAATTAAAAGAAAAAAGAGTGGACTTCTGGTTACCAGAAGAAAGATTTTTGCAGTTAGATGTTTTGGGAGAAAAGGTCTGGAAGCTTTAACTTCTAACATGGATTTTTATTCAAGGCATGCGGGCTTCAGTAGTTGTGGCTCACAGACTCTAGAGCGCAGGCTCAGTAGTTGTGGCGCACGGATTTAGTTGCTCCACGGCATGTGGGATCTTCCTGGACCAGGGCTCAAATCCATGTCCCCTGCATTGGCAGGCAGATTCTTAACCACTACGCCACCAGGGAAGTCCTGGAAGCTTTAACTTCTTTATACTCTTTTTGCATAAACAGTACAGAGAAACAAGGTAACAAAATCATGCAAATTGGTGATTAATTTGCAGCTTCCAAACAAAGTTAATACAGTTTGTCATATCTTCCCTACCATGATCTCTTCATAGCTCTGTAGAAGCTTCTGAAGCCTGTTGTCAACTCTCTTCCTCTCACCTTGCTACTTAAGCCATGTTCCTCAGAGCTGGCTAAATGTGCTATGTAATATACAGTATATGGACCACATTAATTTTCTAACATCTTTCATCCTCCCATAAAATCTGAATTCTGAAGTATTTCTGGTCCTAATATTTCACATAAAAAGTTGTTGATTTATTTCTTTGTTATTTCATCAACAGTTGATGAAATGCCTGCTGTCAGTCTTAATTTTCATACTTTTAGGAAATCTGTTTATACTTTCTGGTAGATTTAAGATTTTCTCTTTATCTTTAATATCCCACATTTTCATCATAATGTATCTGGTTGTGACTCTTTATTCTGCTTGTGCATTATCAATCTGTCGATTTAAATATCTCCTCAGTTCTGGAAAATTTTCAGCTATTATCTATTCAGTATTGCTCCTCTATTATTCTCTAAGTAATTTCTAATATTATTATTACCTATATGTTGGAGCCTTTAGTACTATCTGTCCTGTCTCTTAAATGTACTTTTCTATTTTTATTTCTATATCTTTCTGTATTGAGAATTCATCCTATTTCCTTGGCAAACAGTGTTGTATAACCAAAATCTATTTCCTCCACTTTTTCTTTATGAACACTTTTTCATTGTTTACTCAGTGGGTGACTGTGTGCTTTAGAAGAGACATAAGGAGTACAGACACATTGGAACACTGTTTGGCAGTTTCTTAGAAAGTTAAACATGCACTTACCATGCAACCTAGCAGTCCTATTCCTAGGTATTTACCCAAGAGAAATGAAAACTATGTTCACACGAAAAAACTACACATGAGTGTTTGTCAAAACCTGGAAACAACACAAATGGCCCTCATCTTGTTAATGGATAAACATAGTATGGTACATCCATGCAGTGGAGTACTTCTTAGCAATACCAAGGAATGAACTACTTATAAGTGCAGTATAATATGGATGAATCTCATGTGCATCTTGCTAAGAAACCAGACTCCAAAGGCAACATACTGTAATCATTGTGTTTATATGACATTCTGGAAAAGGCAAAGCTATAGGGACAGAACTAAGAGGACAGTGGTTGCTGGCAGCTGGGTGAGAGAGGAGTTGACTACTCTGGTAGACTGAATAGTGGCCCCCCCAGGAATGTCCACACCTTAATTTCTAGAACCTAAAAATGTTGCTTTGTATGGCAAAAGGGACTTGCAGATATGATTAAGTGAAAGAACTTGAGATGGGACATTTATCCTGGGTGAATCCTAGATATAATCACAAGATATTTTATAAGAGGTTAATAGAGAAGGTGGCAATAGGACAACAAAGCAGAGATTGGAGTAATGTAGCCAGGAACCAATGGATGCTGGCAGCCTCTAGAAGCTGAAAGAAGGAAGAAACAGATTCTTCGAAGTCCCCAGAGGGTAGCACCCTGTCAGCACCTTGATTTTAGCCCTAAACAACTCATTTCAAGCTTCTGACTTGCAGAATTGTAAATTTGTGTTTTTAAGGCACCAAGTTGACACATCTTGGCTATTGTGAATATTGCTGCAATGAACATAGGGGTGCAGACATCTCTTTGAGATCCTGTTTTCATTTCTTTGGATGTATACCCAGAAGTAGGATTGCTGGATCATATGGTAGTTCTATTTTTAATTTTTTGAGGAGCCTCCATACTGATTTCCATAGTAGCTGTACTAATTTATATTCCCACCAACAGTGTACAAAGTTTCCTTTTCTCCACACACTGTGTTAGTTTAACTAAAGGTTTGTCACTTTTATTTATCTTTTTCAAAAACCAACTCTTAATTTTATTGATCTTTTTAATTGTTTTTCTGCTTTCTATTTCATTTATTTCTGCTCTGATCTTTATTTCCATCCTTCTACTTAGTTTGTTCTTCTTTTTCTAGTTGTTTGAGGTATAAAGTGAGGGGTTTTTTTGAGCTTTTTCTTTGTTTTTAATATTGGCCTTTACCCTTTTAAACTTTCTCTCTTAGAACTGCTTTTGCAGCATCCCACAGGTTTTGATATGTTGTCATTCCATTTTCTTTTTTTTCAAGATGCAGGCATACCTTGTTTTACTGTACTTCACCTTGGTGCTTTCCAGATACTGTGTTTTTTACAGATTGAAGGTTTGTGGCAACCCTGGGTCAAACAAGTATATTGGGACCATTTTTTCAAAGGCATTATTTTAAAATTAAGGTATATACATTGTGCTTTTAGACATAATGCTGTTGCACACATAGTAGACTGAAGTATAATGTAAACATAACTTTTATACGTACAGGGAAACCAAAAAATTCATGTGACTCACTTTATTGTGATATATGCTTTATTATGGTGGTCTGGAACCCATGATATCTCTGAGGTATGTCTGTATTTCTTGATTTCCCTTTTGATTTATTCTTTGACTCATTGGTTATTTAGGAACATATTGTTTAATATCTGCAATTTGTGAATTTTACAGGTTTCCTCACGTTATTGATTTCTCGTTTCATACCACTGTGGTCAGAAAAGAAACTTGGTATGGGTTCTAGGTACTTTCACCATAAGCATCTTTGCCACAGACATCTTTGCCACAAGCATTTCTGCAACATAACTAATTGACCTTAAGTCAATTTTTCCGTGAAAGTTAAAATAACTGATTGACGGTTTGGGGGTTGACAGTTTGGTTTCAACTCGTTGAAATGCTTTGGCATTTCTTCTGGTCAGCAACATTATTGATGGCTTTATCGAGATAATAATGATTTGCCACAAGTGTTGGTTTCTTATTTTGAACACATCCTATTGCAGGAGAATAAGGGCAAGAGCCTTGAAGGCACATAGTGGAACCCACATTTCGTGTAGAACTTCGAAATGTCTATCAAGGGACATATGACAATATACCAAGAACAGCTAACAGCGTAGAAGGCTTTCACAATGCAATGCAAATCTCTTTTACAAATATGCGTCCTAGTATTTGGAAAGTGATACCACCTCAATGAAGGAAGAAATTTTGGCAATAAAGAAAAAAATGCAATGCCAAAGGAGGAGATGAATCAACAAGCAAAAAAAAAGTATAAAATACTATGAACAAAAGACTTGGAAAACAAATGCTTAGGTGCAACACACAAAATAAAATCAGTTATTTGCACAGCATTGCCATGAATCTACACACATTTTAAACACATTCAAATACTTTGTATTTCACAGGAAAGTCTTCTTAATTTTGTTGTTAATTTATCATGTTTCTTTATGTCCTTTTTAATGCCCCTCTTTTATTTTTCATTTCATTTTTTATGGCAAAATTGCCTTATGGCCAGTTAGTTATATGGCAGAAATGTTCTTGGCATCTACAGCAAAGATGCTTGTAACTGAAAGTACCAGACGTGCTAGGTATGATTTCAAACTTTTAAAATTAGCTAAGACTTGTTTTTTGACCTATCTTGTGATATATGCTGGGAAATGTTCCTTGTGCACTTGAAAAGAATGTGTATTCTGCTGCTATTTGATGGAATTTTCTGTGTATGTCTGTTAGCTCCATTTGGTCTAAAATACGGTTCAAGTTCAATATTTCCTTGTTGATTTTCTGTCTGGATGATTTATCTATTGTTGAAAATGGGGTATTGAAGTTCCATGCTATTCTTGAATTGTCTATTTATCTCTTCAGATCTGTTAGTATTTGCTTGATATATTTAGGTGTTCTGGTTAAATGCATATATATTTATGATTGTTAAATTGTCTTGTTGAATTAACCCCCTCATCATTATATAATGACCATCTTTGTCTCTTGTTACCATTTTTGACTTAAAGTCTATTTTGTCTGAAATAAGTATGGCTACCTCTCCTCTCTTTTGGTTTCTACTTGCATGGAATATCTTTTGCCATTCCCTTGCTTTGGGCCTATGTGTGTCTTTAAAGCTGAAGTGAGTCTCTTATGGGCCGCATACAGTTGGGTCTTTTTTTTTAATCCATCCAGCCACTCAATGCCTTTTGATTGGAGAATTCAATCTATTTACTTTTAGAGTAATTCTTGATAGGTGAGGACTTACTAATGCTATCTTATTGTTTTCTGGCTGTTTTATAGTGCCATTATTACTTTTTTCTTTTTTGCTGCCTACCTTTGTGGATTAATGACTTCCTGTAGTGGTATGCTTTAATTCACTTCTCTTTATCTTTTTCTGTATTAACTGTAGGTTTTTGTTTCGTGTTTACCATGAGGCTTACATAAAGTATCTTATATATATACAACAGTCTGTTTTATAATGGTAACAATTGAACACATAAAAAAACTCTGTCCTTTTACTCCCTTCCTTTTATGTTTTTGATGTCACCATTTACATCTTTTTATATTGTATATCCCTTAACAAATTGTTGAAGCTATAGTTGTTTTTAATACTTTTGTCCTTTAACCTTTATCTAGAGTTAAGTAGTTAACGCATCACTGTAATACATTATTATTAGGGTATTCTGAATCTAGCTATATGCTTACCTTTATCAGTGTGTTATATATGTTCCTATGTTTTCATATTACTAATTTGCATCCTTCTTTTCAGGTCAAAGAGCTCCTTTCAGTATTTCTTTTAAGGCAGGTTACTGGTGATAAATTCCTTCAGCTTTTGTTTACTAGGGAAAGTTTTTATTTCTACCTTCAATTCTAAAGGACGGGTTTACTGAGTAAAGTTTCTTGGTTGTCAGTTTCTTTCTTTTAGCACTTCGAAGAATATATTATCCCATCCTCTTCTGGCCTGCAAGATCTCTGCTGAGAAATCCATTGATAGCTTTATGGGGGTTCCCTTGTATGAGAACATTTTTTTTCTCTTACTTGTTTTAGAATTCTTTTTTTGTCTTTGGTTTTAAACAGTTTTATTATGATGTCTTGGAGAAGGTTGTTTTGTATTGAAATTTTGAGGTGACCTATGAACTTGGATGTCCAAATATTTCCCCAGATTTAGGACATTTTCATCCACTATTTTTTAAAATAAGCTTTCTACCCCTTTCTCCCTCTCTTCCCCTTCTAGGACTCCAGTGATACATGTATCATTTCACTTGATGGTGTCCCATAAATACCATAGGATTTTTTCTTCATTCCTTTTCATTTGTTTTTCTTTTTGCCCCTATGATTGGATAATTTCAGTTGCTCTGTCTTCTAGATCTCTCTTCTGCTTGTTCAAGTCTACTATTGAAGCTCTCTACTAAAGTCGTCAGTTCAGTCACTGTATTCCTCAGCTCCAAATTTTTGCTGCTTCTTTTTACGTTTTCTATCTCCTTGTTTAAGATCTGTTTTATTCTTCTGTTGTCTTCCTGATATCATGAAATTGTTTTCCTGTGTTCTCTTGTAGCTCTCTAAGCAATCTGTAGAAAAATTATTTTGAATTATTTGTTGGGCAATTCCTGGGTCTCCATTTCTTTGGGGCCACTTACTAAGATTTACTGTATTCCTTTGGCAGAGACATATTTCCCTGATTCTTCATGATCACTGTAGCCTTGCATAGGTATCTGAGTGTTTGAAGAAGGAGTCACCTCTTTCAGACTTTAGGGACTAACTTCAGTAAGGTAACTGTTTCACCTGGTGGGGGCACATTAGATGAAGTTGTGACCTTGGTTCTAATGGTGTGGTGTGTCAAGTGCAGGGGCATGTGGCCGTACCAGGTACAAAGGGCATGATATCTTTTTGACTCAGGCTGCTGGAATTCATAGCATCGATAACTCTGTGGGCATTGGAGAGCACTGCAGGTGATTTACAGTGGCATCAAGGGCTGTTGGTGTCCTCAGCAACTCTTCCAGGTCCAGCAACTAGGGACAAGGGCAAGCAGTGGTGGGAGCTGGAGTCAGTGGTGTGCTTACACTTGGCTGTGGGGGTCAGCTGCTAGTGCCTATGTCGTGGCAGGGGCCAGTTGCAGACATACATGTAATGGTAGGGGCCAGGGCTGATTATGGGCTTACGGAAACTGTGGAGGCCCTGACTGTTGGCATGCTCTCCTGTGGCTGCCCATGCTTACACCAGGTGTGCACACTGCAGTGGAGGCCAGTGATAGGAGTCAGACTGGGGGCATGCAGGTGCACAGCTGGAAATGCTGGCTACAGGTGAGTACTGTGGTGCCAGCTAGAGACAGGAGGCAGGGCCTGATCTGGTCCCACAGCAGCTGCGGGGCCTTGGCTTTCTGCATGCTCGCCTGTGGGTGTACCCGCTCACCCTGGGCATGTGCACTGTAGTGGGGGCTGATAATGGGTGTCAAGCCAGTGGTGTGCAAGTGCACAGGTGGAGGGTCTAGCCCTGAGCACAGCAGTGGAGGTTTAGGCTGATGTCTTGCACTTATGTAGCTGTAGAAGCTCCAGCTGGCTGCTAGTGTGACTACCAGACTCTGGCAGGGACAGGGAAGGACTCAGGTGGCTAGTGACTTAACATTTGTGCAGCTGCAGTGAGCTGTTTTTAACAAAATTCTATTTCCTGTGAGGCGAAATCTGCCGGTGGTCTTCAGAGGCTATGCTGGCTATTGGCTTTATCAGTAGTGAAATCTGCTTAACTCTGTGAATCTAGATCCCTCCTGCTGCATGTCTGTTAGTAATAGCCTCTGCTTTTCTTCCTTGTACCCAGCTGTCTCTGTATGTCTCAGCTTAGCTGGTCTGGGCCGGGTGAAACCAAAGCAGTACCTTCATGGAGTGCCCCAAGAGGCTGGAGAAGCTGTTCACCCTGCTCTTCCTTTCCTGGCAAGAAGAACTCTTTCTAACTGGAAAGTTCCTTCTTGGTGCTGAACAATACTAGCTTGGGGGATGGGATGATGCAGCCAAAATGAAGGTGTCTCCCTTCTCTTCTTGTGTGATTATTTTCAGTTTGTTATGTTGCATTGTGTTTCTAAAACTTCCTAAGTGACTTTAGAGGTCTCCCAGAGCTAATTCTGCACATTGATAGCTGTTCAATCCTTGATCTTTCTGGGGGGGATGGGGAAGCTGGGTTCTCCTATGTTACTATTTTTACCTACAACCTCTCCTTAAAATTTTATCTTCCATTTTTATGTTTGAAATATAAGGAGGGAGTCCACTATTATAATCTAACACTGATGTTTACCAAATAGGTAGTATGAAGGCATAAAAACAGACTTATTATCAAATAAGTGCCACACACAGAACTGGAAGAGTTAGCTTAATACAATGGGTGACAAATAAGATTTTAACAATTTCCCAACGAACTATAACCTTCTCCTCCTCTTTTTCTTCCTTATCCTCCTCCTCCTTCTTTTTATCTTCCCATCCTCCCTTCTTCTTCCTCTTATTCCTTTTCTTCTTCCTTCTCCTCTTCTTTTTTCTTTTTACAAGATTAGGCTCCTTTCCCTTGTATACTTTGGATTTTGTTCTGGTACTAATGGCTGTCCGGAACTACCCTGTCAGTGTTTCTCTTGCTCTGTCTTATGAAAAACTACACATTTGGAAGGTAATAGACCTAGGATTAAGGGTACTACAGAGCATTATTTTTTTTCCTAAAATATTGTATACAGACTGCGCTTTGTTGAGAATAATTTCCCCTAAAACCAGAAATGGAAAATTTGTTGCAACTGGAGTCCCAACTCTGATTATGCAGTAGTAGCAAACCTAGAGCTGTGTATTGAGCATTCTGAGGCTACATCAAGGCTCTACAGCAAAGTGTGCCTTGATTGACTATTGACATACGCCATGAGCAGAGGAAGAGGAAATAGTGGACCCATTATTTGCCATTCCCTTCCTGTGTGTTTAAGTAAATTATGATGTATGCCTGGAAGTTTGATTATTCAATGTTTCTATTTCATGTTTCCCATGTATAAGTAGAAATAATTGTCCTCAATACCAATTCCTGAATAGTGGTGAAGTAATTTAGACATTGAAAGTATTTATTTAAATTCTTACCCTTATGAAAGTTATATTTTGTGTCACATTTTCTGTATACATATGACTTATGAAATGCTTCTAATAGTAAATCCCCTACATTTAAGAATTACAAAAGAGCCTAGACACAAATGTTTATAGACTCTTTATTCATAATCACCCCAAACCAGAAACAACCCAGAAGTTCTTCAATGGCTGAATATGTAAACAAACTATGGTATTTCTCTTTACGCTGTACTATGCTATATACCATCCCATATATTATATAGTATACCATAGAATACTATTCAACAATAAAAAGGAATGTACTGTAGATACATGAAACAACTTGAATGAATCCCAGAGGCAACATTGCTGAAATGACGAAGCCATTCTTGAGAGTTAACATTCTGTATGATTCCCTTTATAAACTACCCTTGAAAAGACAAACCTATATTGATAGAAAAACAGATCAGTGGTTGCCAGGAGCTAGGGATTGTGGGAATGTGTGACTTCAAATGTATAGTACAAGAGATTTGGGGGGGTGGGGGGTGATAGAAGTGCTCTGTATCCTGATTGTGGTGGTAGTGACATGAATCTGTACATGTGTTAAAATTCATAGAACTATCTACTCCCAAGGAAAATCAATTTAATATAATTTTAGCCAAATTTTAGAAAAGAATGTAGAATAGTAGTTTGAGTTACCTTCAGGTTGTAAGTGTGCTATGGTATGAAGTGAATGGAAAATTCTGAGGATAAAAAGATCTAAGAAATTCTATATACAAAAAAACCCCAAAGAACCCACCAGTGTATACCTAGTTGGCACTTGGGGTTATTATTTAGTGTCTTACGAACTTGATTTGTATCTTGTATGTACTTGTATTTTGTAATGGAAAGGGTATAAAACATCTATATTATTGATATCACTCTATCACTGTCTGGTTGAATAAACTTGAGCAAGTCATTTAATTGCTCAGGTCATCAGATTCTTTTTCTATAGAATAAGAAGTTTGGATCCTGTGCTTTTTAAACTGAAATACTCCTAATAAGCATTTTACTCCAGAATATGTGTTTGCCTTAATATATAGCATTAAGTAAAATAGAGGCTCTAGAACATGCTTCATTGTTTTTTTTTTTTTTTTCTGTTGGCTTCATATAGTTCCTGACATCCCATTACATCCTCTAGTTGAAATAGCGTGAGACTATATAATCTAATAATCTCTCTCCTAGCTGTAAATTTTTGTTTTGTTTTAATTTTTTCCAGATAACTCTTTTGAGTTTTCAGTTTTTAAGTATTCAATTTTTAAATACTAGGCAGAATAGAAAGTTAAGACCACTAGATGGGGATGTAAACAATACAGTGTTTGTTGTTTGTCTTGTGCTCAGAAGTAACTCCACACAGTCTTAAGCTTAAGTCCCTGAAGAGTGCAGAAAACAAAGAACAAATCCACACAAGTACTTGTTTTTATCTTTCTAAATGTCGGTGATATGGATTTGGGAGAAATTAACCTTCTGAATTAAGAGTGAAGTCTTTGGTCAAGTAGCATATTGTAAAACCATAATTTCTTTGAATGACTCTCCATGGTCACAATATGTGATATTCATGGTTTTATGACTTTATTTTGTCCTGCTACATATTTAATGATAGGTACAAAATCAGAAATAAAATGTAACAATTAAGATACATTGTAATTTCTTCTTCTGGGTTTTTCCATCCTCTTTTCAATACTTTAAAAAAGAGTGATCATTTGTCTCTTTAAAGGTACATCTAAAATTATGTTAGTTTCATGACTTAGTAATTTTTAGCTTTCTATATATAATTAGCAAAAACATAGCTACACAAAACATTATCTTTAAAGAATTGCTTTTAAACAAAATACCATTGTGTTATATTAAAAGACTGTGCAAATAGTCTTTTAAAGAGTACTTAGGAAAAAATTAGGGAAAGGGAACTTTCTTTTTTCCTTTCTTATCTCTCAAATGAGGGGAGTTGAAATTGCCTTATTTCTTGAGAATTTTCTTAGCTCATACTATATATTTTTTTACTTTTCAAACAAATGCACATGGTTATTGATAATTATATGAGCTTTGGTATCTATACATCATATCACTGTTGAAGATTACCCTTCAACACAGTATAGGACTTCTATCCAATAAGGACTGACACTTGTTTTCTTTTAGGAGACTGTCTTAGGTTTTTAGTTGTTCAGTATTTCATCCTCAATATTTGGGCTCAGCTAAAATACAGAGGATTTTAGCACATTTATTATAATTTAAATGATTTATCCAACAGGGAAAACTATGCCAACTTATGGCATAATTGGGATGAATTATAGATTATTACATATCTGAAATTCTCAGGTAAAATCTAGCCCCAAAATGGAGGTCTAAGACTATGATATATATATTTATTTATTTATTAAAGCCTGGTGGGATTTTTTTTTCTTCTTCTTTATTTTTGGCTGCGTTGGGTCTTCATTGCTGCATGGGCTTTCTCTAGTTGCGGCCAGCAGGGGCTGCTCTTCGTTGCGGCGCACTGGCTTCTCATTGCGGTGGCTTCTCTTGTTGCAGAGCACAGGCTCTAGGTACGTGGGCTTCAGTAGTTGTGGCACACAGGCTCAGTAGTTGTGGCTTGCGGGCTCTAGAGCGCAGGTTCAGTAGTTGTGGCACACGGGCTTAGTTGCTCAGCGGCATGTGGGATCTTCCCGGATCAGGGATCGAATCCAAGTTCCTGCATTGGCAGACGGATTCTTAACCACTGCGCCACCAGGGAAGTCCCTATGATATATTTAATATTTACATCTTAGATGAATAAATGTAACAATTTTTAAGGGAGTAACCCTTCTTGTAAGTGACTGTCTACTTTTTTAAGACTGTGATTAAAATACATATAACGTAAAATTTACCATGTTAACCATTTAAAAAAATTGTGGTAACAAAGACATAGCATAAATTTTACCATTTTCACCATCTTTAAGTGTAAAATTCAGTGGTAGTAATGACATTCACACTGTTGTGCAACCATCTGCTGTTTCCAAAGCTCTTTCATCACCACAAACAGAAACTCTGTAACTATTAAGCAATAACTCCCCACTCTTACTCAGCTACTGGTAACCTCTAATCTAATTTCCATCTCTGAATTTGTCTTGAATGACTCAATTTTAATATGATTGCATATTTTTAATTTTTCTACTTGGATGAAAAACATCTAATGTGGTAAAGCCTACTGTTTTCGTTTAGAGAAATTAAAACACTGAGCAGTACTGTGTACATACATAAAAACACACAAATAGCTATGAAGCATCACAAAGAAACAAGCCCCTGGTATCTGTAAGTTTACTAAACATCTTCTTCATTCTTAGGGTTTCCTAAATTCAGGATGAAGAGAGCTTACATTTCTTTTGTACTATCATGTACTTTATCTTAAAACAAAAATCAGTTAACCTATATACATACATACATAATTAAGGTCCCTATTTTATTCATTTAAAGGTGACAAATATAATAAAATAGTATAACATAGGAAATAAATAGAGGAATACAAATGAGAGGGAAAAAGGATTTTTTAAAAATCTTTCATTTTAAAGGTGTTTCCATTTGTTTAACTGTTTTAGGTTGTACTCAGGACACATTAGTTTAAAACTACTAATGGAAGCAGCAAATAAATGGTATAAAAATATTTTTACTGATTTTAAGAAACTGCCTGTCAGATGAAACTATTTTAAAGATAGGACTTGCACTGTAAGTCAAACATAGCCACTGGAGTTTTTCTGAACAAGAGTCAATAGAGACTTACAAAGATTGGTGTCAACAACTAACTATTCATACCTAGAATTTTCTGAAGAGGAAATTTAGACATGATTCATAATTTAATTAAAGGCTCAGATTTTGGTGTTGCTAAATGGGAAGATACACAGTAAGTAGATCAACAAGTGAACAGAATCCTTGTAGAACTTTCTGTGCTAAAATTAATATTTGATTCGTATCATAACTAGATATATTGAACAACACTGGTAGGCAAGAGATAATTGAAGTCTTTCACTTAGACAAGCTAATATTTTGTTATATTCTCTAATAAGTTGATATGCTGGGAAATATAAAAATAGATGGATAATAAATCAGTTGGGGAAATATGGAGAATTATTTTTCTGTACATTATTTTAGATAAAAGTGTACCTGAATTGTCCCAGAAAAATAGTTACTTGATCTGTTTTTTAGTATCTCTTTGATGGGCTTTCTTAAGTTTCATAATTCTATAACTGGAAAGGTTTTTTCTTTGTAATGTTTCACTTATGTTGCTATCACATTCTTTACCCTGAACTTATCCTTCATATCCTCACTTGAGTAGAAATGGAGAATAGTTCACTAATGCATACAATTTTTTCTATCTCTGATTGAGGAAACAGAGATTTTAGAGTTGTTTGGCTTGTTCAACATCCATTAAATTACATTCTGTTGGTGCCTTGTTGTACTGAAGAGACTGGGAAGCTGAATATTGCATTTCCTGAATCCCTTGCTGCTAGCATTCTGAATACACATTAGATCCCTCTAATAAAATGCATTCCTGAAAATGTAGAAGGAAGAAGTGAAGTAAAGGCTTCTGCTCCTCTTGGCTGTTGCTGCTATCCAGCAGGTTCAAGGAGATGTTCAGAGGGGTTGTTCTGGGAGTCATTTTTAAAGGCTTTTTAGAACCTCTTCCTCTAGCCCTTCTTGCAATTTTGTATTCATCTCATTCCCTGTGTCAAATACCTTTGTTATTTGGGAAACAATAGAAGCATTGCCACCAACTCAGGAAAAGATAAGGATGCCTAATATTGCCTTGGAAGTTTTAGAAAGACAAAGAATTTACAGGCATAAAAAATTGGAAAGGAAGAGAAACTGTTTCTGTTTGCAGAGGGAATAATTCTATATCCAAAAAACCCCAAAAGAATTAGTGGAAAACCTAGTGAAAGAATGAGAGAATATAAATATCAGGTTATAAAATCAACATTAAAAAATGAACACTTTTGGGACTTCCCTGGTGGTGCAGTGGTTAAGAATCCGCCTGCCAATGCAGGGGACACGGGTTCGAGCCCTGGTCAAGGAAGATCCCACATGCTGCAGAGCAACTAAGCCCGTGTGCCACAACTACTGAGCCTGTGCTCTAGAGCCCGCGAGCCACAGCTACTGAGCCCATGTGCCAGAACTACTGAAGCCTGCGTGCCTAGAGCCCGTGCTCTACCGCCAGAGAAGCCACCACAATGAGAAGCCCACACACCGCAATGAAGAGTAGTCCCTGCTCGCCACAACTAGAGAAAGCCCATGAGCAGCAAATGAAGACCCAACACAGCCAAAAATAAATAAATTTAAAAAAAAATTAACACCTTCATAGACTCAAAAATAAGCAGTTAGAAGATGTAATGAAAGAGGAGACTAAATTTTTAGTAGCAAGACAAAAATAATGCAAGAAAAAAAATCTAGATATAAACTCAATACAAAATGCCTAAAACCATAAAAAAAAAAAACAAAAACCACACAGAAGGAGCCCAAAGGAGCCATGAACCAATAGAAAGGCATATTATGTTTTTGGATATAAATTTATTAACATCATTAGAAGGTCAGTTTTTCTTAATTTATAAATTGAAATGTAAACCTCAGTACAAATATCCTCCTTTTTGTTTCTTTAGTTCATAAAGTTTATTAAGAAAAACAAAAAAAGCAAGAATAACCATGAAAATATTATAAAAATGATATTTTAAAAAAATGATACAAATGAACTTATTTGCAAAACAGAAATGACTCAGAGACATACAAAACAAACTTATGGTTACCAAAGGGGAAGGGGAGGAGGGATAAATTAGGAGATTGGGATTAAAATATACACACTACTATATGTAAAATAGATAACCAACAAGGACCTACTGTATAGCACAGGGAACTAAGTGTCTTGTAATAACCTAGAGTGGAAAAGAATCTAAAAAACAAATATATATATATATATGTATAACTGAATCACTTCGCTGTAACCTGAAACTAATACAACATTGTAAATCAACTATATTTCAACCAAAAAATTTTTTTTAAGACAATAGAACATACAGTACAGCTACTATAATTTAAACAATGGTTTCAGCTCGCTAATGCAATAGAAAATCTATAACTAGACCCAATTTGTTAAAATAGCATTTAAAATCAGTGGGGAAAAGAAGGACTTTTAAACAAGTATTGTTGGGATAAACTAGATATACACATAAAGGAACAGCTGTAAGTGAAATGTTTCTCAACCATACACCAGAATAAATTCCAAATTGAACTGTGAAAAATGGAAATGTACAAAGTGAAACCATATAGTTACTAGAAGAAAACATGGATTAATTTCTTTATTACCTAGGAGTGGATAAATCTTTTCTAACCATGATAATAAACTATTGATAAAACTGACTATTAAAATGTTTTAAATCAATAGTTCATGATAATAAAATAAACTATTGATAAAATTGATTATAGAAAAACAAATTTATTTTTCAAAAATAAGTTTTTTGAAAAATAAAAAGCCCAACTTTCAAACTTACAGAAGAATTTTCTTTTATACTTTTCACCTCAATTCATAACTATTAACATTTTCCACATTTGCTTTCTCTCTCTTTCTATAACAGATACATTATTACTATTATTATTATCTGTTTAATAATAGTTGCAGGCATCATGACCCCATACCTTTACTTTAACATGTATCTGATAAAAACAAGGATATTCTGTTACATTACTATAGTATAATTATAAAAATCAGGAAATTCACAATTGATAGACTACTAGTATCTAATAATATGCAGTCCTCTTTCAGAATTTGTCACTTTTATCTCAGCTGTTCCTTATAACAATTATTTTTCTCATGTATTGTCATTAATTGTCATGTCTTGTTAGTCTAATCTGGAATACTTCCTTAGCTTTTGTCTTTTATGAAAGTGACATTTTTGAAGTGTAGTCCAATAGTCTATAGAATTTCTTTAAAATTGGGTTTGCCTTATTGTTTTCTCATTAAATTCAGATTATGCATTTTTTCATAGCTTTATTGAAATACATTTCACATACCATAAAATCGACCCACTTAAGTTGTACAGCTTAGTGGTTTTTGATATATTCACAGAGTTGCACAACCATCACTACTGTCTAATTTTAGAATATTTTCAAACTCCAAAATGACATTAGCAGTCATTCTCAATTCCTGCTCTTCTCCCCACCCCTACCATCCCAGTCCTAGGCAACCACTAATTTAGTCTCTATGAATTTGCCTGTTCTAGACACTGCATATAAAAGTAATCACAAAAATGTGGATTTTTTTTTTTTTTTTTTTTTACTGGTTTCTCTCACTCAACATAATGATTTCAAGGTTTATCCTTGTTGAAGCATGTACTGGTATGCCAGCCATTCTTTTTTATTACCAATTAATATCCCAGTGTACAGATATACCCCATTTTGTTAATCAGTTCATCAGTTGATGGACATAGGTTGTTTTCACTTCTTGCCCGTTACGAATAGTTTTTTTTTTTTAAAGAACATTTATTTATTTATTTGTTTGTTTATTGGCTGTGTTGGGTCTTCGTTGCTGCGCGTGGGCTTTCTCTAGTTGTGGCAAGCCGGGGCTACTCTTCGTTGCGATGCGCGGGCTTCTCATTGCGGTGGCTTCTCATTGCAGAGCACGGGCTGTAGGCACGTGGGCTTCAGTAGTTGTGGCTCGCAGGCTGTAGAGCGCAGTCTCAGTAGTTGTGGCACACAGGCTTAGTTACTCCAGGGCATGTGGGATCTTCCCGGACCAGGGATCGAACCCATGTCCACTACGTTGCCAGGCGGATTCTTAACCGCTGTGCCACCAGGGAAGTCCCTGAGTATGTGTTTTTAATTCTCTTGAGTATGGAGAGTGGAATTTCTGGATCACGTGGTAGTTCTATGTTTAGCATTTTGATGAACTGCCAAACTGTTTTGAAAGCAGCTACACCATTTTACCTTCCCACCGGCAATGTGTTGATATCAGGGTTCCAATTTCTCTGCATCTTCACTGATACTTGTTATTGTCTATCATTTTCATTTGCTATCCTAGTGAGTGTGACGTGGTATCTTATTGGTTTTTATTTGCATTTCCCTAATAACTTATGATATTGAGCATCTTTTCATGTGTTTATTGGCCATTTGCATTTCTTATTTGGAGAAATGTCTATTTAGATTCTTTGCCCATTTTTTATTTTTATTTTTTGGAATGGTAAGTTTTTTATATATTCTGGATAAAAGTCCCTTGTTAGGTATATAATTTGCAATTGTTTTATCCCATTTTGTGAGTTGTCTTTTCACTTTCTTACTTGTGTTCTTTGAAGCACAAAAGATTTTTATTTTAATAAGGTCCAATTAATCCATTTTTTTAGTTGCTTTTGCCTTTTTGGTGTTGTATCTAAGAAATTGTTGCCTAACCCAATATAATGAAGATATACTCCTATGTTTTCTTCTAGGAGTTTTATAGTTTTAACTATTATATTTAGGTCTGTGATCCAGTTTGAGTTTGATCCATTTTGAGACCATGTTTAATTTTTGTTTATAGTGTGAGGTAGAGGTCCAACTAAGTCTTTTGCATGTGGGTATCCAGTTTCCTTAACACCATTTGTTAAAAATGTTCTTCTTTCCCCATTTAATTCTCTTGGTACTCTTGTAAAAAATCAATTTACCGTAGATATAAGCGTTTAATTTTGGACTCTCAATTCCTTTTCATTGATGTATAAGTCTGTCCTTAGGCCAATACCACACTTTCTTGATTACTCTTGCTTTGTAGTAAGTTTCAAAATTGAGAAGTGTGAGTCTTTCAACCTTGTTCTTTCTTTACAAGATGGTTTTGGTTTTCCTGGGTCCCATATGAATATTAGGATCAGCTTGTTGATTTCTGGGAGGAAAAAAAAGCAGCTAGGATTTGGATGGCGATTGTGCTGAATCACTTCATCACTTTGGGGAATATTGCCATTTTAATAATGGTAAGCATTTCAGTTTGTGAACATAGGCTATCTTTCCATTTGTTTAGATCTTAATTTCTTTCAGCAATGTTTTATAGTTTCAAGTGTACAAGTCTTGCAGTTCTGTTGTTAAATTTTTTTCTAGGTAGCTCATTTTTTAAAAAAATTTATTTATTTATTTTTGGCTGTGTTGGGTCTTCGTTTCTGTGCGTGGGCTTTCTCTAGTTGCAGTGCATGGGGACTACTTTTCATCGCGGTGTGCGGGCCTCTCACTGTCGAGTCCTCTCTTGTCGTGGAGCACAGGCTCCAGACGCGCAGGCTCAGTAGTTGTGGCTCACGGGCCCAGTTGCTCTGCGGCATGTGGGATTTTCCCAGACCAGGGCTTGAACCCGTGTCCCCTGCATTGGCAGGCAGATTCTCAACCACTGCGCCACCAGGGAAGCCCAAGGTAGCTCATTTTTTTAAGTACTTATTTTCTTTCTGTTACAAGATACTCTATGCCTGTCTTGTTCATTTCTTTACCCAGACTTAAAATGAGCCATTTCTCCAAGGAGCCCTTATTCTGTATAATGGGTAATGGTATTTAGAAAACATTATCAGAATGCTCAGTGTGTTCTAAAATACTCATTGTAGAGAGGAAACTAAGGCTCTCTGAGCTTAAATATCTTGTTTGTTGGCCTTCTGCAGATACTATTGTCAAGTAAAATGAGCCAGAATTGTTTGGAGAACACTGCATTCATGTTTGCAGCCAGAATAAATAAGACTGGTCTGGAATATATTATTGTTGTGAGATAGCAAGAATACTTTCCAAGATGTTTAGAAGTACTGACAAAGATGCCAGTTTCAAAGACCTTTTATTGGCTGAATTTTGATAATTTAAATTTGAAAAAGAAGACCATGATTATAATAACTAGAACTAGTTGAATCTGTAAAAAGCCGTAAGTCCATGATAATGCTCAAAAAGAACAGATTGTGTTCCGTAAAATCATACCTATATATGTCTGGGGATCTATGGTCCTCAGTTACAAAATACACAAAAATATATACCTCATGGCTACTGGCTAAATAACTCATCAAGGATCAAGGAGTAGACTGTGGAGAAATGGATCTGTAACTGTGGTCCTTAGACCATGTTCAGTATAAGAACCTTCCCAATACAAGTGTGGTTGTACATATGTTCAAGGAGCCTTCAAGGAAGTCTGCGGCTTAGTTCTGGACAAATGCTCAGGGAAGCTTGGGATTTGACCTATACTCACCTACCTCTCAGTAAATTCCCCCATGCTAGGTGTACATTGTATACATATATCAGGTTAGCTGGCAAACACTTTCTAGAATCTCAAGCAGCGGGAGAAGTCAGGAAACTATAACACTCCCCTCCTATCAGGAGTATAAAGTAGGTGCTGCATATCCCTGCAAAAAACCTTCATTCTGTTTGGTTAGTATCACTGGCAACTGTGTATTTCCACGAGGATTCTAGGGACCCAGGATGCTGTACAGGAGGAAGTGTTGTCTAATTTCTATTTTTCCTATTTTAATGAAAGTCATATAGTTCTTTTTGTGTTTATCCTTCCCAATTGACACATTTATAGGAAAGAAAAAGTAGACAATTTTGACAGCTCTTGAAGATTCTTTATGTACAATGTGAGTCTTTGGAACTAGCAATTAGAAGGTTACAATTTGTGTATTAAACTGGTAGAATAATATAAATTAACTAAATGATAATCCTTAAGTGTATCCACAGTTGTTATACCCTTTGATCTTCAGCATTTTTGAAGTGTGTACCATAAATCCCATTGTTTGACTACGAGCGCTCATATTTTTGAGCAAAATTACTATTAGTATTTTCCTGTCAACCGGAAAACTATTCTTATATCATATACAAAAGTTTAGAATGTTTATTTATGGAAAATTAAATAGTAATTTCACTATAACATGATAATGATATATTTTTTAAAAAAGGCAAAAGACAAAGGGTTTGTGGGATGAGTGTGATGTGAAGAATTTTCAGGTCACTCTGAGGTCTGACAGAATGATTATATAATTGTATATTTCCCAAGTGAACCATTCTAAGAGGAGTTGAACAATATTGCATGCAATTGGGATTTGTTGTTTTATAAAAGAATTTATTGATATAATTACAAACTATATCCATGAGAAGTGGCTGTTAGTGAAGAAAATACATGGTGAAAGGCAATTAGCATAAGCATATCCAGTCTTTGATCTTAGTGATATAAATATATTCTTTACTAAGAATATGTGAATCCTTTGTTTCTATTAGTTTGACCAATATCCTGAGTATCTCTGAGCAGAAAACATTCATGTTCACCTGTTGAGCAGGCCTCTGATGACTTCAGGAAGACTAGACAATTTTTTCTTTTGTCTTATTGGTGAAATCACCCCATAAGTTCTAACTATCCTATCTGATTTGTTCTCTTCTTTTTAAAATTGGAACTTTTACCTCTGAACTTATTTAAAAGATATTATACTACTCATTTTAAAAAGGATTTAATGTAGCATCTTCTAGAAGGGGTTAGTTTTTGATGTCTTATGTAGCTACTAAGTATTTTCTATCTTAGTGCATATCTCTCCTTCATGTATTTTTTTTTATTTGGAATGGTCCTTTGGGAGAATTAAAGTATTTTCCAGGAACTCTGATGACTCAGTTGAATTATAAAACATCAACTTGTAAGTGAGCAGCTCTGGTCATTCCAACATGGACAGGTTATGAGTAAAGATAATAGGAAGGACTAGGTTTAGAGGACTGATATATTGGATATAACAGGAAATCAAGGGATGAGGTGTGTTGCAGTGCAGTTTAAATCCATGAGGGCTATTCTAAGAAAACTATGCCTAGACACATTACAAAATGAAACCCTAAGATAAAGAGAAAATCTTGAAAGCAGACAGAGGAAAGTGATGCTTTACATACAAAAGAACAGTGATTCAAATGCCAACAGATTTTTCATCAGAAATCAGTGGCCATAAACGAAAACAAAAACAACGGAAGAAATCATAGTGGCCAGGAGACTTTAAAACTGAAACTTCAGTCAACCCAAAATTCTGTGTCCAGTGAAAATATCCTTCAGAAATGATGGCAAATTTAACACAATTTTATAAATGGAAAACTAAGAGAAATTTGTCTCCAGCAGACCTGTACTACAAGAAATGGTAGTGGAAGTTCTTCAAAGGAAAAAAGAATATTAACAGAAAAGTTGGATCTTCAGGAGCAAATGAAGAGCATCAGAAATGGTAAATATCTGGATAAAAATAGAAGACTATTTATATCCTCTTAAGTTCTTTAAAAAAGACCTGTGGATGTTTAAAAGAAAATTATAACATTGTTCTTTGGGGTTTTCAATGTATGCAGATGTAATCCATAAGTGTATAATAAAACAAATCAATAAGCTGCTAGGAAATATATAAAACTATTTCAGAGTGTGGTTGGGGGGAGGTGGTTAAAGGGACTGTATGCTTGTGAGGTGTCTATATTTTGCATGAAAATGTACAGTATTCTGGTTGAATTCTGATATATTTTCTTAAATAAAATACTAAAAAAATACAGAGGGGGCTTCCCTGGTGGCGCAGTGGTTGAGAGTCTGCCTGCCGATGCAGGGGACGCGGGTTCATGCCCCGGTCCGGGAAGATCCCACATGCCGCGGAGCGGCTGGGCCTGTGAGCCATGGCTGCTGAGCCTGTGCGTCCGGAGCCTGTGCGTCCGGAGCCTGTGCTCCGCAACGGGAGAGGCCAAAACAGTGAGAGGCCCGCGTACCGAAAAAAAAAAAATACAGAGATATGTCTTAAAAGTTGATAGAAATATTAAAAGGTAAGATTAAAAATTATTTGTTATATTTTTAAAAGATAAGAAAGAAGAAATAGCAGCAATAACAGCAGAGAGATAGAAAGAATAATAAAATATTGAATGAGATCTGATGATAACAGTAATTATATTAAATATTAAAGGTCTAAACACTGCAATTAAAAAGCAGATGTTGTCAGAGTGGATAAAAAAGGAAGACCAAACTATATACAGCGTACAAGAATTATCTTTTAGGTATAAAAACACACAGGTATGATGAAAGTAAATGAATGGACAAAACTATACCAGGCAAACAATAAGCATTAAAAGCAAGGAATAACTATATTAATATCAGATAAAATAGCTTTCAAGATAGAGGGTATTATCAGAGATAAAGAGGGATATTTCATAATGTTAAAAGGACATTTCAGGGGAAATGGATCAAGATAGCAGAGGAGTAGGATGTGGGGCTCACCTTTTTCCCACAAGATACATCAAAAATACATCTACATGTGGAATGACTCTCACAGCACAGCTACTGAATGCTGGCAGAAGACCTCAGACCTCCAAAAGGGCAAGAAAATCTCCATGTAACCAGGTAGGACAAAAGAAAAAAGAAAGAAAAGAGCAAAAAAGGAATTGGGATGGAATCTGTGCCCCTGGAAGGGAGCTGTGAAAGAGGAAAAGTTTCCACACACGGGGAAGTCTCCTCACTGGCCAGGAGATCAGCCAGGACAGAGGGGGAGATTTGGAGCCTTGGAGGAGAGCACAGCAACAGGTTTGTGGAGGGCAAAGCTGAGAGAGACCTGCACAGATTAGCGGTGCCAACTGGCATTTCCCAGGCTGAGATGCTTGTCCTTTGGGGCTGGTGGAGGCTGGGTATTGAGGTTCGGGCTTCGGAGGTCAGACACTGGGAAGAGGACTGGGATTGGCTGTGTGAAGACAGCCTGAGGGGGCTAGGGTGTGGTGCACCACATCTGAGGGAATCTGGGAAGAAGATCTCCTTCCCAGAAGGAGAAGGGCATGCTTGCCATAAGAGTTTCTTTCTCCTTGTGCTCTCAAGTGGCAGGGCACCGTCTACATGAGTGGGGGCAGGCGTGAGCCGTCGCTGCCATCTCAGACTCCAGAGGCAGTGCGGACTGCAGCCTCTGTGGAGGTTCCTGTGAACAGGTGCAGGTCACCGCCTCCACCTTCCCAGAAGCTTGTGCAGCCCACCAACACCAAGTGTCCCGCAACCCTGCACCAACCACTGCCCCTGCCTCCCCTGGGGTGCATGTGATCCATGCCGCTTCTAAGGGTGCTCTGACCTGGCACCAACCACTGCCCCCACCTTCCTGGGAGTATGTGCAGCCAGCTGCCTTCGCCAAGGGACCCACGACCAGGAGCCACCCGCTGCCCCCGCCTTCCTGGGAACGTGTGTGTGGGCCGTGCATCCGCACACCCCTTATCAAGGGGATAATGGCCAGCACAGGCTGAGGAAAGAGATGGCAAGCATCCAAACCAAAAACAGCACTCACACCAAAAAAATATTAAACCCACATAAGCTATGCAGACATGCTCCCGCATGTAAATAGCCCTCCAACACTACAGTAGATAATTTGTTTGTCCTAAACTCACAGAGTAAGAGAAATATAAGCAAAATGAAGAAGCAGAGGAACCACTCTCAGTTAAAAGACCAAGAAAATTCCCCTGAAGGAATAAACAATGAAACAGACCTCTTCAGTCTAACAGACACTGAGTTCAAAAAGGAGGTAATGAAAATACTGAAGGAATTAAGAAAGGCTATCAACAGAAATGCAGTTTACTGTAAAAAGGGACTAGAAACTATAAGGAGGAGCCAAGAACAATTAGAAAATTCATTTGCCAAGACGAAAGCTGAGCTCAAGGCAATGAATAGCAGAACGAATAATGCAGAAGAAAGAATAAGTGACATGGAAGATAGAATAATGGAAATTACCCAATTTCCAGACAGAAAATTTCCATTTGACGGAAAGCCAAGTTAAAAAAAAAAATGAAAGCAATATAAGAGACATATGGAATAATATAAAGCAGGCCAATCTATGCATAACAGGGATTTCAGAAAGAGAAAAGGGGATTGAAAATGTATATGAAGAAATTATGGCTGAAAACTTCCTACACCTAAAGAAGGAAACAAATATCCAGATACAGGAAGCACAGAGAGTCCCAAACAAGATGAACCCTAACAGACCTACACCAAGACATAGTATAATAAAAATGGCAAAGTTAAAGATAAAGAGAGAATTCTAAAGGCAGCAAGAAAAAAAGAGTTAATTACAAGAGAACCCCCATAAGGCTATCAGCTGTTTTCTCTACAGAAACACTACAGGCCAGAAGGGAGGGGCAAAATATATTCAAAGTCTTGAAAGAGAAAAATCTGCAACCTAGAATACTCTACCCAGCAAGATTATCATTTGGAATACGAAGAGAAATAAAGAATTTCTCAGACAAGCCAAAACTAAAAGAATACAGCAATACTAAACCTATCCTAAAAGTAATATTGAAAGGTCATCTCTAAATAGAAAAGAAGCAAAAAGATATAGGAAGGAGGAAATCACAATTGGAAAGTAAATCACTTAAATTAACCAGGCTACAGATCAAAAAGAAAAAAACTGTGAAAGCAATGATAAATAAAAGGAACAGCAAAAGGATAAACATGAAGATGTAAACAGGGACATCAAACTCATAAAATGTGGGGAAGGAGAGTAAGATAATGCATATTCTTTTTTCTTTTTTAGAATGTGTCTAAACATACATGACTATCAGTCTAAAGCAAGCAGATATAGGGAGGGGTTAACATACTTGAAAAACAGGGCAATCACAAATCAAAAATATACAGTAAATTCACAAAAACCAAAAAGAAGAGAACACAAGCATAAAATAAAAGGAAATCATCAAACCATAAAAAGAAAAACAACAAGAAAAAGAAGAGAACAAAGACTACACTTGATCTTAGCCAAAAGGCCGAGAAGCAATTGAGAACAAAGACTAAACAAAGAATCAACTGGAAAACAAGATCTGAAATGGCAGTAAATACATATGTATCAATAATTACCTTAAATATCAATGGACTGAATGCTCCAATCAGAAGACATAGAGTGGCAGACTGGATAAAAAAACAAAAGCCTACAATATGCTGCCTACAAGAGACCCACCTTAGAGCAAAGGACACACATAGTTTGAAACTAAAGGTATGGAAAAAGATATTTCAGGCAAACAGAAATGACAAGAAAGCAGGAGTTGCAATACTCATATAAGACAAAATAGACTTTAAAGTAAAGACTATAAAGAAAGACACTATATAATGATAAAAGGATTAATACAAGAAGTGGATATAACACTTATCAACTTATATGCTACATATAAGCATTTAGAATGCTACACCGAAAAAAACTGCTGAACACATATTCTTTTCATGTGCACGTGGTACATTCCCACATATAGATCATATGATTTAAAAAAAACAGATCAACAAATTTGAAAGGAATGAAATTATATAGAATATATTCTCTTAACCCAACACAATTAAAATAGAAGTCAATAACAATAAGATAGGAAAATACAAAGTATTTTGAAATTTAACAACGTACTTTGAAATTTAACAACATACTTTTTTCCTTTTCTTTTGGCAGCGCAGCTATGTGGGATATAAAGTTCCCTGACCAGAGATTGAACCTGTGCCCCCTGCAGTGGAAGTGCAGAGTCCTAACCACTGGACTACCAGGGAATGCCCAACAACGTACTTCTAAATAAATTATAGAGCAAAAAAGAAATTAGAAGGGAAATTAGAAAATATTTTGAAGTGAAAGACAGTGAAAACACAACATATAAGAATTTGGGGGAGGGGCTTCCCTGGTGGCACAGTGGTTGAGAGTCCGCCTGCTGATGCAGAGGACACGGGTTCATGCCCCAGTCCGGGAAGATCCCACATGCCGCGGAGCAGCTGGGCGCATGAGCCATGGCTGCTGAGCCTGTGCGTCCGGAGCCTGTGCTCCGCAGTGGGAGAGGCCACAACAGTGAGAGGCCCGCGTAGTGCAAAAAAAAAACGAAACTGCTCCCAAAAAAGTACATTAATTTTTTAAAAATTTAAGCAGAGTCATCAGTGATACACACTGTAACATAGACAGATTCTGCAACTTAAGTTCAGGCAAGTTACTGAGACAAAAACTTTCTGGAAAATAAAGCAGAATCCAGAGTTGCTATATGCTCTCTAAAATGTAGTTTCCAAAAACTAGACATGCAAAAAAAAAAAAAGAAACAGTGACACATACCAGAAAATAAGATAGTCAGTAGTAACTAACTCTGGGTCCAAATGTTAGACTTAGCAGACAAAGATCTCAAAGCAACTATTAAAAATATGTTTTTAATATTTAAAAAACTTAAGTTTAAAGAACTAATGGAAAACATAGTAGTAACAACTCAACAAAAAAGGAATCTAAATAGAGAAATACAATCTATAGAAAAAGAACCAAATAGAAATTCTAGAGCTTAAAAATACTGGAAAGTACTGGAATGAAAAATTCACTAGATGGGCTCAGTAGTGAAAAGAAAGACTCCATGAACTTGAAAATTATTAGAAATACCCCAATGCAAGGAATAGGGAGACAAATTGAAGAAAAGTGATAAAAAAGAATCTCAGAGAACTTTAGGATAGTATGAAGTATCCCAACATACATTTAATGGACATGCTAAAATGAGAGGAAGTGTTGGGAGTGGCAGAAAAAATAATTAATGAAAACCCCCCAATTTTGATAAGAACATTAAACTAGAGATTGAAGAAGCTCAACAAACTCCAAATATGAAAAAGACAAGGGATACACCTGGATACTTTACAGTGAAACTGTTGAAAGGCAAAGACAAATAGAAACTCTTGAAAGAAGCAATAGGAAAAAAACTCATCATGAATAAGGGAGCAACAATGTGATTAATAGCTAAGTTCTCTAATCAGAAACAAGAAGAGCATCAAGAAGACAATGTAATGACATATTCAGGGTCCTGGAGTTGAGTCTGGTAGGGGAACTGACAACTAAGAATTCTATATGTAGTAAAATTATCCTTCAGTAATGAAAGTGAAAAACATTCCTTCTAAGAAAACAAAAACTAAGATTTTATTGCTTAGCAGATCTGTACTACAAGCATTACTTAATGAAATTCTTCATCATTACTTAATGATACTTAGCAATAACTCATAGCCACATGAAGGAATGAAGAGCACTAGCAATGGTACATGTGTGGGTAAATACAAAAGACCATATAATGTTTTTCCTTGTCTTCTTATTTCTTCAAAAACCAAAAGTATTTAAAGCAATAATTATAGTACTTTATTGTTGGACATGTATATGAAAGTAATATAATTAATATTAAGATTACTAACGAGGGTGGTTGATATGGACCATATAGGAGCACATTTGTTATAATAGAATTAAGTCAATTATTTATCTGAAATAGATTGTCATAAGTTAAAGATTCATTTTTTAGCCCCTAAAACAATGACTAAAAAGAAACTTTACAAAATCAAATAATTTAATCGAAAGAGGAATTACAATGTTACATTGAAAACATACTTATTTTATGTAAAAGACCCTAAAGGAGTAACAGAGGACCAAAAAAGACATTTAGAAAGCAAATATCAAAATGGAAAATAAAATCCAACCATATCAGTAATTACAATACTTGTGAATGGACTTCGATTGAAAGACAAAAATTTACATTTCTTTTCTTTATTCCTGTAAACAGTATTATGACTGTCTTCCATTTGCCTTTCCAGATCCACTCTTCTCCTTAGTATACTTTGCTTTTTACCATAGGAAGCTTATTTGTTTGGATCATATGGGTGTACCCTCTGGCACCTGGTCAGTTTTTACCAATGAGGAGACCCTCAGGAATACTGCAGGGAAGAGTATGTAACAAGCATTTATTTTCCCTGGCTCCCTGTGGGGGCACAGCAGGCTATCTAGGTCTGTACACTGAAAGTGGCCTTTTCTACACTACTCCCTCCTTCTGATTACAGTCACTAACCCCTCTACTTAAACCTACAGGTATAAGGAAAGGGAAAGTTATTCTGCTGTTAGCCTTGGGTTATGGCACTGTCCCCTGTGGTTCCTCTTCACTCTTACTTTTATAAATAGTACCTTTGTACCTTAACCTCCCTTGGATTGTCCCAAGTTGAATATGCCATCTGTGTCCCAAATGAACCCTGGCTGATATATCTATGAATTTTTAGGTAGGATATTTTTTTTTACTCCATATCAGCCATCTTCTTTTAAATCTTTTTCAATGTTATATATATTTTTCTTCATTCTGAAAAATCTTCAAAACTCTCACATCTTTATTCTGTTTTAGTGTGCCTATAATGCATATATTAATTATTTTATTTGTTATTTTGCATTATGTAATTCCTTCTATTGATGAATTGTTTTTCAGTCCATCTTGTCTTTTTAATTTCTATCTTTGCCTCTCCTGTTGCATATTCTTTGAAGTAACCAAGCAGATGAAAACTGTATGTTTACATTCTGTTCAGAGGAAACCATTTATAGAATGTATGCTATTTTACATTTGCCACAGTGTCTTTTCAAAGCAGTCTCCTCTTTCTCCCTCCCTCCCTCCCCCCCGCCCCCCACCCCCCGCTTTCTTCTCATGTAACCCCATCTGACATTTTTTTAATACACAGCATTGAAGAGGCACCCCTGTATGTGTAAATATATATATGTGTGTGTGTGTATATATATATATATATATATATATATATATATATATATATGTATGTATGTATATTTATTTATTTATTTATTTTTTGCGGTACGCGGGCCTCTCACTGTTGTGGCCTCTCCTGTTGCGGAGCACAGGCTCCGGAGGCGCAGGCTCAGCGGCCATGGCTCACGGGCCCAGCCGCTCCGCAGCATGTGGGATCTTCCCGGACCGGGGCACGAACCCGTGTCCCCTGCATCGGCAGGCGGCCTCTCAACCACTGCGCCACCAGGGAAGCCCACCCCTGTATATTTTTACTTTAAAACAACTGCTGGGAAATAGCCCTCTAAGCATTAACTTTGAAGGCAAATTTCTACCTCATTTTGAAATACCCATTGACATTTGTCTTGTATGGATTAGTTGACCTGTCATGTGTTTTTTGTCTTGGGTTTTCTGTCTAAGTTAGTGTGAGATCTCAGTTTACAATGCTTAGAATGTATGTGCTATATTCAAGTCTATCTTTCCATCCTTTTCCACTCCAAGTATGCAAAATTTTGTAGGTTTCCACCATGTGCCGCTGCTTCTTTATATTTCATGCTGGCAGTTTTAGTCTCTGAAGATATTACAGACAAAAGAAGCTAAGGTGGAACCTTTGGAATCAAGCTTCTGATTCTGGCTGCCTCAGTATATCATTCTGTATAATTGGGAAATGCCTATCTTTTTACTCATCAGTACATTGCAACATGTAGTGGTAGTTGAGTTCTTTTTCTGTCTGTGTTAGTCTGTGCTATTCTTATTCATGGAATGTACTACTGATTCCATTCCCATTTTGTAACAGTGAAAATTCCACTAAAGTTTTATTGTTTAAAGTTTCTGTACTCTTTTAAGTCAACTCCCGTGTCCAGTTACTCTTGCTATTTTGTACTCCATTAACTCCCAAAGAATTCTAGATGAGGAAGAATTCATTAGAGATTATCTAGTAGAATTTTCTATTTGTTGAAGATATAGTAAAGAGGTTAAATTAGGATTCTAGGAACAACCAAATGTAATAAAATACAGGCAGGTCTTCTGTTTGCCAGTCCACTGCCCTTTGCATTATTTCATGCTACATCTTTTATTATTTGAGCTGATTTGTAGTGAATTCCATTAGAAAGAACCCTACTATAGTGATCAACATATCTAGCTTTTAGTTATAGATATGTCATTAATTAGCTGAAAGATTTTGGAAGTCACTGAACTTTATTTGTAATTACAAAATAGATCATATAAGCCAGCTGATCCAGGTTTCCTTTAAGATCTATTTCAGTTTTAAATTCAATTCTAAATGGTTTTCATTTATAAGATGCCAAGCAAAGACTACCTTAAGTTTTGGTGAGAGGGACCAGGTGACACAAAACTTGTAAGCTACGATTCTTTCCAACTCTTTTATATATTTTTTTAAAGTAAGTATACAATATCTATCTCAACTGTGCACAGTTGAGATTATGTACACATTTGAACAAATTCAAAAATAGTCTAATAGGAGAAATCTTACAGAAATGACATTTTTGAAAAACCACTAATGTCAAATGCTTATCAGGTATTTGTTAGTTAAAATTTTTAAACAGTTTTTTATAAAGAGGTAGTGTAGGAGGTTAGTTGAAAATGCCATCTTGAATACTCAACATCATTAATTATGGTGAAATGTAAACAGAAAGCACTTTACACTCTTTACACCCATTAAGGATGGTTACAATATCAAAGACAGAGAGCAGCAAATGATGGTGAGGATGTGGAGAAATTGTAACCCTCATATGTTGCTGGTGGGAATACACACGTTACAGCTACTCTGGACAATAGTTTGGCAGTTCCTCAAAAAGTTAAAAGTATATGACTTAGCAATTTCACTCCAGGTGTATACCCAAGGGAACTGAAAACATAGGTTCACCAAAACCTGTATATGAATGTTTATAGCAGTATTATTCATAATAGCCATAAGGTAGAAACAATCCAAATGTGCATTAGTGGACAAATGGAAAAAGAAAATGTGGTATATCCATACAGTGAAATATTATTCAACAATAAAATGGAATGAAGTACTGATACATGCTACAATATAGGTGAACCTTAAAAACATTATGCTATGTGAAAGAAGCCAATCACAAAAGACCACATGTTGTATGTTTCCATACATATGTAATGTCCAGAATAAGCAAATCCATAGAGAGAGCAAGTCGATTGGTGGTTGCTAGGAACTGGGTGAAGAGGAGAATTGGTAGTGGCTGCTAATGGGTATAGGATGTCTTTTTAGGGTGATGAAAATCTGGAATTAGACAGTAGTGATGATTGCACAAACTTGTGAATATACTAAAAAACATGGATTTGCATACTTTAAAAGGGTGAAATTTATATTAAGTGATTTATATTTCAATAATAAACATCTAGGAACTTCCCTGGCGGTCCAGTGGTTAAGACTCTGAGCTTCCAATGCAGGGGGCATGGGTTCAATCCCTGGTTGGGGAACTAAGATCCCACATGCTGCGCAGAGTGGCCAAGTAATAATAATAATAACAATAATAATAATAATAAACATCTAAAACATGATAAGGTAGGTCATCACGAAATTGTTCAAAACCAGTGATAAAGAGAAAATCTCGAGAGCAGTTTGAAGAAAAGAGACACATGACTACAGAGCAACAAATATCAGAATTTAAGCAGATATAGCATCAGAAACAATGTAAAGAGGAAGACCATAGACCAGCATCTTTAAAATAAAGAAAATACTTTTAACCGAGAATCCTATACCCAGCAAAAATCTTTGAAACATGAAAGTGAAGTCTTTTATAGATATACAAAAGCTGAAAGACAAGTGATTTTTGATAAAGGTACAGAATCAACTTAATGGAAAAAGGATAGTCTTTTCAGTAGATAGAGCTGGCAAAATTGGATATCCATATGGCAGAAATGGATTTTCATCCATACTTTGCATGATATGTACAAAGTAACTCAAAATGGATCACAGGCCTAAATGTAAATAAGACCTCAACTATAAAGCTTCTAGAACAAAACATAAGGAAAGGAGAAAATCTTCATGATTTTCTACTAAGATTTCCAAAAGCTGGATCAATAAAAGTAAAAACTGATAAATCAGTTTTTATCAAGATAAAAATAAACTCTGCTCTTAAAAATATACCCTTAGGGCTTCCTTGGTGGCGCAGTGGTTGAGAGTCCGCCTGCCGATGCAGGGGACACGGGCTCGTACCCCGGTCCGGGAAGATCCCACATGCTGCGGAGCGGTTGGGCCCGTGAGCCATGGCCGCTGGGCCTGCGCGTCCGGAGCCTGTGCTCCGCAATGGGAGAGGCCACAACAGTGAAAGGCCCGCGTACCACAAAAAAAAAAAAAAAAAAAAAAAAAATACCCTTAAGGGAATGAAAAGATGTACTCATTTCACTAGCCACTCCTTCTTAATTTCTTTTCCTGGTTTTTCCTCATATCTCCAGCTTCTAAGTATTGCAGTATCACAGAACTTAGTCTGTGTGAAGTCACTCTTTGATCTCACCATTTCATATTTTAAATACTATAAGCAAGTAACTCCCAGATTTGTATTTCCAGCCAGGACCTTACCCCAGACTCCAAACTTATATAGCCTTCTTTGTGCTTAACATCTCCACCTGGATATTTAATTAGTGTCTTCAACGTAACAAGTAACAAACAAACCTACTGATTTTTTAAAAAATGTATTTATCTTATTTATTATTTATTTTTGGCTGTGTCAGATCTTAGTTGCGGTGTGCTGGATCTTTGTTGAGGCATGCAAGATATCTTCGTTGCAGCGCTCAGGTTTCTCTCTAGTTGCAGCGTTCGGACTCCTCTCTAGTTGTGGTGTGCGGGTTTTCTCTCTCTAGTTGTGGCGTGTGGGCTCCAGGGTGCATGGGCTCTTTAATTGTGGCGTGGGGGCTCCAGAGTACGTGGGCCTTGTAGTTTGGGGCATGCAGGCTCTCTCGTTGAGGCTCACGAGCTCAGTAGTTGTGGCATGTGGGCTTAGTTGCCCCACAGCATGTGGGATCTTAGTTCCCTGACCAGGGATCAAACTTGCGTCCCCTGCATTGGAAGGTGGATTCTTTACCACTGGACCACCAGGGAAGTCCCAAACCAACTGATTTACACCAAACCACAACACCCTCACCCAAAGCAGCTCTTTTGCAGTCTCCCTATGTACATAAACACTAACTTTTGCCTTCTAGTTCCTGAGGACAAAAACCATGGAGTCATCATTCACTAGAACTCTTCCTCTTATAGCACATATCAAATCCATCAGCAGATCCTTTACCTCTACCTTCAACATATATAAAGAATCTGACCACTTTCTACTACTTCAATCACTACCATCAGTTCTAACCTTAGTATGATCATCCTTTGCTTAGAATTTGCAGCGATCTCCTACATGGTCTAACTTCCATTCTTTTTTCACTACAGTCTGTTCTAATACTAAAGCCAGAGAGAACTTTTTCAAAGGTAAGTCACGCCATGTCCTTTCATTGCTCAAAGCCACACAGTGGTTTCCTCCTCAGGATAAAAATTCAACATCTTTGTATAATGGCTTCAAAAACCCTGCAGAATATGGCGCCATCTATGGCACTCTCTTGACCTTATCTCTTGGTGCTCTTCTTGACCACATCAGACTATTTACTGTTTGTTGAACAAACTAAGCATGCTCCTGTCACAGGACATTTGTAAATCTTGTTCCCTCTGCTTGGGAAGCTCTTCCCCCATAAGACTACATGCCTTATTCCCTCACTTTTAAAAAGTCTGTGCTCAGATGTCTTATCAGGAGGCCCTTTCTCACCTTTCCTAGAACTTCTTGTACATCTTGCTTTCCCTACTTTTTTCTGTAAGACATGTCAAAATTATATATAGCAGGCGTGTGCAAACTATGGCCATTGGATAAATCTTAGCTACCACCTGTTTTTGCATATAAAGTTTTCTTGGAACACAACTATGCTCACTTTTTTATCTGTTGCCTATGGCTGGTTTTTCACTACAATGACAAAGTTGAGTAATCGCAATAGAGACATGAGACCTCTAAAGCCTAAAACATTTACTGTTTGGCCATTTACAGAAGAAGGTTGCGGACCCTGATACGCACTATGTGTCTGCTTGTGTTTGTTGCCTGTCTCTCCCCACGAGAAAGTAAGTCCTATGAAGGCAGTTACTTTTTTCACTGCTGCATCCTTAGCACCTAGAATAGTATCTGGCACATAATAGGTATTCAATAAGTATTTCAGGAACAATTAAATGACAATTAAAGAGAATACATGATATGGTCTAGTAATTAAAGGATATATTAAAGGATTTTAGGCTTTAAAGACAAAAATTCTTCTAGATTATAAGCTTTGTTATTATGTATCATTATCATCTAAAAATAAATACACTTTTTTTTTCAATTAAGCATGTTTGCAATTAAGAAAAGAGACTCCTGTGTAGGGGGAATTCGCTGGTGGCCTAGTGATTAGGATTCCGGGCTTTCACTGCAGTGGCCTGGGTTCAGTCCCTGGTCGGGGAACTGAGATCCCGCAAGCCACGCATGTGGCCAAAAAAAAAGACTCCTGTGTAAAGATGGTAGAAAGAAGCTACAGAATTTCCCTCCTCTGATACCTAATGATATGATCTTCAACAATTAAAAAAAAAAAAGATAAGAACAGCAGAACCAGAAGAAAAAAAGAAAACAAAACATTTGTCAGCAGTAACCAGAAATAAGCAACAGGATAGAATCTCAACGTCATATATTTCAAAAGATGATAGCTGAGGAAAGAAAAAGATTTGCCAAAGCATGGAATGGCACCCAGCCCCATTCTCCCCCAGATCTTATCTTAATGTCAAGATTAATGATGATCTTGAGATTCATCATTGATACAACTGAAATAGTAGGGGGAGTAACTGTGTAGAGTCTCCTTACATTTTTCTTTTTCTTACTATGTGAAAGTAGAAAAAGCTGCTGGGAAGAGATGTCTGAAAGGTGAAAAGTGAGGATTAGGGATGATTTCCTGGCAGAAGCAGAGGCTTCAGGACTCCTGAATTGAGGGAATGGTCTATATCCCAATGGCTATCTCCCTATAGGAATAAGTTTGTTCCCTCCCCACGTAGTTAGGGTGAAACGCCAGGAAAATCTCAAAGAACTGATCCCAATTCCTCCAACAAAAGCCACACATAAAAGCTGCCGCACACAAAAACAGAAATATGGATCAACGGAACAGGATAGAAAGCCCGGGGATAAACCCACGCACATATGGTCACCTCATTTTTGATAAAGGAGGCAAGAATATACAATGGAGAAAAGACAGCCTGTTCAATAAGTGGTGCTGGGAAAACTGGACAGCTACATGTACAAGAATGAAATTAGAACACTCTCTAACATCATACACAAAAATAAAGTCAAAATGGATTAGAGACCTAAATGTAAGGCCAGACACTATAAAACTCTTAGAGGAAAACATAGGCAGAACACTCTATGACATAAATCACAGCAAGATCCTTTTTGACCCACCTCCTAGAGAAATGGAAATTAAAACAAAAATAAACAAATGGGACCTAATGAAACAGAGGCTTTTGCACAGCAAAGCAAACCATAAACAAGATGAAAAGACAGCCCTCAGAATGGAAGAAAATATTTTCAAATGAAGCAACTGACAAAGGATTAACCTCCAAAATTTACAAGCAGCTCATGCAGCTCAATATCAAAAAATCAAACAACCCAGTCCAAAAATGGGCAGAAGACCTAAATAGACATTTCTCCAAAGAAGATATACAGATTGCCAACAAACACATGAAAGGATGCTCAACATCACTAATCACTGGAGAAATGCAAATCAAAACTACATGGGTCAAGACACCCTGCTTCATGGGGAAACCCTGTTTGTCGTTCCCACCACTGATTCGGACCACATAACCCTTCCATTCTTCACCCAGAGCGTCAGCAGCAACTTCTGTAGCCATACGCTTCTCATAAAAGCTACGAAGTTTTCATTTATCTTCCACTTCAATGAGTTTCTGGCAGCCAGTGGCTGGAAAAGAGATGTTCAGCCTCATTCTGAAGCAGCCGACCACCTCCGAGGCGCCAAGAAAAAGAGCTCAACTTATATTATTTCCAGGTGATTTCTATCATTTGATTTGCCTCTCAGAGGATAATTTTTTTTTCTCTCTCTCCAATTGCCTCTCTTCAGTCAAGAGTGGGAAAGAGAGAGAAAGGTTATAGATATATGGGGGAGAGAGAGAAGTAATAAAAAGTAATTTTAATGCACTTGGGCTAGGATCTGTGTAGCAAGCGGGATCTTATTTCCCCAACCAGGGATGAACCCATGCCCCCTGCAGTGGAAGCATGGATCCTAACCCCTGGACCACCAGGGAATTCCCTGGGCTGGGGTATTTTAAAGCCATTGACTCTGTTTTAAACAAAATATGATGACTTTTTTTGGGTAAACTATTCTGGTAAAACAGTAAAAGCTTCCCAGAATAAGCACAAAATAACACTTTCCAGTATTTTTGTCTCTAAAGGTGGAAAAGACACTAAAGCTAAGGAAGTATTAATTCAGTGTTGCACTTCTCAGAGCAAAAGTAGATATAAAACCATACAGTTGCCAAGTTTATTAAACCTGCAGCAAAATAATAAATATTATGTCTGGCAAGAACTCAGGATCAAGTATTGGCAGAATTCCTTTAATGTGATAGTTTTGGACATTATAATATCAATGATGTAATAAGAAAGCATAGTTACTCTACCTACTCTTTTCTTAATATAAATTTATTTATTTATTTTTGGCTGTGTTGGGTCTTCGTTTCTGTGCGTGGGCTTTCTCTAGTTGCGACGAGCGGGGGCCACTCTTCATGGTGGTGCGCGGGCCTCTCACTGTCGCGGCCTTCTCTTGTTGCGGAGCACAGGCTCCAGACGCGCAGGTTCAGTAGCTGTAGCGCACGGGCCTAGTTGCTCCGTGGCATGTGGGATCTTCCCAGACCAGGACTCGAACCCGTGTCCCCTGCATTGGCAGGCAGATTCTCAACAACTGCACCACCAGGGAAGCCCTCTACCTACTCTTAACATGTGCATGCTAACAGATACTTTACAGTTGGGTGAAACCTTCTATGTAAAGAGCATACATGGATGTTTTACTGTTTATGAGGGAAAAGTGCTTGACAGCTTCTTGTTTGTTTTTCTTTTTAATCACTGAAAATCCATGCTTAAAGGGGAAGAAATTTTTAAATTTTGGCTTGTGGTTATTTTCTGAGCCAAAAAATTTTCTGGAAAAGGTTTGTTGGATTCAGTATTGACAGAGTACAAGCAGAGAACAGGAACAACATCTCTACACTAGTTAAAGAGTTGACACGTGAATATTATTTCTCATAGTGCATTATTGCCAGAACACAATTGTCTGTAAACAATATGGACTTTGATCTTGATTCAGTTTTTAAAGGAAATCATGAGAATTGTGCCTATGATTGAATTTTGGTCCTTGAGTATATATTCTTTAAAATGCTGTGAAAAAAAATGAGCAGTGAATAGAAAACTCTTGTTTTCCACCTTGAAACAGGTTGGCTGTCAAGAGGGAAGTTAGTCATATGAATTTTTGAAATCAGATATGATATAAAAATATTTTTTCATGGGAATTCTCTGGCAGTCCAGTGGTTAGGACTCAGCACTTTCACTGCTGGGGTCCGGGTTCAATCCCCGGTCAGGGAACTAAGATCCTGCAAGCTACTCGGCAAAAAAAAAAAAAAAAAAAAAAAAAAATTTCTTCATGACCCTAAAAAAGACCATTTCTGTGATTTCAGGTGGCTTGCCCCAATGGCAGCATGTATCAGAAGCTTGAAAAGCCTAAAATTGTCTTTCAGGGCTAAATTATTACATTAGGGCTAAATTATTACATTAGTGCTGAAAATAATATATTAGGACAAACTATAATGCAAAGAAGGCTTTATTACTATGAGATGGACTGTTTCACAAATTAGGATATGCATTCTTCTTCCACCATCTCCACCCAGAAAAAATAACCACTTCTAATGTGTACTCATTTCACTTTGAATACCTCTATTAGAGTATTTAACACATTGTATCAGATACTTTGGAGTGTTTACATTTCTCAGTTGGACTGTGCACTCCTCAAGGGCTAGTGATCGTGGTCCTCCCCAAAAGAGGTGTGCTAGTAAATCTTTCTGGGAATAAAAATAATTACAATTTACAAATAATAACATATACAATACTGTATTGTAAAATCCATATAGGCGATTGATTCTTACAGAATGCTTTGGTTGATTTTTACCAAACTCTTGTTTCTATAGCCCTGTCTGTAGCCAACCTATAGGTGTGCAATTGTTGAAGAATGTAGTGTTAACATAAATGGTCATTGATATTTTTGTCTAAGTAAAAGAGTAAGATGAAAATTAAACTTTACTTTTTCATCAATGATGTGACTTCTCACTAACTCATTAATAGTTTTAAAATAGTATTAGAAGATTATTTATTTCAGCGTAACACTTTAAATTTAATTTGATTAATACTTTTTTCTATTACTTGAGTCTAGACCAGTGGTTCCCCAACCTTTTTGGCACCAGGGACCAGTTTCATGGAAGACAATTTTTCCATAGACTGGGGGCAGGTAGGGATGGTTTCAGGATGATTCAAGCACATTACATTTATTGTGCAGTTTATTTCTATTATTATTACATTGTAATATATAATGAAATAATTATATAACTCACCATAATGCAGAATCAGTGGGAGCCCTGAACTTGTTTTCACTTGCCACTCACTGATAGGGTTTTGATATGAGTCTGCAAGCAACTGATTTATTATGGTCTCTGTGCAGTCAAACCTCTCTGCTAATGATGATCTGTATTTGCAGCCGCTCCCCACTGCTAGCATCATCACCTCAGCTCCACCTCAGATCATCAGGCATTAGATTCTCATAAGGAGCGCGCAGCCTAGATGCCTCACATGCACAGTTCACAGTAGGGTTCGCACTCCTATGAGAATCTAATGCCACCACTGATCTGACAGGGGGTGTAGCTCAGGCGGTAATGCAAGAGATGGGGAGCGGCTATAAATACAGAGGAAGATTTGCTCGCTTGCCCACTGCTCACCTCCTGCTGTGCGGCCCAGTTCCCAATGGGCCATGGACTGATACCAGTTCGTGGCCCAGGGCTTGGGGACCCCTGGTCTAGACTATCAACAAAACATTAAGCTCATGCCCTGATTTGTAGCATTTGCCGATTTCTAGGTTGTAAACATTCCCACTGTGGTCTGTTTCAAGCTACCAATGTGATATCACTGGTAATAGAGTTGGGAAGAGATGGGCAGTAGCACACCACTGTATAGCTTTTTCTGCATGCTACAATGGACATAAATAACCTCAAGGGCATCGATAATAGTAAAGCATAATAAAATAAGAAGTGATGAGTTATATTTATTTGTTTTTAATATAAGTTTGAAAATATTTATTTTTGGTAATGGCTGTGTTTAACTAGTAGCTTGAAGAATCCCTAAAGATTTAATTTTTGACAGCATGTGCTTGTATGAGTTGGATTCATCACACTGCTGCCCCTGGAGTGGTCCCATGCATAATCTACACAGCCTTATGTGACTGATTTGTTAATTGATTTAATGCAATCAACTTAACATGTTCATCATATGCCCTTGGCTTTTATGGAGGATTGCTATAAGAAAGACCATACAAATGATGTCTATGCATTGGCTATAAGATTACATCAAAACTTTGACATTTTACTCCAATGTTTTAAGTTTGTCTTATTGAATTGGTTACTTTCTTATTTATCAGACAAGAATAGTATCCTGTTCCCTCTTTGTTTTATCTGCCTTGAAACTCACAGGTAAATTGTACACTTGATCATAATAACTGTTAGTGCAGACCAATAACATTTCATTTAAAAAAAATCTTATGTTCAAATTTTAAGAGATATATATATGTATATATACGTATGTACATATACATACATATATACATATAATACATATACAGACCTTCTTTCATACATATATATGTATACATACAAACACAATTTCAAATTAGGTTTCCTAAGGTACATTTGATATGAAATGTTGAATAAAGTCTTAATTTGTTTCCTTTATTTACCAGTTTTCAAAGTAATGAGTTGGTTCCCTAGCATTCTTCAAAGGTGAACAATGTGTTTTTTAAGTATCATTATGAACTCATGTCTTAAGATATATTTGTTATGTTTCAATCCATTGTAGTTATTCTTAACAAGTTCAGATTGTCTCATCTTTGGCCAGTGGGAGCCAATTCAAGTTGGGTTCTTCAAATTTACTCTCAAGTCCTTTTTATATGACCCCAATAATCTTTGATAGTTTTCATGCTTAAAGATATGATAGGGTATTTTAGGCTTATCTTGGCCATTACCTATCCCAAACCTAGAATCAACCTTTGCTTCAAGGAATTTGTTTCAGGGGCAAATGATGTTTAGTGTCCATAATTGGAAACATAAGTATGTGCTTGTTGCTACTGAAGTAGTCCCTGGTTTTAGGCATTTACAGTGGGTAGAACTAAGAAATATATATTTTTAAATATAAAATATGTGATGAGTTCATTCTAATACATCCAGTTCAAATTCATGATCACAGAATTTTTATGTAACTCATTGATTTTACATCTGTTTCTTTTTTGTCCCACATCAAAAACACCAACTTAATTATCCATTTGCTTTTTCTCAGACTATGCATACAATAATATTACAATAACACTGCCAATTAATACCACAAAACTATGGCTAATGATAACAAATTAAGTTCCTATTTTGTTGCTTCTTTAAAGTTCATTTTCTTAGTTTAAATCCTATGCGGAAAGTACTGTTAAATTATTGTGTTTGTATGTGATTTTTAAAAATTACTGTGTTTAAAGTCACTTAGAATATTCTTCTCTGTATGGTTATGCCACCAACTCCATATACAATTAAGTTCATTTATTTCATTTAGAAGGGATTGCTTTTAAAATTTAATGTATTTTTGTTTTATAATTATGTAAATTATTTTATGTTTCCAAAATCACATTTTTATGAGAAACCTTCCTACTATTCTATCTTTACTACCCTGCTCTTTTCCTTTTTACAGGTAACCACGTGTTTTAAGGTTTTGACTTTTCATTTCATTTAAAAAGTGAAATACATATATAGATGAATGGTAGCATGCCATAGATGCTTTTCTCTACTTTGATTTTTTTTACTTAACAAAATACTGGAGCTGACAGTGAAATACTTTATATTCCATATATTCTTTATTCCTTTTAAAAAATTGCATAGTACTTCACTGTATGTGTGTACCATAATTAATTCAGCCATTTCCCTATGATGGAGATTTGTGTTATTTCCAGATGTTAATCTAAAACAATAAACGGTCAGATATTTTACCAGCAAAATGGGTTTATTTGGGGGCAGCAAAGAATTGCAATTCGTGACATGCGACTCTGTGAATCACATGCAAGTCCAATAAAGAAAAGGAAAGAAAATTTTTTTATAGAGGAGAAGGGGAAGTTGGGAGAGATGTTGATAAACAAAAAGTCCATTGGAGGAAACTGGGAATTCAAAGTATAATGGCTCTTAATTGGATGAGTTGTGACAGTTTCATTGGCTGAGCTGTTGCCAGGCAAGGAAGAGATCTTTCTTCCTTCTGCTGGCATTTGTAGTAAGTAAAACAGTGTCACTTCCAGCTGGAGATGCATGGTATGTCTTTTCCTATTGGGATCATTGTATGGACCTTGACTGGTACATGGGCTCCCTCTTTTGGCCTTCAGACTCCATTTTAGTGAGGTTTCTCTATTAATTTTCATGCAGACTTTTGCTATAAGAAACAGTGCTTCAATGTATATTTTCTTATATACTTATTTTATATTTTTTCAGTTTTGGTCAGATTCTTGGAAGTGGGATTTGCTAGACACAAAATAAATGCATATGTAACTTTGCTAGATACCGTAAAATTCTCTTGTTGGAGTTTTTCTATTTTTCACTCTAACAAAGAATATTTGAGGGTGTTCCTTTTCCCCACAACTGCCTCACTAACAGGCTGTGTTGTGAAACTTTTGGATTTTTGCCAATTTGTTGGGCGAGACATAGTATCTCAGTGATTCTTAATTTGCATTTCTCTTATGAACAAGGTTGAGAATGTTTCTATTTAAGGGGCATTTGCATTTCTTTTCCTGTGAAATGTCTGTTCATATCTCTTGCCATTTTTCTCTCAGGGTGTTGGTGTTTTATTCATTTTTAGATACTCTTTATATGTAGGGTTATTAAATTATCTCTGATATGTTACAGATTTTTTTCACAGTTTCTCATTTGTCTTTATACTTCACTTGCAGTATTTTTTTCTTTTTCTCAATACAAAAGCTTTTTATTTTTACATATTGAGATTTACCAATATTTCACTTTACTGCATCTAGTTTTGACCATTGTTAGGAACGTTTTCCCTACTCTCCAACTATAGAGGAATTGACCCATAATTTCTCCTAGTACTTGTGTGGTTCAAATTTTTATATTTAAATATCTGATCTTTTTGAAATTTATTCTTGGAACAGATCCAAATTCGTCTTTTTCCTTATGACTACCCAGTTATCCCAACATCACTTATGAAAACGTCCATCTCTTCCTTACTGCTTTGAGATACAGCCTTTGTCTAAGTTAAATTTCCATATGCACTTGGGTAATTTCTCAACTTTCTATTGTGTTTATTGGTCTTTTTATTTCATGTGCCAATGCCACTGTTAAATTATTAAGCCTTTATAGCATATTTTAATATCTGATATTACACCCTCCCCCTACTCCCAATGCTCTTTTTCAGAGTTTTCTGGGCTTTTCTTGTTTTTTTTTATTCCAAATGAATTTTATAACCAACTTGTGCTTATAACAGCATTCTTTTTTTGGGGGTGGTGGTGGTGGTGCTGTGTGCCTTGTGGCACGGCATGCAGGATCTTAGTTCCCCGACCAGGGATCAAACACATGCCCCCTGTAGTGGAAGGGTGGAGTCTTAACCACTGAACCACCAGGGAGGTCACACAACAGCATTCTTAATCAGCAGTGTTTATTTGAAGCACCATCAGAATTTTTTTAAAAAAGGAAATAAATACTAGACCCCCACCCAGACCTAGTGAATCTCTAGATATTGGGCCTGGGTATGTATATTTTGAAAAAGCTGTCCAGTTGATTTTAATAATCCCATTTAAAAATGACCTAAGGGGACTTCCCTGGCGATCCAATGGTTAAGACTCTGCGCTTCCAATGCAGAGGGTGCGGATTCGATCCCTGGTCAGGGAACTAAGATCCCATATGCTGCGCAGCGTGGCAAAAAAAACCCCAAAAAACTTACAAAGCATAAATTCAAGGTCTAATTCCAGACTACCTTATGATTTGTTTTACCTTACGTATTCTGGACCTTACTAAGTGACTGCAGCATTTACCCAGTTCCCTAAGCCAGAAGCCTCTCTAGTTTTCCTTTAGTTCTTCCTTTCCTTTAACTCTCTCTGTTTTCAGTTGGTCACAAAATCCACATTTTACCTCAAAAACGTCTGGCTTTAAACCTCCAATACCACTGTCTCTTACCCCTTTTCTCATGGACTGTTAAGCAGTCTCTTCATACTACAGTCTATTATCTGCACTGCCTACACAGTTTATTTTCCCTAAAAATAAGGTCGATCATGTCACTTCTTTGCTGACCTTTGTTGGCTCTCAGGATAAATTCAACCATGGTACTTAAGGCCTTTCACTCTCAGGTCCAAGCCTCCTTTTCCTCCTTAGTTCCTGTTATTCCACACCTCACACTGAATATTCCTGTTACAATGAATTTCTCACTAGTGGATGGACATCACACCTAGTAGCTCTTTGCATTTAAATTTATGGTTTCTTTCACTTAGAAGCTGCTCCTGCCTTCCTTGCCTGGTAAGCTCTCAGTATTTGAGATGCAGTTCAAATGGCATTTCTTTGATAAAGCTTTTTATAGACTCTCAGTCAGAATTAGTTGCCCCATTCTCTTTATTCTCACAAAACTTTATTATTTGTATCTTTATAATGTGATTTTTGTGAGTCTGTAATCTCCCAGGAATTTCACACTTTCAACATCAACCAGAATGTGAGCTTTTCATGTTTTTCCAGCCTCTAGCAGAGTGCACAGCATACAGCAAGCACTCAAATGTTTGTTCAGTGAATGAAAACAAATAAAGCTTCATTAGTCTGTACTGATTGAAACAGAAACAAGACATGACAGTGGCCAACTTGTTCTACTATTAAGATCTCTCCTTCGTTTGGCTTTTTGTAGTTTATAGTCAGCCTAGACTTTGTTCTCTGTCCATGGCAATTCCTTACTCTTTGAAGGTCCATGTACAATACCTACAGTAGTAAATACCTGTCCATCTTTATATCTGCCTGTTTAAGAAGTTCTGTCTTGGTCCTAAAAATAGATGATGCTTTATAGAAGAAAGTGCAACAATTTAGTCTATAGTGGTGGAATAATTAGTTTATGGCATTATAATTTAGTTAAATTATTGGTATTAGTAATTAGTTTAGGTATGTATCATATAGAATTTCAGAAATAATTATCAGTTATATTGGAAAAGATCTATTTGATCATTAAATTCTTTTACATCAGGTATTGATTTAGATGATGATCTTAAGTAGAAGACTAAGTGCTACGGGAGACAAATTATTTTAAAACTTGTGATTATTTTCTCTTTTTTTACCCCCTCAGCTCTATGATTATGTTGTCATCTCTGAAATGATCAAATGTGATAACATGAAAAAGGGAAGGAATCATATTAAAAAATAATTTAGGCACAACTTCTTAGTAAATGGGTATCAAATACTGGAGTAATCCAGTTTCAGATTTTTAGTGTATCATTATTTTTAAAAATCAGTTTTAAAGGTAGATTAAATTGGATAATTAATATATTTGAATTACCAAATAACAACAAATTATTTTAAAGATATATTTTAATATAAAAATTGAAGCTTTTGTTTTTTATTGAAATATAGAAAATTCATTTTATGAATTTTAGATATCAATCTATGTGAGTTTTTCATTTGTCAACTATTTTGTTAATTATTGATTTTCATTTAACTGTATTTCACCTTTAAGAATGTTGCAAAAATATTTTTCAAACTATGTAAAGAGCCCTGATGATAATAAAAATATAGTTTTAATATATTTTAAAGACACCAAGATCAAGTTCTTCATTATCACCAGTTTTATCCCTTATTCTAACCTTTGATGACACTAAGTCTTATTTTAAGTTACTTCATCATTCAACCAAGGAAAAGACAACTTTGTGTTATATGTGGCTTCAATTTTAAATTATATATATATACATCCACACACTCTCTTTAAAAATTTTTTTGAACTGTGGTTCTAAAGTCTCCCAGGAGAATGATAGGAATTTTTAATGTGAATTTTTCTATAAGTTAATCACTTTCATTATCTGTGAACCATTTTTTCTATTGATTAGGCATATATCCAAACTTTAAATTACTAAATGAGTTTTCTTATGTTAAATAGTTTCCCCCACAGGTTTTTTCCTCTAAAAACTAGGCAATGTAAATTACATATTCTTATGAAACTTATTGTTTGGAAAACCAATGTGCCATCTTCAAACCCAGTATTATTTCAAAATGTTATTGGAACCAAAAATTGAACTATGCTTTGCAGTATACTGTTTAAAGTATTTAAGTAAAAGATACATCCTAGTTATCTAAGTTATTCAAGTGTGCCACAACTTTATTTCAAGAGAAATGTTTTAAGAGAATTCTTTATGAAAATTGAGACAATTTGAATCTAGCTATTTCTTTTTATCCTTTCAAAATTGAATATTTTCAACAGTAATGCTAGTGATTAGGCAAAATATCAGAAATGGATTGTTGAAATATTAATATTAAAATACTTTATTTACATATAGAAATATCAGTGAATTGTCTTGTTTACTTCCAAATATTTTAAAATACTGTTTTGAGTAATGACCACTATTCTATAAAATGCATGAACTTTTTTATATGTTACTTTGCTAAAGTAATATGTAAATGATGGCTTTCCACACTTGTTGTAGTCTGTATTTTTCTTCTGTAACATTATTAGTAAATTTTGATATTGTGGAACTGTTGACCAGTCATACATGTACAGAGCTTGGCCTCTGAGTTAATTAAATATGAGTTAATAATATATTATAAGGAAATTATTATCCTTATTACAGTTATTAGGTAGTTACTCAAATTATAGCTTCAAAAGGAATGCAGAGCATGGAAAACTCAGGATTAAATTATGCATTTGAACCTTAGGCCAGCTTTTACTGTAGAGACAGTTTTCTGCTAAGACTGAAATTGTATGTCATTGAAATTAAATGCTTTTCTGGGGATGGAAGGTTCCAGTTTTTAATGAAATTACTGAGTGTGGTGTAGTGAAATGATTAAAATCTGTATTCCGGGAATGTGGCAGGGAAAAAAAATCAATAAATGCTAGCACAGCTTTGCTGCTCAATGTGAATCCTGAGAATGAAATAAACTACTACAAAAATAATAATTAAAAACATATCAGCACATTAATTTATTTAGCATCAGTCTCCTGAGACATCATCTTCACTAATTTTTAGCATACATTTTACTATATAATGAGCAGCCTTCTTTTCAGATATCCCTATTAGACAGGCAGTATTTCTGCCCTTCCCCCCAGCGCTCCTGCATTGCAATCATTGTACTTGCACTTATTATGTTACAAATGACCGAGGTAAGGCTGACATTCTCAGTGCATGCAAAAAGACCTAGTCTGCCAAGCTTTTTTTTTTTGTCTTAATGAAGCAGCTTTGTGAAATCTCCCCATGTGTTAATACTAATGAAGATCCTCCAGCACAATTAAAATCACAGCCAGTGGCTGAAGAGGAAACATAAAACAATAGCATCTTTTAAGATACATTTATCCACATATGCATGTACAAAATATACATATATGGTCAAATTAATTTTCTATAGCTTGCCTTTCACTTGCTCTTTATCCTGAAAATTAAATTATGCAAGTTTTAATTATATGAACTTTTGAGACTTTAATGTGTTCCAGGGGAAAAACACTACCTCAATGAAAAAATTTTTAAATTATTTATCTTCTTGGGTAATAAAGCTTTACCACGGTTAAGACCTTTTTAAAAGAATCATTTTTAGGAAGCTACAGGGTGGTGTGCCGTAGGAGGGAATTGGGTGGACTTCACCTTTAACTTTTTTGGTTTTAGGATGCTGAAATTGGTGGGAGAAAATGGAAGGGTAAAAAATAGGAAGTTGGAAGAAATTCTGGGGATAGACAAATAGCATACCTTGTGTGTAATTTAAAGATGGAGCAATGGGCTACCCAGTTTTCACTTGATTTTTTAAGTGTTCTAATTCGTACAATTAGCTATCCTCCCCCCTTTTTCTTTTGCCCTCTCAGAAGCTGGGGGGAAAAACTACTGAGGTTACCTTTTACAGTTCTAACGTATAACTTTAAAATGATTTACTATTTTAACGTTTTATATAAATTTTAACTCAATCCATAAACATTACAGCAGCTTAACTTGCCGGTGTCAGGGCAGTAACGTTTTACCCCGGGACCATTTTGCGTCCTGCTTTTTTATTTTGAGTTCCAAACATCCACGAATTTTTGGCATATTACATTAGTTGGCTTTTAGAGTTTAACCAAATTCTGAGTTTACAGACAAAAAAGTTTAGGTAGAAATGGTTAATATATGCTCCCTATTCGCCAGTGTACTTTTTTTTAAAATTACGTGTTCAATCCTATTTTCTGTCTTCTCTACTTTTAACGGCAAAACAAAACATTTGAGTTTCTTAACTTTTTCCTGGGACAAGGATCGGTGCAAACTCAAAGCTACAGGATTCTTGGGAGGAAGAAGCAACCCCCTCCCTCCCTTGGCTACTTTAGGAGCTGATAGGTCATTTATTATTGGAACTGAAATGGTATAAACAATTCTCTTTTTTCCCTTGTTAACAGCAACTTTCATTGTTAGAGAGAGGAGAGAGAGAGAAGCCTCGTTGGTTGACGTCACTTGGTTCATGAAGCCTTCGCCTAGAAGTGAAGCTGCTGAACAAACCTTGAGAAGAATCATCTCCTGCTTCAATCTGCTGCTGGATAGGAACTAATCAGAGAGAGAGAGGCGGAAGACGGAGAAGGAGGGCGTCCAGGGCTTTCCCGATCACAAATTTCACCTCCACTCCAACTCTCTTTATACTTTTCTTGCAAAAATAATAATAGAAATAAGGAGGTGGTGGGGTTTCCAAAAACAAAAATCGTAACCTTCAACCATCTGGGGAAGGCAAAAATCCCATCAACCGCAACTCTCAGTTCGAAAGTAAAGGTGAGTTTAAAATCCTCGGGTGTGAGGGGTGCGGGTGACGATGAAAATTCCAAATATCGTAAAGCCGGTTGAAACCGAAAAGGAGAAACTACGCTCCAGAGAGCGGGTGACTCCAGAGTTGCTTATCTCGAGGCGCTCGCCCTGCCCGCCCTGCTCGCCCTGCTCGCCCTGCCGCGGCTGTTTACCCTCGCCGGTCGGTCTGTCTCTTTGTTGTGCTGGCTGGAAGGCTGGGGTGGTGCTCGGGGTCCCGAGTGCAGTTTGGGGGAGGAGGACGCGGAGATGCGCGGTTCTGGGTGGGAGGGGGGGTGCGGTCTCAGGAGAATGTAAACTTTATTCCTAGCTGCCGGTGCGGGACTTCGGTCTAGCAGGGCCGCGGGCCGTGCCTTCGCCGGCGCGGGCATACGCTGCCGTGGCGAGTCTGCTTCCTTTGTGCCGGCCGCCCTGCTCGGCCGCCCGGGCTTCGCGTGTCCTTCCTCCCTTCGGCTTCCAGCGCTCAGGTCGCCGCCAACAGTTTGGCTTCTCAAAAAAAACAACCTCTGGCACTGTTGCGATCGCCGTTCCTACCCGGGAATAGCCGCTGCTCCCCCCATCCCCGCCGGGGTAGTTTCAAGATACCCCCCCCCCCCGTCCGCCTACTGCTGCCCTTTTTTGCCTCCGCCCCCTCTTCCCTGTAGGACTGCTTAGCTGCGCCTGCTACACCCCCCCCCCCCCCGATTCGGGCCTCTTTTGCTCTCTCTCCTGTAGTAGCTTGGAGCTCAGGAGTTTACGGAAAGTGAGCTGGGGGGGGGGTGCAGGTGGGACTGGGAAAAGATCTGGATACCTGTGAAGGTCTGTTTCAGTACGCAGAGGATTAGAGGAGCATAGCTTTTCCGACAGTAATGTCTGTCTCCCAGCAATTCTTCCCCGGGAGCTGCCCCCTGCTCTCAACTCTTCTTCGGTCTTCTAGTGTTCTTGTTGCTCCCCCTCCCCCCTTCCCTTTCGCGGCTCCTCTCCTCTTAAAGTAGTTCCACGAACCCTAGAATTGGGACTTGGGAAAGGAAGGAAGTGTTCGGAGAGTCAGAGCTGGCCCTGCTGTTTGGGAGATTTTCTCTTCTTTTCTCTCCCTCTGTATTTATCTTTTGTGTGTTGCTTCCTTATAAAGAGAGAAGCAGCTGCAGTCCTTGGCCGAGTTGTTGAAATTTATCCCTTTGTGTATATTACAATATCCTCCATTTTTTCCCTCTGCCCTCTAAACAACAAGCGTTTCGCCATCTTGGGCAATTTTTATTCCCAAGTCCCTCTTTTTTTTTTTTTTTCTTATTTTTTAAGGAATGGAAAGAAGCCTTAGAAAGTCGAAAAGTGTGTCTGGGTAAGACAAAGTTTAGGGAATGTTCAGGGGGTCCAGTGACGTCATGTAAACTTTATGGAGAAATTTTCCCAGGAGTAAATTTTTCGCTTAATTTTTTTCCTGTTTTAAGCGACCATGTAAAGGACCATGTAACTTAACAGGCTGACGATAAGCTGTGCTGCTTATTTTTGTGTTCTCTCAAAGTGAGCCCTCAGTTTCTGCACATTTTATGTTTTGGTAACAGGTGGAAAATTATGTGCAAAAAAATGGTGGTAACTTTTATAGTGTCCTTTGGTATTCACTTAGCTTTTGTCTGCATGTTTCTTTAAAGGATTTGAATGTTATTTTTAATTAACATGTTTCCTTTCTTATTTACTCCACTCTCTTCTGTGGATTTGTCTTTAATCAGCTTGGTTAATATTTACGTATACTTATTTTAGATGACTTAGATCCCCTTTTGTAATTAACTTATATATTTTACATATGCCTTTACATTTGAAAAGGTACAACTATTGAAAATACCTGGAGATACTGGAAACTTTAAAAATTTAGTAGCAGTATTAAGTAAAACTATTGGTGAAAATGTAGTTAGTATTTAAAAGGCAGAATAGATTTTAAAATATATTCTATAATCTCAAGTTATATGCCCTTTGTCAACCATTATGAAAAGATAAACAGTAAAACTGGCGTTTTAATTTGCTTGTCTAAAATAGTTTTTCACCTCACTAAAGTTCGGTTGGTCACATGATCAAACTTAATGATACACTGACTGGTATATAAATAAGAGGCACTGTAAATTGAATGGGAAAGTGGAATTCTGTCTGCTGTAGTCATTTTCAGTCAGCATATTTACTTCTCTTCTAACAAGGACATGAAACTGTCTATTTAATTTGCATTCTCTTTGTCTTCTGGGTTGGGGAAAAACATTGACTACAGTTAACTCAAAAAAAGCTAATAGAAACATTTCTGAGTACATTGAAAAGGTTTGTCTAACACATAAAAACTTATGTTGTATGTGGTATGCTTTTTTCTCTGTAGCAGTCATATTTGGTGTTTTCTGCTATGTTATTTATTTAGGGATTTGCTTTATATAAAACGCTATATAGAAAGCTTGACTGAATTGAGCCTGCCATTTATGTGAATTGTAGGTAGGTGAAAAATGTTTAAATAGTTAAAAGCACATAGAACAGATGGTTCTAAATTATACATGCAACAAAGGACTAGAAGATTTGGCAGATTATAAATGGCAAGCAACAGAGGATAAGCAGTTTAAGAAAATGTTAGTTAAGTACATTTGATGTCTCACACCTATTGTAAACACTGTACATATTGTCACTGTGCTGCATAATCAATAACTTAGACACATTGAGGTGCTTGTAAGTTTCAGATAGAAAAAAGTAAGATTTTACAAATGTTTGAAACGAATTGTTGAATATAAAATTATTTTAAGCCTGTGATGACAAGAGTTTTTTTTTTAGAAAATCCAATTGTATGCTTTAAAACAGGAAGTTATTTATAAGAACTTAATATTGTTGTACTCATATAATGGTTTGGAGAGAAGTAGGAGTAGATATATATTTTGAAATACAGAGAATAGTATATTTACTGTTATTATATGTTAAACTAGGGCTGAACTGTGTAGCAGCATTTACTCTTTCAAACACTACTGAAAAATATTTTTAGACTCTGCAGTCTTGGAAATGCATTTAATAGAGTACTGTTGGCATAAGTTACTAAATACATATTAAATGAAAGAAGGGTATATTTTAGTATTAATTTTTGGGTTTGTGCATAACAATAATAAGGTTTTACTTGGTAACTATAGTTTACTCTCAGTTTTAAAAATGGAAAGATTTGTGTGTAGGTTTTGCCTTTCTAGAAGAATCTGAGTAATTATATTTTGCATTTTCAAAAGATTTAAAATAAAAGTATTCAATTTGGCAGAAATTTGTTTTTATTTTTATAAGCCATTTATTTAAAATGCATATGAGACTGTAATGGAAACCTTGGAATTTTAATTCTGTTGCCCTTTCTCCCATTTCTTTGTTTGCATGTTTATTATAGAACTGCAGTGTAAAGGAGCAGATGTTTTGCCAAACATCCTGATGTGTTGCTTTTTCTTATGGGAGTGCATAACTGTTCCTTCTGATGCATCAACTTGACAGCTGGTTGATTTCATGGAGCTGCTAAGAAGCCATTAGTGGTGTCATTGAATTGAAACAGAACAGTCACTCCCAGCTCGAACTGCAATTGTTAATGTCTTTGTTGCTACTTTTGTGTTACTATACAAGATGTAGGATATCACAGTTGCATGAAAGTTCAGTTTTTTGTCTTATCTCCTTGAATTAGTGAAAGTATGCATTAGAACTTGATTACTTTTAGGTTTAAAGGTTTCTCAAAGAAAGCTTTTAAGTTGTAGTTTTTGGGTTTTTGACCTAGTCCTAGCTAGAACCACCAAAAGAAGGTATGATTTAGCACAAAGTAATGTGGGGATTTTGACCCCTAGATGAAATTACATCATCAAGGTTTAATGATTTTTAATAAACTTGATATTCTGAGGGATTAATTCAATTACCTAGCGAGGTATTTTAAGAAGTTTTTGCTTGTATTTAATTAAATATTTTATATCATAAGGTTTTAAAAATACTGTGCTTTATTTAATAAATGTTGACTTGTTTGAATAAACATTTCTTTAAACTTTTGTTGCAGAAGATAATCAGAGGAGAAAAGAATTATTGAGGAAAAGGGCAATTTGGGGTTTACTTTTCTTTATAAGGAGGTAAAATATCACTAAATAATTGACTATTAGTCATTAAATGATTTTAAAATTTGAAATTATATTTTTATTGTACTAGTAACTTTTATTGGTAGTTTCAACTATCATACTGTGGTACTAAAATGATGTCAGATCACCATTGATGCCAAAGTGTTTTCTACTTTTTCTAATTACTTGCTTTTTTTTTTGGTGGGTGAGGAGATCGGAAGAGAGAATTAAGAGTGATAATCTCAACAGAAAAAAACACATTTAAAAAAATTTGTGTAAAAAAAAGTAAGGGTGATAAGTTTAAGGATAAAACGTAGCTTATCACTGTTAAGAGATATTTTCTAGTTGTAATATTTATTGATTTTTAATTTTAAAATCTTTAAGTACACTAACAGTTTTTCAAAGAGCTTGACGTTTATAACATACTTAAAAGTTTGCTTTTAAAAAATTCTTAAAATGAAATTGACAATTAGAATAGATAATTTGCTGAGGTAAATCCCATTAAAAGGACTTCTTATACAATATAAACAAATTTAAACACTTATAATACACTGCTGAGTGATTTCAGAATTATGATTTCCTGAAATAATAAGTTTTCTGAACATGCTTTTCTTTTAAATAGATCATACATTACTGAGACTAAAGGTAAAATTTATATTTGGATAATAATGCTTTTATATAACCTTTTAGTATAATCACCATGCAGTTTCTTGAAATTATTCTGTTACCTTAGCCTATGATTCAATTTTTGAGAAATATATTTACTCATAAAATATTTGTGTCATGTCAGATATTCATATAAACTAAATGGTAAATTGAGTTGTATATTAAATGTAAGCTTTTTTTAAAGGAAGCTCAATGCTTAGCTCAGTTTTAGAGATGACGTAATTTTAATTGTAGTGCAAATAAGCATCCCGTAATTTAAGTAGGAGTTTTTCCACATTGGGTTTCTTAAAGGAAAGCAGTTCTAAACAGAAGAGTCATAAAAAGTTTAAACTTTCATTCATAAGTTTTTCTGTTGACTCTATTAACTTTGGAATTATGAACAATAAATATATTTGATTGATTTACAATTACATATGAAGCTTAAACTAAAACGAATTTACATGACTTTCAAATGTGTTTTGAATGCTTTGTGATTTGTGGCAAGTCATAACATAGTTTGAGATGTAAAATATCTAAGAGAACTGATATTTTAAGTTAAACATTGAGCTTTTTAAATGAATAGCTCTTATAAGAATATGAGGTGAAAGTAAGTACAGTTTTTATCCCACATATTTAGAATTTACTATGTAAGATAAGGTGTTTTTAGAAATAAATTAATGCTTTGAAAAGTTGTTTTTATAATTTATGACATTTGGCTTGTACTTTGGTTTTTTTAATGCCTTTCAAATAAAAATTAAATGTTAGTGATAACAGTAATAATGAAGGTAATACATAGATCAGAACCTTTACTAACTTTATGTATGCACACGTATGCATGTGTATGTAAGGAAAAAGGAGCATTTTGTTTGAAGATAATTATTGTACTTCAGCTATGTGTAGACATAATTGTGTGTTTTTCCTCTGTTTTCTCCTCTTAACACTTTTCCACAAGCATGCACTCATTAATCAAAGACGGTGCACTCCTGCTGAGGGCAGAGAGGTTCATCAAATTGGCAGTCAGTTTGGTGTAAAGAACGGTGTTCTGAAGCTCTTAACTCGCTGGGACATAAATAAATCTAAGGTCTTTGTATGCAAACCCTGGAGGTTAATACTGTATAATTCAGTGTCCTGTCTTTGTTTTTATGATTGATGTTTTTAAATGTTTCAAGCTTGATGCAAGTCTTCTAGTAGGTCAGGTCTGACAATCTGATTGGCCGAAGTAAGAAAGCATTAGGTTGTCAGAAGGACTTTGAGTTTGCTGCAGAGATTTTGATTTTTTTTCATACGAGATCATTGTTATATTGCCTGAGCTGTTATAGGAATGTACCAATGATTGACATCCCCTGCTGTGATAATGGACCCAGTGCATGAAATGCCAATAGTTTGGTCCTATTTGTTCAGAAGCTTACTGCTATTTGTATCCTTAACAGAGCTAACATGTAGAACAAGCAAAACTACTGGGATTTCTCTGTAGAAATAGTGCTGGGATTTGGCTTTAACATGAATTGGTTGCATATTCATAATTTAAGAACAGCTGGTTACAGCAAGCACATAGTCATTTGCAAGCTATTATAAACCATTCCACTCACACATGGAGCCTGTGCTTGGTGGATTTTTTTTTTTTTTTTTTTTTATTGATCTACCTGCATTTAAAATCTGGTCACTGCTGCTACAGAAGCTCTTCATTTTAGCTGTGTTTGCAACATAGAACAGCTTCAATTTTAAATATTTAAACTAAATGCTGAATAAAATGAAGAAGCTTTGAAGGAACCAAATGTAAAAGGTCAATAATGTATTACTCATTATATGTCTCATCTTGGCCCAAAACCAACCTAGATGGTACAACCATTGTAATTTTTGGAAAATATGTTTTATGATTTTGTCCATAGATGAATAATCAAATTATCTTTGATATGAAAATATTGTTAATTATATTTTACTAGTTATGTATAGTTTTAAGAAACAACACAAACAATAAATTGTGATTAATTAGCGTGTAAAACAGTTTCATCTAATATATAGTAAAATGACAGTACTTTTAATTTTGAGTGGTATAAGGCAAGATAGAAAGGAAAATCAACAAGACATTACAATTGGATTAGAATAATGCTAATCCTAAAACTATAAAGCTATTCAGAATTTTTAGAAGGAATCTAATGAGGAGTCTCTTCTGCTTTTTGGGTCACTTCTGGAATATAAAGCACAGCTATACAGTTACAGTATTGAAATGACATGTGTAAGCTAGTCCAGCTATAATAGTGTCCTGCATGTTGTGCTGCCTAGTAGTGACTGACAAGAGGAGAAAACCACTACATCCCAAGTTTTCACACTGAAAAGAAAATCACTTATCCCAAGTGAGAAGAGTAGGAGGAGAAAATGTTAAATGTGATTTCAGATATTCTGGTAGGAATCACAGGGAGCTCTGCCTTGATTTGTGTATGTTAAAGTAAGTGGATGCCTGAGTGATTTACAGTGGTGTGGTGATTATATCAAGCTTTCCACACAGCATAGTGTTAGGTTCACATGTGCATGCATGTGTTTGTCCCTACACTAGATGATGAAGTAGCTTTCAGCACTTCAAGGTTGAGTACCAGTCCTAAGAGTGCATTTTACTGTTTCTTGGCTTCACAAATGGCTGGATATGTTGGTAGTATCACAGAATATATGGCCAAATTTAATCCAGCTGACAGTAGGCTGTACTTTTTTTAAATAATAAATTCAAAGGTTATTAAAGGACAATGTTTTAGTTTTGCAATAACATATATATATATATATAGTTAATTTGCCATTATTGGAGGTTGCATTAGTCATTTTGTGAATTATTCTATGCCCTTTTTTTCTCTCTCTTTTGACGATTGGCCTTTCAGTTATTTCCCTGCTCTTTAGCATCTTAACACAGAATAAGCTGAGGAAATAAAAGGAAGTAAATTTCAAATGAGTCTAGTTTTGCTTCCTCCCCCAGTTCTTGGTAGATCAGATGGAGAGAAGTCCTTAGATTTTCACCAAAATGAAGGTTTAGGATTTTATTTGTCTACCTTTTCTGGTTCTCATTATAACAGATAATTATATTTAGATAAAAAGAAAAGTGAGTTAATGGATTCAATTTTTAAAATATTAGTAACCCAACAAAACAGTAGAAAATTTAGCCAGTACTTGAAAACTGAATTGACTCAATAACCACAACTACAGGAGAACCACAGGTATTTGATACACTTTTATTGTTCTAGCACTAATAATAGGGGAAAAGGAGGGCAGCTACCTGCATTCATCAAGTTTGTACTGAATGCTGTCTTCAGGCATACTCGTGGAAAAAAAGTTTGTGAAAGCTCAGAGTAGGCGAGAGATGACTTTTGTTCGGAATCATTAGAAAAGGCTCTTTGGTTTAGGCAGCTTTGAATTAGACCAAGAAGAATGAATAAACTGAATATTCAGAGATCTGGAAGAAAGAATGCAACTAAAATAGGACAGCCTGAGCCCCCTCTAGAACAAATTAATTCAGGCTAGATCTACTGAGCATCTGGAGTGGTTATGCAGCCTTTTTGAGGTCACCCCAGAAGGAAGAGAAAATGTTATGGGGTCCTACTTTTCCTCCATTGCTTTAAAAGTCTGCTGCTTGGCTTTCTCTGGAGAAGGTGGGTTGATCAGTTTCAAATCATCCATTTCAATGATAGGATTGTTGTTTGTGGAAGCCAGGTTATAACTGACAAAACTGCCCTTTCTGGTCAGAGTTATTCAAATATTGTGCTTAACGTAAGATTAACCAGAACCACTTTCTTCTCCCTCATTATATTCCTATGCTTCTATAAATGTTTTTTCTTGAAACCTAATGCACGGTCATACCTACTAAGAACATTGAGCAAAGAGGACATCACCTCTGTTTCCCTTTTTTTAGATTTGATGATGACGAACTAGCTTTCCAAGGGGGTTTGATGTCTTCTGACTCAAACACTTTTACTTCTTTTAGTTCCTTTGGATGAATGAAGACAGACAGACATACTGGCTGCACTGTCAATAATGGGAATATCCATAAGGACAAAAAGCAACCGAATGTATAAGCCCTTACTTTAAATTACATCAGTACTGAATTTCACTTATAATAGAAATTCCACGAAGAATAGAAAATATGAAAAGGAAAGATTTAAAAAAATTCAAAGACAAATGTACAAGAAAGTGTCATAATTTTCATTGATTAGACTTTTCCATACTTCATTGTTGCTGTACTAAGATAATGAAGCTTATTCATTTTCCTTATTTGCAATATTGTGATGAACATTTACCTGAAGGGATGTGTTAGAAGAAAACCTTAAAACTTTTATGTAATCATTTCTTAATCTTGATGATGATGAGTTTTGAGTAAATGAAATGTGAAAATGAGTGGAAATAGAAGGCTATCTAGTATCTGAGTTTAGAGAGAAGCCATACTTATTATCTTTTCTGGTTTCCATGATGACATGGTTGTTGAAACGTAACTTCTGGACTTCCTTGGGAAAAGGGTCATTGTTAACAAAAAAAACATTACGGTGATGTAAGAAGGAGCAAAGCCTATCTTGTGCATCTGAAAAAATTAGGGAGCAGCCTGTAAGTCACAGGATAATGTATTTCTCCTTTTATGGGTTATTAGTGTAGCATAATGAAAGAAATAGGGTCTGCAAGGCAACAGTAACAGAGATTGTGGGTCAAATCTATTTTAAAAGAAGGGTACTGCAGAGCTAAAGGAAATGTTGAGGGTAGGCAGTAACAACAACAAAAAGAGGAGACAGTTTTAAAGAAGGCTTTTAAATGGAGTCAAGAGGAGTGTAGCACTATTACGTAATTTAATCCGCTTGGAAAGTATCAAGATTTTCTTCATTCTGGTCTAAGTACCTTAGCATTAAAATTCCTGTGCGTTCTTATTAATATTTTTAGCAGTTGTTGAGAAAATAACTCTTATCTATAATCATACCTTGGGATTTTGAAGTAGGAAGTTGACGGCTTAGGGAAGGGCTGTGTAAACAGTGAGATAGTTTGTCCAGGAAGAGAACATGTAATAACTTTGGCCAGTTAGGTAAAAGCTCCTTCCCCTTCCCTCTCCAGAGGGAGATGTACTTGCCAAAACTCATAAAAGAGAAGAATTGGTTTAAAGAATATGTAAATGCTTTTGTACTAAGTGTGAAATGGGAGGGGAGGAGCAAGGCATGCTGGGGGGAGGAGGGGAAGAGCTAAAGAGAATGTGACCCGAATTTCCCTGTTTTTGTTTTAAATGAAGCGTTTTTCTATAACATAGTACCTTGAATTTGACCTTTTTCATTTTAATGTGAAACACCGTTTGTGAAATAGGTCATTTTTGGCAATTTATTGCAAATATTTTATTCTTAGGAGGGAGCATCTGATATGTTGCAGCTGAAGTCCAGAGATACAACTAAATTAAGTATATGGGCCTGGGTAAAAATGAATGTTTTTTTCTGTATTTGTAATCCTAGCGCTTCACAAGTGAGCAAAAAATAATCCTGTAGCCACCCATGGAAACAATCACTTAACTAGTTCCTCATGTTTAGTACTGTTGTGATATGTTAATAGTTCTGTATTAGGCAGCAGTGATTAGTTAAATAAATTGTTAGTTAAATTGCGAACGAGAAACAGGTCAGCATCTATTTTTTAATAACTAGAAACAATTCAAGGTGCCCAGAAATAAAATGCATCGTCTATAATATGCTCAAGGAGTTAATAATTTACATAGAAAGGATGTACAGAAAGTCTCATCTTTTGTGATTTTTGTATTAGATATTCAGTTATTTATGTCAGGAAAAAAGTTTGGGGTAGGAAAGGAAAAACAATTTCTTTTTAAAATTAATTAATTAATTTTTGGCTGCATTGGGTCTTCATTGCTGTGCGCAGGTTTTCTCTAGTTGTGGTGAGCAGGGGCTACTCTTCAGTTGCGGTATGCAGGCTTTTCATTGCAGTGGCTTCTCTTGTGGAGCACCGGCTCTAGGCGTGCGGGCTTCAGTAGTTGTGGTGCTGGGGCTTAGTTGCTCTGTGGCGTGTGGGCTCTTCCCGGACCAGGGATTGAACCCGTGTTCCCTGCATTGGCAGGCGGATTCTTAACCACTGCGCCACCAGGGAAGTCCCGAAAAACAATTTCAATAGCCATCATTGACTTAGTGAACTTATGCTCCAAGTGGGATACATGTCCGGTGCTCTCTGTTCCTGAGTAACTCTCACAGTGGGGCATCTTGCAGTAAATGTGGCTCTTATGTCTTAATATAAATGTTTTTTGTATATCATCATAGCTTCTAAATGCAGGCTAGCTATGGGTATCCTGAGCTCAGTTACATAAATTGCATCTGCTTTATTAGTGGTGGTAAAACTGGCTGTGTTGGACTTATGAGGAACAGTATAATCTGTCTTCAGTGTGGTCCATGTCAATGATATATATTTAAAATTGTAATAATATTGGAGTATGGTTGATTTAAGGTGATATTTTTTATTATATTTTAATACAACCTACTGAATAGAACCTACCACACTCCCCAATCCACCAGTAAGATGAGTTTCTACTGTATATGAAGGTTGCATGGTTTGAGATAGTTTATATGCTTAAGTATTCCTGTCCCCAAAATGTTAAAAAAAAATTGCTTTGGATTTAAAAGGGTTCAGGGAGATGATGAAACTTCAGTTGGGCTTTTTTTTTTTTTCAGTTGGGCTTTGAAGGAAGTAGTAGATATTTTAGCTTAGAACAGCAACCTGAACAAAGGAGAGGATGGAGGGAAACCTACCTAGCTAAAATTTGTTTGAAAATCATGGGAGATAAAGTTAGAAAGCGGGTTGGGTTAGCTAATAGATTTTCAAGCAGAGGTGTGACATGATTAAAACGTTGTTTTAGAAAGATAGATTTGGAAGAAATCTGTTAACTGTATTGGAAGAAATCTGTTAACTCTGTAGAAAGAAGAGGCTATTAAAAGAAAGATCAGTAATTTATTACAGAAATTCCAATGTTAGGTGATAATGACTAGACTAATAGCAATGTGAATGGGCAGAAGGATTGATATGAGGTACATAATTTAAAGGAATGGGGTTGGGCTAGTTGGGGGAGGTAGGAGATTGTATTACCTTACATTTAAATTAATTTCATATGACCATAACAATAATTTGATGTAGTTGAACGCTTATTTCCTCCTTTTCAGACGATGAAAGTGAAAACTAGAGAGATTGACTGTGGCTTACCGCTCACCAGTGGTTAGATATTTTTTCTAATACATCATACAATCTCATGATGAGTTTAGCTTAAGACAAACTCTCATCTGCTTTTTAAAACCCCTCTACTTCCCTCCTGGTATATCACATTATGTATAGATGAATAATCACATCCAGTTAGCCTAATATTTTTCATTTGCATTTATGTTTATAGCTCTGTATGTATTTATACCACTGCCAGACATCACTTTCTGAAAGCCACTGGGAGATAGGAGGCAACATACCGTATGTTATGGATCCCTGAGCGTAGACTTTCATGACTCCATGATTTTGCATATGATCTTCCCTATATGCAATGATTATTTTCTTTCTTCTTGCTTGATAGAATCTGCTTATTTTCTAATATCCTTCTGAAGAGTTACTTTTGTGAAATCTTCCCAACTGTCTACCTCTCCACAAGATTATCAGATTCTTCCCTTTGTGCCCCAGTTGAGTGCTAATGGTGGAATACATTGTTGTGCAAATAGATTCTTTCCTTCCTACCTTTATAAATAATGCTTCAATGAACATTTTTTATTCATAATGCTTTTATTTGTTGTTGTTTGACGTTATTTCATAACATGAATTCCCAGAAATGCAATTGCTGGGTCAAGTGCTAGGAATATTTTAAAACTCTTAATCTATTGTGAATTTGGCTTTTGCAAGGATTGTATGATTTTATATCTCAGTAGCAATACATAACTTTACCTATTTACCCCACTTTCATTGGATTGGGTATATTCATTATTTTTAGCCCTTGCCAATTGCATTGCAAAAAACTGTACCTTATTTTTTATTTTATTTCTTTGACCATGCCACACGGCTTGCAGGATCTTAGTTCCCTGACCAGGGATTGAACCCAGACCCTCGGCAGTGAAAGCGCGGAGTCATAACCACTGGACCACCAGGGAACTCCCAAAAATGTATCTTATTTAATCTGCATTTCTGTGAATAATTAGAGTGACCATTTTTCAGTGTCTTAACCTGTTGTATTTCTCTTCTGTAGTTAGTCTTTGACATTTACCTGTTATTGCACTGAGATCTTAGTATGTTTATGATAAACTATAAATTCTTCTAAATATTAATGGTATGTTTTAATTATATTTACTATAATTATTTGGCTTTATAATAATGTTTTAATTTACAGAAACGTGAAATATTAAATTGTCAGTTCTTTAGATTTTAAAAAACATTTTATTTCCTTTTTTTTTTTTTTTTTTTTTTTCCGGTACGCGGACCTCTCTCTGTTGTGGCCTCTCCCGTTGCAGAGCACAGGCTCCGGACGTGCAGGCTCAGCCGCCATGGCTCACGGGCCCAGCCGCTCTGCGGCATGTGGGATCTTCCTGGACCGGGGCACGAACCCGTGTCCCCTGCATCGGCAGGCGACTCTCAACCACTGCGCCACCAGGGAAGCCCCCTTGGCAGAATGTTTATAGTCACTTCTCATATTTTTATCTTATTTATTTATTTAAAAAAATAAATTTTGGAGGACTAATTTTTCTCAATGAAGGTATAAATCTTTAGATTGAAGAGAAGCAGAGTTTTCTTTTTAAATTGAAGTATAGTTGATGTATAGCATTTTGTTAGTTTCAGGTGTACAGCACAGTGATTCAGTTATATATATATATATATATATATATATATATATATATATATATTCAGATTATTTTCCATTATAGGTTATTAGAAGATATTGAATATAGTTCCCTGGGCCATACAGTAAATCTTTGTTGCTTATCTATTTTATATATAGTAGTTTGTATCTGTTATTCCCATACTTCTAATTTATCCCTCCCCCGACTCCCTTTCCTCTTCGGTAACCATAGTTTGTTTTCTATGTCTGTGAACCTATTTCTGTTTTACATATAGATTCATTTGTATTATTTTTAAGATTCCACATATAAGTGGTTTCATATCATATTTGTCTTTCTCTGTCTGACTTACTTCACTTAATATGATATTCTGTAGGTCCATCCATGTTGCTGCAAATGGCAATATTTTCTTCTTTTTTATGGCTGAGTAATATTCCATTCTATATACAAACTACATCTTCTTAAACCAATAGTCTGTTAATGAGCACTTGAGTTGCTTCCACATCTTGGCTATTGCAAATAGTGCTGCTGTGAATATTGAAGTGCATGTATCTTTTTGAATTAAGAGTTTTCATCTTTTCCAGCTATATGCCCAGGAGTGGGGTTGCTGGATCCTGTGGTAACTCTATTTTTAGTTTTTTAAGGAACCTCCAGACTGTTTTCCACAGTGGCTGTACCAATTTACATTCCAACCAACAGTGTAGGAGGGTTCCCTTTTCTCTATACCACCTCCAGCATTTATTATTTGTAGGCTTTTTGATGATGGCCATTCTGACCAGTGTGAAGTGATGATACCTCATTGTAGTTTTGATTTGCATTTCTCTAATAATTAGTGATGTTGAGCATCTTTTCGTGTGCCTCTTGACCATCTGTATGTCTTCTTTGGAGAAATGTCTATTTAGGTCTTCTGCCCATATTTTGATTGGATTGTTTGTGTGTGTGATCTTGAGTTGTATGAGTTGTCTGTACAGTATTTTGGAAATTAAGCCCTTGTCGGTGGCATGGTTTGTGAATATTTTCTCCCAATCTGTAGGGTGTCTTTTTGTTTTGTTTAGGATTTCCTTTTTTGTGCAAAAGCTTTTAAGTTTGGTTAGGTCCCATTTGTTTATTTTTGCTTTTATTTCTATTGCCTTGGGAGACTGACCTAAGAATCAGTCAGAATCAGCACTGACATTGCTACAGTTTATGTCAGAGAATGTTTTGCCTATGTTCTCTTCTAGGAGTTCTATGGTGTCTTACATTTAGGTCTTTAAACCATTTTGAGTTGATTTTTGTATATGGTGTGAGGGTGTGAAGAAGTGTTCTAATTTCATTGATTTACATGGAGCTGTCTAGCTTTCACAACACCACTTGCTGAAGAGACTGTCTTTTTTTCCCCATTGTATATTCTTGCCTCCTTTGTCTTAGATTAATTGACTGTAGGTGTATGGGTTTATTTCTGGACTCTCTGTTCTGTTCCACTGATCCATATGTCTGTTTTTTGTGCTAATACCACACTGTTTTGATTAGTGTAGCTTTGTAGTATTGTCTGAAGTCTGGAATGGTTATGCTTCCAACTTTGTTATTTTTCCTCAGGATAAAAAAAAATTTTTTTTTATTGAACTATTGTTGATTTACAATACTATATTAGTTTCAGATGTACAACATAGTGATTCAATATTTGTATCGATAATACTCCATCTAAAGCTATTACAAAATAATAGCTATATTTCCCTGTGCTGTACAGTATATCCTTGTTGTTTATTTATTTTATACATAGTAGTTTGTATCTCTTAATCTGATACCCCTATCTTGCCTGACCCCCTCTCTCTACTGGTAACCACTAGTTCTGTATTTTATTTTTGGCATTTAAGTCTTCCCCATTCCTTTTTGCTAGGAAAACTGTCTTTTAATGCCCATATTAAGGCCCAACTTCCCATCAGTACTTATTATCTATACTACATTTCCTCAAAATCTCTGCTATAAGGAATGTTAAACTAGATAACTAAACGTCAGCTTTTTAAAGCATTGTCAATTTTTTATTATTTTTTTCTACCTCTTGTAAAAGGACTCTTTCTAAAAAATATTAATTTTATTAGATAGTTCTGAACATATTAAAAATAAATTTTCATTGATCAGGTAAGGTTGTTATCCTGGTAAATAATTCTATTTCTTATTAGATACCTGAATTAAGACTATTTGAGAATATAACTTGGACCTTTAAAAATAAATTCTAATATTATATTTGAGCTGTTTGCTTGTTTATGATAAAAATAAATTGTAAATGCAGCTCTACAGCTTGCCGGTTATTTCTTCTTACAATTAATCATGTTCATTGCCCTTTGATTTTTCTTTTTTTATATTCATTTTATTGTTTATTTTCTAACTTTAAAAAAAATTGAGGTATAGGGGCTTCCTTGGTGGTCCAGTGGCTAAGATTTTGTGCTCCCAGTGAAGGGGGCCTGGGTTTGATCCCTGGTCAGGGAACTAGATCCCACATGCCACAACTAAGGGTTCTCATGCCACAGCTAAAGATCCTGCATGCTGCAACTAAAAGATCCTGCATGCTGCAAGGAAGATCCCGCACGTGGCAAAAGAAGATCCAGTGTGCTGCAACTAAGACCTGGCATAGCCAAATAAATAAATAAATAAATATTTTTTTTTAAAAAAAAGAGCACTCTAAAAAAATAATTGAGGTATGATTGACATATAACATTATATTAGTTTCAGAAGTACAACATGACTTTTCTTAAAATTAAAAGTATATTTTTTACTAAAAAATACTCTGTTTTGAAAAACACAGAAAAGTATTAACATAAAACTTTCAAATATCCAAAATTCTATTATTTGCTTTTTAAATTTATTTTATGTTGCAGTTTATTTAGTGAAACGAAAGTGTTCATAAATGAAACAGCAAGTTAGTGTGATGAACCTCCCCCTCTAAAAGGTGTAAATGAGAGGAGTGGGCATGGAGTGAAATACTTTTGTGATATCAACTAAGAAAGAACCAAAAAAACCCATTGGATTAAGCAATAAGAACACTGGTGACCTTGGCAATAATAGTTTCAGTGGAATGGTTTGGACTAAAGATGAAGAAATAGAAACATGGAGTTTAGATAGGTTTTCTTTCTTTCTTGTAAAGGAAAAGAAAAATAGATTGGGAAGTGTTCAGGAAGGAAATGTGGGCTTGAAGATGACTTTCTTAATAATGAAAATAAAGATATAGCGGCAGGGAATATGATTCAGAAATTCTTTGAGAAATTAGAAGAAACAGGTTCCAGATCCATGTTAGACTGATTGACATTAACTAGGAGGAGGAGTACTTCTGTAATTAGGGGGAATTGGAAAATCTGTGGATGTATACACCAGTGAGATTGCAGCTTTGGTGGAAAGAAATTTCAGAGAGTTCAGATTCCAAATATCAGAAATTCTTCAACCAGAAATGGCTTTTTGCTGTTTTTTAATAAAACAAAGTTTTAATTTCCAATCTTTTTTCTATGTATGCATGTATATATGTATATGTCAATATACACATATATATTTTACAAAATAGCAATGTTATATGTAGTTTTGCATTCTGCTTTTTACACTTTATTTTCTTTTTGGATTATATTATGAGCATTTTCTCATATCATTAAATATTTTTAAACAGCATATCATAATTGATTCAACTATCTAAGTTTGGGACATTTAAATTGCTTTTGGTTAGCATATGTTACAATATATAATGGAATAATATTACATCAAACATCCCTAAGCCTTTTTGCATATTCTAATTTATTTCCTTATGATACATTCCTGGAGATTGAATTGCTGTGTCAAAGCATATGAATATTTTACATATACGCAGCGGTATTCTGGTATTCTGGTAAATGTTAACAACTGGCTTGTATGTCTGGTGGAGGGAGCCCTGATTTGTAGTGTGTGTTGTTTCCTTTGGTGTAATACTCCAAACATGGTCTATTTCAATCCAACAACTTAATACCACTGAACAGATATGAGATGTGTAGTCATACAACCATTATATAGTATTTACACCAAACTGGTAAAGTAGACGTAAATGATGTCAACAGCATAGGCAATAATAAAATGTAATAAAATAAGTGAGGTAATTAGGGAGTGATCAGTTTTAAGTGTTTATTACCTTATTTTTAATATAATTTATTGAATGGTAAGTTTATGTAATTTAACTTTTAATAATGACTATGTTTAACAACTGGGTCACAACATTCCTGAAAATTTAACAGTTGGCTCTTGTGAACTATTATGAGTAAGCTCCAGCACACCACTGCTAGGTTATCTTTTTTTTTTTCTTTTTTTATCCTCCTCTTCTCCTTCCTTCTTCCCTTTTCTGATATTTATGGTGGAATTTTTCTTCCAAGATTGCTGTTTTCAATATAGGAAGAAATATAAATACTTAGAAGACAAATGTTTTACTCTTTTTGTTTATGGCTTCTAGGTTAATCTTGCTTTACTCTTGAATTTTATTATAGATGGACTCTATTCAAGTGAAAGAAGTGAGGTGTGGATTCCCAGCTTTTTTTCCCCAAAACTCTCTTATTGTTTCTAATAATTTTTTACTTGATTCTCTAGGATTTTCTAGATATATAATTATATTATGCAAATAAAGATAACTTTGCTGCCTTTGATCCTAGTACTTATAACTTTATTTTTCTGTGTAAAGAATAAAGTTGGTCAGTACCTACAAAGCAGTGTTAACATTGAGCATCCTTATTTTTTCCTGATTTTGGAAATGCTTCAAATACTGTATCATCGTCTATTAGCTTCTTTAATGATGGCATTTCCCTCACTAGTTTTGGCGCTTTTTTGGCGGCTTTCGGTTTGTTATATGTGTTTATGAAAATCACATTAAGCAAGTATCCATTTATTTCTATTTAATTAAGACTTAAAAAATTCAGAAAGGAAGTTTAATTTTATGTAAATGCATGAGAAGCTTGGTAATTCTTGATGACCTTCTCCATTTACCTTAGTGTTGTTTAAGTTGGTTGGTTGGTTTTTGTTTTCTATTTTGTGCTAGAGGTTTAGATATTGATGGCCTTTGATATTTGGGGTAAGCAACAAGGTGACCTGAGCAACAGAAAATAAAATTCAGATATGTTTTCCCCTGGAACTTTTTCTCTGAATCTCTTGAGATCTGTGTTGTGGGTGTACCTGTGATCCTATGTTTGAGGGTCAGCCTTTGATTTTAGCAGTTCTACTGCTTCATCCTGGCCGACCTGTGAATGGGGCCGTGGGAGGGGGCAGCAGGAAGAGGAGAATGGCCACTCTAATACTGTGGTTTATGAGTTTTTTATGGTGAGTCAGTGCTTACTTACGTCTGCCTAGTCAGACTTGATCATTACCTGCAAAAAAATGGCTCCTTTTCAACCCTAATGACTGGTTGAGGAAAATGAAAACAATGAGGCCAAAACGTAGCCCATGATGTTTTTCTGCTGGGTGAACATGGGTCCCAAGTTCTGTGATTCCCACTTCTCCTATAGGCCTTTCGTGTCCCTAAACTTTAATTCTGCAAGTTACGACTTAGGGTATTTCAGAATATTCTCACTTATTTCCTAAAATCTACACCTTGTATTCTTGGGGCATATATGTATAAAATAAAAATCTTTTTATAATGTTGGTATTTTCCCTGGCTTCTTGAATAATGGCATTTCCCTCACTAATTTTGGTCCTTTTTGGTGGATTTTTGGCAGTGATTATGTGAATGGATGCTATCTTATTCAGATTTTAAAGCTCGTTTCACATATCCAAAAAATTCTCCTCAGAAAAGGTATACCATTTTAAACTACTGCTGCTGGACTTTGAGAATTTTTTTCATTGTATTCTTAATGGGAATAATTTCATTTTAATTTGTATATCCTTCATTGTTACCAATAATCATAGGTTCCTAAATATATTGAGGTATGGTATTTATGTTTGAATTGTTTAGAAGGAGTGGTTTTGGCAAGAGTTTTGGAGTGATGTGATAGCAGTAATCCCCAAACAGCTGGTCTCATTGTAAGGTATGGCTGGTTATTTTCACAGGTGCAAAAAGAGTTAACCATGTAGGCCTCCTTGAGTTGGCTTTTGCAAACCTAGAGCCTATACACTACTGTACAACTATTAAGGCTACAACATTAACTTGACTGTAACTTCCCATAGGGAATCTCAGCTAGGACATTTAAAAGCTACTGTTATTTGCTTTCCTCAGACTAGGAAAGCAAGCCCAGGACACTACCAGATTTCACCTACAGAAGAATCCTTAAATATCCCTCAAATTTCTTAAGGTTCCTAGCCTGCCAGCAAGTGATCTTCCTTATCACATGTAAGGCTGAGCCTTGTAAGCCAGGGACCAGGCCAGGTTTCCTGCAAGGGCTCTCTAGGCATTGGATCCTTAAGTAAAGCCAACCTTAGTTTCTTACAAATACCTGTTTAAATGAGCATTGTTCTCAAATGTGATACTCTAGGTAACAAAACTTGGGTTGCTTAATAGATTTGTCCAATTATATCCTAATAAAAAGGAGGACAGATTCTTAACTGTATCTGTGCAGATATCTCTACTGCCATGAAAGGGTGATTCACTAAAGAGTTTCTGAATTCTAAGGGTTAGAAAGAGTCAGATAATATTTTTAAAGCTTCATTTTAGTTTACAAAAGCAGAGTTTACTAAAGTGTTGTGGTTATAGATAGCTTAAGAAGAAAGAAAACAGAACACTAAAACATTGTCAACAATATTCCAGTCAAATTAACTTTCTATAGTCAGTTCATTCAGTACTATGTGTGTAGTTTTTGTTGTTGTTTCTCTGGAGCTTGGGTTAGCTGTCTGTTGTTATGTACGTTTCTGCTTCTATAGACTAAAAAGAGTCCTGGAAATTTTTACTTAGTCCAAAGATGGTCTGAAAGTTGTTCGAGAGATGTCACCAAAAAGCCTTACCGATATTTTATTCTTTGAAGTGTTAATAGTTACAACTACCTGGCACAATTCTTTCCACAAACTCTGAAAGTTTTTTGTTGAAGACACAAACTCTTGCTTATAGCTTATAGGCAGAGCTTTCAAGAAAACATCAAAGTAAAACAAAAGCTCTCTGTGGAAAACAGAGACTTAATGGCTGTGGTTAATTTGTTACTCTAATTCATAATATGAAAATGGAAGAGAGTAAAATTCTCTATTGGGGTATAGTATGTAAATATGTCATAAAAGTTTTGATCAGCATTTCCCCTGAGGGTAAAAATATAATGGACAGTGAGGGCATTGACACATCTCCAGGGACTTCTCACACCACAAAATTTCTGAAATATTTACATTAATAACATGTTACCTATACAGACTTAACCTAGGAAAGGATAGGTGTCTTTTTTGATTTGACAATTTTTCCCATGTGACTCTTAGAATAGTAACATATAAAACAAACCTAATTCTTTCTAACACCTCTGTTTTTATAAGGTGAAGCAACAAGTCTTTTTGGCTTTCTTGAGGCACTCTGGGAAATCTCAAAGATAGGTTAGTATAAAATATTGTAAAAAGTTTTATATAGTCTATATTTAGTATATGATTAGGAAAATGCAAAATTGAGAGTTGTTAGAAGATTCGGGGCTTGATAAAAATAGAATCGTGGGTACCTGAGAAATAATATTTGGTTATCTATTTAATCAAAGTAACATTAAAAATAAACATAGAAGATAATATGTTTGCTGATTCATAAGTGAGGAAGAACCTTAATTACTTTTTTTTTCTTTAGATAATCAAGGAAATGAAAATGTGAGCATAAAGCACAGAAAATTATTCTGGTAGGACACAGCATTTCTACTCTTTGCGCACACTGCACAGAAGGTATGGAATAGCCTTTCATGTTGAAGATAAAGGTATTAATCAGTACCTCAAGGAAGCAAGCCCATCAACATTGAATGAAATTTGCTAAAATTTAAAATGTTTCATAGCTTCTTTTCAGAATTGGCTGTTATAAATCAAGGCAAACAAAATTCACTTTCCAAGTTAGGTCCTTCTTTATTTTCTTTCATATTCTGGAATAAACAGACACTTCACTAAGATCCCCTTAGAGGTTAGTGGTTCTCTCTAAGGGGATCTGCGAGGTCAAAACAATATTTGTAACAATACTAAGATGTTATTTGTATTATTGTGCAATACATTAATCATTGCTATTTTCAAATGTATCAGTAAATAAGTATTTAAAATAATACCTCGGTTTTAATTTCCAATATGGTAAACATCAATAGCTATAATCCATATAAAATAAAAGCTCTTTGGAGTCCTCAATAATTTCTAAGAGTGGAATGGGGTCTGGAGACCCAAAAAAGCCCAAGAATCCCTTCTTTGGGATGAAACAGTTTTTTTTTTTTGGACAAAGAAATGCACATACTCAGTTGTACTTCTCTGTCACTGTTGCTCCTAAGGTAGCCTCAACTGCTCATATTGACTGTACCTTTTAGCTAAATTAATTTCTGTTTCACAGAGAAAAGTTAGAGGTGGGTAATTGAGAACTGTCTGCCACACACCAGCATTTTAGCAGACTAGCAGAGCTCTTGATCACACACAAGACAACTTTTTATAGCCATATAAATGCCTTTAAACCTTAAAGAGGCAAAAATTGACACTTTCATTAACATGACCCAGAACTATAGCCTGTCAATATTAAAATAAGAAGCAAAAGTATATAAACTTAAAACTATGCTTAGTAATTAATGTTTCAGTATTTTATCTTACTTAGATTTTTTCCTAGGACTCTAATAATCTTCATTTAGTTAACTCAATTTAGTATCAGTCCAAGGCTTTAGGTTACCTAAAGATTTTGAAATTACCTTCAAGCTGCCATGCTACAAAATAGTTACTGTTGAAGAAAAATTTTGCTAGAATAATGATCCTATTTATTAGAACATAGAAAATTTTCAAAATTATAAACCCTGTATGGGATTAATTTTAGCTTATTGGGTTAAAGACATAACTTTTATTTAAATAAAATTTATTAATCTGTTTACCAAAGATTTTCCTTAATTATGCAAACTTGGGTTCTTAAAAGGTCCTGACTTTGTTTTTATTATTTTTAAAATTTGTTTTGTAATGCACATTTAAAATATTAGAAGTTCAGTTTTTTTATTCTCTGAGAAATTTGGTTTAAAGACAATGAAAGGCCTGGAAATGGATAGTGGTGGTACTGCACTATATGAATGTACTTTATACCACTGAAATGTACATTTAAAAATTATTACAGTGGTAAATGGTATGTTATATATATTTTACCACCAAAAAAAAAAGACAACAAAAGGCGCAGATAACTAGGTAAGATGTCCTAGATAGCATATCAGCAATCTTTCTTTGCCTTTGGTAAGTCTTCCACCATTTTTCCTCTTAGGAACATTATTACAAGAGAGGTGAGATTTGGATGTGCAGAACTAAAGGTATAGTTCAGATTGTCTATAGATAAAGATGAGATGCAAAAATTTGGCCAACATTTGAATATTCACTGTGCAGAACAGTCGTAGATAGGGTTGAAATATAGCTTTTGGACATACTCTTTGTTTTCTGATGTTTACAGGTGAGGGTATCATATGTTTTATAAATGAACATTAAAAAAATTATTTCATTTGTCACAAGGAGATGGGGGCTTACAATTTTTCTGTTTCCCTTAGCAGTAGGGCAAGCCCATTTGGTAGGAGTTTTGGCCAAACTGCATTATATTTTAGTGCTTTACTTTGTGATATATTTGTCAAGTATTTACTAAAGTCAAGGAACTCTTAGAGTTGGGATGGGAGAAAATAAAAAGATGAATAAGATACTTTATTGATTATCTAATTCTGTTTAGCAAAAAATTTCTAGGTTTAGCAGCTTAAAACAACAAATATTTATTTCAGTTTCTGGGGGTCAGGAATCTGGGATTAATTTAGGTGGTTTTAGCTCGGGTTTTCTCACGAGGTGGCTGTCAAGTCTGTAGGGACGGCAGTCATCTCAAGTCTCAGCTGTGGCTGGCGGGTCTGCTGCCAAGCTCACAGGTTACTGGCCGACCTCAGTTCCTTGTTGGCTTTGGCAGGAGGCCTCAGTTCTTTGTCACATGGTCATTTCCATAGTGCTGCTTCTGACATGGCAGGTTGCTGCCCCCAGAGTGAGTGATGAGAGACAAGAGACAGAGACTCTTTGCAGTGACAGTGTTTTGAGAGAGGAAGAAGAAAAGTTTGAACATAAAGCAATTTGGAAAAGAATAAACAGTTTAAAAATTCTAATAAAGTCATGATTTTGAATACTCACAAACTTAAGATGATCCCAGAAATACTTAGAAAATATACTGAAGAAATTTCCATTCTAAACACATTGTATATATTTCACTGGTATAAGGGGTGTGTGTGTGTGTGTGTGTGTGTGTGTACAGGAAAGGTTCATATCCGTACTAACAGAAGGTTTATTTTCATTCTTAAAGATAGCTGCTTTGCTTCACTTAAAAAGTCATATTAGGATCACTATTTCAAAGAAAAATCTTAAAATCACGTTCTATTTAGGATCACAAAATATGGTATCATATTTAAAAGCCTTAAATCTAGTACTGTGAATTTTGTTCTAGAAAGTGAATCAGGACACTTGGTGATTCTAGGTTTTTGTTTTGTTTTTGTGGCCACCCATGGTGGGAGTGGAATCAAATTTTTAGAAAAGTTAAAAGTAAAATGTAAATAATTCTCAATTAAAACAATCAAGGGAAAAATACTGGACTGGTAGGCTCCTCCTTTTGAGTCTTTAAGATTGTATGAAATATGATTCCCTTCTTCCTTTATACATTTTAGATTTTCTTAAAATGAAATTACTGTATATGCCATTCAATACTTGACTCTCACTATTTAACTGTTAAAGTATTTGCTTCTGCTTCCTGATTCTACCTTTGTTACCATAGAAACAGAAGCAGACTAGGGAACTTTTAAGATGGCCAGTAACTGAAATTAATGTGCATTCTAAGTCATCACCTGTAGTTGTTGTGTCCCTTTCCTACTCTTGTTTTAATAGAAATAAGCAGGCGACATAAGGCCTGTTGACTAGGAGGCCTTAAAAAAAGTAGAAAGGACTAACCGATAGACAGACACCTTTATTCATCACCTGTGTGTGCTCCCCCAACCCCGTGAGGCCCCCAGGACGATAGTCAGCCCTGCTTCAGCGGTACCTGGCCCCTCAAACCTGCCCGCCCTGTGCAGGTGTTCGGCACCAGCCCCTAGGAACATATGCTGAGGCCGTGGAGCGTGTGAAGAAGGCCAAGGTGAGGCTGCTGCCCACCTGGGCAGACGCTGACCAGCGCAGTGCTCGTGTGCAGGGGCTCGGGGTGGAGGGGGCACAGGGCTGGGTCTATGCTGAGCCCCGAGAGGCCCTCACACCCCCACCCACCCACAGGCTCCCACAGGGAGGGAAAAAAAAAGCCGGCAACTTAACTCCTTTGCTTCAGACTTCTTCACTTGCCTAGAAAGCTACACTATGATGAAAGAGCTTTTCTAATAGCTTGGGAAAGAGATTTTCATTCTTGTGAAACGGTTAGATCACTTTCCATTTCCATATTATTATACATTAAAATGTTTATAATGTGCTTTTCATTTGTAGGTATTAAAATAATACATGTTTTTCTAGGGGATGAGTTTTGATATTATTTTGATGTTAGCCTCCTGTGGTCAAAATTTTTTTTACATGTTATTTAAGTGAACCTTGAAAAATAAATACAGATCTTAAACTCTGTAAGAAGGTATTAAAATATTATTAAATTTAACCAGACTGTTATTTGTTTATCATGTCAAGAAATAAATGTTTTAAAATAGTTAAATTTTAGGAAGTTCCCTGGCAGTCCAGTGGTTAGGACTCAGCGCTTTCACTTCCAGGGTCAGCTTCAATCCCTGGTCGGGGAACTAGGATCCTGCTAGCCACATGACGTGGCTAAAAAAAAAAAAAGTTATATTTTAAAATGTAAAATGTCGTGTTTTAAGGCTAGTTAGCAGCTTTTAAAACGTGCTTCTTTGCATTTTTTGTTTTCCTCTTGAAATGTAGATAAATCTGATAATGTCCATATTGGGAATAGGAATTATTAGAGATTGCTAGAAGTTTGCTTCCTTCATTTTTTTCCCCGTTTTTTTGCAATTAAGAAATAGCATACCTTTTGGAATTTTTTGCTTTAGAAACCTAAATTAAAGTTTCCTTCCTCTGGTTGTTGCCTTTAAAAATTTTAATTCTTATATTGAATCTATCTTATAGATTTATTTTTTGTTTAGTTTTGGAGAACTTTTACTTGGTTTTCCTTTGAGTGGTTGATTAACAAAACAGTAGTCCCTAGGTTGGGCATTGTTTCCAGGACCCCTGTGGATACCAAAGTCTGTGGATGCTCATGACCCTTATATAAAATTGCATAGTATTTGCATATAACCTAGGCACATCCTCCTGTATGTATGTGTATATATATATATATATATATATATTTTGACTTTAAAATAACACCTATTTTATTTTTGAGTTGGGGCACAGAATACCAAAACTGGTTGATTTCCTTCCCCATGATTCTCCTACTAGCCATTAAGATAAGCCCAAGCCAAATGTATCACTTTTAAAAAATATACTGAGTTAGGACATCTCTGCATATTGTGTCCTTTCTTGGGAGTTAACTGATGTTTATGAATCCCGGGAAGGCTAGTTCTGGGAGGGATTGTGGAAGGTTTCCAGTGACAGCATCAAACATCTCCCCTATCAGTGTGAAGATTGTGATGTATCATTATGGGATGATCTCCAGCCAGTTATCTCGACTCTCTGGGTCTCGGTGTTCTCACTGGTTAAAATCGGATGCCTGTATACTTTAAATCATCTCTAGATTACTTATAATACCTAATACTATGTAAATGCTATGTAAATAGTTGTAAATACAACATAACGGCTATGTAAGTAGTTTCTGGATTTGGGGCAAATTCAAGTTTTGCTTTTTGGAACTCTCTGGAATTTTTTTTCCAACGATTTTTTGATCCTCGGTTGGTTGAATCTGTGAATGTGGAACCTGCAGATATGGAACCTGCAGATATGAAACCTGTGGATACTGAGGGTCAACTGTAATTGCTTCTTGCTGGGTGACCTTTGTTAGGGTATTGTCTTTAAATCTGGTTCATTCTTAATTCTTCTTAGACTACATGATTTTTAGCCTCCAGTCTTCTATATTAATGGTCTTGTTCTGAACTATTTTTGATTGTGCTTCCCTATCAGTTAAAATTTTTTGGAGCATAGATCACCAATATATGTACATTTTTAATGAACTACATAAATCTAATAATATTCTAATATAGTATGTAGGATATATGATGTACTAATGAATATAAATGAAAATAAAATGAGATAAAGATGATATAAATAGGATCCTAAAATATTTTGCTAATGATGAAGACTTTATATTATTAACCAGTTTCTCAAAGTGCATTGAACATGTAGGGGGGTAGTTGCTAACAATAGTAGATATCTATATTTCAAATGATGTATTGTTAAACTCATAGTTATTTTTAGCTGAGGTCATCCTTGTTTTTTCCTCATAATGTGGCTGATAACTTGGAGCAGAAGCATCAGCTTTGGCATTTTCATGTTGTCTCTTGTGACTTTATTACTAGTATTATATTCTGTCTTAGTCCGTTTAGCCTGATGTAACAGAATACCATAGACTGGGTGGCTTGTAAACCACAGAAATTTATTTCTCACAGTTCTGGAGGCTGTGAGATCAAGATCAGGGCGCTGGCAGATTCCAAGTCCGGTGACAGCCTGCTTCCTGGTTCCATAGACCATGGCCATCTTGTTTTGCTGTGTCCTCATGTGGTTGGGGGAGCAAGGGAGCTCTTTGGGGCCTTTTTTTATATCGGCACTAATCTCATTCATAAGGGCTCTGTCCTCATGTCCTAATGTTAGCTAGCAAGGGGTCACTGCCTGATTCACATAGTAGCCAGTACTATGGTACAGGCTTTTGAGAAAAGAAGAAGCTTTATTGTGATGTGAGCTGGCAAGGCTCAAATCTGTCTCTAAGATCTAGGGTTCGGTCAAGCTTTTATGAGTTAGCTGGTAGGGTTGGTATGTGGATCTTCCACTTGGAGAGCTTTGGAACCTGGCCATTTATGGTAAAGGGGCTTCAACATCACATCTTCCTGGACGATGGACCCTTTGCTTCTGAATGGGTTCTGGTGTTCTCGTTACGGTCATGTCCCGGTCCTTTGGTTCCATGGAGCGGGGGGATAAACTTTGGTTCCAGGTGTATTTGAGGTCAAAATTTTCTCCTCTGCACATGCTTCAGCTGCATGATTGGTGGTTTTGTTCTGTAGTCTCTTAAAAAACAACTCAGTTATCCTTCTAGAAACAGGATAGGGTCAGTTTGGGCTGGTTACACTAATTATCTCCCAGAGGCCCTCCCTCTTAATACCATCACATTGGGGTTAGGATTTCAATATAAATTTGGAAGGGGTGGTGACACAAACACTCAGACCATAGCATATTTAATGCATTACTTTTTTTTTTTTTTTTTTTTTTGCGGTACGCGGGCCTCTCACTGTTGTGGCCTCTCCCGTTGCGGAGCACAGGCTCCGGACGCGCAGGCTCAGCGGCCAGGGCTCACGGGCCCATGCTCCGCGGCATGTGGGATCTTCCCGGACCGGGCCACGAACCCGCGTCCCCTGCATCGGCAGGCGGACTCTCAACCACTGCGCCACCAGGGAAGCCCAATTATATATTTTTAAGTATATTTTTATCATGAAAAAGGGAGAAAAGTCACTATATCCCACCTGAATGGCTAAAAGGAAAGAGCTAAACAGTATCAAATGTTGGCAAGGATGTGGAACAACCAGGACTTTAATACATTCCTGGTGGGAATTATTATTTCCACAGTCATTTTGGAAGGAAAATAGCTTGGCAGTATAATCAGAAGCTGAACATATGCATATATTCAATTCCATTCCTATGTATATGCCGAACAGAAGTTTATGTATATTTTTACCAGCAGATCTGTATATAAATGTTCATAATAGCACTATTTTTAATAGCCCAAAACTGATAATAGCTTAAATCAATAACAGAATAAGTTGTAGTATCATCACACAATGGAATACTGTATAGCAGTGAAAATAAATGGACGATCGCCAGGAAAGTCATGCACAAACCTCATAAATATAATGTTAAGGGAAAGAAACCAGAGTCAAAGAGTACATACTATGTGATTCCAGTATGTAAAGTTGAAAAAGCAAACAACATTCATCTATGGTGTTGGAAGGTAGGGTAGTGGTTACCCTTGAGTGACTGCAGGGGGGCACTTCCAGAGTTGCAGTGATGTTCTGATTCTTCGCCAGGTGCTAGTTTCGTGGGGTTGCTTATCTTGTGAAATGTCATCGAGTGGTATGCTTACGATGGCACACTAGCTAATACTTGCGGTTCTGATTGCAAACTAATACCTGGGCAGGGAACGGCTAAGTCTAGATGAGAGTGCTTGCGGTTCTGATTGCTAGCTAATACTTCTGTCCACTGAATAGCCCGAGGGGACATGAGTCCTGTTCTTGCTATGTTTACAGACCTTCAGGGGAAATAAGCGTTTATAAAAAGAATAGGGGGATAGTGAAGGAGAGCTTCCCAGACCATAGTCTGACTTTGAGCCATGGCCCTGGGGGGCAAGCCAGAAAGGAGTGGAGGCCAGATGCAGCACTGCTGTTGGCGCTGAGCATGTGTGTGAGGTGGGGCTGCCCTTGTCTGGACACTGGGTCTCAGACTGTGGCACAGCTGACATCACAGAATCCACTGTGAGGCTATGGCTGGGCTTCAGGAACTAGAAATTCTGACAAGACACCATGCATCCTCAGATTGTTTGGTTTTTTATTTAAATTGCAGTAAGGAAGCTGAAATGGGCTCTCCAGGGGTATTTCCCTGAGCCCTGGTCCCCTTTGCAGCTCCCAGCTCTAGGTACTATTGATGGGCTTCAACGGTCACTGGCTACACGGTCTCAGATGTCACACCTCCAGTGATCTCCAGCCCCTGGCCACTCTCTGCTGTCTCTACGATGGCCTCCATTCGGGTCCCTTCCACTGGCTTCGCCATGATGCTCACATATTTATCGCGTGAGGAGGCCACTGTCTTTGTAGTAAGACTGGCTCTGACGTTCCTGAAGAAAGAGCTGATCCTGCTGAGTCTCTCGGTGGTGGGACCTGAACTCGCTGTAGATAAGCTCCTGCCCGATTTGTGCGAGATCCTGGACTCGTTGGTGATGGGAGCACGGCTGATGTCTTTGTGAGCAGTGCCCTGCTCGCTGCCCCCCGGGCTGCCATGGCCTTTGTCCTTTTGGTCATCTCTAGTGGCTCTGCGGCCGCCTGAGCACGGGCCAGCTGCTTTCTGGATGGTCTTGTTCCCTGCTGCCTTGTGGTGGCTTTCCACTGAACTGCAGAGCGAGGGGCTCGTAAGAGCTCTGTCCTCTCCCCAGTGCTCCCTTCTCTCCTTTCTTACCTTGCGGGCCTGGGACACCCTCTGTGAGCTGCCATCCTGTTCACTCACTTTGCCTTCCTGTGGCAAGGTTGAGATGAGGGTCCCCTCGTCCTCCTCGTTGGCTCTTCCTTCAGCAGTCTTGCCTGTAGGTTCTGCTCCGACCACAGTCACGCCGGCCTCTGGGGAGAGACTGGTGGACGTGCTGGAAGCATACCCTGAATAGTTCGCGGCACCTGCCAAGCATACCCTGAATTTTTCGCAGCACCGTTTTCCTGCTCCTCAGGGATGTTCTGGCAGTGCCCCCAGTGGCTATGTTGGTTTTGCTTCCTCCTGGACCGTTGCTGGCTGTGGCTGCTGTGGCCATGCTCTGCTCTTCAGGGGCAGGAGACTTGATCACTGCCACGCTCAAAGCACCCGCTGCGGTGCCTCCTGCCACCCCTGCTGTCTCCACCTTTGTCGTTGCCCGCGATGCTGACGCTTTGTCAAGCACTGTAGGTTTTGCTTTTGCAGTGGCCACATCGGGCATGGTGTCGGGCTTGTGGGAGTCCAGTTGGATCCCCTCCCCGCCAGCAAAAGCGGCAGATGTGACCCCGGACAGCTCAGAGCACGTGTGGAGGCTGCAGATGCTCACCTGGTCCTGATCCCACTTTCCTTGGAAATCCTCCACTGCTGGGCTTCTGCCGTCCTCCTCCTCCTCGAACACAGGCAGGCCGATCATGTCCCAGGCAGGAACGGCATAGGTGCGGCTGTAACTCTCCACTGGTGGTCGCAGGAGGTAAATCAGCTCTTCCCAAGAGGTGAAGAGGTCTTCCTGTGCGTCCAGAGGGGCACACAGCTGCAGGTACCAGGAGCGGCCAGTGGCAAACTTCACGCGCAGCTGTTGTTTCTCGCGATTGTGAGTGGAGATGCTCACGAACGTCAAGGGAAGGAGCCTGGTGAGCTCTAAGGTCTTTGCAGGCTCGTGGCTCTTGCCCTTGGCGGCCTGGCTGTGCTCAGCGTGCTCTTCACAGTCGGTGACCCATCGGGCCAGCAGCATGGTGTCTGGGAGTGGGAGGACGGGGCTGCTGGATGTGATGCCCACGGTCACCATGCAGACACAGTTGTGCACGTCAATCAGGTCTCCCCTCTTCGTGATCTGGATAAAGTCGCTCTCGAATATCGGTGTGTACTTGAAGATGTCATATTCGCCATTGCGCAGTTGCTGCTGCAGCTTCCCCGTGGTGGTGTTGAACAGGCCCACCCCGGTGCTGCTCTGGGCCGTGTGATACGGGAGCAGAGAGTCCCCACTCATGGCTGCCTTTGATCACGACAGGCAGCGCGGTTAAGGTGGGCCCCTGGCTCTTCCCTCCCTCGGCCTCACTGGCAGAAGAGCGAGCTGTGGTGCTCGTAAGTCACACACAGGCGGCCCTACAGCAGGTCTTCCAAGCCCGCCCCACAGGCCCCCAGCTTTGCCTCAGGGTCTCCCAGAGGCAGGGGTGTGGGTAGGGGCACAGATGATCACAGCGGGGACGCTGTAGGGCGCCTGGACCCCAGGCTGAATCTCTTCAAGTGTGTAGAGAGGGTATGGTAGGCTCCCCCTCTGCCTCCCCTCCCTTCTGCTTCTGGGTTTTTATCTCCCCAAGAGGGTGTGGTGAACTTCAGTCCTAGTGAGAGAAGTAACCACTTTCTCAGCCTAACCCCCTGGCACAGCCTATTTATCCTCTGGGCCCTTTGTGACCTATCACTGTCGCATAGCCCTTTGCCTCATTGTGACCTATCACTGTCACATAGCCCTTTGCCTCATCCCCCAGCTGCCCCCTCAGGGCAGGGCCCCCATCCTCTCCCAAAGGAGGGGGAGGACATGTCCTCCCGCGGAGGACAGGCCTGTCCTGCCAGGGACTCAGGTGCGTACCGAAATAAAAATGTCTTCAACTGGGAAAGTTTTGTGTGGGTCCTTTTTCTTTTCCTCCCCCAAATTCAGCTACTGGATGAAATCTGTAGGAATGTAAGATGATGGGATAAATTTGAACCATTTAAGCTCATGGTTTAATTGTATCGAATAACGTAGAGTTGGCAGTTGCGATCCTTAGTCTGTCCTTTCATAAAATCTCAGTAAACGTTGACGACGGTGATTTTTAATAATCACATTAAAAATTGCTTCTCCTAGGCACCATGCTGCATTCTTCACATACGGTGGTGAGAATGCACTGAGTTTGGTACTGTTAACTACTGTTCCCAGTTTATAGGTGAAGAAATTGAGGTTGTATCTCCTGTTTAAATTCCCAGAGCTAATGGTAGCAGAGGCACTATTTGAATGTAGGTCTACCTGATTCTAAAGCCTTTGTTCTGAACCACTACAGTACTTAGCCTCACAAAGAAAGCTTGGCCCAGCCAAATGTTTTCAAACTGGACTGATTTAACTACCTTTAAGAGGACCTATTTGGTGCATTATTAGAAGTTGTGTAATTAATTTTATGTGTGTATATATGTTATAGAGAGAACCCAAGACAGCAGTTGGGCTAACGTGAGGATTAAATTATCCAGGGGATCACTCAGATCCTCCCTTCCTTTATGCTTGTGCAAACAGCCTGTGTGTGGAAACCTAGTTATTCTTATGACATGTCCTCCCCCAGTGAAATGGGGGGTGAGTAGCCTGAGATGTAAGCTTTGATTCCAAGAGCCTGCCAGATGCCGTCCTGTAGTAACCTCCCTACCAGGCAGAAGTGGTTTGGAAGCCTTGACACCTGTGGGGAGCATGTACCATTAGACATCCCGCCTCATTGCCACTCCCACAGAGCTAGTCACAGAACAAGTGATTTCTAAATTGTGACTTGAAAGTTCTGAGAAAGGCCCTTGCTGCCAACTCTCTTATCTCCAGTTTGATGTTCTGCTTGAAATCCCACCATAGAGATTCATTCCTTGAGGATAAAGGCTATCTTTCTGTTAAAATACACACACCTGTCCCTCAACAGATGCCTGGATAAGCAAAATATGGTCTCTCCATACAGTGGAATATTGTTCGGCCATAAAAAGGAATGAAGTACTGATATATGTCACAACATGGGTGAACTTTGAAAACATTATACTCAGTGAAAGAAGCCACATATTGTGTGATTCTATTTATAGGAAATAGCCAGAAGAGGCAAATCCATAGAGACAGATATTAGATTAGTGGTTGCCTAGGGCTGGAGAGAGCAGAGAATGGGGAGTACAGGATTTCCTTTTGTGGTGATGAAAAATTCTGGAACTACATAGTGGTGATGGTTACACAGTATTGTGAATGCACTGAATGCCACTGAATTGTACACTCTAAAATTACAGTGGTGAATTTTATCACAATCACACACACACACACTCCTGCTCATTTAATAGATGGGTTAAGAGCAGTTATCTTTTCATTGTTCCCTGTCTCAGGGGAAATCATTCAATCTTTCACCATAAAGTATGTTGTTAGCTGTAGTTTTATTTCAGAATTGCCCTCTGTGAAGTTTAAGAAGTTCAATTCTATTCTTAGTTTTCTGGGAATTTTTATCGTGAAGGATTATTGATTTTTTTTTCAAATGGTTTTTCTGCATCTATTGAGCTGATTACTTGATTTTTTTTTTTTTTTTTTTGGCGGTACGCGGGCCTCTCACTGTTGTGGCCTCTCCGGTTGCGGAGCGCAGGCTCCGGACGCGCAGGCTCAGCGGCCACGGCTCACGGGCCCAGCCGCTCCGCGGCATGTGGGATCTTGCCAGACCAGGGCACGAACCCGCGTCCCCGGCATCGGCAGGCGGACTGTCAACCACTGCGCCACCAGGGAAGCCCTAGCAAATTTTTCTTATTTTTCGTTACTAAAATTTTTTTTTGTAGGTCTAGTTGGCTTCATTAGGCAATTCATGAATCAGCCAGCATCCCATTAGCAACTAGAAGGGCACTCCAAGGGGTTGTACAAAATGGAAGGGTGGGGCAAGGGAGCTATTAGCAAAAGAAAAGAAAGAATTACTTTTAGACCAGGACATCTTTTTGAAGTCAGGGGAAGGCAGGGATTTTTTAGGTGCAGATTGCTTCTTTTTCCTCTGGGGGCAGGGGGCAGGGTTGGGGCGGGGTGCAGGTTGGATGGAGAGGGCCCATGTGACAGATTACCTCATTGCTGCCAACCAGAAGATTCTAAACTGGTTGATTAAGATTACATTTCTGGGGAAGAGCATAACTGCAATTGTCAGGTATTAAGTCTAGGTTTGGTAAAATTATGGGCTTTTGCACAAGTGATGCCATTTTGGGCCAGTGGTTTCCTCTTTAACAATTCCCTCCCCTTTGATCAGACTCTCAGCTTAACAGAGAGATGTGATTAAAAATTAATGTATTAGTGTCACTCTCAGCTACTGATCCTTGGCGTGGCATGAAGTTTTTGCTTAATCTCTATGACATCTATGGGTCACAGTTCCAGGTTCATGAATTTTAAGTTGGTCATTCTTTTGGTTACTTTTCTGACATTCCAGTCTTAGGGATATCATTTGCTTGGCAGTTGGCTGCTGCAAAATGCATTTAAAATTTTTGAGAGAATACAGTGCCAGGGAGATTATTTTGATTTAACTATGAGTAGGATAATTCCCAGTGTTTGGAGTGCACTTCAGAGCCCTGGTCTGCAGGACTCAAACCAATCAAAGACCCCCTTGAAGGGGGGTCTTGGAGTCACCCTTTTAAGCCAAGTGGCTTGCTCAATGGTCTTACGTAACTGAGTTTTAACTTTCCCAGAAATGTCAATCCAGATACAACGGGGGGTGGTGGCCCTAGCACCTTCTTGCTTAGCTAGAAGATAATCAATGGCTATTATATTTTCAAGAACAACTTTGGCTAGAGAGTGTTAGGATCTTTGCTGGGCAGCTAATGCTTTAGCAGCAGCGGATTCTGCAGTACGTTCAAGAGTTAAGGAGAGGCTTCTGATTATATTCTCATTCATATTTACTCCTAACCAGGGAAATACAGCCCTGCCAAAGGAAGCGAACCCTGTATCATGAAAATCCTCCTGGTAGGTTTTTTTTTTTTTTTTTAGAACAGTGAGTGGCACAGTTAAATAACCTAAGAGGCATTGCCCAGCTGTGCACTGGTCATCTAAGCATTCATAAGCCCAAGGATAATGATAATCACAGACAAAGATAAATCCTGTCAGGGCACAATTGTCCATTCAAGCCAGGAGTTAAGTTCGATTTTCTTCTAGCCTGAAATAAAGAGTTATTCTAAATCCAAAGATTACTTCCCTTAGCAATGGCCTGGGAGATACAAATGAGGGTATTATCTTTCCAGGCCAATGTCAGAATAAAGGAAAGAAAGAAAAAAAGAAAGGGTTTCATGTTTAGCTAGAGTAGGGAGTCTTGATCCGGCATCTTGGGCAGAAGCAGTCTACATCGATATCAGCTACTTCTTTTCCTCATCAGTTTGATTTGTAGGTCTCCATTGTTTATACAGGACCAAGTATCAGGTGGGGCCTTTTTCAGCTGTGAAATGTGTACCCAAGGCTCAATACTTTCTAGTTTTGCAGCAGTGTCAGTGGTTAGGAGCAGTTGGTAAGTGGGGCTCCAGGGTTGACTTTATTCTTGGTGATTTCCAATCAGAAGTGTGGGAGAAAATGGGAAACATTAGTTTGGTGAGTCTAGCCAGATATTTGAGGAAACTAGAAGAATTCGGATCTAGTCCAGTTTACAGGTATATAACAAAAGCTCAAAGGCAGTTAACAGGACTAGAATCTAATGTCTACAAAGGTGCAAACATAATTTTTCTCTCTACAATTACCCCACTTTTCCCCAAAGATAATCATAGTGAAACAAATTTGTTTATATTAAACTTGGCCTCATTTATTTATAAGTACAGCAAGAATACTGATTGACCATATAATTTCTTTTTAAAAACTGCTTTGCCTGGGACCTTGTAAGCAGGGTTCCAGGTTGATTTTTCCAAGCAGTTCATTGAAGCTGTCTGGTCATATCTGAGTCTATGCACATCTCTCTCAAATGTGACATTCCATTCAAAGCCTTAGTAATATAGCCCATGTATCCCCCCAAATTGGACTCTGTATGATTTCATCCTATATTTAAATAAATTGTTTAGTCTTTCTTTTGCTTATGTATATCTCTTTAAGGTAGAGAGGCTAAATATTAAATCTATACCTCATATACAAAGAAATGATTTTATATTAAATTTTTTATTTTACACGTATTTTAATTTTTAGTTTTAAAGATACACAGCAACATTCTCTATGGAGTAGATTTATTTGCAAATAAAGTTGAACAAAGTCACAAAGTTGAAATAAGCAGGAGTTATCAAGGGAGAATTATTCACCTAGGGGGCACTTTCAAGTATGTTGGAGGTATTGATTCCATAGTGACTAAAGGGCAGCTGTTGACACTGAGAGTGCAAGGCCAGCAGTATTAACCATCTGCAAGGTTTGGAATAGCCTCACTCCAATGAAGAATTGTCCCATCCAAGATGATAGTAGTAACTGTGAAACACAGGGCTAAAGTTGTATTTTAGAGTTATCATTTGTTAGGAAGACTCACAATTAATTCATAGATTATTTTTTCTATATTATAGATTAAAATTAAAGCTCATTTACATATGTTGATATAATGGCAAAGTATGACCGTAAAAGATATTTTCCTTGCATTGGCAAATTGTTTTTGCTCATAAAATTCATTGTAGCACTGAGCAACTACTATTGGTAATTCATTTGGCCAGGTGCTGAGACTATAGAGATAAATAACAGTTACTTTTCTCCCTGTTCACAGGCTAGTAGGAGGAAAGAGTCATATAAATAATTACAATAAAGTATGATAAGTACATCAGAAGAATTAGATTTAATGTAAAGAGGTAGCTCTGAGAAAGGTAGCTCAGAGGGGTAAGGTTTTAGGGAGAAAGTCATCATATTGTTAAACTCTCTGAGGGAAAGGACTGCCTGCATCTTTTCATCTAAAAGTTACATATTTACAACACATGTCACTGGACCTTAAACTTGGTAGTGTAATCAGTCAATAAATATTAGTGATTAAACAAGTTGATATCTTAGCAAATTTTTTTTGGGGGGGGGGCATGCCATCTTAGCAAAGTTTTGAAGAATTAATTGAAGTATGGCCAGGTAGGCAAAGTGGGAAGGGACAGTCAGGCTTAAGGAACTCGGACATTGTAGGAAGTGTTAGCAAATAACGTTAGAAGATGAGGCTTAGATTAGATAAGCAGTGAAGAAGCTTGCAGGTGATGGGACATCATTAAAGTTATAGGTTTGTTTTTGTTTTTGTTTTTAAATATTTATTTCTTTATTTGGTTGTACCAGGTCTTAGTTGCGGCGGGCGGGCTCCTTAGTTGTGACATGCGAACTCTTATTTGCAGCATGCACGTGGGATCTAGCTCCCTGACCGGGGATCGAACCCAGGCCCCCTGCATTGGGAGTGCAGAATCCCATCCACTGCGCCACCAGGGAGGTCCCAAGTTATGGGGTTTTAAGATTAAGTATTTAGAAAGGGGGAGAGATATAATTAGATTTAGTTAGATTTAGATTTCAGAAAGGTATCTCTCTTAGCACTGTGGAAGATGTAGAGGGAGAAGAGAGCGACGTTATCATTTCTTAGTTGTGAACTTAACACATGTAAGACCTTGTAGGATCAAAATGTTACCTGAAAATCAAGTTTTCATACTTTATATTATTTAGTCTTAGAGTTTATATTATTCTAGTCTATATTTTGTATTGAATAATTTTAATTTTTCAATGCATTTTTAGTTATCCTTTATAACTGAGTAAGTTTTTTAATGTTCAAAATAACTAATTCATTTATGCTAGTGGTGTTTGGATATAGACAGGGAGAATAATTAGTGATCTTGCTTAATTTTTTTTTAAGTAAGGAAGTTTTAAGCCTGAAGTTAATAAACTGGTTCAGCTGAAGATTAGTTAACATTTTTAAGGCAGCTTGATAAAAAGCTTAGTAGTAATTCGCAAGAAAAATTCTGAGTTTTATGTAGAATTAGGTGATTTGATTACTTCTACTCAGCAGACTTGAATATAGCCTAGCACCTTCCACACAAAAACCCAAACAAACAAAACTATTTGGGTCACAAAATGAAAATATATTTTCCAGAGTCAAGTGATAACTTTTTGTCTTGAGATCCTCTCAAATCCTTTTTTGCTATGCCGAATGTAACTTCTAATCATAATATAATTACCACAGACTCTAGATCGTCAATAAGTTAACAATTAAATGGCGATCTTTTTTTTTTTTTTTTTTTTTTTTTTGCGGTACGCGGGCCTCTCACTGTTGTGGTCTCTCCCGTTGCGGAGCACAGGCTCCGGACTCGCAGGCTCAGTGGCCATGGCTCACGGGCCCAGCCGCTCCGCAGCATGTGGGATCCTCCCGGACCAGGGCACGAACCCGTGTCCGCTGCATCGGCAGGCGGACTCTCAACCACTGCGCCACCAGGGAAGCCCACGATCTTTTTTTTAATGTGATTTTTAATGTTAAGGCTGGAGCTGTGAAATAATTATATTATTGTAAAAACAATAATCCGCATCTTTACCACACATAAAATGACTTATTAATACATTTAAATTCTAAATATTAACTCTGCCTTACTCATACTTAAAATAAGAAATTTCTTAATGAGCATTGTAAAGGTGACTTTTGCTAAAATATGGAATAAGTAGGCCTGTAAAGAAAAAAGCCATTTATTTAGGTCAATAATGTTAAAAAGATTATTTTTAAGTAAGCATTCAGGCAGCAAGCAGGTCACTGCTACAAGCCTTCTCATAAGAGAGAGAACTGGAAAACTTGAAAGCTGTCTGGCTGGCGCCATTTGACATAGGGACAAAGTCCTAGTCATTTAATGAAAGCATCACCATATTATGGCCATAAAGCTAATACATAGGAAATATCTGGTTGATTTGTTAGGTGATTCTGAGTATCAGAAAAAAGGCAACTATTTAAGGAAGAAGGGAAAGTATCTTAACCGTTTTATTTAGAATATTTAAATGTGGATACTTAAATTTTTAAAAATGGCTTCTGTTATTTGTAGAATTTACAGGAACGAAAACTTCTCCAGTGCATTTGGAGCTGACAGCTATTCATTTAATCCTTTTAGTTCAAAATGGGAAATCATAAAAAAAGACATACACATTTAGATGTAAGCATTTAATAAATTGAAACTTTCACATTCATTTGCAAGTTTTTAATGTGTTTGCGAGGGCCAATCCATACTTTTTCTTTGAGGATGGATTCCCTAATTGGAAATTATTGTTGTCTTTCTTGAACACACATTGTTGTTTTTCTTGAACAAACTCCCCGAATAGAAGTTTCGTATCAGATTCTTTAAATTGGTGCCAGAACTTAGCCACTTACTAAAATTTCTGGGTGCAGATCCCAGTACATTTTTTATCATGTTTCCTGCCAGTATTTTATACTTGTTTTACCTACATATAATTTGCCTACATCTAATTTAACAGTAAGTTTTTTTAAAAACCCACTTTTATCAAGTTTTTCAGAAGCATTGAATTTTCAGGGAAATACCTTTTCTTTTTGCACTGATTGTTTTATATTGTAATTAACGGAATTATATGAATACAGTATCAGATATTACTAACCTTAATAGGTTTGAGAACAAACAAAATTTCTTAGGCATGCAAATAATGGAAACAAAAATATGATGGCCTACTGGAAAGAGAAATAAATAATTGCCATTAGGATTTTTGCCTTTGCCAAACTTCTTCGTTCCATGGGCCTGGTATTACCCACACTCATCATCACATCAAATCATCTTTGAAGGGTATCTCAAAGAGATCTGCCCTGAGGTAGTTCTGGGAGGTCAGCCCTGGTATACTCACCCTCCTGCTCCCCCATACCCCTGAGGTTTTTATTACATAGACATAACACCTTCTGTTTTCCTATAGTGTCTTCATATTACTCACTTATCTTCCTCTTGCATCATAGTTTTTCCCTTTCTTGGATTATTACCATCAACATGCTAGGAAAAAAAAAATCCTCTCGACATTTTCATTCCCTTCATTATTGTCCTAATTCTCTATATTTGCTACTTATAATGCTCTCCTACCATTCCTTCTTGATCTGGCTTCAGTCATGCTTTTGCTTCATATCAACTTCACTGAAACTGTTCTTGCCAGTGTCTCTGGTGACCTCTGTAACTTCAGTCAGCTCTCAGTTCTCATCTTTCATGACAAAACTTGTAGCATTTGACACATTTTACCACTCTATCCTCCTTGAAACATGCTTTTTACTTTTCATTCCAGAATTTCATAGTTTGTTTCTTCTCCTAGTTTTCTGTTCTCACTTTTTTGCTTGTTTCTCTTCATCTCGCCATCCATGCTCCAGGCTACAGTCCTTGCACAACTTCTGTTCTTTCACTGTCATCACTTTATTGTGAAATAATTCACTCACCTGGATTTAGATAACATCTAAATGCTAATGACTTCCAAATTTGTTTATTTCTTTTTTTAAAAGGGGAATTTAAAAAATTGAGATATAATTGACACATAATGTTATTTTGGCTTGAGGTGTACAGCATAATGATTTAATATTTGTGTATATTGTGAAATGATCGCTACAGTGAGTCTGGTTAACATCCATCACCACATATAGTTACAAAATTTTTTTCTTGTAATGAGAACTTTATTCCCTTAGCAACTTTCAAATATACAATATTAACTATCGTCATCATACTGTACATTACATCCCATGACATTATTTTATATTCAATTCCCTTCATCCATTTCACGCACCACCCCCATCCATTGCCTCTGGCAACCACCAGTCTGTTCTCTGTGTCTATGAGTTTGGTTGTCCTTATTGTGTTTTTTTCTTTTTAGATTCCACGTATAAGTGAGATCATATGGTATTTATCTTTCTCTGCCTTATTTTAGTTAGCATAATGCCCTCAAGGTCCATACAGTTATCACAGATGGCAGGATTTCCTTTTTTATTGCTGAATAATATTCCACCATATATATACATATATATATATGTGTGTGTGTATGTATGTATCACATTTTCTTTATTTGTTTCTTTATACATTGATGGACACTTGGACACTTAGGTTGTTTCCATGTCTTGGCTGTTGTAAATATTGCTGCAGTGAACATCAGGGTGCATGTATCTTGTCCAGTTAGTGTTTTCATTTTCTTTGGATAAATACCCAGAAGTGGAATTGTTGGATCATATGGTAGTTCTGATTTTAACTTTTTGAGGACCCTCCTTATTATTTTCCATAGTGACTGAACCAATTTACATTACCACTAGCAATGCACAGGGATTCCCTTTTCTCCACATTCTTGCCAACACTTTATTATTGTGTGTATTTTTGATGGTAGCTATTCTAACAGGTGTGAGGTTGATATATCACTGTTTTGATTTGCAGTTTTCTGATGATTAGTGATTTTGAGCACCTAATCATGTATCTGTTGTCTGTATGTCTTCTTTGGAAAAATGTCTATTCAGATATTCTGCCCATTTTTTATTCAGATTGTTTGTTCTTTTGCTTTTGAGTTTTATGAATTCTTTATATGTTTTGAATATTAACCCCGTATCAGATATGTGATGTACAAATATTTTCTCCCATTCAGTATTAATTGCCTTTTCATTTTTTTGGTGGTTTTCTTTCCTGCATAGAAGCTTTTTAGTTTGATTTAGTCCTACTTGTTTATTTTTGTTTTTGTTGCCTTTTCTTTTTGTGTCAAAACCAAAAAGTTATTGCTAAGACCCATGTCAAGGAACTTACTGCTTATCTTTTCTTTTAGGGGTTTTATGGTTTCAGGTCTTACATTCAAGTCTTTAATCCATTTTGAGCTAGTTTTTGTGTATGATGTAAGGTGGTAGCCCAGTTTCATTCCTTTGCATATGGCTGTCCAGTTTTACCAGCACCATTTATTTAAGATGCTATACTTCCCTGGAGAGTGGTCAAGATGGCGGAGTAGAAGGACCCTAAGCTCACCTCCTCTCACGAGCACACCAAAATCACAACAATCTGCAAAACAACCATCATTGAAAAAGACTGATAGCTACCAGAAAAGATCCTCAGATCCTCTACAGATAAAGACATAAAGACAGAACCACAGCTAGACTGGTCGGAGGGGTGGACTTGTGATATAATCAAATCCCATACCCACCCCAGGTGGGCAACCCACAAACTGGAGAATATATTACAGAGGTTCTCCCACAGAGTGAGAGTTCCAAGTCCCATGTCAGGCTTCCCAGCCTGGCAGTCCGGCACTGGGAAGAGGAGCCCCCAGAGCATTTGGCTTTGAAGGCCAGTGGGGCTTGACTGCAGGAGCTCCTCACTCTTAAAGGCCACACACAAAATGTCATGCACACTGGGACCAAGGGCAAAAGCAGTAATTTGATAGGAGCCTGGGCCAGACCTACCTGCTCGTCTTAGAGCATCTTCTGGGAAGCTGGGAGGCGGCAGTAGTCAGACTGTAGTCCTGGGCACATAGACAGTGGTGGCGAATATACAGGGGAGTATTCATCTGCATGAGCTCTCCTAGAGGCTGACATTTTGGCGCCAAGACCAGACCCCACCCAGCAGCCTGTAGGCTCCAGTGCTGGTAGGCCTCAGGCCAAAGAACAAACTGGGCAGGGGCACAGCCCTACCCATAAACAGACAAGCTGCCTAAAGACTTTCTGAGCCCATAGCTGCCTCTAGACACACCCCTTGACATGGCCCTGCCCACCAGAGGACCAAGACCCAGCTCCACCCACCAGGCGGCAGGCACAGTCCCCTCCTACCAGTAAGCCTGCACAAGCCTCTAGACCAGCCTCACCCACCAGAGGGCAGACACCAGAAGCAAGAAAACTACAGTCCCACAGCCTGCAGACACAGGCCAGACACCACCCTGGGACCAGCTGGCCTCTGGCCCTTGGGTGATCAGAGAGGAGTGCACTGCTGGGATGCATAGGACATCTCCTACAGAGGGCCACTTCTCCAAGGTCAAGAAATGTAACCAACCCACCACACACGTAAAAATACAAATAGCAATTTAGACAGAATGAGGTGACAGAGGAATATTTTCAGAGGAAGGAACAAAGTGAAATGACAGAAGAAGAATTAAGTGATGTGGAGATAGGCAATCTACCCAAGAAAGAATTTAGAGTAATGATCATAAAGATGATCAAAGAACTAGGGAGGAGAATGAATGCACAGAGTGAGAAATTAGAAATTTTCAACAAATAATTAGAAAATATAAAGAACATCAGGAAACGTACACAAACCACTTAGATAGCCTCATCCACCAGAAGGCAGACAGCAGAAGCAAGAAGAACTACAGTCCTGCAGCTTGTGGAACAAAAACCACATTCACAGAAAGATAGACAAGATGAAAAGGCAGAAGACTATGTACCAGATGAAGGCACAAGATAAAACCCCAGAAAAACAACTAAATGAAGTGGAGATAGGCAACCTTCCATAAAAAGAATTCAGAATAATGATAGTGAAGATGATCCAAGACCTCGGAAAAAGAATGGAGGCAAAGATCGAGAAGATGCAGGAAATGTTTATCGAAGACCTAGAAGAATTAAAGAACAAACAAACAGAGATGAACAATACAATAACTGAAATGAAAACTACACTAGAAGGAATCAATAGCAGAATAACTGAGGCAGAAGAACGGATAAGTGACCTATAAGACAGAATGGTGGAATTCACTGCTGTGGAACAGACTAAAGAAAAAAGAATGAAAAGAAATGAACACAGCCTAAGAGACCTCTGGGACAACATAACATAAGATGCAACAACATTTGCATTATAGGGGTCCTAGAAGGAGAAGAGGGAGAGAAAGGACCAGAGAAAATATTTGAAGAGATTATAGTCGAAAACTTCCCTAACATGGTAAAGGAAATAGCCACCCAAGTCCAGGAAGTGCCACGAGTCCCATACAGGATAAACCCAAAGAGAAACATGCCGAGACACATAGTAATCAAATTGGGAAAAATTAAAGACAGAGAAAAATTATTGAAAGCAGCAAGGGAAAAACGACAAATAACATACAAGGGAACTCCCATAAGGTTAACAGCTGATTTCTCAGCAGAAACTCTACAAGCCAGAAGGGAGTGGCATGATATACATAAAGTGGTGAAAGGGAAGAACCTACAACCAAGATTGCTCTACCCAGCAAGGATCTCATTCAGATTCAAAGGAGAAATCAAAAGCTTTACAGACAAGCCAAAGCTAGGAGAATTCAGCACCACCAAACCAGCTCTACAACAAATGCTAAAGGAACTCCTCTAAGTGGGAAGCACAAGAGAAGAAAAGAACCTAAAAAAACAAACCCAAAACAATTAAGAAAATGATCATAGGAACATACATATCGATAATTACCTTAAATGTGAATGGATTAAATACTCCAACCAAAAGACACATGCTTGCTGAATGGATACAAAAACAAGACCCATATATATGCTGTCTACAAGAGACCCACTTCAGACCTAGGGACACATACAGACTGAAAGTGATGGGATGGAAAAAGATATTCCATGCAAATGGAAATCAAAATAAAGCTGGAGTAGCTATACTCATATCCAATAAAATAGATTTTAAAATAAAGAATATTACAAGAGACAAGGAAGGACACTACATAATGATCAAGGGATCAATCCAAGAAGAAGATATAACACTTATAAATATATATATGCACCCAGAATACGAGCACCTCAATACAAAAGGCAACTGTTAACAGCTATAAAAGAGGAAATCGACAATAACACAATAATAGTGGGGGACTTTAACACCTCATTTACACAAATGGACAGATCATCCAAAATGAAAATAAATAAGGAAAGACAAGCTTTTTTTTTTTTTTTTTTTTTTTGCAGTATGTCGGCCTCTCACTCTTGTGGCCTCAACCGATGCGGAGCACAGGCTCCGGACGCGCAGGCTCAGCGGCCATGGTGCACGGGCCTAGCCACTCCACGGTATGTGGGATCTTCCTGGACCAGGGTATGAAACCGCGTCCCCTGCATCAGCAGGTGGACTCTCAACCACTGTACCACCAGGGAAGCCCAGGAAACACAAGCTTTAAATGACACAATAGACCCGATAGATTTCATTGATATTTATAGGACATTCCATCCAAAAACAGCAGGTTACACTTTCTTCTCAAGTGCGCACAGAACATTCTCCAGGATAGATCACAACCTGGGACACAAATCAAGCCTCAGTAAATTTAAGAAAAATGAAATCATACCAAGCATCTTTTCTGACCACAACTCTATGAGATTAGAAATGAATTACAGGGAAAAAAATGTAAAAAACACGAACACATGGAGGCTAAACAATACGTTACTAAATAACCAAGAGATCACTGAAGAAATCAAAGAGGAAATCAAAAAATACCTAGTGATGAATGACAATGAAAACACGATGATCCAAAACCTACGGGATGCAGCAAAAGAAGTTCTAAGAGGGAAGTTTATAGCAGTATAAGCCTACCTCAAGAAACAAGAAAAATCTGAAATAAACAATCTAACCTTACACCTAAAGGAACTAAAGAAAGAAGAACAAACAAAACCCAAAGTTAACAGAAGGAAAGAAATCATAAAGATCAGAGCAGAAATAAATGAAATAGAAACAAAGAAAACAATAGCGAAGATCAATAAAACTAAAAGCTGGTTCTTTCAGAGGATAAACAAAATTGATAAAGCATTAGCCAGACTCATCAAGAAAAAGAGAGAGAGGACTCAAATCAATAAAATTAGAAACGAAAAAGGAGAAGTTAAAACAGACACCACAGAAATACAAAGCATCCTAAGAGACTACTACAAGCAACTCTATGCCAATAAAATGGACAACCTGGAAGAAATGGACAAATTCTTAGAAAGGTATAACCTTCTGACTGAACCAGGAAGAAGTAGAAAATATGAACAGACCAATCACAAGTAATGAAATTGAAACTGTGACTAAAAATCTTCCAACAAACGAAAGTCCAGGACCAGATGGCTTCACAGGTGTATTCTATCAAACATTTAGGGAAGACCTAACACCCATCCTTCTCAAACTCTTCCAAAAAATTGTAGAGGAAGGAACACTCCCAAACTCATTCTAGGAGGCCACCATCACCCTGATACCAAAACCAGACAAAGATACTACAGAAAAAGAAAATTACAGACCAATATCACTGATGAATATTGATGCAAAAATCCTCAACAAAATACTAGCAAACAGAATCCAACAACACATTAAAAGGGTCATGCACCGTGATCAAGTGGGATTTATCCAAGTGATGCAAGGATTCTTCAGTATATGCAAATCAATCAATGTGATACACCATATTAACAAATTGAAGAATAAAAACCGTATGATCATCTCAATAGATGCAGAAAAAGTTTTTGACAAAATTCAACACCCATTTATGATAAAAACTCTCCAGAAAGTGGGCATAGAGGGAACCAACCTCAACATAATAAAGGCCATATACGACAAACCCACAGCAAACATCATCCTCAATGGTGAAAAACTGAAAGCATTTCCTCTAAGATCAGGAACAAGACAAGGATGTCCACTCTCACCACTATTATTCAACATAGTTTTGGAAGTCCTAGGCATGGCAATCAGAGAATAAAAAGAAATAAAAGGAATACAAATTGGAAAAGAAGAAGTAAAGCTGTCACTGTTTGCAGGTACATGATACAATACATAAAGAATCCTAAAGATGCCACCAGAAAACTACCAGAACTAATCAATGAATTTGGTAAAGTAGCAGGATACAAAATTAATGCACAGAAATCTCTTGCATTCCTATACACTAATGATGAAAAATCTGAGAGAAATTAAGGAAACACTCCCATTTACCATTGCAACAAAAAGAATAAAATACCCAGGAGTAAACCTACCTAGGGAGACAAAAGACCTGTATGCAGAAAACTATGACACTGATGAAAGAAATTAAAGATGATACCAACAGATGGAGAGATATACCATGTTCTTGGATTGGAAGAATCAACATTATGAAAATGACTATACTTCCAAAAGTAATCTACAGATTCAATGCATTCCCTATGATATTACCAATGGCATTTTTTACAGAACTAGAACAATAAAATCTTAAAATTTGTATGGAGACACAAACGACCCCGAATGGCCAAATCAGTCTTGAGGGAAAAAAATGGAGCTGGAGGAATCAGACTCCCTGATTTCAGACTGTACTACAATGCTACAGTAATCAAGACAATATGGTCCTGCACAAAAACAGAAACATAGATCAATGAAACCAGATAGAAAGCCCAGAGATAAACCCATGCACCTATGTTTAAATAATGTATGACAGGGCTTCCCTGGTGGTACAGTGGTTGAGAGTCCACCTGTTGTTGCAGGGGACGTGGGTTTGTGCCCCGGTCCAGGAGGATCTCACATGCCGCGGAGCGGCTGGGCCCGTGAGCCGTGACTGCTGAGCCTGCGCGTCCGGAGCCTGTGCTCCGCAACGGGAGAAGCCACAGCAGTGAGAGCCCCATGTACCACACACACAAAAAACCAAACAAACAAAAATAAAACAAAACAAAAAAATAATAATCTATGACAGAGGAGGCAAGGATATGCGATGGAGAAAAGACAGTCTCTTCAATAAGTGGTGCTGGGAAAACTGGACAGCTACATGTAAAAGAATGAAATTAGAACACTCCTTAACACCATATACAAAAATAAACTCAAAATGGATTTGAGGGCTTCACTGGTGGCACAGTGGTTGAGAGTCCGCCTGCCGATGCGGGGGACACGGGTTCATGCCCCAGTCCGGGAGGATCCCACGTGCCGCGGAGCGGCTGGGTCCGTGAGCCATGGCTGCTGGGCCTGCGCGTCTGGAGCCCGTGCTCCACAATGGGAGAGGCCATGGCAGTGAGACGCCCACGTACCGCCAAAAAAAAAAAAAAATGGATTCGAGACCTAAACATAAGAGCAGATACTATAAAACTCTTAGAGGAGAACATAGGAAGAACACTCTTTGACATAAATCACAGCAAGATCTTTTTTGATCCACCTCCTAGAGTAATGGAAATAAAACCAAAAATAAACAAATGGGACCTAATGAAACTTCAAAGCTTTTGCACAGCAAAGGAAACCATAAACAAGACGCAAAGACAACCCTCAGAATGGGAGAAAATATTTGCAAATGAATCAACAGACAAAAGATTAATCTCCAAAATATATAAACAGCTCATGCAGCTCAATATTAAAGAAACAAATAACCGAATCCAAAAATGGGCAGAAGACCTAAATAGATATTTCTCCAAAGAAGACATACAGATGGCCAAGAAGCACATGAAAAGGTGCTCAACATCACTAATCATTAGAGAAATGCAAATCAAAACTACAATGAGGTATCACCTCACACCAGTTAGAATGGGCACCATCAGAAAATCTGCAAACAACAAATGCTGAAGAGGGTGTGGAGAAAATGGAACCCTCTTGCACTTTTGGTGGGAATGTAAATTGATACAGCCACTGTGAAGAATAGTATGGAGGTCCCTTAAAAAACAAAATAGAATTACCATATGATCCAGCAATCCCACTACTGGGCATATACCGAGAGAAAACCGTAATTCAAAAAGACACATGCACTCCAATGTTCATTGCAGCACTATTTACAATAGCCAGGTCATGGAAGCAACCTAAATGTCTATCGACAGATGAATTGATAAAGAAGATGTGGTACATATATACAATGGAATATTACTCAGCCATAAAAAGGAATGAAATTGAGTCATTTGAGATGTGGATGGATCTAGAGACTGTCATACAGAGTGAAGTAAGTCAGAAAGAAAAAAACAAATATATTAACGCATGTATGTGGAACTTAGAAGAATGGTACAGATAAACTGGTTTGCAGGGTAGAAGTTGATACACAGATGTAGAGAACAAACGTATGCACCCGGGGGGGGAAACCGTGGGGTGAGGGGGGCCGGATGGTGGTGTGCTGAATTGGGCGATTGGGATTGACATGTATACACTGGTGTGTATAAAATTGATGACTAATAAGAACCTGTTGTATAAAAAAGTAAGTAAATTCAAAAAATAAAGAAAATATAAAGAACAATCAAACAGAATTAAAGAATACGATAACTGAAATGAAAAATATATCAGAAGGAATCAATAGTAGACTAAATGAGGATGAAGAATGGATCAGTGAGCTGGAAGACAGTAATGGAAATCATTGACACTGAATAGAAAAAAGAAAAAACAATGAAAAGAAATGAGGACAGTTTAGGACACCTCTGGGATAGTATCAAGCATGCTAATGTACTGACAAGGGATTAATTTTCAAAATATATGAGCAGGTCATATAGCTTAATATCAAGAGAAAAAAAAATTGGTCAGGAGACCTAAGTAAACATTTCTCCAAAGAAGACATACAGATGGCCAACATGCACATGAAAAGATGTTCAGTATCACTAATTATTAGAGAAACGCAAATCAAAACTGCAATGAAGTGTCACCTCAGAGCAGTCAGAATGGCCATTATTAAAAAGTCTACAAATAATAAATGCTGGAGAGAGTGTGGAGAAAAAGGAGCGCTCCTACAGTGTTGGTGGGAATATAAATTGGTGCAGCCACTATGTAGAACAGTATGGTGGTTCCTTGAAAAACTAAAAATAGAGTTACCAGGACTTCCCTGGTGACACAGTGCTTAAGAATCTGCCTGCCAATGCAGGGGACACAGGTTCAAGCCCTGTGGGAAGGGGAAGATCCCACATGCTGCGGAGCAACTAAGCCCATGCGCCACAACTGCTGAGCCTGTGCTCTGTGCTCTGGAGCCTGCAAGCCGCGACTACTGAGCCCACGTGCCACAACTGCTGAGCCCACGCACCTAGAGCCCATGCTCCACAATGAGAAGCCATTGCAATGAGAAGCCTATGCACCACAACGAAGAGTAGTCCCCGCCCGCTGCAACTAGAGAAAGCCTGTGTGCAGCAGAAAAGACCCAATGCAGCCACAAATAAATAAAAAAAAAATAAATGTTCCTTTAAAAAATTAAAAATAAAGTTACCATATGATCCTGTAATCCCACCCCTGGGCATATATCTGAAGAAAACTCCAATTTGAGAAGATACATGCACCCCAGTGTTCATAGCAGCACTATTTATGATAGCCAAGACATGGAAGCAACCTAAATGCCCATTAACAGATGAATTGATAAAGAAGATGTGATGTATATATACAATGGACTATTGCTCAGCCATGAAAAAGAATGAAATAATGCCATTTGTAGCGACATGGCTGGACCTAGAGGTTATCATATTAATTGAAATAAGTCAGAGAAAAACAAATATCATATGATATCCCTTATTTGTGGAATCTAAAAAAATGATACAAATGAACTTATTCATAAAACCAAAAGTGACTCACAGACACAAAACAAACTTATGGTTACTAAAAGGGAAAGGGGAGGGATAAATTAGGGGCTTGGAATTAACATATAAACACTGCTATGTTTGTTTAAACAACAAGGACTTACTGTATAGCACAGGGAACTATACTCAATATCTTGTGTTAACCTATAATGGAAAAGAATCTGAAAAAGAATATATATATATAAAACTGAATCACTTTCCTGTACACTTAAAACTAATACAGCATTGTAAATTAAGTATAGTTCAACTTAACAAAAAAAAGATGTAGGACATCATGGGGAGAAAAAGATGCTATCCACTCCGTAATGTGTATTCTTGGCTCCTCTGTTTAATTAATGGGTTTATTGCTGGGCTTTCTTTTCTGTTCCATGATCTATGTGTCTGTTGTTATCCCAATACCACACTCTTTTGATTAATATAGCTTTGTAATAGTGTTTGGAAACGTGATGCCTTCAGCTTTGTTCTTTTTTTCTAAGATTGCTTTTGCTATTTGAGGTCTTTTGTAGTTCCATACAAATTTTAGGACTGTTTGTTCTATTTCTGTGAAAAATGCCATTGAAATTTTGATAGGCGTTGCATTAAATCTGTAGATTGCTTTGGGTAGTATGGACATTTTAACAATATTAATTCTTCCAATCTATGTGCATGGACTGTCTTTTCATTTTTTTGTGTCTTCATCAGTGTATTATAGTTTTCTGTGTACAGATCTTTCACTGCCTTGGTTAACTAATACCTAGGTATTTTATTCTTTTTGATATGATTGTAATGGGGCTGTTTTCTTTTTTTTTTTAATTGAAGTGTAGTTGATTCACAATGTTGTTAATTTCTTCTGTACAGCAAAGTGATTCAGTTATACATATATGTATATATTCTTCTTTTATATTCTTTTCCATTATGGTTTATCACAGGACATTGAATATAGTTCTCTGTGCTCTATAGTAGGATCTTGTTGTTTTCGTAATTTCTCTTTCTGATAATTCATTTTTAGTGTATAGAAACAACAGATTTTTGTATATTGATTTTATATCCTGCAGCTTTACTGAATTCATTTTTTAATTGTGACAGTTTTTTGGTAGAATCTTTATGGTTTAAAGATTCTGTATATAATACCATGTCATCTGCATATAGAGACAGTTTTACTCCTTTCTTTCTGATTTGGATGCCTCTTATTTCTCTTTCTTGTCTAACAGCTTTGGGTAGAGCTTCCAATACTATGTTGAATAAAAGTGGTGAGAGTGGGCATTCTTGTCTCTTGTCTTGTTCCTGATCTTACAGGAAAATCGTTCAGGTTTTCACCATTGAGTATTATATTCGCTGTGGGATAGTCATATATGGCCTTTATTATGTTGAGGTATATTCCTTCCATACCCATTTTGATGAGAGTTTTTATCATAAATGGATGTTGAATTTTGTCAGATGCTTTTCTACATCTATTGAGATGATGATATGATTTTTATCCTTCATTTTGTTATTGTGGTGTTTTACATTAATTGATTTCTGGATGTCGAGCCATAGTTGTATCCCAGAGATAAGTCCTACTTGATCATGATGTATGATCCCTTTCATGCATTTTTATAATACAAAATATAATACTTTGTTCAGGAAATTTTCATTTGTGTTCATCAGATTTAATAGGTCAGTAAATTTCTTGCAGTGTCTTTGTGTGGTTTTAGAATCAGGGTAATGCTGGCCTCAATGTGAGTTTGGGTGTGTTTCCTCCTCTTACATTTTTTGGAAGAGTTTTAAAAAGGACCTCTTTTTAAAATGAAGTAATTAAAAGTTGAAATTTTTTTTCTTGAACTCAGATTCTCATAGCTAACTGCCTGTTTGATATCCATACCTGCATGTTTACTAGGCATCTCAAATTTAACATGCTCAATGTTAATGTTGGAGAACTGATACTACCCAACTTGAAGACATACTATAGGACTGCAGTAATCAAGACAGTGTGGTATGGGCAAAACAATAGACAAATAGCTGAATTGAACAAAATGGAAAACCCAGAAATAGATTCACATAGGCAACTGATCTTTGACAAAGGGGCAAAGACAGTAATACAGTGGAGCAGGATAGTCTTTTCAACAGTTGGTGCTGTGATATCCGGACATCCACGTGCAAAAATTAATTTTGACACAGACCTTAGAACCTTCACAAAAATTAACGTAAAATGAATCATAAACCTAAATGTAAAAGGCAAAACTATAAAACTCCAGAGGATAACATAGGAAAAAACCTAGATGACCTTTGGTATGGATGCCTTTTTAGATATAACACCAAAGCCATGATTCATGGAAGAAATTATTGATAAGCTGGATTTTATTAAAATTAAAAATTGTCCTATGAAAGACACAAGAGAATGAGAAGATAAGGCACAGAGTGGGAGAAAATATTTTCAAAACACACATCTGATAAAGGACTGTTATCCAAAACATATAAATAACTCTTAAAACTCAACAATATGACAGTAAACAATCTAATTAAAAAGTGGGCCAAAGATCTTAACAGATAATTCACCAAGGAAACACTGATGGCATATAAACACATGAAAAGATGCTCTGTATCATATGTCATCAGGGAAATGCAAATTGAAACAACGAGATACCACTATACACCTATTAGAATGGACAAAATTCAAAACATTGACAACACTGAATTCTGGTAAGAATGTGGAGCAACAGGAACACTCACTATCTTTCTTTTTTCTTTTCTTTTTTGATGGTGGGACTGCAACACAGTGCAGCCACTTTGGAAGACAGTTTGGCCGTTTCTTACAAAACTTACCATATTCTTACGATAGGATCCAGCAATTGCTCTCCTTGGTATTTACTCAAATTAGTTGAAAACTTTTGTCCACACAAAAACCTGTAGTTTCATTCATGATTGCCAAAACCTGGAAGCAACCAAGATGTCCTTTAGTAGATGAATGGGTAAAAAAACTGTGGTACCTCCAGACAATGGAATACTATTCAGTGCTATAAAGAAATGAGTTATCAAGCCAGGAACGGACATAGAGGAACTTTAAATGCCTATCACTAAGTCAAAGAAGGTAATCTGAAAAGGCTACAGACTGTATAATTCCAACTATATGACACTCTGGAAAAGGCAAAACTGGAGACAGTAAAAAGATCAGTGTTGGCCAGAGGTTGCAGGGGGAGAGAGAGATGAATAGGCAGAGCAAAGAGATTTTTTAGGGCAATGAAACTACTCTGTATGATGTTATAATGGTGGATATATGTCATTATACATTTGTTCAGACCCGTAGAATGTACAACACCAAGAGTGAACCGTAATGCAAACTGTGGACTTTGTATGATAATGATGTATTCATGTAGATTCATCTTTGTAACAAATATACAATTCTGGATGTTGATAATGGGTATGCATGTGTCAGGGCGAGGGGTATATGAGAAATCTCTGTACCTTCGTCTCAGTTTTGCTGTGAACCTAAAGCTCCTCTAAAAAATAAAGTCTACAAAAACCAACTAACCAACTAACCCACATGAGTCCTTGCAGTAACCTGTAAGGCCTTGCATGATCATCCTTACAGCCCGTTAACCTCTTTCACATCATTTCTTGCTACATTTCCTCCAGTTTACTCTAGGCCAGCTACACTAGCTTCCTTATTGTTTCTTCTATACATGTCAGATACACTCTTGTCTTAAGACATTTGCATTCCCCATTTCTTCAAATAACCTTATGGCTTGTTCTCATCTCTTTCAAACCATTGCTCAAAGGGATCCTTTCACATGACTCTTTCCTTTAATACCCTAAGCAAAATTGGAAACCTTCCACCCTGCACTTAACTCTCTATCCCTTTTTCCACTCTGTTTTTTTTATGGCACTTACAGCCTTCAAATATTTTTATTGTAGATTTTCTCTAGAAGAAGGCAAGAATTATTTTTTGTTTCGGTTCACTAGCGAATAGCATCTAGATAGCGCTTGGCACATAGTAGGCACTGAATACATTTTTTGTGGAATAAATGAATCTCGTATTATAATTGATTTACTTGTCTCTATTTCACTTGACTATAAGCTTGATAGTCAAGTGCTGCAACTTCTGTTTCTTCAGGGTTTAGCACACATGGTTGCATACATTTGTTCAATTTATCAAAACATATACTTCTCATTTTACACAAGTATAATCATAACAAAATTACACATTGGAATTTTTTCACTTATGTTGACAAGTATTATTTTAGTTGCTATGGATTCTACATAGTTATACATATCATTTTGTTGAATTAACTTTCACAATTCTTATGAAACCATGTAGGGAATTAATAAAACAGATAACACTGAAAAATTCTCTTGGGTTGTTGTTTATCCTTTACTTAGCTATTTATTGTTAGGAGCATTTAAGTTTTTTACAGCTTGTATTTATTACAGATAAGGTCTAAGTGAATATTTCAGGAAGCCTTTAATTCAGTAACCTAGAGGTACACCATGGTATTAAAAAATGCATGAAATTTCACATTTATAAAAGAGCCAGTATATTTCTGTTGTGAAAAGATTCACTTTAAATAGTATGAACTGCCCTAGTGCATTTATATTTTTTTCTTGGCTACTTGTTTTTATTACAGAAAGATATACTTTTATTTGGAAAAACTTGAATCTATCAGTTTATAAAGTAAATGTATCCCCTTAGGCCCTGCCAATTGCCATTTCCAGAATCACTGTTAAAGATGTTCATTATGTATCCTTTTAGATCTTTTTATATACATATGACTACATATAAATATATGTATACATACGGTTGGCTCTCCATATCCATGAGTTCCATATCCGTGGATTCAACCAACCACAGACTGAAAATATTCAGGGAAAAGAAATTCTAAAAGGTTCAAAAAGCAAAACTTGAACTTGCTGAGCTGGCAACTATTTACATAGAATTTTAAAAATAAATAATTAATTTGGCTGCATTGGATCTTAGTTGCGGCACACAGGATCTTCGCTGCAGCACGTAGGCTTCTCTCTGGCTGCAGTGCCCGAGCTCCAGAGCACATGGGCTCAGTAGTTATAGTGAGCGGGCTCTCTAGTTGTGGCGCGAGGCCTCCAGAGTGCACGGGCTCAGTAGTTGCGGTGCACGGGCTTAGTTGTCCTACAGCATGTGGGATCTTATTTCCCTGACCAGGGATCAAACCCGCGCCCCCTGCACTGGAAGGCAGATTCTTAACCATTGGACCACCAGGGAAGTCCCTACATAACATTTACATTGTATATACTACTATTTACATAGCATTTACTTTGTATTAGGTATTATAAGTAATCTGGAGATGATTTGAAGTATACTGGAGGATGTGCATAGGTTAGCAAATACTGTGCCATTTTATATAAAGGACTTGAGCCTTTTCAGATTTTGGTATCCTTGGGGGTCCCTGTGGATACAAAAGGACAAGTGTATACACAAAAACTAAAATTAAAAAAAATAGCTAGTTAATATCTGTATTTTTCTGTAGTTTATCTCTTCTAACTTGTGTCACAGAGATCTGCCATATCAATATATAAAATATATTCTTTGTAAAGATTACACAATGATGTGTAATTTTATAATTTCTTTACTGACAGACATATAGTTTATATCTAATTATCGTTAAAAGTAGGTTATACAAAGTTAAATATTTTCTTTCTGCAGTACAGTGTGTATGAATCTCCAAAGAGCGTAAATTATATGCAATTTCCTGAACTTATTTCACCAATATTTTCATGAAGCATGTAATTCTTTCAAAGAGCTTGTCATAACTCTGATGCTCTATTAAATGTATTTGGAGCTCTGGTCAATCTTATTTTACTTGTAAGAAAATTGAGACTGAGGTAATGGAAAATTGAAACCATACTCACGGTTTCTTGATACTTGTTCCATGTTGTTCCTTTTGCTTTGAAATTAATCTTCATTTAGTGCTTTTTCCTGAATTCAAATAGGAAAGTTAAACACTGGAAATTTTTATAAGGGAAAGATACTACAGGAAGTTAACATTTGTGTGTCTGTAGGTTTTTCTTGATATCAGTATGCTATGTCTTGGTAGGTAACTAGTGACAAGTGAAAAAAAGTTAGGATTCAAGCAGGTTTCTCTTTGGAGAATGATAATGCACTGTACTGCAGAAAAGAAAATATATAACTTTGTATAAGCCACCCTTTCTCATAATTAGAGACAAATAAAGGAATTATTAAAAATTATACAACTTTCCTTAAATCATTTAAGTCCTGTGACATGAATGAACTACTAGTTCCTTTCTTATGTTGAATAATTCTTTCAGTAACTTTAAGAGTAAGAGTTACTTGAAAAGTAGTATTAAGTTTGAATGTGCCTAGTAAATTTCATAGTTGTTTCTTTTGCCTTGGTCTTCATCATTCAAGTTCCTAGTTTTAATTATTGTAGTGTATAGGAAGACTCTAGTCAATCTAGATTAATTCTAGGTATGTCTTAAAATAGAGATACTGTTGAATCTTGCCACCTTAATTGATCTTACTTTTGCCTTTCTCTGAGCTGTCAGGTTCCCTCCCTTTTTTTTTTTGTCTCCTTGAGAATTTTATTTTATTTTATTTGTTACATCTTTATTGGAGTATAATTGCTTTACAATGGTGTGTTAGTTTCTGCTTTATAACAAACTGAATCAGTTATACATACACATATGTTCTCCTATCTCTTCTCTCTTGCGTCTCCCTCCCTCCCAGCCTCCCTACCCCACCCCTCTAGGTGGTCACAAAGCACCGAGCTGATCTCCCTGTGCTATGCGGCTGCTTCCCACTAGCTATCTATTTTATGTTTGGTAGTGTATATATGTCCATGCCACTCTCTCACTTTGTCACAGCTTACCCTTTCCCCTCCCCATATCCTCAAGTCCATTCTCTAGTAGGTCTGTGTCTTTATTCCTGTCTTACCCCTAGGTTCTTAATGACATTTTTTTTCTTACATTCCCTATATATGTGTTAGCATACGGTATTTGTCTTTCTCTTTCTGACTTACTTCACTCCGTATGACAGACTCTAGGTCCATCCAGCTCATTACAAATAGCACAATTTTGTTTCTTTTTATAGCTGAGTAATATTCCGTTGTATATATGTGCCACATCTTCTTTATCCATTCATCTGATGATGGACACTTAGGTTGTTCCCATCTCCTGGCTATTGTAAATAGAGCTGCAATGAACATTTTGGTACATGACTTTTTGAATTATGGTTTTCTCAGGGTATATGCCCAGTAGTGGGATTGCTGGGTCATATGGTAGTTCTCTTTATAGTTTTTTAAGGAACCTCCATACTGTTCTCCATAGTGGCTGTACCAATTCACATTCCCACCAGCAGTGCAAGAGTGTTCCCTTTTCTCCACACCCTCACCAGCATTTATTGTTTCTAGATTTTTTGATGATGGCCATTCTGACTGGTGTGAGATGATATCTCATTGTAGTTTTGATTTGCATTTCTCTAATGATTAGTGATGTTGAGCATTCTTTCATGTGTTTATTGGCAGTCTGTATATCTTCTTTGGAGAAATGTCTATTTAGGTCTTCTGCCCATTTTTGTATTGGGTTGTTTGTGTTTTTGTTATTGAGCTGCATTAGCTGCTTGTAAATTTTGGAGGTTAATCCTCTGTCGGTTGCTTCATTTGCAAATATTTTCACCCATTCTGAGGGTTGTCTTTTGGTCTTGTTTATGGTATCCTTTGCTGTGCAAAAGGTTTGAAGCTTCATTAGGTCCCATTTGTTTATTTTTGTTTTTATTTCCATTTCTCTAGGAGGTGGGTCAAAAAGGATCTTGCTGTGATTTATGTCATAGAGTGTTCTGCCTATGTTTTCCTCTAAGAGTTTGATAGTTTCTGGCTGTACACTTAGGTCTTTAATCCATTTTGAGCTTATTTTTGTGTATGGTGTTAGGGAGTGATCTAATCGCATACTTTTATATGTACTCGTCCAGTTTTCCCAGCACCACTTATTAAAGAGGCTGTCCTTTCTCCACTGTACATTCCTGCCTCTTTTATCAAAGACAAGGTGACCATATGTGTGTGGGTTTATCTCTGGGCTTTCTATCCTGTTCCATTGATCTATATTTCTGTTTTTGTGCCTGTACCATACTGTCTTGATTACTGTCGCTTTGTAGTATAGTCTGAAGTCCGGGAGCCTGATTCCTCCAGTTCTGTTTTTCGTTCTCAAGATTGCTTTGGCTATTCAGGGTCTTTTGTGTTTCTATACAAATTGTGAATTTTTTTGTCGTAGTTCTGTGAAAAATGCCAGTGTTAGTTTGATAGAGATTACATTGAATCTGTAGATTGCTTTGGGTAGTATAGTCATTTTCACAAGGTTGATTCTTCGAATCCAAGAACATGGTATATCTCTCCATCTATCTGTATCATCTTTAATTTCTTTCATCAGTGTCTTATAATTTTCTGCATACAGGTCTTTTGTCTCCTTAGCTAGGTTTATTCCTAGATATTTTATTCTTTTTGTTGCAATGGTAAATGGGAGTGTTTTCTTGATTTTATTTTCAGATTTTTCATCATTAGTGTTTAGGAATGCGAGAGATTTCTGTGCATTAATTTTGTATCCTGCTACTTTACCAAATTCATTGATTAGTTCTAGTAGTTTTCTGGTAGCATCTTCAGGATTTTCTATGTATAGAATCATGTCATCTGCAAACAATGACAGTTTTACTTCTTCTTTTCCATTTTGTATTCCTTTTATTTCTTTTTCTTCTCTGATTGCTGTGGCTAAAACTTCCAAAACTATGTTGAATAAGGGTGGTGAGAGTGGGCAACCTTGTCTTGTTTCTGATCTTAGTGGAAATGCTTTCAGTTTTTCACCATTAAGGACGATGTTGGCTGTGGGTTTGTCATATATGGCCTTTATTATGTTGAGGAAAGTTCCCTCTATGCCTACTTTCTGGAGGGTTTTTATCATAAATCAGTGTTGAATTTTGTCGAAAGCTTTCTCTGCATCTATTGAGAGGACCAGATGATTTTTCTCCTTCAGTTTGTTAATATGGTGTATCACATTGATTGATTTGCATATATTGAAGAATCCTTGCATTCCTGGAATAAACCCCACTTAATCATGGTGTATGATCCTTTTAATGTGCTGTTGGATTCTGTTTGCTAGTATTTTGTTGAGGATTTTTGCATCTATGTTCATCAGTGATATTGGCCGGTAGTTTTCTTTCTTTGTGACATCCTTGTCTGGTTTTGGTATCAGGGTGATGGTGGCCTCCTAGAATGAGTTTGGGAGTGTTCCTCCCTCTGCTATATTTTGGAAGAGTTTGAGAAGGATAGGTGTTATCTCTTCTCTAAATGTTTGATGGAATTCGCCTGTGAAGCCATCTGGTCCTGGGCTTTTGTTTTTTGGAAGATTTTTAGTCACAGTTTCAATTTCATTACTTGTGATTGGTCTGTTCATATTTTCTATTTCTTCCTAATTCAGTCTTGGCAGATAGTGCATTTCTAAGAATTTGTCCATTTCTTCCAGGTTGTCCATTTTATTTCCATAGAGTTGCTTGTAGTAATCTCTCATAATCTTTTGTATTTCTGCAGTGTCAGTTGTTACTTCTCCTTTTTCATTTCTAATTCTATTGATTTGAGTCTTCTCCCTTTTTTTCTTGATGAGTCTGGCTAATGGTTTATCAATTTTGTTTATCTTCTCAAAGAACCAGCTTTTAGTTTTATTGATCTTTGCTATCATTTCCTTCATTTCTTTTTCATTTATTTCTGATCTGATCTTTATGATTTCTTTCCTTCTGCTAATTTTGGGGTTTCTTTGTTCTTCTTTCTCTAATTGCTTTAGGTGCAAGGTTAGGTTGTTTATTTGAGATGTTTCCTGTTTCTTAAGGTAGGATTGTATTTCTATAAACTTCCCTCTTAGAACTGCTTTTGCTGCATTCCATAGGTTTTGGGTCGTCGTGTCTCCATTGTCATTTGTTTCTAGGTATTTTTTGATTTCCTCTTTGAGTTTTTCAGTGATCACTTCGTTATTAAGTAGTATATTGTTTAGCCTCCCTGTGTTTGTATTTTTTACAGATCTTTTCCTGTAATTGATATCTAGTCTCATAGCGTTGTGGTTGGAAAAGATACTTGATACAATTTCAATTTTCTTAAATTTACCAAGGCTTGATTTGTGACCCAAGATATGATCTATCCTGGAGAATGTTCCATGAGCACTTGAGAAAAATGTGTATTCTGTTGTTTTTGGATGGAATGTCCTTTATAAATATCAATTAAGCCCATGTTGTATAATGTATCATTTAAAGTTTGTGTTTCCTTATTTATTTTCATTTTGGATAATCTGTCCATTGGTGAAAGTGGGGTGTTAAAGTCCCCTACTATGAATGTGTTACTGTTGATTTCCCCTTTTATGGCTGTTAGTAATTGCCTTATGTATTGAGGTGCTCCTGTGTTGGGTGCATAAATATTTACAATTGTTATATCTTCTTCTTGGATCGATCCCTTGATCATTATGTAGTGTCCTTCTTTGTCTCTTCTAATAGTCTTTATTTTAAAGTCTATTTTTTCTGATATGAGAATTGCTACTCCAGCTTTCTTTTGGTTTCCATTTGCATGGAATATGTTTTTCCATCCCCTCACTTTCAGTCTGTGTGTGTCTCTAGGTCTGAAGTGGGACTCTTGTAGACAGCATATATATGGGTCTTGTTTTTGTATCCATTCAGCCAGTCTGTGTCTTTTGGTGGAAGCATTTAATCCATTTACATTTAAGGTAATTATCGATATGAATGTTCCTATTCCCATTTTCTTGTGTTCCTTGCCTAGAGAAGTTCCTTTAGCATTTCTTGTGCAGCTGGTTTGGTGGTGCTGAACTCTCTCAGCTTTTGCTTGTCTGTAAAGGTTTTAATTTCTCCATCAAATCTGAATGAGATCCTTGCTGGGTAGAGTAATCTTGGTTGTAGGTTTTTCTCCTTCATCACTTTAAATATGTCCTGCCAGTCCCTTCTGGCTTGCAGAGTTTCTGTTGAAAGATCAGCTGTTAACCTTATGGGGATTCCCTTGTGTTTTATTTGTTGTTTTTCTGTTGCTGCTTTTAATATGTTTTCTTTGTATTTAATTTTTGACAGTTTGATTAATATGTGTCTTGGCGTGTGTCTCCTTGGATTTATCCTGTATGGGACTCTCTGTGCTTTCTGGACTTGATTAACTATTTCCTTTCCCATATTAAGGAAGTTTTCAACTATAATCTCTTCAAATATTTTCTCAGTCCCTTTCTTTTTCTCTTCTTCTTCTGGAACCCCTATAATTCGAATGTTGGTGTGTTTAATGTTGTCCCAGAGGTCTCTGAGACTGTCCTCAGTTCTTTTCATTCTTTTTTCTTTTTTTTTTTGCGATACACGGGCCTCTCACGGTTGTGGCCTCTCCCGTTGTGGAGCACAGGCTCTGGACATGCAGGCTCAGTGGCCATGGCTCACGGACCCAGCTGCTCCACGGCATGTGGGATCTTCCCAGACCGGGCCACAAACCCGTGTCCCCTGCATCAGCAGGCAGACTCTCAACCACTGCACCACCAGGGAAGCCCCCATTCTTTTTTCTTTATTCTGCTCTGCAGTAGTTATTTCCACTATTTTATTTTCTAGGTCACTTATCCATTCTTCTGCCTCAGTTATTCTGCTATTGATCCATTCTAGAGTATTTTTAATTTCATTTTTTGTGTTGTTCATTGTTGCTTGTTTTGTCTTTAGTTCTTCTAGGTCCTTGTTAAATGTTTCTTGCATTTTCTCCATTCTATTTCCAAGATTTTGGATCATCTTTACTATCATTATTCTGAATTCTTTTTCAGGTAGACTGCCTATTTCCTCTTCATTTGTTAGGTCTGGTGGGTTTTTATCTTGCTCCTTCATCTGCTATGTGTTTTTCTGTCTTCTCATTTTGCTTATCTTACTGTGTTTGGGGTCTCCTTTTTGCAGGCTGCAGGTTTGTGCTTTCCGGTGTTTTTGGTGTCTGTCCCCAGTGGCTAAAGTTGGTTTAGTGGGTTTTGTAGGCTTCCTGGTGGAGGGGACTAGTGCCTGTGTTCTGGTGAATGAGGCTGGATCTTGTCTTTCTGGTGGGCACGTGCACGTCCGGTGCTGTGTTTTGGGGTTTCTGTGGACTTACTATGATTTTAGGCGGCCTCTCTGCTAACGGGTTTGGTTGTGTTCCTGTCTTGCTAGTTGTTTGGCATAGGGTGTCCAGCACTGTAGCTTGCTGGTCGTTGAGTGAAGCTGGGTGTTCGTGTTGAGATAGAGATCTCTGGGAGATTTTTGCCGTTTGATATTACATGGATCTGGGAGGTCTCTTGTGGACCAGTGTCCTGAAGTTGGGTCTCCCACCTCAGAGGCACAGCACTGACTCCTGGCTGCAGCACCAAGAGCCTTTCATCCATACAACTCAGAATTAAAGGGAGAAAAAGTAGAAAGAGAGAAAGAAAGAAAGGAAGAAAGGAAGGAAGGAAGGAAGGAAAGTGATAAAATAAAATAAGGTACAGTAAGATAAAGTTATTAAAACAAAAAAAATTATTAAGAAAAAAAATTTTTTTAAGGAAAAAAAAAAATGGATGGATGGAACCCTAAGACAAATGGTGAAAACAAAGCTATACAGACAAAATCTCACACAGAAGCATACACATATGCACTCACAAAAAGGGGAAAAGGGGAAAAAATAATAAATCTTGCTCTCAAAGTCCACCTCGTCAATTTGGGATGATTCGTTGTCTATTCAGGTATTCCACAGATTCAGGGTACAGCAAGTTGATTGTGGAGATTTAATCCTTGGCTCCTGAGGTTGCTGGGAGAGATTTCCCTTTTTCTTCTTTGTTCACACAGCTCCCGGGTTTCAGCTTTGGATTTGGCCCTGCCTCTGCATGTAGCTCGCCGGAGGGCGTCTGTTCTTCGCTCAAACAGGATGGGGTTAAAGGAGCCGCTGATTCAGGGGCTCTGGCTCACTCAGGCCGGGTCAAGGGAGGGGTACGGAGTGCGGGTGAGCCTGCAGCGGCAGGGGCCGTTGTGACGTTGCACCAGCCTGAGGCGCGCCGTGCGTTCTCCCGGGGAAGTTGTTCCTGGATCCTGGGACCCTGGCAGTGGTGGGCTGCAGAGGCTCCCCGGAAGGGGTGTGTGGATAGTGACCTGTGCTCGCACACAGGCTTCTTGGTGGCAGCAGCAGCAGCCTTAGTGTCTCATGACCATCTCTGGGGTCGGTGCTGGCTCGCGCAAGTCTCTGGAGCTCCTTTAAGCAGCGCTCTTAATCCCCTCTCCTTGCACAGCAGGAAACAAAGAGGGAAGAAAAAGTCTCTTGCCTCTTCGGCAGGTCCAGACTTTTTCCCGGACTCCCTCCCGGCCAAAGCCCGAGCCTCAGCTCCCAGCCCCGCCCACCCCGGCGGGTGAGCAGACAAGCCTCTCGGGCTGGTGAGTGCTGGTCGGCACCGATCCTCTGTGCGGGAATCTCTCCCCTTTGCCCTCTGCTCCCCTGTGGCTGCGCTCTCCTCCGCGGCCCTGAAGCTACCCGCCTCCGCCACCCACAGTCTCCGCCCGTGAAGGGGCTTCTAGTGTGTGGAAACCTTTCCTCCTTCACGGCTCCCTCCCACTGGTGCAGGTCCCGTCCCTATTCTTTTGTCTCTGTTTGTTTTTTTTTCTTTTGCCTTACCCAGGTACGTGGGGAGTTTCTTGCCTTTTGGGAGGTCTGAGGTGTTCTGCCAGCATTCAGTAGGTGTTCTGTAGGAGTTGTTCCACGTGTAGATGTATTTCTGTATATCTGTGGGGAGGAAGCTGATCTCTGCGTCTTACTCTTCCGCCATCTTCCCCCCTCTCGGTTCCCTCCCTTTTTGTGGACATACTCTTTTTTTTTTTATGATTTTTAAAAATATTTAATTAATTTATTTATTTACTTTATTTTTTTTGGCTGCATCGAGTCTTAGTTGCAGCATGTGGGATCTTTGTTGCGGCATGCGGGATTTTTCGTCACAACAAGCGCCCTCTTCACTGCGGTGTGCGGTCTTCTCTTTAGTTGTGGTGTGCAGGTTTTCTCTCTCTCGTTGTGGTGCTCAGGCTCCAGAGCACGTGGGCTTTGTAGTTTGTTGCACGCAGGGTCTTTCATTGAGGCTCACAAGCTCAATAATTGTGGCACACAGGCTTAGTTGCCCCATGGCATGTGGGATCTTAGTTCCCCAGCCAGGGATTGAACCCTCATCCCCTGAATTTGGAAGGTGATTCTTTTGTTTTTTTAAAAAATTTTATTTTAGTCATGTTTTTATACAGCAGGTTCTTATTAGTTATCCATTTTATACATATTAGTGTGTGTATGTCAATCCCAATCTCCCAATTCATCCCACCACCGCAGGCCCCCCCCCCCACCACTTTCCCCTTTTGGTGTCCATACATTTGTTCTGTACATATGTGTCTCAGTTTCTGCCCTGCAAACCAGTTCATCTGTACCATTTTTCTAGGTTCCACATATGTGTGTTAATATATGATATTTGTTTTCCTCTTTCTGACTTACTTTACTCTGTATGACAGTCTCTAGATCCATCCTCATCTCTACAAATGACTCAATTCTGTTCCTTTTTATGGCTGAGTAATATTCCATTGTATATATGTAACACAACTTCTTTATCAATTCATCTGTCGATGGGCATTTAGGTTTCTTCCATGTCCTGGCTATTGTAAATAGTGCTGCAATGAACATTGGGGTGCATGTGTCCTTTTGAATTACGGTTTTCTCTGGGTATGTGCCCAGTAGTGGGATTGCTGGGTCATATGGTACTTGTGTTTTTAGTTTTTTAAGGAACCTCCGTACTGTTCTCTATAGTGGCTGTATCAATTTACATTCCCACCAACAGTGCAAGAAGGTTCCCTTTCCTCCACACCCTCTCCAGCATTTGTTGTTTGTAGATTTTCTGATGATGCCCATTCTAACTGGTGTGAGGTGATACCTCATTGTAGTTTTGATTTGCATTTCTCTAATAATTAGTGATGTTGAGCAGCTTTTCATGTGCTTCTTGGCCATCTGTATCTCTTCTTTGGAGAAATGTCTGTTTCGGTCTTCTGCCCAGTTTTTGATTGGATTGTTCGGTTTTTTTAATATTAAGCTGCATGAGCTGTTTATGTATTTTGGAGATTAATCCTTTGTCTGTTGATTCGTTTGCAATTATTTTTTCCCATTCTGAGGGTTGTCTTTTTGTCTTGTTTGTAGTTTCCTTTGCTTTGCAAAAGGTTTGAAGTTTCATTAGGTTCCATTTGTTTATTTTTGTTTTTATTTCCCTTTCTCTAGGAGGTGGGTCAAAAAGGATCTTGCTGTGATTTATGTCAAAGAGTGTTTTTCCTATGTTTTCCTCTAAGAGTTTTATAGTGTTTGGTCTTAATTTAGTTCTTGAATCTATTTTGAGTTTATTTTTGTGTGTGGTATTAGGCAGTGTTCTAATTTCATTCTTTTACATGTAGCTGTCCAGTTTTCCCAGCACCATTTATTGAAGAGACTGTCTTTTGCCCATTGTATATCCTTGCCTCCTTTGTCATAGATTAGTTGACTGTAGGTGCATGGGTTTATCTCTGAGCTTTCTCTCCTGTTCCATTGAGCTATATTTTTGTTTTTGTGCCAGTACCATATTGTCTTGATTACTGTAGCTTTGTAGTATAGTTTGAAGTCAGGGAGTCTGATTTCTCCAGCTCTGTTTTTTTCCCTCAAGACTGCTTTGGCTATTCGAAGTCTTTTGTGTCTCCATACAAATTTTAAGATTTTTTTTGTTCTAGTTCTGTACAAAATGCCATTGGTAATTTGATAGGGATTGCATTGAATCTGTAGATTGCTTTGGGTAGTAGAGTCATTTTCACAATATTGATTCTTGCAATCGAAGAACATGGTATTTCTCTCCATCTGTTGGTATCATCTTTAATTTCTTTCAGCAGTGTCTTATAATTTTCTGCATACAGGTCTTTTGTCTCCCTAGGTAGGTTTATTCCTAGGTATATTATTCTTTTTGCTGCAGTTGTAAATGGGAGTGTTTCCTTAATTTCTCTTTCAGATGTTTCATCATTAGTGTATAGGAATGCAAGAGATTTCTGTGCATTAATTTTGTATCCTCCAGCTTTACCAAATTCATTGATTATCTCTAATAGTTTTCTGGTGGCATCTTTAGGATTCTCTATGTATAGTATCATGTCATCTGCAAACACTGACAATTTTACTTATTCTTTTTCAATTTGTATTCATTTTATTTCTTTTTCTTCTCTGATTGCTGTGGCAAGGACTTCCAAAACTATGTTGAATAATCGTGGCAAGAGTGGACATCCTTGTCTTTTTCCTGATCTTAGAGGAAATGCTTTCAGTTTTTCACCATTGAGAATGATGTTTGCTGTGGGTTTGTCGTATATGGCCTTTATTATGTTGAAGCATGTTCCCTCTACGCCCACTTTCTGGAGAGTTTTTATCATAAATGGGTGTTGAATTTTGTCAAAAGCTTTTTCTGCATCTATTGAGATGATCATATGGTTTTTATTCTTCAGTTTGTTAATATGGTGTATCACATTGATTGATTTGCATATATTGAAGAATCCTTGAATCCCTGTGATAAATCCCACCTGATCATGGTGTATGATCCTTTTAATGTGTTGTTGGATTCTGTTTGCTAGTATTTTGTTGAGGAATTTTGCATCTATATTCATCAGTGATATTCGTCTGTAATTTTCTTGTTTTGCAGTGTTTTTGTCTGGTTTTGGTATCAGGGTGATGGTGGCCTCATAGAATGGGTTTGGGAGTGTTCGTAAGATGATTCATTACCACTGGACCACCAGGGAAGTCCCATGTGGATATACTCTTAATTTGTTTCACCAATCAAATTGGTTAAACAAGGAATGTAAGTTTCTTGCTTTTCACTGTCAGAGATGTTGCTGTGAGAAATGCTTGTGTGTGTGTGTGTGTGTGTGTGTGTGTGTGTGTGTGTGTGTGAGATTATTTCCTTAACGTGAAGTAGAATTATTTGATCAAGAGTACATACATTAACTTTTATCTATTTTGGCAGATTTCTCTGTAGAAAAGTTGTGCCAATTTATATTAACATTAAGTGTATGAGAGTTCCCATTTTCCCACCCTTTTAATCCTTACCAATCTAATAAGGAAAAAATTATGTAACATTTAGATGTATGTTTATTAGAACATTAGATGTAAGTCGTAGTGTCAGTTTTCTTTGGTATTTACGTTTTCTCTTGAATTTCCTGCCTGTATATTTTGTCCACTTTTATTTTAGGTAGATGTCCTATTTTAGTTATTCATAAGAATGAAAATTTTACCACATATGTTGTAAATATATTTTTCACAGTTTGTTGTTTACATTTTAACTTTGTATAATTAAGTGTATAAATTTAATTGTATACATGTTCCTTATGAAAGATTTTCATTTCATAAGTACTAAGATTTTTCTTTTCCCTTTACATTTTACATCTTTGATGTTAAAGTATATGCTAACCTGCTATAACAAAGAGAACGAAACTGCTAAATAAGATAAAACTTTCTTTTGCACATAATAGCCCAGAGTGGAGTGGTTGAGGAATGGCTTTGTCATCCCTACCATGCGAATTCCATATGTGAGTCCAAGGTGACTGTACTAATTGGTGCTTTCCTTTCTCCCAGCATCAGAGAGGGAGGCAGAAGTGGAAGGTGGGCCTCTTTTAAGAATATAACTTGGAAGTTGCACAAATCACTTTGTTCATATCAAGTTGTCCAGAACTTAGTCAGAAGGCTACAAGAGAGCATTGGGGAATGAAACTGACAGCTGATAGTGAAGTGCCCAGCTAAAATTTGGGTTCTTGTGAGGTTTTGGGGGGAATAGAGTTCTGTCACTAAGCTAAAAAGGAGAGAATGGACATTGAGGGGATAAAGAGTATTCTGTGACACAGGTGCCATGCTTACTTAGCAGGATGTCATTCTTTGTGCTAAAGTGATTCTGCTGATATTTTTTAATGTTTTCCTTTTAGTCTGATTTGGAAATCTGGAATTGTGTGTTATGGATTCAGTCTAATTTTTCTCTTAAATTTCTAGTCAGTTGTCCCAACACTATTTATTGAATACTTATCCCTTTTTTCACTCATTTGAAATACCTCTTTTAAAATATATACTAAACTCACAGGTGGGACTTCCCTGGGGGTCCAGTGGTTAAGACTCTGTGCTCCCAATGCAGGGGGCGCGGGTTTGATCCCTGGTCAGGAAACTAGGATCCCGCATGCTAGCAGCATGGCCATAAATAAATAAATAAATTCACAGGATTGTTTTTGTATTGTTTGTATTGATTTTGCATCTTCTTATTTCTTCCTCAGTACCTCACTTTTAATTGCTAGCTGTTTAAGTTTTGATATTTCTTAGGGCAGACCTCTAATCTTTGCTCATTTACTTAAGAATTCTTCTGTTAGTTATTTTTTTCAGATATATTTTGACCATTTTTGTCAAGTTCCAAAAAATAACCCTTTGAATTTTGATTAGGGTTGGATTAAATTTTACAAATTTTGATTTATTCTGTTGTTTTATTTCATTTTATAATTTATAGATACAATTTTTCTTGATTTTCCCGGGAATAGAGGGTATTTTTTCATTCTTGTTTCCTCATATATATCTTTTTCATTAATCTTTTACATACTGTGTTTATTTCATGCATTTTAATGACCAAATTTTTGTTCAGCTTCCTTTTTTCCTCATTAAGTCATCTTCATATAAGGGCAGATTTATATAGACCTATTATTTACTTAAGAATAGGTAAGATTCTTGATTTTCTTCCCTGTTTATCTGGATACTGTTTTGTATCCAGAGGGCTTTGATAATGTAGCTTTATGCAATCATTTAGTTCCTCATTCTGTAGCCTGAGAGGGTTAAGGAGGAAATTTAACCTTTCACTTTGTTGAATTTTTTTTTTTCTTTGAAACCCTTAAATTCACATTTAGGCTGATACATTTGAGAAACTGCTTGCCCAGGCTCCAATTCTGTTTTCACTCGCACTTTAGAGTGCCCATTTGGTAAGAAGATAGTTTGAAAATTTATCCCGCTGCCTAAAAGCTCTCTATCTGGTGAGACTATATCCATCCATGCTCTCATCCCTACCAAGTGTGGCCTCTATTGCTGTTATTCTACAGCTGTGAAAAAACTCCAGGAAGATTGGTGTCGATCTTTCCTGTAGTGTTGCTTCTTATATATTGCCAACTTGAGAGATTATCCCTCCAACCACACCCCATGATCAGAGCGAGCCCTAACGAGTCTTTGGAGTCTGGGTCAGAGGTAAACGATGAGGACTGGCTATGCTTATTCACTTTCAGCTTTGCTTCTGCAACAACGATGCTTTTGATCAATGGCAAGGGAAAGCATATTCCAGTGTGGTGGACCAGCCTTTTTCCACGACTCTCTTCTGTCTTCATTCCTTGTTCCTAACTCATTTGATCCTTTATTTGCTTGGTTCCGGGTTATAATTACAATGATTCAGGTTAAACCCTTCTCACTGAAGAGCTCATCTTGAAAGAGAACTAATGTATATTTCACCATTATTTACTATTTGCTCTCCTATTGGTTCTTCTATACATGCCCCAAACAAAAAGCTTTTAAAATCACTGTCTGATTCAGTGTTTTTAGTGTGGCAGAAATTTTGGAAGTAGAACATGTTTGCCTTTTGCTGACCAGCACAAAATGAAGTGCCAAGGTGCCTGTGCTTCTATGAGGTATCTAGCAGATATCATGAGATAATCTTGATGGTTTAGATCTAGTAGGATAGTGACAGTATCCTGCTTTTGGTTCTGCATAGCCATTTTTTAATATTTCCCTTCTCCTATTCCTGTCACATGACCAAGAGAAGTCCTTCCAGTTGTTTAGGTTTGGAGCACATTGGTGTTTAAGTCCTGTGTGATCTGCCACTTTACTGTCTGTATAATTGTGTTAAATCACTTGATCTCTCTCTTAGCTTCAGTTGCCTTTCCTTCAGTGATGCTTGCTCTATGTACCTCATTAATATATTAAGAAATAATACAAAAATATATGTAAAGTATTTTCATAAACTGTAAAATTTTATTCAGATAGACAAGATTGGAGCTAGGACACTATAAAGCAATTACAGGAGACAGATTTGGAGTTCTATCAGAAGATTCTTTACTACTTATATCTTTTCTATAATTAAATCAGGGCGTTAAGCCCTTCCATGAATACAAAGTCTTACTCACCTTTTTGTAATGTAAATTGTTTATAGGGCTTATCTAGTGATGACATAAGGCAAAAACCAAGGATGGTATATAATGTGAGAAAGCAACACTGTCCAGCAGTCTATGTATGGTATTGGCACAAATACCTTAATATTGTAGGAATGAATTTTCGTCTGAATATATAACTTCTAATTTACTAAGGCTCAGATTTTGTAGAAAATTAACAGAAGTAGATGGGAAAAAGCACTCTAATCTATTTTGCTCTTATGTTCATCTTTTGTGTCAATCATATTACCATACTTCCTTCTCATCATTATAAACTGAGACTAAATGAATAATAATAAATAAGATAAAACTTACAATTGAAAGGAAAAGTAAGATTAAAAAATAATGAAAGAAAAAACAAAAAGGCTACTGAAAAATTAAAACAAAGAAGCAGGAAACAAGAAAATGAACCAAAAGTAAGATAAAATAATTTTAAATAGATAGGATAAAAATAAAGCACTTATGGAGTCTCATAAGGATCAGACACACAAGTTGACATTTTATTTGTTCTGCTGTTATTGAATTATAGTTGTCAATTACCACATTGGCTGAGTCAACAGAAAACCGATTCATTTTGATCCATGAAGTGTTAGTCAGCAAGAACTGAATTCAGCGATGCAAAAAATGTTTTTTCAACATTTATAACATTATAAACAAACATAGCTCAAGGTAATTTCCCACAAGTACTGAATCTTAAAATTACTGACCAAGATGCAGAATGTCCTGATTCAAATGACCCCGTTATATTTGCCGAGTTTCATGAAAGGCACAGATCTGACATCATTCACAATTAGGTATGATAAATTGATAGTGCTTTGAAATTACATGTATTTTTAAAAAATTATTTTTGTAAGAGCTATATGTTAATAATTCCCTGTATTCTTTAGTGTTGTGAATTAGAATTCCATTTGTAGCTTGTACCTAATTAAGCACAATTTTTAACTCTTTGTGTATAATTTCAAACTGCAGAAAAGTTGCAAGAAAAAAAATCCTGGAGAACACCCAATATAGCCTTGATCCCTTTTTCCAAATTCACCTACTTTTGCTGTTGTTCTGTACCATTTGAGAGTAGTGGCCCTTTACCCCTAATGCTTCAGTGTTTAATACTTAAGAATAAGGGTAAAGTTATAACCTCCTGTGCACATTTCTCTTTAATAGAAGGAATATTATTCTTTGCATTTATCCTCCATTCAATACGGAATCCATTCTAGGATGAAGTTGTGCAATTGATTGTTATTTCTCTTTGGTTTCCTTTAAGCTATAACTTCTCTACAGCTTTTCTTTATCATCTTTAACATTGACATGTTTGAAGAAAATATCCCCCGTCACTTTCTTTTCAATTGAGTGCTCCTAATTTGGGGTTGTCTGATATCTTTGCATGGTTAGATTTAGGTTGCACATTCCAGACCAGAATACCACAGAATACTTGCACTGTCACTGACCACCTTTATGTTCAGTTCACTGCAGTTAAGTCATTGAACTTTCTTTTTGCTTAGCCCTTTTACTCTAGTTGTACCACACACAATCAGGTTGTTACTTAAGAGTGCTCTTAAAAGAACACATGGTGTGTGGCTGACAGGGTCTTGGTGTTCTGACTGGGTGTCAGGCCTGTGCCTCTGACATGGGAGACAAGTTAAGGACATTGGTCCAGCAGAGACCTCCCAGCCCCATGTAATACCAAACGGTGAAAGCTCTCCCAGAGATCTCCATCTCAACGTGAAGACTCAGCTCCACTCAAGGACCACCAAGCTACAGTGCTGGACACTATATGTCAAACAACTAGCAAGACAGGAACACAACCCCACCCATTAGCAGAGAGGCTGTCTAAAATCATACTAAGCTCACAGACACCCCAAAACACACCACTGGACACAGTCCTGCCCACCAGAAAGACAAGATCCAGCCTCATCCACCAGAACAGAGGTACCAGTCCCCTCAACCAGGAAGCCTACACAACCCACTGAACCAACCTTAGACACTTGGGGCAGACACCAAAAACAATGGGAACTACGAACCTGCAGCCTGTGAAAAGGAGACCCCAAACACAGTATGTTAAGCAACATGAGAAGACAGAGAAACACACAGATGTAGGAGCAAGGTAAAAACCCAACAGACCAAACAAATGAAGAGGAAATAGGCAGTCTACCTGAAAAAGAATTCAGAGTAATGATAGAAAAGATGATCCAAAATCTTGGAAATAGAATGGAGAAAATACAAGAAACATTTAACAAGGACCTACAAGAACTAAAGAGCAAAGAAGCAATGATGAACAACACAATAAATGAAACTAAAAGTTCTCTAGAAGGAATCAATAGCAGAATAATTGAGGCAGAAGAACAGATAAGTGACCTGGAAGATAAAATAGTGGAAATAACTACCGCAGAGCAGAATAAAGAAAAAAGAATGAAAAGAACTGAGGACAGTCTCAGAGACGTCTGGGACAACATTAAACACACCCACATTTGAATTATAGGGGTCCCAGAAGAAGAAGAGAAAAAGAAAGGGACTGAGAAAATATTTGAAGAGATTATAGTTGAAAATTTCCCTAATATGGGAAAGGAAATAGTCAATCAAGTCTAGGAAGCGCAGAGTCCCATACAGGATAAATCCAAGGAGAAACACGCCAAGACACATATTAATCAAACTATCAAAAATTATATATGAAGAAAAAATATTAAAAGCAGCAAGAGAAAAATAACATACAAGGGAATCCCTATGAGGTTAACAGCTGATCTTTCAGCAGAAGCTCTGCAAGCCAGAAGGGAGTGGCAGGACATATTTAAAGAGAAGAAAGGGCAAAAACTACAACCAAGATTACTCTACCCAGCAAGGATCTCATTCAGATTCGACAGAGAAATTGAAACCTTTACAGACAAGCAAAAGTTAAGAGAATTCAGCACCACCAAACCAGCTTTACAACAAATGCTAAAGGAACTTCTCTAGGCAGGAAACACAAGAGAAGGAAAAGACCAACAGTAACAAAGCCAAAACAATTAAGAAAATGGGAATAAGAACATACAGGTCGATAACTACCTTAAATGTAAGTGGATTAAATGCTCCAACCAAAAGACATAGACTGGCTGAATGGATACAAAAAACAAGACCATAATAATAATAATTATTATTTTTTGCAGTACGCGGGCCTCTCACTGTTGTGGCCTCTCCCGTTGCGGAGCACAGGCTCCGGACGCGCAGGCTCAGCAGCTGTGGCTCACGGGCCCAGCCACTCCGTGGCATGTGGGATCTTCCCTGACCGGGGCATGAACCCATGTCCCCTGCATCGGCAGGCGGACTCTCAACCACTGCACCACCAGGGAAGCCCGGGTATACAGTAATTTTGAAGTTTAGAATTTGGAAGACCTAAGAGGGGTTTTCATAGATCTCCTTTACATTGTGTCAGTTAGTTAATAAAAGCAAAGCATTTTCCACTCAAATATTGGTATTCAGAATTCACAGCACTTCAATTACTGTATCCTTGAAAAGAGATATGTCTTCTAGAATAGACGTAACTTAAAAGTTGCTGATAGAAACAAAATATATTTGTATAAATTTATATTATAGTTTCAGAGATTTGTCTTTGATTATTATACAGTTGTCTGTTTTCTAGGGCAGAGAAATTCAAGTAAAATGTTTTGTAAATAGACATTATTAAATGTATTAAGGAAACATCTATCTAAAAAGACCCTGTTTTGAATCTTTCTATATATTGCTTCCTGCTGTCCAGTTACTGTATTATACTGGCAATTCTATCACTCATTTCTAATAAACTGAACTTATAGTACATTCTCCACAATCAAGACTCTAAATCTTTTTCACTTTTCTCAAGCCCTCAACCCCTCTACCTTCCCTTGCAATGTTTTTGTTTGTTTGTTTTTAAAATAATTTTTTAACATCTTTATTGGAGTATAATTGCTTTACAATGGTTTGTTAGTTTCTGCTTTATAACAAAGTGAATCAGATATACATATATCCCCATATCTCCTCCCTCTTGCCTCTCCCTCCCACCCTCCCTACCCTACCCCTCTAGGTGGTCACAAAGCATCGAGCTGATCTCCCTGTGCTATGTGATTGCTTCCCACTAGCTATCTGTTTTACGTTTGGTAGTGTATATATGTCCATGCCACTCTCTCACTTTGTCCCATCTTACCCTTCCCCTTCCTCGTGTCCTCAAGTCCATTCTCTATGTCTGCGTCTTTATTCCTGTCCTGCTCCTGGATTCTTCAGAAACTTTTTTTTTTTTAGATTCCATATATATGTGTTAGCATACGATATTTGTTTTACTCTTTCTGACTTACTTCACTCTGTATGACAGACTCTAGGTCCATCCACCTCACTACAAATAACTCAATTATGTTTCTTTTTATGGCTGAGTAATATTCCATTGTATATATGAGCCACATCTTCTTTATCCATTCATCTGTCGATGGACACTTAGGTTGCTTCCATATCCTGGCTATTGTAAATAGAGCTGCAGTGAACATTGTGGTACATGACTCTTTTTGAATTATGGTTTTCTCAGGGTATATGACCAGTAGTGGGATTGCTGGGTCGTATGTTAGTTCTATTTTTAGTTTTTTAAGGCACTTCCATACTGTTCTCCATAGTGGCTGTATCAATTTAAATTCCCAGCAACAGTCCTTGCAATATTTTTTAAAACTTAAAAAATTTTTAAACATTGCAAACATACACACTATAAAATAATACAATGAAAATGCATGTACTGTACCTATTATCTTGTTTTAATAAAAGTTAACCTTTTGCCACATATGCTTCAACTTATTATTTTAAATGAATAACAACAGATACATTTGAAACCTCGTATAATGGATAACCCAATCCCATTCTTTCTCTTCCCTCTCTCCACAGAAGAGAGATTTATGTTGATCATTCCTATGAAAGTGTTTGTACCATTTTTTACCACACATGTATATGGTATGCAGCATTGTTTGGCATGTTTTAACACCTTATGTAGCATTATACTGTATATATCATTTTTCAACTTGTGTTTTTCAATAGTTTTTTTTTTAAATATTTGTCCATTTTTATTCATGTACTGTAAGTCATTCATCGTAATTGCCGAATCATACTTCATTGTATGACTATAATACAATTAATTTCTCTTCTCCTAATAATGGATAGGTAGAATGCTTATAGTTTTTTACTATAAATGCCACAAGGAACATTCTTCTATTTGTCTTCTTAGGCATAGCTGTGTGAGTACTGAAGCATATCTATCTAGAACTAGACTTGCACCTTGAAATGATTAGCTGTTGACAAATTGCTCTCTCTCTGATGGTTGTACAATTAATATTCCACAGACCAGTCTGTGCTGTGTTTTGGCACAGCTCTGACCTCATGGCTGCCAGTGGACCACTCTCCCATCCCTCAGGGTGTCCTCTTCAGTGTTCCCAAGTGACTCAATACCCCAATGCCTACTGCTGTCTTGGCAGTAGGCCCCTGGCTTTTCTAAACATCATCATTCAGGAGAAGTCGCTGTGACAAAAATGCATGCAATTTTCCATTTCTTTTGATACTGAATGAATTTGATATTCAGACTTAAATTTTTTACCAGTCTGACTGATTATTAAATGATAGCTGATTGTTATTTTAAATTCTCTGATATTTCTGGTTGAGGAGCTTTCATGTGTTTACTAGTCAAAGTTTCTACTTTTGTTAATTGCCTATTCATATTCTTGGCCTATTTTTCAAAATTAGGTGTATTTCTTACTCTACATATATCCTAAATGCATTAGATATGTCTTCTCTCATTCAGTGCCTTGTCTTTTCACTTTGATTTAAGTGCCTTTGTTGTATAGCAACTTAAAAATTGTTAATTTTCAAAGTTAGCTTTTTATTTTATGATTATGCTTTTAAAAAAATTTCGCTGTTGTTTCATTGTTCCAGTGAGAACGCAAAACTTAGTTGCTTTAATCAACAACAGTTATTTTATTATATATCCTGGTTTCTGTGTGTTCAGAGTTCAGAAAGCTTATAGCAAAGTTGCCTTGTTTCTGTTCCACATGCCTCAGATGGAATGACTGGAAGTCTGGGGTGGCTTGACTGCTGTGGGCTGGAATTATCTGGAGATACCTTCGCTGGCATCTTGTGGTAGATGCTAGTTGTTGACTGGGACTTCACCTTGGCTGCGAGCCAGAAATCCCACAGACTTAACTTATTTCATTGAGTAGGAATTATAATATTAAGCAGAAGTGGTAACAACAAACATTTACCTTTTTTTTTTTTTTAACATATTGGGAATGCTTCTTTATTTTAACTATTGTTTTTGACTATTAATATGTTGTCCTCTTAAAGAAATTCTCTACTGTTCCACTAAGTTGGATAAGAATTTTTAATCACAGTTTAGAGTTAAATTTTCTTGAATACTTTTTATTTCTCATTTTTGAGAAGATATTATAATTTTCTCTTTTGAATTAATTAATATTGTGACCATGATTAATAGCTTTTCAAAAACAGACTCATCATTGCATTCTCTGAATGAAACCTACTTAATCATGATTTGTTAATAGTATTTTAATATTTTGCTTGATTTGATTTACTAGTTTATTTAGAATTTTGCAATTAAAATTTGTTTGGTTTTGCTTTCAAAATTAAACTAGATTCATAAAAGGAGCCTTTTCCTCTTTGTCTGTCTTTCCTCATTTTCATAATAAATGATATATACTTAATCCAAAAGAAAGCAGGAAAAGAGGGAAAAGGAACATAAAAACATAGGACTAATAGAAAACAGGTAGCAAAAGGGTGGATTTAAATCCAGTCTTATCAATAATTATAATAAATGTAAATGACCTAAATACTTCAATAAGAACAAGAGATTGTCAGATTGGCTAAAAGTCTAAGGCCCAACTATATGCTGTTGAACAGAAACTCATTTTAAATATAAAGACCTAGGTAGATTAAAAGTAAAGTGCTATAAAATATATACTCTACAAATGCTAATTAAAAGAAAACTAGATTGATCATATTAATTTAAAGCAAATTAGATATTAAAGCAAGGAATATTATCAGGGCTGACAGAAATTAATGATAAAGGATTGCTTTCATCAAGACTTATCAAGACATAAAAATCCTAAAATTTTGTGCACCCAAAAAATAACAAACAAATAACTTTATCTCAGTAAGTTGACGTCTTATATAAAATGTATAATTTCCTAGAAAAATGAAGTAGCAAAATTGTTTCAGGATTTTTAAAGACCGGAGTAAATGAAGAATCAAGAAAGAAACACTGTCAACAATTACAATTACCCTCCCATAAAATAAGAAAAAAATAAACTAGTCATTAAGGAACAGATAACTGTATTTTATATAAAACTTCTAACTTTGAAGCTATTACTTTATTGTGTTTTGGTTTCTGTTGTTGCTGAAGAATAGTATGTCCTTATTCCTTATGAGGTCATCTGTCTTTTTCCCTTTGACATCTCTTATGATTTCCTGTTTATCCCAATGCTTTGGAGTTTCATCTTGTGGTGTCTAGATATGGATGTATTTTTATTTAACCTTTTTGAGACACAAAATGTACTTTCAATCTAGAAACTTATCCTTTCCTCAATTCGAACAATCACTTAGCTGTTAACTCTTCAAATATCAGTTCTTTATCATTTCCTTCATTTCTTTCCTATGGCCCTCCTATTAGTTATGTCTGAGCCTCTTAATGTCTCCTATGTGTCTCTTAACTTTAAAAAAAAAAAGGTTTATTGAGATATAACTCACATCCCCAAAATTCTCCCTTTTAAATACACATACAATTCAATGGTTTTTCATATATTCACAGAGTTGTATACCCATCACCACTAAGTAATTTAAATTAATTAATAACATTTATTTACTTACTGTGCCATGTGGCTTGCAGGATCTTAGTTCCCTGCCCAAGGACTGAACCTGGGCCATGGCAGTGAAACCACCATGTCCTAACCACTGGATGGCCAGGGAACTCCCTTAGAACATTTTTATCATCCCATGAAGAAATCTCATATAAACCAGAAATCACTCCCTATTTTCCACTCTCCCAGGCCTTAATAACCAATAATTTACTTTTTATCTCTATAGGTTTCCCTATTCTGGACATATAAATGGAACCTTATAATACGTGGTCTTTGTGACTAGTTTTCTTCATGTAATATAATGTTTTCTAGGTTTACCTATGTTGTAGCATGTATCACTGCCTTCCTTCCACTTTATTACCAAATAATCTTTCATTGTAGAGATATACCATATTTTGTTATCCATTTATTAGTGATGGAGTTTTGAATAATTTTAAATATTGAATAATTAGGAATAATGCTGCTATGAACACTCATATATAAAATCTACATACATATAGATTTTTGTATGGACATATGTTTTCAGTTCTCTTGGGTATATACCTGGCAATAGAATTGCTGGGTGACATGGTAATTTATGTTTAACTTACTGAGGAACTGCCAAATATTTTCCAAGGTGGCTGCAACATTTTGCAATCCCACTGGCAATATTTAAAGTTTACAGTTTTTTCACATCTTCACCAACACTTGCTATATTTTGTATTTTTCATTTTAGCCATTCTAGTGGGTGTGAAATGGTATCTCATTATGGTTTTGCTTTGCATTTCCCTGATGGCTAATGATATTGAGCATCTTTTCTTGTGCTCATTGGTAATTTTTATATCTTCTTTGAATAAATGTCTATACAAATCCTTTCCCCATTTTTAAATTGTGTCATTTGTTTTTAATTATTGAGTTTTAAGAGTTTTTAATATATATTTTGGATATAATTCCCTCATTAGAGATATGATTTCCAAATATTTTCCCACATTACATTGGTGTCTTTTCACTTTCTTCATAGTGTCCTTTGAAGCACAAAATTTTTCATTTAGATAAAACTCAATTTATCTGTCTTTCCTTTGATTACTTGTGCTTTTGACTGATTGCTTTTACTTTTAATGTCAGATATAAGAAATTATTGCCTAATCCAAGGTAGAAAAGATTTACATCTATATTTTCTTTAAAGAGTTTTATAATTGTAGCTCTTACATTTGGTTCATTGATCCATTTTGAGTTAATCTTTATGTATGGTGTGACGTAGGGGATTCAACTTTGTTCTTTTGCATTATGGTTATCCAGTTGTCCCAGCACATTTTGTTGAAAAGACATTCTTTCCTCATTGAGTTGTTTTGGCACTGATGTCAGATATCAATTGACCATAAAAGTAAAGGTTTATTTCTTGATTTTCAATTCCATTTCATTGATCTAAATATACAGCAGTAAAGCATTAGCACACTGCTTTGATTGGTGTAGATTTGTAGTAAGTTTTGAAAGCAAAAAGTGGAGCCCTCTGACTTTGTTCTTTTTCAAGATCGTTTTAGCAACTCAGGGTCTCTTATTACCAGACTTCTTGCATCAAGTTTTCCTTTCATGTCTTACCTCTGTGTAGTCTTGTTAACATTGCATGGTTTTTTTTAATATGAAATTATTTTCTTGAGGATCACTTAAAATATTCTTTGGGCAAATTCAGTCTACCCCTTATTCCCCTGTCCCATCCTGTACTTTTTTTTTTTCAATTTTCTATCTTTCCCTTCTTCTCTCCCAATTTCCAGAGTTTTTTCTAACTTTTTTTCTCTTACAATATTTCCTTTTCTCTTCCAGCTAGTTAGTAAGTACCCTTCATATCCTTAGTACTCTGCTAATCTCTGGAAAAGAAAATCTTTTAAACACTATTCTTACATTGCTTATGGTAAATAATATAAGAGACAAGTATATAAATCCATGCTAGATCCTCTTTCATAAAGGAGAATCAGATTTTTGTTTTTGATTTTGATAATATGCTTTGGTTTAAGTTTTGGTGAACTTGAAAGTAATATTCAGTTTAAAGGAGAGTGCTTATGCTAAAATAATTATTAAAGATAAAAGCAAACTTTATCTATATACAAAAATTGAATACAAAAGAATAGGAAAAAGGAAAAGCAAACTCTAAAAAGTGACACAAGAATGACTATACATTTTAATAAATAAGTGTGATTTACTTCTTTTGTATTTACTTTTCACTCATTCATTTCTCCAAAAATAAATGTATTGAGTATTACTGGGTTTTTTTCCCAAAAACGAGCAATGAATTCTCCAATTCTTCAACACCAACTGGGTCTCCAAGAATTTAATTCAATCCGTACACAAACTATTCAGAGTTAGTACAGATTCCATAGATTGAGGTCTCTGTCCTGCAAGACTGCTCTCATTTCTTTTTTAAAAAATTTAATTTATTTTTTGGATGCATCGTGTCTTAGTTGTGGCACATGGGATCTTCACTGAGGCAGGTGAGATCTTTTGTTGCGGCATGCAGGCTCCTTTCTAGTTGTGGCATGTGAGTTTTCTCTCTCTAGTTGTGACACATGGACTCCAGAGTGCATGGGCTCTGTAGTTTGCAGCATACAGGCTCTCTAGTTGAGGCACCCGGGTTCAGCAGTTGTGGCGGCGCAGGGTTTGCCCTGCGGCATGTGGGATCTTAGTTCCCCAACCAGGGATCAAACCCGCATCCCCTGCATTGGAAGGTGGATTCTTTACCACTGGACCACCAGGGAAGTCCCTGTTTTATATTTTTATTGAAGCTTCTTTTTTGTTTAAGTATATGATAGGAAAAGGAAGAACATAGTGTGCACATTTTGTAGTATGTGGTTATTCTTTGGATTGCTCCAAAAACAGTCATTGTTTCATCTTGAATAGCTCACTTCACAATTGTTTTAGAAACTAAAGGCAGATATTCTCTTTGAAATATTACAACCTTTATGCTTGTTTAATTCACTAGCAGTTTTAAGACCAAGAATCTATTTTTCACTTAAACCATCTTTTTAACTTGTTTTGAGAACAAAGCTGGGTGTTATTAATATGTAATGATTATGTATCACTGATAATATCACAAATATATGTTGGAGATACAAGGCAAGACATATTTGTTATGATGTTATGATGATGTATATTCATTGTTACTTGATAAATGCTGCCTGCACATCACTAGGTAGAGCAGAGAGCATGCCAAGTAATGTGAGGGGTTAGGTCATGGAAACTCTAATATAAGGAAAAAAAGAGTAAGTAGCATAATAAAACTTAGTATGATAGAAGTGAATTAAAATTATGTCTAATAAAACTTAGATATTCAAGTACTTTAGCTTAGTAACTTTTCATGATCTTGTCCTCTACTCCCAGCAAATTCAGTATTATCTTTGTTTCAAATTCCATCTCCTAATAATCACAATCAGGAAACTCAGAAGTGTTCTTTTCACCATCCTTTTTACCATGAATTCCAACTGCTGTTTGAATCTGGTTAACTAGTTTGATGGTCAGTAAGGTACTTTTTTTCTAACCTAGAACTTTAAAGAAAAACATTACCTGTTCAAACTAGAGTAATACAGGCACTGGCATATTCTTGGACGTTGTTGAAAAAAATCAAGCCAGCATTGCTTTTAAAGCCCCAAATAAGAGAGCTTTTAATTTTTTTAAAGCTTTTCAGTCTGCATAAGAACTCAATGAGCATGCAAGTATTATGTGCTGTTACTTTTTCAGACAGTAATCCATTTATCTTGTTAAGTTTTTTTTGAACTCCTGCAAGCTGTTTTAATATCTCCCCTTTTTTCTGATTATTTGACAATTGCCAGTTTTTGTTGAATGTTAAAACAATATGCCTCCTTATGGATATCAACTGTTCATTAACTAGGTGGTATATTTGATGGTGAAGAGGAAGAGAATTCTCAAGCAGTGCAAGGATTTAGTGTTGACATTAATATTATACAATAGATCCTTATGATATCGAGATGTGTATTCTGTCTCAAAGTAGTTTTGATCTGCCATCTTCATTTTCACAAATTATAATCTTTTTTTTTTTTTTTTTTTTTGCGGTCCGTGGGGCTCTTACCGCCGTGGCCTCTCCTGCTGCGGAGCACAGGCTCTGGACGCGCAGGCCCAGCGGCCATGGCTCACGGGCCCAGCCGCTCCGCGGCATGTGCGATCTTCCCGGACCAGGGCACGAACCCGTGTCCCCTGCAACGGCAGGCGGACTCTCAACCACTGCGCTACCAGGGAAGCCCCACAAATTATAATCTTTTACGTTTGTCACTCTTAATTTAGAAACTGGTAATAGATGACAATCTTAAAAATTCATTTTGAACACAACAGTGTTCACAGTGTGAACGCCACACAATTAAACTCAATTAAAGACTGGGCAAAGGATTTGAATATTTCTCTAAAGAAGTTATAGAAATGGCAATAAGCACATGAAAAGGGGCTCAACATCATTAGATATCAGGAAATGCAAATCAAAACCACAATGAGATAATACTTCATATCTACTAAGAAATATAAAAAGACAAAAACTGACAAATAAGTGCTGGCGAGGATGGAGTATATGGCAGTCTCATATACTGTTTGTGGGAATGTAAAATGGTACAGCCGCTTTGGAAAACAGTTTTGCAATTATTCAGTAAGTTAAACATAGAGCTACCGTATGACCCAACTTCCATTCTAGGTATATATCTAAGAGAACTGAAAATTTATGTCCACACAAAAACTTGTACATGAATGTTCATAGTGTTATTCATAATAGCCAAAAAGTGGAAACAACCAAAACGTCTATCAGCTGACGACTGGGTAAGTAAAATGTGCATATAATTGGGTATTATTCAGCCATAAAAGAGAGTGAAGCACTGATATAAGCTACAATATGGATGAGCTTTGAAAACATGCTAAGTGAAAGAAGCCACACACAAAAGTTCACGTATTATATGATTCCATTTATATGAGATGTCCAGAATAGGCAAATTCATAGAGACAGAAAGTAGATCAGTGGTTGCCAGGGGCTGGAAGAGAGAGTGAAGGGGAGAATAGGTAATGACTACTTAATTGGTATGGTGTTTCTTTTGGGGTTGATGAAAATGTTCTGGAATTAAATAGTGGTGATGGTTGCACAACATTATGAATATACTAAAACCACTGAAGTGTACACTTTAAAATGGTGAATTTTATTTTATGTGAATTGTATCTCAATCTAAAAAATTCATTGTGATTTCTGAAATTTTAATATTTGGCAGAAGAATCCCTGAAACATGTAGAATACTGCTCTGCATTGTCCATATCTTATCCTTGAATTAAACTTATGTGTGACATACTTGAACCATATGCTGTTTTAGCTGCTAAAATGCTCTCTAGTATGATGGCAATGGCCAATCTCTGAGGGAAGTTAAAGAAATAGTTCTTCAAAACTCATTATTTGGGAATTCCCTGGTGATCCAGTGGTTAGGACTCCGTGCTCTCACTGCTGGTGGCCTGGGTTCGATGCCTGGTTGGGGAACTAGGATCCCACAAGCCATGTGGCATGGCCAAAACAAACAAACAAACAAAAAAACACACAAAAAACTCATTATTTTGTTTATTGCTGGAATATTTTTGACCACTCAATACAACGACTTTCCTCAGGTCACAGTAACAAAAAGAGCTGTGCTTTCTTTAAGAAAATTATTTCTTTTCACTTTATGAGTACTGTGAATAATATATACAAGCAAAAGCTGCATATGACAATCATTTCTTCTTTGCATTGGTTATCAGGAAACTCAAAGACATATATTTCATCCTTCAGCAACATAGAGTACAGGGCCTTATGGCATGCAGTTTTAAGCTCTTGGCCTGATCTTATTTTTTTCACTCTCAGGTTCTTATTTTTATTATGAATATTATGTACCTTATTAGTAGCTTACCTCATCTTAGTTTATTACCTCATATTTTAGAACAAGACAGGGTATAAAAATATACAGAGATAAAGGATGTTATAATTAGAGGGAAAAAAAGCCTGAAATGCAAATGTGTTTGAGAAACTTATCTAGATTAATTTACCCTAATATGTAATTAGTAACTGTCTTTATAACTTTCAAATTCCTTATAACTATCTAAGTTTTAACTTTTTTAAGGAGGCAGGGGAAAATGGTAGGAAGTAATAAGCAAAAAGAATGGAACTTTGGAAATGATAAACATTTGTATAAATGATTGATAAACATTTGTATAAATGATAATTGTATAAAATGATTGATAATATCAATATAATGATTGATAATATGAATTGCTTTCTGTTTTGAATAGGGTGATACGTTATAGAATAGGATGGTGCTGGAAATCCAAAAGTGGAAATAGGTCAGTACAGAGGAGGGAAAAGGGAAAATATGGTGGAGATGTTTCCTGAAATTGCTGTACTTTTTGTCTAACATTGATCCTATTTAAGCCCCACTGTGCATAATCAAATAAGAGCTGTGTATGGCATTATTTTTATACTGTGCAGCTGCATGTGTATAGCTTAGAAGGACATTGCTGTCACATCATAAAATATGTCAACATTGCTTTCATATTTTTAACATGGCAGCCTCTATTACAAAATAATATTGTTTCTAAAGGATTTTTAATTTAATTATATGTGGTATTTTCCCCTATCATTTTTAATATAGTTTCCATAGAAGTATTAAATTAGTTCATGTCTTTATTATCTTTGCATTTCTAGCAGCAAGGACAGATTTATACATTTATTAAGTGCTTAGTAATCATTGATTTTGCTTTTGTAATTTTCCCATCAGCATTTTTTCCTTCCCTAAATCCATCTCGTCAGCATATAAACATGCTGTAGTATTCCTCCATCTTAATACAAAAACCTTTCAAGGTCCCACATCCCCCTCAAGCTACAGTGCTGTTTCTCTACAGTTTTTTATAGCAAACCCTTTCGAAGAGTTTTCCATATATGCTGCTTCTACATCCTCATTGCACTTTCTCTGCTTTACTTATCCTATTCAGTGCTTTTGTCCACACCACTCTGATGACAACATTCGTGTCCTGGGCACCAGTGAAGTTTATCTAGCTAAATCCAATGGTCATTTCTCAGTCCTTAGGTTAAGTGTTTTCCCAGCAGCATTGTCACAGTCAATCATGTCATGTTTTTTTCTGATACTTTTCACTTGGGTACTTTGCCAAAACCAAATTCTTGATTTCTTAACACTATCACTATCGCCATCACCAAACTTATTCCTGCCCAAGTCTTCTCCATCTCATCCATGTTGTTACTAATAAATGCTTTTAAGTGGCATTTTTTTTCATCAAGTACATAGCAATTAATTGGATCTGAGCCTTACACCTCTCTTTCATCTGTATACCTCAAAAAATTTTATAAGCATAATTAACTAAAACTTCACAACATCCTTGTGAAGTAGATAATTATGGCATGGCAAACTGATGTACTAAGAGATTGCCTAAGGTATCTTATGCATGTATGCCAAAATTTTGAAAGTGGACCAAGGTAATGTAGTCCCTGTTGGAAGCATTAGACCAGATTTCTTTTTATGATGAAATCATTCTAAGAATTCTCAGGAAAAGTAAAATAGTAGTAATGATTACTTAATATCCCTAAATATTCATAGCAAAGTTCTTTTAATAGAAAAGAGTAAAATGTGTATTATCTGAAATCTAGTATTTATTAGTGATGGCAACTTTGTTATATCTAATGAAATATATTTTTTTTGATTGTATGTTGTTAGATTGCTTAATTGCTTCACCAAGTCTTCATAGCCATAATCTGAATTGGATCTTTGAAGGTTTGGAGTGGAATAGTTTCATTTAAGTCTTTTAGCTACGGTACATGAAAGCTTTATAAAACTACGAGCTTTGTGTTTGTCTTGATTGCTAGCCTGTTCGAGTAAGGTAGTTTTTTACGAGGCAATCTTATCAGTGGCAAATTATTCGTTTGGCATTTGTTGACAAGACTGAGATGGACTCTAATTTAGATAAAAACTAAAATTTCCCCCAAATTTATATTCAAATAATGTATTTTAGTTTAGTTAATAGTAATTCCTAAAGGCTTTACCTCTCTATTGCTACAATTTGAGTTGAATTCCCTAAAAAACTTATAGTTAGAGAAATAAAAATACAGCCAAAACAGCATATCATTTTTCTCAAATGAAGCCCTTCATTATATTACTTCATCTAAGTGATTAGTTCATTTTTGGATATTGTGTATATATTAGCCTCAAGAGTGTTTCAACACCTCTTGACAGTGCTACCACTTTCTTCTTCTACTGGATACCCATTTATGGCTCTGAAGCAGAAACCCATGAAGAGGGAGTAAAGATTTTGAGAGGTACTAATTAGTGTTGGAAGAATAGGGTGGTAAACTTTAGAAAAACACACAGCTTTATATATACTTAAATTAAAAAACAATTCAAGTTTAATAGCCAGTTGTGCTTTGTTTGCGTGGTTTTTATTATCAGCAAAATTATAAAGTTGCCATCTGAGCTCTAGCTAAACTTCATTGTAGTAAAGCTTATGTTAGTTGTCTAAAAATTTTGTATGTTAACCTGTGGGAATTATAACTCTTCTAGAGAAGTTTCAATCACACAGAACAGTAAGGACAAGTGTTGCAAATGAAGGATATGATATATTTTGAGGGAATGACAGCTTTTTGTAGTAAGGATAGTGAAATTATTGATATATTTTGGTAATTTATGGAAATATAATTTTATAAGAAATGTAAAATCACTGATAATACAAGAAGTGCTGTTTTATTTTATATTTATTTTTTATTGAAGTATAGTTGATTTACAATGTTGTGATAGTTTCTGGTGTACAGCAAAGTGTACATATAGATTCTTTTCCATTATAGGTTATTACAAGACATTGACTATAGTTCCCTATGTTATACAGTAGGACCTTATTTATCTATTTTACATATACTAGTGTGTATCTGTTAATCCCAAGCTCCTAATTTATCTCTCTCCCCTCTTTCTTGTTTGTTTTCTATGTCTATGGGTCTATTTCTGTTTTGCAAGTAAGTTCATTTGTATCATTTTTTTAGATTCCACTTGTATAGATATATAAGTGATATCATATTTGTCTGACTTCACTTAGTATGGTAGTCTCTAGGTCCATCCATGTTTCTGCAAATGGCATTATTTCATTCTTTTTTAAAAAAATAAATAAATAAATTTATTTATGGCTGTGTTGGGTCTTTGTTGCTGCGCACAGGCTTTCTCTAGTTGCAGCGAGCAGGGGCAGCTCTTCGTTGCAGTGCGCAGGCTTCTTATTGCAGTGGCTTCTCTTGTGGCAGAGCACGGGCTCTAGGTGTGCAGGTTTCAGTAGTTGTGACACATAGGCTGAGTAATTGTGGCTCGTAGGCTCTAGAGCACAGGCTCAGTATTTGTTGGGCATGGGCTTAGTTGCTCCGCGGCATGTGGGATCTTCCTGGACCAGGGCTCAAGCCCGTGTCCCCTGCATTGGCAGGCAGATTCTTAACCACTGTGCCACCAGGGAAGTCCCTATTTTATTTCTTTTTATGGGTGAGTAATATTCCGTTGTATATATGTACCACATATTCTTTATCCATTCATCTATAGATGGACATTTAGGTTGCTTCCATGTCTTGGCTATTGTAAATAGTGCTGCTATGGGCATTGGGATGCATGTATCTTTTCAAATTAGAGTTTTCTCCAAGAAGTGCTTTTTTAAATGCTATCTGTTTATATTTGGTTTTACCAGAAGTAGTATTTAGTAGTTTAGTATGAAGTAGTTTAGCTGAAGAGTGGCAAAAAGTTAGAATCGTGGTAAATCATCTCTTTAAGAACTTAAAGAGATGTACAACTTTTTTTTTTCTGCTTTTGGTTTTCTTTAATACTTAAAGCAGTTCTCTTAAGGGGAAGCTCACTTTGTTTTAGGTTGTGATATGACGAAGTTTGGTGTTTTAAAATGAGAAACTATCATTTGTTTTATTTCTAGACTTCTCTTGGGAGGCTATAATCACTTTTTAACTTCCTGGGTATCTCTAGTGTAGATAGTGGGCTCTGGTTATTTTCTAACAGCAGGTGTTGAATTACAGTCGTCCCTTGGTATCTGGTAGGGATTGGATTAATTTGCATGGATTAATGTGCAGTGGCAGGAATCATTGGAACTCTGGCCTTCACAGCTTCTCTGAACATTAAGGGAAGATGCACATCTAATATTTTACTGAATACCCTGCTTAGGCCTACAGGTGAAACTGAGGACAGAAAGCATTCAGTGAGTATTATGCACCAAAATACTGCTTGGAATTGGAACTATCCATTCAAGCTGCCTGTTTTCTTTCCTTCGATGTCTTCCCCCCATGAAATCAGAAAAACAACTTTTAGCCAGACACCAACATAGTCAACTGTTTGTATGGGTCAGGAAATGATTTCTATCACTTTAGAGCTTTGTTGCTTGTAGATAAAGTATCTAAATTGATTGGTGCTTTTATAATTTGACAAAACTGCTTAACAAAACTTATATTAATGTTATATAAAGTCTTCTATTTATATGCCTACTCTAGACTAGATGGCAGGCTTCTTTCATACATACCGTATTACGTGCTTAGTTAAATAAAACTCTTGTCTTGTTGTTAAAGCTTGCTCATGTTTTTTTCTTAAAACATAATAAGAAAGGGAAAATAATTGTTGGAAAAAGAGGTTCCCAAGGATCAGAACTATTAAAATTGTTAATAAAATAAATTTCTTTTTTTGCTAAGTTCTGTTGAGGTTTTAGTCATAACAGTGCATGAATAAATGAAGTAAACCACTTCTACCCTGCTGATTTAGATTTAAATTTAAAGAGATTTAAAACTCAGTTCTCCAAAATCTAAGACTACTTCCTCTTATAAGCACTATGGTACATTAAGAATTCTGCAATAAAGTAAACCTTCTTTTCCACCCAACATAAACTTGAAAGTTATTTGAAGATAAAATAATTTCCCTCCAAATTTGGAGCACTGTTCCTGAATGGAACATATTCTGCCCAACACAGTTGACGGTTTTTTCCCTATGTCTAAAAAAAATAGAGAAAATAAATTTTCAAATATTTTAGGAGGATCATTTACACTTTGATCTTAGTATAGTTTCAGAAATGCCTAGTTGCGCTAATACGGTAGTCACTAGCCACATGTGGATACTTAAATTTAAATTAGTTAATATCTAAAAGTCAGTTCCTTAATCACACTAACCATATTACAAGTACTCAATAGCCACATTTGGCTATGGGCTGGGTATCGGACAGTGCAGATAGTAAACTTTTCCATTATTGCATTAAGTTCCATTGCACGGCTCTGTATAGAATAGAGTTGTCCCTTGATATCAGTGGGGGATTGATTCTAGGACCTGCCACAGGTACCAAAATCAGTAGATGCACAAGTCTCTTATATAAAGCAGCATAGTACAGTCAGGCTTCCCTTATCTGTGGGACCCACATCCCATGAATATTGATATGTATTCCATTAGTGGTAGATCACATTTTTACCAGTTTCTCCGGTTTTATAGATTCCTATTATTTACAAGTATCCTTCCCCCCTAAAGTATTGCTTATTGAAGCATGTGATTTTTTTCCTACCAAGTAATTTCCCCAAGTAATAAAAATAATAATAATAATAGACAGGATTTGAAATAGCTAGATGATGGTAGAAGCATGTTTAGATTTTTATAAAGTTTGTTATTAACCTTAAAAACGTATGCCAAATTGTGCATACTTGTGATTCTCTAAAAAGTGAATGATAAAGACAGAATTTCCATGTCTACAATCCAAGATTGCAACACTGAAATAGCCTACCATTAGCATATGGTTTATGAGATTACTTTTCATATGTAAATTTTAGAGAGAATTTTTATTATATAACCACACCTTGAAATGAGCATAGAACACAGAGAAAACATTAAACTGGTATATGAATTAATGATTAAATATTTTAGTGACTATTACTTTAAATGAATTTTAGGGTTAATTAGCATATATTTTCATGTTCAGATTGAATAGAGTGAGAAAAAGCCAGTAAATTTTTTATTCATTTATTCCTTTGAACCTTTTCAATAAGCTTGGTAGGGATAAATATCCTTACGTTGTATATATTGAAACTTATGTAAGGTTGTCAAGTGAAGGTGAAATCTTGAGTATGCTAAAATTGATTAGATAAGGAAAGACTTTTTCCATTTGGGGGCAGAGGAAGAAGAAAAATAGAGATAGTTACATGCTAATTACTGGAAACATAGTAAATATAGTTGGTAAACTGGTAAATATAGTTGAGATTTTCTCTGTGCATATTTACTAAGATGGTGTCTGGTGGGGGAAAAGTATATAACCAATACATTAGTTGAATTATGTTTTCATAAAATGTAATATTACTTTTTATATGTCTAATTTGAATATATTTCCTAGTTTCAAGATGATTTTAAAGAATTACCTTTTCATTGTAAAAGCCACCCAGGATTTTTATGAGAAGCCCTAAGATTTGTCTGACTTTAACCTCTAGTGTCGTCTTAATTTCATGTATTTTTTTTTCTCATGCATTTGCAAATATCCAGTAAGTTATGTGTAAAAATTGCTACTACCATGATGAAGGAATGCCTTTTTTTTTTTTAATAAATTTATTTTATTTATTTATTTATTTTGGCTGTGTTGGGTCTCCGTTGCTGCGCGCGTGCCTTCTCTAGTTGCAGCGAGCGGGGGGCTACTCTTCCTTGCAGTGTGTGGGCTTCTCACTGTGGTGGCCTCTCTCATTGTGGAGCACAGGCTCTAGGCACACAGGCCTCAGTAGTTGCGGCATGCAGGCTCAGTAATTGTGGCTCACAGGCTCTAGAGCACAGGCTCAGTAATTGTGGCTCACGGGCCTAGTTGCTCTGCAGCATGTGGGATCTTCCCGGACCAGGGATCGAACCCATGTCCCCTGCATTGGCAGACGGATTCTCAACCACTGCGCCACCAGGGAAGCCCAGGAATGCCTTTACAAGGTTTTTATACTCTAAGGATTAGGGCTTTAAATCAAGTATGCATTTTAAATTATAGATTTAGTCTTAATTATCTTGTTTTTGTCCAAGAAAATAAAAAATAAAATGGAACATTTATCTTTTTATTCAGTTACTTATTTTATTTGAATGTATTTAAAAATATTTAATAGCTTTTTAAATTACAGAGTTTTATAGAAAGTATATTTGGTTCTTTCACAAGCCTTTTTATTGACTCTTTACCATCACAAGCCTGTTTTTTTTTGTATTGATTGAAGTTGAAAGCATAATGCTAGGAAGGAGTTCACTGAAGGCAGGTCTTTGGATACAGAGAGTAATGCATTCCATCTATGTAGGCTTTTTCTGATCTGATCTGATACGGTGGGAACAGATAATTTGGAGAGAATAAGTTTCCGGTCTTATATTCTTTTATACCTCCATGCATCATTTAAAGCTAACACGTTCTCCTGCTTAGAAATCTTTCCTCTTTCGCCTTCAGTGTATTTTCCATTTCTCTATTTCTTGGACTTAAAACATAACAAAACACCGTACAGTGTCACCTCTCTTGCTTCCCATGAGCCTTATTTATAGGTATCCCCCAAATTCTGTTGGATAGTCTTGTCTTTTCTTTATATTCATTCCCTTGGTAAACTCTCTTGGCTTGAATTGTACTTTTTATATGACTGATTTTTAAACCTTGGACTATTCTAAATCGCAATATCTACCCGTTGTTGAGAAGCGTCTCCATTTGAATAGCCTGTGGTAACACTGGACTTACTTACTGTCCAAAATAAAAGTCACTCCACCCTACCACTACAGGTTTCTTTCATTGTGTCCCTGGTAATCTTTCTCTGCTGTCCTCGTTCCTGTACTTAATTTAGCATGAAGTCCTCTTGTTTCTCCATGTAAGATGTATCTTGGGTTTCCCATTCTCTCTGTACTCATCTGCACTATCCAGACCCTCATTGTATCACATCTGTTAACTCACTACAACCACTTTCACACCAACCCCGCTTTGCCTTTTTTTTTTTCTTGAGCTTCCCAAAATCTCCGTACAGTGACTTTTTAAAATGTATACAAAGTTGTTAATGCATATTTTCCTTAAATAGAAATTTTAAGCATTTTTATTTATATATCCCTCTGGGCATAGTGCTGGATGCGGTAGGGAATCAGTAAGTAATTGTTCACTCATTCATTCAGCAGCTCTTTCTTGAGTAGTTGTTGGATTCCAGCTGTTATACTAGTGCTCCAGTGATCTCTCATGCAGCTTACAGCTGAAAACAGTCTCTGGTGAGAAGAGAAGGCTTCTCTGAGGAGGTGGCATTTGTTATCAGACCTGAATGAAATGAGAAAGCCAGTCCTGCAAAGATATGGGGAACAGTTCCTGCAGGCTGAGAGATCAGCAAATGTCAAGGCCCTGAAGAGGGACAAGTTTGGTATGTTTGGGAAGTATCAAAAAGGTCACTGTGACTGGAACATAGTAGAGAGAGAGTGACAGGAGATGTAGTCAGGAGACCAGGTGACAGAGGGACTAATAGGCCATGGTAGGTATTATGGATTTTATCTTACGTGATGGAAAAGCCTTTGGACAGTTTTGAGTAAGGGAGTGTTGTGAGCTAATATATTTGTTGCTAAGTTAAGAATAGAAGTAGGGAGACTATAATAGTAATATTGGAGAGCAATATCTTGAACTAGTGAGGTAAAAAGCAGTAATAAGTGTTTTGAATTAAGGATAGAATGAGGAAGAATGGTTGGCAGGATAGATTGGATGAGAGGTGTGAGATAAAAAAGGAACCAAGGAAAACTCAGTTCTGTGTGCTTGGACAAGTCATGTATCCTCTCCAATATCTATTTTCCTGAGTATATAATGAGAAATACCTCTTTTCCACTTCTTGAAGGAATTGTTATGAGGATCTGATGAAATAACACATGAAAGATAATTATGAATCTTAAAACACCATTAACATTGTATTAATTTTTAACACTAAACATTTTAAAGTTCACCTTAGATTAAATCATACCTTGTTAATTAAGAAATTTCTAAAAGCTTAGATTTGACAGGAATAAGAACTCTAACCCATATACAGCTTAGGAAATAGTTTAACTTATAACTTTCCCTGGGTTTATAGTATATAGTTCCTTTCCAATTATATTTTCAATCTTTAATAGTTTTGACACTGTTCATAAGGAATAGCATGAAGCAATTTCTCCTATTAATTGATAATAAGTAGATCATGTTCTGGCCATAGACTACACTGCTAATCTAATCATAGAGAAAAAGGTAAACAATACCTGGCTGTCTTTTGTTCTGTAGTATATTTAAGACACTGTGATTCTCCTCTCGGTAAATATTTGAAAACAAATAAAACTAACCCAAATGACCTATAGTTTATTTACTAATATGTTATATTACGTTAACCCTGGGGTGTTGTTGATTATAACAAAACATATTTTACCATACTATAATAAATAATGACCTATAAATAAACTCCAGGTGTTTTAGGCTTATTTGTGTCATGCCAATTGTACTTTTCCTGACAATTTTAGATTAATTTAAATATGACTTATGGCATCAAGAAAGACAAATATTCTAAACAAACTTTTTAGTTTCTGAAATCACTTACTCAAGTATGATTCAGCTGAATGCTATTTCTGTTTTTTTATTGCAGATTTCTCAACAGTTATGTCACAAGATTGACCACATTGATCACAGTAAGACTAAAATGATAATTAAGCTTTTAAGGATGTTTTGTTTTCTCTGAGAATGAGAATTAAGTTAGAAAATATTTATGATTTTAGATTGTTGTTCTTTCTTTCAAGAGCCAAATGAATGTTTACATTTAATGATTCACACCTCACACTCTACTTATTTAAATACTTCTTTAAATGATTTTAAAACATTTTAAATGAAAAATACACTTAATTTATAACTGAAATTATATGCCTAATTATACTAACATATTTCAGTGTGAATCATAATCTGAACATCATCTTTTTTAGTTTTTGTTTTTATTAAAATATGGCATGAAACATTTAAGGTGACTTCACATTAGGAAAAAAATTACAAAAATAAAATTACTTGGGACTAATCACATATTAAGGAAAGACTGTGAAAACAGCATTGAAAGGATTCTTAGACTTCTTGATTAAATTTTTCATTGATATTTAAATGATTTATAAACAGTCTTCCAAATATGGAGAGTTGTTGAAAAAGGATAGTTCTCTTAAGAAACTGAACTTTTCCGCTTTAATTTTATTTAAATTGTTAATTTCTACTGTGTATAAGGTAATATGTTACTTAAAGAAAAACTTTTATCCAAGGCCTTGATCTACATTATTAGAAAATTCTAACTATTAAAATCTGAATTGCAGTAATGAAATTTTACAGCACTTTTGAAAACTCCTTTTAAGTAACAGAGGAAAAAAATTGAGTAAATTATTTACTCAGTTAATCTGCTTCTTAAATCCCGTTTTAATTGTTCATTAGAAGCAGTAATTATCAGAAATGTTATTCCGTGTATATAAAACCTTAATGTTTTAATATTTTTTTGGAAAACTGGTACATTTAACATTTTTCAGAGAGGCCAGAGACAACTTTTATTCTATTCTATTTTTAAAGGCTTTATCATCATCATTGAGTCTACAGATGTATATGGCATGTTCATTTTCCTAAGGGAGCATTTTAGCTATCTCTGATTTGTTGCTCTTTGCTTGTTTGTTTTTTCTTAATCAGAACTTTATTGCCCTAACTGAATGGTTTACAACAAAATATTAACATATTTCTGTAGTAACCTTCTGTTTTGCATCTAATGTTTTATAATCAAGGAAGTTAAAATTAGCATTGGATGAAAAAGGTGTTTTTTTTTAATTAAAAAATGCTAACTCTCAGTACATTTTTAGGGTAATATTAAGGGAACACTTAATTGCAACTGTTCTGAATTCAAGAATTTCAGGAAGAGAGGTGGTGTTCAATATTATCAGATGTTAAATAAGTTAAAAATTAAGAAGTATTCATTTGAGAGTTTCATAAGTGACTGATAGTAGAAACCCTGTGTAATAATGTACGGGTTGTGAGGCTTTCTCTAGCTCCTTGTGTCAAGAAGAGGGTAGATTTCATCACTGATTCAGGCTGAGGGCATTGAGAGAGTAGTTCAAGTGTTGACCATGGGACTGGAATAAAATGAGGCCAGGGAGAAGGGCTGATATATTCAGAGAAAATGGAGAAAGGACTGGTCAGAGGTAGATAAGCTGGTGAAATGAGATGATAAAGAACTAAAAGAGTAGAATGCTGTGGTTAGGAAGGGGCTATTATAGATTGTTTCAGAGCTGGAGCTGGAGTATTCATATATAATATATACCTTGTGTATTTTTTTCTTCAGAACTCAGGAGAATTTCTCTTTTTACTCCTTATGTTACATTTCTCTGAAGTGTCAAGATCTTCTAAATGATCTCTTTTCCTCCTGGCCATCATCAATTCTATTGAAGCCTATATGTGATCCTCAGTTGAACTTTATTAAAGCGTTGCTCTGATTCTTTTATGTCTCTACCTGAAGATGTATAGTGACTTTCCATTTCTTATAAGTTCAAATTAAGGCTTTCTAACTTGGTATTCAAGACCCCTCCTCAGTTTGGCTCTAACATATTTCCCAGACAAATATCCTATTATTCAAGAAGAAGAACCCTACATTCTATACAATGTGAACTACATACTCCACCTTGAGTATACATTTTGTCTCCATACTTACATTCATGTCATTCCCTTTTCCTAGAATATTCTTTTTCCTTTTCAGTCTTTTGTTTCTCCTGATGAAATCAAACCTCCCTTCTAATGCCCTGTATACCTGTAATCATCTCTTTGAGGCCTTCCCTAATCATCCTAATTGAAAGTGATTCTCCCTCCTTAGTAGTTTGGTGATGCTTAATTTTTATTATTCTTATGTAACTGATAACATATATTCCCTTGTATTCTGCATACTTTAATATGTATTTTCCAATTGAGCAAATGAGTATTTAGCAAATGTTGCTAGTAATCATAAATACCCCAGAAAGAACTAAATTAATTAGTATCTTTAGTTTTCTTATATTAAAATTGAAACAAGAATATTAATACATGCATATCCAAAATTGAACCATGGGAAGCAGGGTAGTTAGGAAAGGGCATAGGTTTTAGAACCAGAGCGAGTTCAAGTACTGATGCCGCTGTATACTGTGTATATGACCTTTAGTAAGTCAGCCTCTTTGTGCCTCAGTATCTGCAGAAAATGATTTATGCATATATTTAAAAGGATTTTTATAAGTATTAGTTACCTTTCTTCCCTCTTACTTGTTTAATGTTATAGTTTACTCCTTTATTGATATGAGAGGGGTAGGACATCAACTATAAAGATCAGGGATATATCCAAATTTACCTTACTTACACATTGTGATCCTTTCATTTGTACGTTTTAATGTATGGATTTTTAGTTTCTACATTACATATAGTAATGATAACTTTGTTGACTTACATAAGTTCCAGCAAGGAGGCTGATTAGATCTATTGATACAATGTGCTTTTTTCGGGGTGGGGAGAGTCAGACCTTACTAGAATACAAATATCTTAAAAGGCCAGAATGAACTTCAGAAAAGTTTAGGTTGTGCTACATTCCCCTTATATAACAGATGAGAAAACCAACATCCAGAGAATTTGAAGGGAAGTAACATGCATAATGGTTAAGAAGAGGAACTGGGTCAGAAAAACCTTTAAGTTTGTGCTGTAATATTTATATAGCTGTTTTGGTCTTAAGTCAGTTACATAGTCTAAGATCCAGTTTTTTTCTCTCTAAAGCAGAGTAGTGTTTATACTTCAGGAGTGTTGTGAATATTAAATTTTAAAATGCTTATAATAAAAGCGCAGCACAGAGGCTGACATGGTAAATTCTGTTGACCCCTTGTCATAGTCATCATCATCTATCTGTAAAGTTACTTGCTCTAAGTCACATAGTGTGAGATCTTGATCCAAACCTGGTTTTGCTTTATTCTATTATAATTTTTACTTCTGTTTCATGATCACCTCTTAATTGATTAAAAATCTCTGAATGGCATTTGTAGGAAGTATAATAAAGTAACTCATAGACTTTTTTCTTCTCGCATCTCCCCAAATCCTCTATCTTCACCGAGAGTATTCGTGCAATTTTGCTTATGTGCAGTTTTGTTTATATGTAATTTTATTAATACAGTGGCTATATTTTATTTTAGGTATTCTTATTTAACATTTTGCTTCATATTTAGTAACTTGTTACAAAGCAACTTTTAAAATAAAGTGGCTTTTCCTGTTTTTATTAAAATTTCTTTTTTTCCTTTGGTAATTTTATTGTGAATATTATTTAAATTTCATAGAGATTTATGTCTACCAATAGAAATATTTAACTTAAAAATTCAAATTTAGAAGAAATTACTATATAATTTTACAGTGTGCACACTATTAGAAATATTGGTGTTAGATAGTAAATTTTAAATGTCAGTTAGGTACCTACCACAGATAAGATATAAACAAGCATGGCAATGACTGATTCTTGTACCCTAATATCAATTTTCTCCGTCTACTAGTTTTGTTCCCAGCCTATGACTACCTGGAATAAAAGTATCACTTTCAGTCTCTCTTACAGCTAAATGTGCTCATGTGACTAAGTTTTGGCTAGAGATACATAAGCAGTAGTACTGTGTGCACCTTGCAGAAAGTATTGTTAAAGGAAGGCGGGCATACCCTATTTTTCCCCCATCCTCCATGCTTGCTGAGATGTGGGCATGATAACTGGACAATGAGTGGAAACCACAAGCTAAGAATGGGCAAAGCAATAAGATGGAAAGTCCCTGATAACTTCAGGATGTCACCCTGCCCGCAGTGACCTATGACTTGAGTGAGATAAACTTCTATCTTGTAAGACACTTGAGTTTTGGCTTTCTGTCACTCATGACCAAAATTAATCCTGATTACATCAAGATAATTTTACAAAGTTTATGCCATTGTTTAAATGTCTTTGATTTGTTTACATTTCATTTATTTTTCTTGGACTCTTGTCACTTTTTTGATAGCTTCAATTTTAGGAGGAGAATACAAAAGGAAATAATTCACTCACTCTGTCTAGGAGAGGAGACTAGGGAAATCTCTAAAGAGAGGGGAGACATTTAGACTAGATTTTTGAGATATGAGTTAGAAGAGAATCCAGAAAGAAAATAGGCATATAGATTGGAAACAACATATGTTCAGGGATATGCAACTATTTTAGTTAAATATCGTTGAAATGTAAAATTTGAGTAAGTAAATGAGCCTAAAGGTCAGATCTTATAGGAATTTACAAACCAAGAAGTTTGGTAAGTGCTAAGTACCTAGCGAAGTTTCTTTTAATGTTAATAATTTTAATATTACTTATGGTTTTACCATTAAATATTTTTAAAAGAAATACATTTTTATACAAGCTTTTAGGAAGGAAGAACAAAACTATTATTTATTTATTCATGGATTAAGATACTAGGTGATTTCTATTTGAGTCTTTAACAATTTTAGAAGACATATTATTACATTTTACAGATGGCTAAACTGAGACTCAGAAGAGTCAAGTGTCTTTCCCAGTGTGGTAGTTAAGTCATTATTTGGAAAGTACAAAAATCAACCATTTAAAAACAAGTCTGCTATATGTTGTCTGACCTTTATTTTTCTACTTTTCTAATACCAAAAAGAGCGTTATAGTCAAATTTAAAATATCTTTGGTAAAATATAGTAACAGTGATCAAACCAGAAGTAAAGTCTATATAAGAATTTCCATATTTTATGCCAATGAATACATCTAAAATATTAAATTAAAAAATCTAATATCTTAAAGTTATAAACTAGTAAACATTTTGTTTTCTAGAGTCTGAATTGTGAAGAGTATCTTCAAAGTTAGTGTATAGTAGCCATTTAAATTACTTCATACAAATCAAATTTCCATTGCTATTCCTAAGTGTATATTTGGATAAAAGAAACCTCCATCTCCTATTGCACCTCACCAAAAAGTTGCACTGTTTTAACATTAATGCAGCTAAAAGCATGCATGGTGTTCTTAGTATGAGTACCTATAGATAGAAATGACACCCTGCTGCAGAGACCCAACTGAACTTCTCTGAACAAGTAAAAGTATATAATGTTACACACTCGTTTGGTTTAAAGATTACTTCTTATCTGAAAACTCTAAATGAGCTACTATTTAATAAATCTGCCTAAAAATAGAAAATACAGTAACCTTAATATATCTTAGAGATAATTGTAGAGGCATGAGAGAATATAAAAGAAAAACTAATTTTCTAATTTGGTTTGGTGTTTTTTAATTGTAATCAGCAAAGAATCTAGCACCTAGACCACTAGGTCAGTATTTTATGAATTAAAGTGACTTGAAAGTTAATCTGGTTAATACATTATTCTTTTCCCCTCACACTTTCTAGAACACCATGCATACATCTGCTGTGAGATGTACATTCATTGAAATGTTAGTCAAGGAGTAGATAAACTACAAGTACAGTCTACAGAAACTGTTTTTAGGGATGAGAAGAGGGTGTTATAGACTGAGTTATGGGGTTATGATATTTGACTCTTCATTCCTTTTCTATAAATACACAAATGAAAAACTGGAGGAGAAAATATTTTGATATAAATGGAAAAATTCTTATTTTATTGCATCAAAAGGGTACCTAGGGGCTTCCCTGGTGGCGCAGTGGTTGAGAGTCCGCCTGCCGATGTAGGGCACACGGGTTCGTGCCCCAGTCCGGGAAGATCCCACATGCCACGGAGCAGCTGGGCCCGTGAGCCATGGCCGCCGAGCCTGCACATCCAGAGCCTGTGCTCCGCAACGGGAGAGGCCACAACAGTGAGAGGCCCGCATACCGCAGAAAAAAAAAAAAAAAAAAAAAAGGGTACCTAAAATTAGCATGTCATAGATGTTTAAAAAAATCTGACTAATACAAATATTCCTGATGCTCTCCTTATGTGAGTATATTTAAAAAACATTTAAAAAACATTGCATCAATAGGTACATTTCCATCATAATATAAGATAGTATGTGTAAACTTTTCCATGTTCAAAGTATGCCACTTATTTTTATAATACTTGCAATTTTATTATCTGATTTTCTTTCTTAGGAAAATGTCCTCAACTTTTGTTCATAAAATTCATAATTATTGTCTCTTTATTGCCTTTACCAATGAAAATTCCTGTGTCTTTTTTTACTCTAGTTTGTTTCATATTTTCAGTGTCGATCATACACACTTGGCACTAAACTTAAATATCATAGCTCCCCTCAAATGTTGCCTCTTCCATGAAACCTCTGCAGTTGGAATTACTCTCCCCATCATTTCTGCCTGTCTAGTATTTGTTATTTCTATCACAGCATTGTTCTTCAACACTGGAGTCCTTGGACCTCCTGAGTATGTAGATATATTCTCTGTGGGGGAGAGAGAGAGTTTGCTATAAGAATTTACAAAGTTCAACATTAATGTAAAAGAAATATTCTTGGATCATCCGGGATGCTTACCTTATAAACAGTCACTGCCATCGACTTTCAGGGCAATGATTGTATTTAATTATGTCAGTTTAATAAGAAAAGAACAAAAATAGATTTGATATGTACAAATGGTTCATTTGTACCGACTGAAGGCCAGTTGACATCAGAGTGAACTAAATTATAGCTTTGTAGTAATTTGAGTAGAAAGAAATGGTGGAATATTAAATTGTTCAGCGAATGCTAGACCATAAGATACACATGCCAAACTCAAAGGTAACTGGAAACTAATGGGGAAATAGCAGTCAATACCATATTCATGTTGAGTACAATGATTTTATTTTAGCAAAAGCATCATATTGATAACAATTAGAAATCCGTTAGTTTTGTAGCTTTTATATGCACACTTTGTAAATTTGTTTCGATACTATTTTTGAATAAGATCTGGAAGCAAGAAGAAGAGTTTATCCTTATCCATAGTTTTACTTTTCTAGGTATTTCAGTAACATAATAATTTAATTAGTGTGTCAGCATGTGTCCACAATACATTTTTTTCTCCCTTTATGAGGATTTATACATAACCTAAGTTTCAGAAACATTCTTATAGAGCCTTTATCTGCCATATGAGGTGATTTGTGTGTTTGGCTGTTTCAACTATTAGATGGTAAAGTCCTTACAGTCTAGTGAAGCCATAGATTATGTTTTATTAATTCTTGCAGTCCCCTTAGAGTCTATTACAATGCCTTATCCCCAGTAGTGGCACAGCAGATATTTATGAAAAAAACTGGCCTATGCAAGTGTGCCTCTTAGTGTTGATAATCTGTTCAATTGAACTAGAATGGATAAATATATAGAAAACAATATAGGCAATATATACATTTTAACAATTTGAAATTCATATAAGTTAACAAATTCCTATTTTTTTTAAAGGAAACACACTCTCCTTATGACTTTTGAGTGGTTTGTTCTTTTTTTAAAATTAATTAATTAATTAATTAATTTATGGCTGTGTTGGGTCTTCGTTTCTGTGCGAGGGCTTTCTCTAGTTGCGGCAAGTGGGGGCCACTCTTCATCGCGGTGCGCGGGCCTCTCACTATCGCGGCCTCTCTTGTTGTGGAGCACAGGCTCCAGACACGCAGGCTCAGCAATTGTGGCTCACAGGCCTAGTTGCTCCGCAGCATGTGGGATCTTCCCAGACCAGGGCTCGAACCCGTGTCCCCTGCATTGGCAGGCAGATTCTCAACCACTGTGCCACAGGGAAGCCCACAAATTCCTATTTTTAAATTAAATGTCCTGTAGGATTTTGGTCACTTACAGTGTTGTATGAATTACTTTAATTAGGTAATCAAAGGACCTGTAGGGTGCCAGTGGGAGAATGAAGGTTTCATGGCAGGCTAGAACTGAATGTGGAGATGTAACAAGAGTGCTTCAGTGCTTTAGAACAAACGTATATTTGATCTGTTCTTGTGATTTATTTCACCTTTCAATTCCTGTCCTTTAAGGGAGAATTAATAATGAAGGCTAATTATGTGCCAGAGAGTTTCCAAGTATCATTTTATCTTAGACTTATTGATGTTAAGTAACTGCTCCAAGTTGACATAATTAGTTATGGTCGTAACTGGGTTTCAGGTTCGTATTTCTCTAACTAAAGACAATAATGTTTCTACTATAATTTATTCAAAGAATATAAAACCAATTTGTGTTCAAGAGAACTGAGTATATATACTTAGAAATAAAGTACATAATGCTCAATAAATATTTGTTAGCTGATTGAATGACAGAAGCAGAATTATGGGAGAAAAGAATTCTAGAATCAGCCGGTATGTGCCCTGAGGTGATTTTCTAAGACACATTCTTCAAACAATTCATATACTGCCTTTCTCTCTCTTATTTAATTATCTTTAGTTTTGTATACCTTAGTTATCGTATTGATACTCAGTAAGGAAAGAGACATGATGTATGCTGTAAATGGAAAGTTGCTTGTTCTCAAATATTCTAATAAAATATTCCCTAGGTAGGGATTGTGAGTCTTTCATTCGGTCAATCAATATATTATGTGCTTCACATTCAGTCAGTCACTCATTCATTTGTTCATTCATTCAACAAACATTTATGGAGCACAGGCATATTCTACCATCTACCAGTTGGGGATGCTATGGTCAATAAGACAAAGTTCCTTCTGCTATTAATTTTACTTTCTAGTAGGAGAACAGAAGTAAAGAAATAAATGTTTTCAAATATTGATAAGGGCTCCAAAGGAGGGGGGAAAGTAAGGAAAATGTGATAGCGTACACTGGGGGCAGGGTAGAATGAAGGGCAAAATACATATAAAAGTTTGGGAAGACCTCCGTGAGGAGGCAGTGCTTGTGTTGAGAAATGAATCACCAGAAGGAGCCAGCCACATGAGGATCTGAGGAACTAGGAATCACAGTGCCAATGGAGCTAGGACACTGTGAGCTTGGGGAATTGAGGTAGACAGATGTCACTGAAACTAGTTAGAACTCTTTCTAATGTGAAGAGAAGCCACTTTATAATGGTTGATTTTATTTCCCCTCATCCCTTGTTTAACTTGAAAATGTACTACATTCAGTTTCCTATTGGAAACTTTAAGGAGGAATGTCTATTACATTGGTGACATTAAAGCATTGTTGTAAATTCTTTATGTTCTGTATGAATTTATATTTTTGGAGACATTCTACCGTCTTATTCCTAAATTAAATACCATTACTATTGTAGTTAAGAAGTTTCTATCATCTTAAAGAGAAATTCATGGATATTCATTATTCCTTTTGAATTACTTAGGAAGTTTATAAACATGGAAAATATACTGTCCCTCTTCTCTTCTTTGAGAGCTTACAGTCTAGTGGAGAAACTGACACACAAACCAGTCATTACATATGTGGAGGATGTCACAATAGAAGTATATGTATAATATTTTTTGAATATAGAAAGGATGGTGTGATCCCTGGGGGTGGGAAAGGCCTCATCAAAAATACTCATTCTATAAAAATGCTCATTCTACAAAGATTTTCATCCTGCTTTTTTAAAAAAATAAACAAATAAATAAATAAGTTTGTTTGTTTATTTTTGGCTGCATTGGGTCTTCATTGCTGCTTGTGGGCTTCTCATTTTGGTGACCTCTCCTGCTGCGGAGCACGGGCTCCAGGTGCTCGGTCCTCGGTAGCTGTGGCTCGCGGGCTCCAGAGCGCAGGCTCAGCAGCCGTGGCACACGGGCCCAGTTGCTCCGAGGCATGTGGGATCCTCCCCGACCAGGGATCAAACCGTGTCCCCTGCATTGGCGGGTGGATTCCCAACCACTGCATCACCAGGGAAGCCCTCATCCTGCTTTTTGAAGCATACTAGGAGCCAGGTATCAGTATTTGAACAGGAATGTTTATGCTGCAAAAAAATCTTTACAAAGAGTTTATGATTTCCAGCTATATAGCAAAATAAATAAATGGTATTTAACTTATACACTAGAAAGTCAACTTTCTCTTCTAAGTGGAGGGTGAAAAATCGTTATGGTGCTCTTTATTACTGCTGCCCTTTTCCCCTTCTGTTTTCTCTCACCCTTTACCTTCCATTTTTGTAAGTGTACCTGCAGTAGGAAGAAGATAAAATGTTAAAAGTTTTGAAGGAAGTCTTCACAGCAAGTTTCGTTTTTTGTTTTTGTTTTGTTTTGTTTGTTTTTTGAAGGGGGTGTGTCATTGTAAAAAGAGAATTGATTTATTTCTGAGCGGTGATAGCATCTTCTGAGGTCCTCAACTGGGAGCTTAGATCTTTCAGTCGTGAAAGCAGGCGTTCTTTTCTTCTTCCTGATCTTAGGAGGAAAGCTTTTGGTCTTTCACCATTTACTATGATGTTAGCTGTGGGTTTTCCAGAATGCCCTTCTTATGTTGAGAATGTTACCCTATATTACTAGTTTTCTGAGTGTTTTTTTAATATGAAAAATTGGTGGATTTTGTCAAACGTTTTATCTGTGTTGGTTGAGATACTCATGTCATTTTTTTCCCCCCTTCGTTCTGGTGTGGTATGTTACGTTGATGGATTTTCTTGTATTGAACTGTTTATTCTTAAAACTTATTTGCCTTCTCAATTAAGCCTTTCTTACACTCCCAAATTGAATAAAATATCACTGTGCTCCTCTCTAGGATGGAGAACTGTGACTATCTTTTATTATTTCCTTTAGCTGCTGTTTATAATTTATTTGCTTACATCATTTTTAATATTTTTAAGATCTCTTAAACCTTGTTTATAATAATGCATAGTCTTATGAATCTCTTTAGGAAATATAATCTCTAATCAGTTTTTGTATAACATATAATAAGTTGATTTTCAGTAAAAATACTATATGTTTGATCAATACATCAATAAATATAATATCATTTGAATTTAATCTTGATAATTTTTTAATATATAAAGACTTTTTTTCTACTTTGCAAGGGTAGAAAATGCACTATTTTATTTTATCAATAAATTTATTTATTTATTTATGGCAGTGTTGGGTCTTCGTTGCTGTGCACGGGCTTTCTCTAGTTGCGACAAGTAGGCGCTACTCTTCGTTGCAGTGCGTGGGCTTCTCATTGCGGTGGCTTCTCTTGTTGCGGAGCACGGGCTCTAAGCGTGCGGGCTTCAGTAGTTGTGACATGTGGGCTCAGTAGTTGTGGCTCATGGGCTCTAGAGTGCAGGCTCAGTAGCTGGGGTGCACGGGCTTAGTTTCTCCGCGGCATGTGGGGTCTTCCGGACCAGTGATCAAACCCGTGCAAGGGACACAATTTTAATTTATTTTTAATTATATAAGACATACCTTATCAACTTTTAAGCCAGGCACCTCTGAATAAGCACCTGAGGGTCTTTTCTTTTTTTTACTGTGGTAAAAATGCATAACATAAAATTTACCACCTTAACCATTTCTGATTGTACAGTTCAATAGTGTTAAGTATATTCACACTGTTTTGCAGCCAATCTCAGAACTTTTTCATTTTGCAGAACTGAAACTCTATACACATTAAACAATCTCCATATTCCCTCCCTCTAGCCCTTGGCAACCACCATTCTACATGCTGTTTCTATGAATTTGATTACTCTAAGTACCTCATATTAGTGGGTTTATAAAATATTTTTTGTTTTGTAACTGGCCTATTTCACTTAGTATTTATAATGTCCTTGAGACATTCAACCATACTGTAGCATGTGTCAGAATTTCCTTCCTTTTTAAATTTATATATTGCATTTTATATATATATATATATATATATACCACATTTTCTTTATCCATTCATCCTCCAGTGGACACAAGTTGCTTCCAACCCTTCACTATGGTGTTATCAACATTTTAAAATGACATTTTTATTTCGTTTATTAAGCATAGGTTTAAATGTAACAGTGTTACAACAGTTTAAAAGTTCAAAATTGCTTTCATTTGCTAATGTTTGAAGTTCTTACAGTATCAACAAATACACTGGTTTAGATTTTTTTTTAATTTTTTATTTATTTAGTCCGCAGTGGGTCTTAGTTGTGGCTCGTGGGATCTTCCTTGTGGCATGCGGAGTTCTTAGTTGCAGCATGCATGCGAGATCTAGTTCCCCACCAGTGATCAAACCCGGACCCCCTGCACCAGGAGCACAAAGTCTTACCCACTGGACCAACAGGGAAGTCCCACACTGGTTTAGTTTTATAATTTTTGTCCTAATTCAGAAAAAGATAACTGCATCCAGTTTGGCTTTTCATTTTAAAGAGAATTATCATTACAGTTTTTCATCTTTACATTGGTTTTTTGAAATAATAAAGACATTTCGAGGTGCTGTATAAGAATTTTTTTCAATTTATTTTTTATTTTTATTTTTGTCTGCGTTAGGTCTTTGTTGCTGCGCACGGGCTTTCTCTAGTTGTGGTGAGCAGGGGCTACTCTTCGTTGCGGTGCGCGGGCTTATTATGGTGGCTTCTCTTGTTGTGGAGCATGGGCTCTAGGAGTGCAGGCTTCAGTAGTTGTGGCATGCGGGCTCAGTAGTTGCGGCTTGCGGGCTTAGTTGCTCCGTGGCATGTGGGATCTTCCCAGAACAGGGCTTGAACCCATCTCCCCTGCATTGGCAGGAGGACTCTTAACCCCTGCGCCACCAGGGAAGCCCTGTATAAGAATTTTGATGAGATGAATGCAGTAGGAATTTGGTGGAGATCTTGGGATGATTTTGCTGAATTGTCATTTTATGTCCTTATTGGCTTTCATTTCTTTGTTAATGCACCTCATGCTTCTATTCTTTAACAAATTAAAAAATGTAAAAAAGCATCAAAACCTTCATGGCAACTATGCCAATGTTCATAGGGATTGAGTATCATGAGCATCCTTAACAGTTGTCCCTCATTACCATACGTGATATACATTTAGGGTTCTCAGACTATTCTTTTCTGCGTATTGAGAAAGTTATATTTTCTTTGTTATTAAAAATAGATTTTTAAGCTATTACCTCATTTAAAAATATGAACACTGTGAAACTATGCATGAAACTCTTTGAGAAGTTTTTAACTAACAGTATTCAGTTGTAACCTCTTTGTGGACAAAACTATCTTATTCACATATGTCTGTTCACAGTGTTGGAGTTTAAGCCCTCAAACTTGTTTCCAGTAAGTATTTGTTGGATTGAGTAGGTTTCTAAATGTGTATGTATAGTTATTTACACATGTATTCAGCAAATCTGTATATAATTTTACCCATACTGTGATCTAGTTACCTTCTATTAATTTTTCTTGTCTAAGGCACCATTTTTTTTTAACATCTTTATTGGGGTATAATTGCTTTACAATGGTGTGTTAGTTTCTGCTTTATAACAAAGTGAATCAGTTATACATATACATATGTTCCCATATCTCTTCCCTCTTGTGTCTCCCTCCCTCCCACCCTCCCTATCCCACCCCTCCAGGCGGTCACAAAGCACCGAGCCGATATCCCTGTGCCATGCGGCTGCTTCCCACTAGCTATCTACCTTACGTTTGTTAGTGTATATATGTCCATGACTCTCTCTCGCCCTGTCACAGCTCACCCTTCCCCCTCCCCATATCCTCAAGTCCGTTCTCCAGTAGGTCCGTGTCTTTATTCCTGTCTTACCCCTAGGTTCTTCATGACATTTTTTTCTTACATTCCATATATATGTGTTAGCATACGGTATTTCTCTTTTTCTTTCTGACTTTCTTCACTCTTTATGATGGACTCTAGTTCTATCCACCTCATTACAAATAGTTCAATTTCGTTTCTTTTTATGGCTGAGTAATATTCCATTGTATATATGTGCCACATCTTCTTTATCCATTCATCCGATGATGGGCACTTAGGTTGTTTCCATCTCCGGGTTATTGTAAATAGAGCTGCAGTGAACATTTTGGTACATGACTCTTTTTGAATTTTGGTTTTCTCAGGGTATATTCCCAGTAGTGAGATTGCTGGGTCATATGGTAGTTCTATTTGTAGTTTTTTAAGGAACCTCCATACTGTTCTCCATAGTGGCTGAACCAATTCACATTCCCACCAGCAGTGCAAGAGTGTTCCCTTTTCTCCACACCCTCTCCAGCATTTATTGTTTCTAGATTTTTTGATGATGGCCATTCTGACTGGTGTGAGATGATATCTCATTGTAGTTTTGATTTGCATTTCTCTAATGATTAATGATGTTGAGCTAAGGCGCCATTTAAAGAGGGATTAATATATGAGAACTTGGGGACCAAACCAATTATCAAATCACTGTAGTAGCAATAACTCATTTAGACTGTTGCCACACAAATATCCTCAGCATTGTTTAAGGAAGCTATTGGACAACTGCAGTAACTCCAGACCACTTTTTACTGTGGATTTCACTTGGAGAGGTGGGAAGAGAGTTGATTTTATTTTAGTTAAATGTTAATAATGAAAAGAGGATATTCATATCTTTGAAGAGAGCCGAGTTCATTATTATCTGAAGTTGTACTTCTATAAGTAACACTATTTCTAATCTGTTTTTTGGGTCTATTTTAAGTATTGTATTGTGATCATTTTTACATACTGAATATTGGACTTACTAGGAAAACTAGAGAAGGTTTAGTTTTCAAATAAAATAAACATATTTTAATAAGAAAGGTGTCACCTTGTAGATTGAAGTTTATGAGTGCATAGAAATATTTTTCCCAAAGAATAAAAATTTACCACACTGTAACATGTGTAGTACCTGCCAATGTAATTATATCTTTGGTTGAGTATAATGTAAATATTAAGTACTGAGAAATTAATAGTAATAAGCTCTGATATGCTGTTTTAATTATTTATTGTAAGCATACTTCATGGAAGAAATAAGGCATTACTAGAAGTTGACTTCCCTCTTTTGTATGTTTGTTAAATTTAAGTAGTTTCCTGAAAAATATTAAAGCTATAACTTAATATAAAAATTATTTTTAGAATACAAATTATTTCAGAATATGATTTAATTGTAATTTAACGTTTAGAAAAAAATTGTTTTATTTTGTTTCACACATACCTCTAGAAGCACACTTTATAAATCCACCATATATTTTCAATCATGACATTGGAATAAATATGAGGTCCTTTTCTTGAAATTATGAGTAATCATTGTATAAAAATAAGTATGGGGGCTTCCCTGGTGGCGCAGTGGTTGAGAGTCCACCTGCCGATGCAGGGGACACGGGTTCGTGCCCCGGTTCGGGAAGATCCCACATGCCGTGGAGCGGCTGGGCCCGTGAGCCATGGCCACTGAGCCTGCGCGTCCGGATCCTGTGCTCCACAGCGGGAGAGGCCACAACAGTGAGAGGCCCGCGTACCGCAAAAAAAAAAAAAAAAAAAAAAAAGTATGAAATATGAATAAATTTTTGATTTGATTGTGGCCTCTCTTTTTAAGAAACTTTCTAAGACTATTTTCTCCTTTAACCAAAGTTTATATCCATTATGTTTTTTAGATTGCACTTTGGGGTTCATTTCCCCTTTGAAATATTGTTAAGCTATGATTTTCTGTGTATGTGGGTTAGTCTATATCAAAAGGCAACTTTTTATTATTTTACATACATTCATTTTACCTCACCAATAAAGTTATGATAAGCTTAAACATGGAAACTATTCTGTTTTGGTTTTCCCTTAGTTCCTAGTAAAAGGTGTTTAATGAGTTAGCTAATGAGTAATGTAGGATCAAAAATGCAGGGTGAGTCCTGAAATTGCTGCTTTTGCCTTTAGTTTTGTGGCACTTGTGTTTTGGTTGTACCTGTAGGTGAAAATAAACATTTAAATAATTTTTTCGTTGAATTACTTTGTATTTCTCAACTTTTCATATGTACGCAAAATGTTAAATCTTCAATCAGTCAGGATTAAGACTATTTCAAAAGATTGCCTCTACAATTTCAAGTTTATTCAGAAATTAATATGATGTGTTATTATAAAACTGAAAAGAATCTTAAAATCATATTATGTTCAGTACTCTCCTTTTAGAAAACCAAACTTTAGAGTGATTGGCTGGATGTTACACAGTTTATGGCAGAGACTCCAGCATCAGTAGGTACTTCCTAATCCAATTCTTTTTCTGAAAATTAGATGATTTTATTTCTTTTTAATGTATTATATATTTCTTTCATATTATTTTAGAAAGATGATCACATTTCAGGTCTATTTCTGTTAATAGTATCACTATTTCCCACATCAATATATGAATGCTGTTATCATTTTGCATTACTCTCCTTCCTCTGGCTCTAGATAATCCAAACTTAAAAGTGGCTGTGTTCTAGCTTCAGTATTTTTTGCATTCTTTGTCTTCCTGTCATTCCTACCACCACCCTATTTAGGTCATGTTTAGATTGCTCTATTGGTTTACTTACTAGCTTCTCTGTCTCCAGGATCATGTCTCCTGTTCTTACTGCTTATGGTTAACATTGCCATATTAACATATCTGAAATCATGATTTCTTTTTCCGTGTCTTTGTTTATAATATTCCCTTTTTTTGTGAAGATTCTTTTTCTGCCTCTGCATATATATTCAAATGCTGTACATCCTTCAAGACCCAATTCAAATCTCCTTTCCTTTTCAGGACTAGCCATATCTACCCAAAGGGAGTACCCTTTGAAAATTTAGGGTCAGTTAGTATCTGTAATCATCTGACGTCTAGACTCATGGTATCCTATTATCATAGCGTGCTAGATCAGGAAGAGACTTTAGATATCACTTATTCTAGTCACCTCACTTTACAGGTGAGTAAGTGGTTTTTCTAGATAAATGACTAAGTACTTGGAGGGTTCAGAGCAAAGATGTATTTAGACTTGTCTCCTAACCTGTAATCTATAATTTCTTCTCGTGTAACACACTTCCGCTCACTGTAAAATACCTTGTCTTTTTATATAGTTTTTCATGAGTACGTTTATTATTTCCTCTACTTGAGGCTGAGAATCTTGTTGTAAACTTTTTATACTCCCCTTAATGTTTTGCACAGAGTAGGTCTTAATTCATTATTTACTTTGTAGAGAAGCAATATTTTAAGTAAGGTTATTTCCATTTTTATAAATATTGATGATTAAGTATTATACTGCTTTTTTTTTTTGGCTGCACCGTGTGGCATGTGGGATCTTAGTTACCCGACCAGGGATCGAACCCATGCCCCCTGCAGTGGAAGCACGGAGTCTTAACCGCTGGACCGCCAGGGAAGTCCCTATACTGCTTTTGTTTAAAAGGAATGGAAGAAGAATTTTTAATAGTTTTTGGCAGTTTGCATCTATTTCCACTAAAAAATAGTAGGAAACAACAAAATATAATTGAAAAATTTTCTCTTTCATTGCTAAGTAAATGGGTTTCACTTGTTTACAATGTAAAGAACACAGATTCAAGTGCAAAACTAAATTTTATCAACATTTCTTCATTGCTTTAATGTTCTCAGTTTTTAAGGAAATAAAATGTTTTATATGAAATAATTTTAGAGTAGATTATATTAAATGGAAACATGATATAGTTCTGTTGTCTTAGTTGAAAACTACCTAGTACAGTCTTTTCAGGTTTTAAAGTTTTATGAATATATCTGATTGAAAGCAAGTAAGTAAAGCAACAAGAATTATAGCAAATATATGCACTTTAAAATTCCTTTACAATTCAGCATGAATAAAAATGGTACATTAGAGGGTAGTTTAAATACCTATCAGATGAATAAAGCATGGGCTTCATGCTTATAGTTGGGGATATATGTATCTTCTGCATTAGATGTATTACAGAGGTGATGTCAAGGTGAAAGCAAGCTTGCAGAATGGTTGGAAATCATTGATATTCTGACTTGGAAGCTGTAAATGGCTCAGTGGCAGATGGAGTCTTTGTCAAGGAAGAAAAATGGCAGCTTTGGAGCATCATAGATGTTTTGCTAGCAGCTCAGCACACAGTCTGTGACCTTCTAGACTCCTTCTAGGAGTCTTTCTTATGCTCTAATAAACTGTCCTCAGCTTTTATTCACCTAACATAGTTAAACAGTACTTATCATATTTCAGTACAAATTGAGGTGTTTTCATTACAGAGAAATAGAAATATGTTTTATTATCTAGTTCTTAAAGAAGTAAGCTTTTAAGGGAACAGGAATTTCTCGGAATCAGAAATATTTCTCAGTTAGTTTGCAAGGGTAAAAACAATAGAGTTAAATTGAAAAAGTATATTTTTAGAATTACAGAATATTAAAGCTAGAAAATATGTTAAAAATCCTAGACAAACTTTCTCATTTTACAGATGAAGGAACTGAGTCTCATAGACTGTGATTCAACCAAGGTCATTAAACTAGTTCATGAAAAACGTTAGGTGACTCTTAGATTATGACTTGTTATACATATAAAATAGCTCTAGTTATGAAGGTAAAAGAAACTAGTCTCTTTGAATAAAACTTAGAATACTACAGAGTATACCTACTTATTCATGACCACTGCATAATGAGCATACATAATTTTAGAGACTTTTATTTACTATTTAACTGCACATATTTTTATTGGAAAGACTTCAAGTTTATCATTTTAATCATTGCTAGATTGCTGTACAGAAAAATTTTTGTTGAATGAAGAGTTTATACCTGGGTCAAATATGTATCTTGTGTTGATTTATTTGTGTATTTTTAAAGGTTCTTTCTTTTAGAGATAGCATTTCATATTAAAATATTTGAGGGTTTTGTAGATTTTGTACTGAAATGTTTTGAATGAAATATTGTTGCATGTATCAGTGAGAAATCCAGTTTTTAGAGGAATCCAGCTTTTAGAGGTCTCCATGAGAGTGTACTACCATGTGGAGTATATTCAATTGGACAGCTGACTTATACTGAAGAGTAGTAAGTCATGGCCAAAATTAAAAGTGGAAGCATTACACACGTAAAACCTACTAAAGCATTTGACAGTTGCTAAAGTTATAGAAAGGAATCTCTGTACATCATGGAAGAAAACTACCCTTTGTTCTAGAAGGTCAAGGTTGCTGTACAAATTGCTTCAATTTGTAGTCTTTCTTAAGCCAGTGTCTAAAGAAGTAAACTTAAAGAGAAATTTAACAACAATTATTCAAAATAATGTCCATGCATTTTCTAAAGATAAAATTATACAATTAGGGCTTCCCTCGTGGCGCAGTGGTTGAGAGTCCGCCTGCCGATGCAGGGGACATGGGTTCGTGCCCCAGTCCCAGAAGATCCCACATGCTGCGGAGTGGCTGGGCCCGTGAGCCATGGCCGCTGAGCCTGCGCGTCTGGAGCCTGTGCTCCGCAAGGGAGAGGCCACAGCAGTGAGAGGCCTGCATACCGCAAAAAAAAATAATAATAATAATAATAAAAAAAATTATACAATTAATTGTTTTTGATTAGGAGAAAAATTTGAAAGGTCCCCAAATCTTGAAGTAAGTTTTTTTTCTTTTGGGTTTTTGTTTTTAAGGATAAAACTGGTTAGACCTTTTAGATAGAAAGTGGGCATAAAAAATATTAACCATAACGTCATAAAGAATACTATTCCTATCAATGGATATGTTGATATGTAGCTATTCACCTATAATCTACTTTGATATGAAGTAAATACACTCAGATAGAGGTTAAATGATGGTTACTAAATTATTCAATAACTAATTATTGTATGCCTAGTACATGCAAATGCTGAGGATAAGGCAGTGAACAAAACAGACTGTGCACACGTGGGGCTAACAGTCAATGAGCGAAAGAGATAACAGTTAATAAACTAATATTTGCTATATTAGATGGCAATCAACACTATGAAAAAAGATAAAGCAAATTAAGAGTCATGAGTGTCAGGGTTGTGAAGTTAGTATTTGTTATAGGGTGGTTGGTGAAGCCCCTCCTAAGAAGATGACAGTTTAACAGAGATCTTAGGAAAGTGAAGGAGCAAGTCATGCATATATCTGGGTGATGACTCTTCCAAAGAAAACAGCCGGTGCCAAGACACTGAGGAAGATTGTACTTGGCATATTCCGGTAACAATAAGGAAACCAGTGTGTCTGGAGTGCTGTGACTAATGAAAGGGAGTAATAAATGAAGCTAGAGAGATTTCACATAGACCTACATTTAAGAATTAAGTTTTTTTAAAAAAAAGAGAATATTGAAAAAAATTATGCTGTAAGCTTAACTAAAGCTCATATTGTTGCTAAACCAGTGATCCCCAAAATAGTTTTGCTAGAGCCTTAGTTGTGTAGAGTGAGTATTGCTTGATAAAAAGATTCCATGGTCAAGTAAGTTTGGAAAACCTAGGGTTAATGTTAAACAAAGGTAAACAGGTTTTGTTTTGTTTAACAACTGTTTAGGCACATCTTTTAATGTGCTAACATGTTTTGTGAATCTCCAATCTTTGACCCTTCCTTCAAGGAACCTCTTAAGAGGGGCTAGTGTTTTTCAATGCTTTGGTAAATGCTGTATTATATAATCCTACAGATTAACTATTGGTTACTAAAAGGATTTTCCACAATTGCTGTTTCATAACCTCTATGCTCCTTAAGCCAACATTTCTCTCTGCCTCCTTTTTCAGTAAAGACAACATTTCTTTATTGTTTTCCTAAGTAATTCTCAAATCCATCCTTTTTTCTCTATTCGTGATGCCTAAATCTTTATGTAGGTTTGCATCATGCCTCACCTGGGCTATCACAGTAGCCTCCTAACTGGTGGCTCTGCCTCTAGTCTTGCTGTGTCCAGATTCAGCGTCCTCTTCAGTGACCATTTAAATGGCATCACAAATCTAACTTGATTATTCACCTACTTAAAATCCTTTACTAGCTTCCCATCACTACAGAATAAAATTTAATCTCATTTACAGGGCACATGGTATCTTCTACAATCTGTCTCCTATCTACATCTAAAATTTTGCCTAAATTTCCCATACTTATTATTCCCCAACTTTGAAACCATTTATACTTCCTTAAAGCAGGCAGTGGGTATATAGTCTTTTTGCCTTTGTTCAGTGCTATTATTTCTTCCTGACATAGCTTTCCCTCTGTGAGTAGCCTAAGTTCTCCATTCTTAAAGACTTAGAGCAGACATACTCTTCTTGAAGAATACTCTCAAGTTCTTCCTGTCTAAGTCAGGTACACTGATGTACAATTCTGCCAAAGCACTTAAAACAATGAAGTAAAACTATGTGTTTTCTCCATTCTCTGTATCCTGTACCTTGTATCTGTATCTTAAGTGCTTCATACTTTAAGTAGATACCCAATAAATATGGCAAACAACTCTACCAAGTAGTTGAAGACTTTCTTATAAACAGATCTATCAGTTCCCCTTTTTTCCAGTTCAAGATCTGTTTGGATTATAGACATAAATGTAAAACATAAAACTGTAAAACTTTTAGAAGAAAACATAAGGGAAAATCTGTACGTCCTAACTTGGTGAAGCGTTCTTATATTGATACCTGACACAAAAAACCACAACCCTTGAAAGTAAAAAAATCAGTAAATTGGACTTTACAAAAATTAAAACTGTTTGCTTTGTAAAATACCCTGTTATGATGGTGAAGAAACAAGCTATATACTAGGAGAAAATATGGAAAACCACATATCTGACAAAGGACTCATATCTAGGATATATAAAAACTCTCAAAACTCAACAGTAAAAATGCCAACAGTCTAATTAGAAAACTCGGTAACATTTCACTGAAGTAGCATTTCACTGAAGAGGATATCCAGATGTCAAACGAGCACATGAAAAGATGTTCAAAATCATTAGCCATCAGAGAAATACAAAAATGAACTATCACTAGTCACCTATCAGAACAGCTAAAACAAAAATTAGTGACAATATCTACCACTGGCAAGAATGTGGAGAAATTGAGCTCTTATACATTGCCATTGGGAATGTAAAATGGTACAACCACTCTGGAAAAGAGTTTGGTAGTTTCTTAAAAAAACAAGAAAACAACTAAACATATGTGAAATACATGACCCAGCAAATGCACTCCTGGTCATTTATCCCAGCAAAATGACTGTACATGGTTGTTTATAGCAGCTTTATTTGTAATAGCCAAAACTGGAAACTATCAAAATGTCTTACAATAAGTGAATGGCTAAACACGGTATGGTGTGTCCATATCATGCAATACTACTCAGCAATACAAAGGTATCAACTATTGATACACAGATCTCAAGGACATCAGGCTCAGTGAGAAAAGTCAATCTCAAAAGGTCACTCAATAATTCCATTTATGTAAAGACAAAATTATAGAGACTGAGAACAAATTTGTGGTACCAGGGGTTAGGGATGGTAGAGGAGAGCGGGGTTTGGGTGTGACTGTAAAGGAGTAGCATGAGAAAGATCCTTGTGGTGATGGAATAGATCTGTATCTTGTTTGCAGTGCTGTTTACATGAATCTAGATCTGTGGTAAGATGACATAGAACTATATGTATACATTGTAGTTAGTTTCCTGGTTTTGATATTGCACTATAGTTATATAAGGTGTAACCATTAGTGGGACCTGAGTGATGAGTACATGCAATCTCACTATACTATTTTTGCAACTTTCTGTAAATATATAGTTATTTCAAATTAAAAAGTTACAAAATTGTCTTTTTTTCTTCTACCTTCCCACCCATCTCTGAGAAAAAAAAAATTGTTTTACCTTGCACCTCCATGTTTATTGCAGCATTACTTAACAATAGCTAAGACGTAGAAAAAACCTGAGTCCACGGATGGATAAGTGGATAAAGAAAATGTGTTACATATTTATACAATGGAATATTACTCAGCCATAAAAAGAAGGAAATTCTGCCATTTGTAGCAACGTGGATGGACCTTGAGGGCATTTTGCTACATGAAGTAAGACAGAGAAAGACAAATACTGTATGATCTCACTTATATGTGGAATCTAAAAACAAAAACAAAAAAAATTACCCAAACTCATAGTTAATAGAGAACAGATTGGTGGTTGCCAGAGGTGGGGGGTGGGTAAAATCGGTGAGGGTTTTCAAAAAGTACAAACTTCCAGTTATAAAATAAATCAGTCCTGGTAAAAACAAACAAAAAATGTTTTGCCTCCTTACTAAACCTAAGACTTTATTCATGCTTTTTGATTTTTATCCTTTTCTGTGTCCTCCAGAGACTTGTTTCATTGATTATTCATAAGACATATCCAGCTTCTCCTTACTTGACTGATTTATTTCAGATTGTCCTATCTTAAATGATAAATAGAAGTAAACAAACCAACAAAACCTTTACTTCCCATAAGTGGTTGTATTTGTATATTAAAGATATATATATCCATGTTAACATGTGTAGCTCTAGTTCATTTATTTTAATTGCTATATATTTCATTATAAAAACACACCACAATCTTTTATTTATTTTCTAGTATTTCACTATACAAATAATGCTGTAGTTTACATTTTTGTATATGACTTTATGCATATGTATGAGAGTTTTTCTGGGTTACATACCCAGAAGTAGAATTTCTGTGATATTGACTACATACAGCTTTGATTTTACTAAGTATTGCTTAATTTCTTTCTGCAGTGGTTATATGAGTTTACACCGTAAGTGCATAAGAGATTTCCTGGTCTACATTTTTCCCAACTTTTGGATTTTCCTTAATTTTTGCCTTCCTACTCCATCTATGTAGAATCTGCTATGAAGTTCAATAGATTTTACATCTATAATTTAATTTTTTGTTTCTTGCTCTACTTTGACCAGTCAACAAGTAAAAAAAGAATTGATTCATCTTATCTTTCATATTCATATTTATCTCCGTATTTCTGACTCAACTGCCACAATCTTAGTTCAGGCCCTTTCCTCTTGCCTAATCTTTTGCAACAGGCTGAATATTGTAATATCCCTCTTGGAAATCGCTTTCTGCTCCAATTCATCCTACTTAAAACGGCTAGATCAATATTTCTAATGCAAGTAGTTTACCACTGTTTGCAGTGTTGAATAAATTTAACACTTAAAGTGATGTTCAAGGTTGTCTCTAATAAGGTCCTAAACTAGCTTTTCAGCCACATCTCCCACTATTTTCTATATATGCCTTATATACTAGCTAGACTAGATTACATTCACTTATTGATTGATTAGTTCTTTCAAACAGCAGATACTGAAAGCTTTTATTAGGCTATACAAGTGTATTAACACTTGAGTTTTGTAAGTGCTACTACTATAAAAATTAATAACTCATGCTTCTTGTTATTGGGGGACTTGCAAGCTACCTCAAGCTATTCTTTGAGCATGCCCAATACTTTTCAGCCTCTACCCTCAGCATATTGTTTTCCCTCCACTTAGTATACCGTTTTCCCTAGTTCCTCTGCCTAGCCATCTTTGCCTTTCAAAAAAATCCTATATACTTTTCAAGGCCTACTTAAGATGTTAGCTTTGCATGAAGTCTTTTCTGATATCCACAGTTAACTTTGCTCCTGTAGTACTATATTTCTGTTGCTTTCATGGCACATACTGTATTTCATGTATTTGTCTTAGCCTTCCACGGTGATAAGTACTTTGTCTATTCATCTGTATTGCCCATATAGCATATAACATAATGTCTTATATAAGGTAGGCAAACTGTTAACTAAAATAATTTAATTGAAGATAACATATTAGTTAAATCCAAGTTCACCAATTAGACCTATTTGGGGAAAGCTCAATTTGAATTAGAAAAAAAATGCTTAATTATGTAATTTTATCTAGTGTTCTTACTTTAAAACAGTATAGAAAAACTAAATTATGGGTGGGTTTCTATTTAGTGATCTTTACAACTTGCTTTGATGAATAGTAAACTTTATCTGTGATCAGTATAACAGTTGTTCAGTTCACTTTTAGACTCTTAAGTTCAAATTCCCTTAAATCAGGTTTTCAAACTGTACTCTGAGGAATCGTATGAGTTGGTTCTGTTGAGATGTGTTGGCTACTGCTGGGTGCTTCCTCTGCCCCAATGAGCAGCCCTTTATTTCTTTTTTACTATACAGGGCTTCTTCACAGGATTTTATTTAAGAAAGGATTCTTTTGCTGAAGTAGTTTAAAATAATTGCTAAGACTGTATAATAAATACTTCAATTTTATCCATTTATTTAATATTTTCTAAGATCTTACAAAAAATACATATTCCCACCTTATTTTTTTGTATTACTACAAATTTAAAATCTGTAGTCCATGTGAATACGAAACTTCAGATAATTAAGCAAATAGTAGGTAATGGGCTTTGAACGTGACAAATAGTTTATTCTCCGAGTATTCTGCATTTTAATATGGATTTTTGAGGAGTTATTAGAATATCAGGAGTTACTGGAATTGATATACAAATTGTTAGGTAGGCTAAGGAATTCTCTAGATCATGGCTTCTTAAAATTTAATGTGCATAAGATTCTGATTCATTTGGTCTGGGCTAGTGCTTGAGATTCTTTATTTCTAACAAGTAGTTTCAGCGTTGCTGGTCTGTGGACTACAGTTTGAGTAGCAAGGAGCTTGATAACCTTCCAAAGCCTATCACCACATTTTATTAGGATTTCATCCTTTGCCTTAGTGAAAGTAGGTTTTCAGTATTGCCATAGACATTTTTCTAGCTGTCTGTTTCTCTACAGTCTGATTTATAATTTGCCATTTTAACAGAAATTTCTGGGGTTTTAGGGAAATACTTTGTGTGTGGATTAATGATTGCCCTGTGATTATGTAGTTCTTTGTTTAAAATTATCCTTCACTATTTTTAAAATAGTTAGCCTTGAGAACTATTAGACTGTCAGTGCCAACTTTTAGAGAATTTAAGTTTGATAAGGAATGTCTTGTTTGGTTTACTTTTCCAATAAAACTGTAATATTTATTGACTTGTTATTTTTCAGGATATTGTTTGAGGTTAGATATTAAGTTGTTATGAAAATAAAAATAGGAAACAGTTTTGTTTGGCTAAAGTTGTTTTAGCTGGTATAAGTACTGCTTTTAAAAAAAACTATTATAATCATGAATTAGTAGCAGTTGTATACCACAGCAGGCTAGGCTGTTAATTTTATCTGTAGTACACGTGAACTGAAAACTTAATTTGTGTAAATGGACAACCAATAGGACAGATAGTCATTTAGTTAAATAGCTTATACTCAAAAAGATATAAATCAATTCTGAGGGACATTAATGCTTTTCTTTAAGACATATATATCAAATATTTTCATAGCCTTTTGGGCTTTTATAGAAAATTATAATAACTAAATCGTAAATTTAAGTCATAAATCTTTAAGGAAATTCTCAAAATTGCTTATTTTTGATAAATGGAAATTAGTGATTAACTTTGTAGACCAGAACAGCAGAGCATTTTGGGGGGAAAAGTTATGATTTTTTTCTAAAAACATGATTATTATATCAGCCTTACATTATTTCACCTACTAATTGTCAGTAGTGAGAACTGCTGGAAGAATTACATTATTACAAAAGTGACTTTAAAATATATTATTATTTTCTTATTTCTTAAGTAAGAACTAATATTGCTATAAAAGTTTTTATATGGAATTTATGTCAAATGTTGATAAAAGTTTTCTTCAAACCTGATTCAACAATTTTGTATAGAAATAAACCTCCTTTGTTTCTTCTGGTAGCATCTATTGATTTTTTTTTTCCCCAAAGATACATTAATAGTGCTGATAGAAGCAGAACAATTGGAATTTACATTAAAAATAAATGTGATGAATAAAAAGCAGTACTCTATATAATAATGTTATAGTCTTGATTTTTCTTTACCAAAGTTCCAAAATCTAAAGGACAAAAATACTGACAAGGTCAAGAAAAAATGAAAGAAAGAACAAACGGTGCAAAAAGAAAATGACACTGGGGTCTTGGTTTAATACATATGTATTCCAGGTTGATGGTTGATTTCATTAGCAAATCTCATTGTTATGCAATGTCTGTTCTTCTGCAGCAAAATGAATACTGTATTTTTACAGGCTCTGTGTGTATCTATTATGTTACAATAAATGAAAAAATATATATGTGTAGCTTTCTTTGGTTTACTCTTTTCAGTTTGTCTTTTAGGAAAAGAAAGAAAATTGAATTATATTCTTTCTTTTGTTATTAAATTTATTCAAAGCTTTCCAATTTATATTATAGATATATTTCCTACTTTTGTTCCCTGAAATAAACAATTGTAAGGTGGTTAATAATGTAACCATTTAAATTATCCTATAACTTTTTACATGAATAGACTATAATCTTGATTGATTTAAGCTGATAATTAATATGAGGTTAACCATAAGCTTTCTAACATATTTTTAAATGTTAGGATGGGTTTTCTTATCGCAAAAAGAATGTTAAGCAAGTGTACATATTATGCCAAATGTAAATACTACTACCTTTTGCAATAGCAAAAATTGTATGTTGAGATTACTATAGTTAGATTTTAATTTTCATAAAATAGGAAATTCAGAAATAACAAATTTCAGTGGCTCCACATTGGAAGAGTTCATTTAATCAGGTAAAAGACTGCATGACTCTTAGGGTTATGTATATGAATTCAAATGTGGATCAAACTGTACTGGACACAATTGTCATTTAATTTTAGTTATTTTGAGGTCTGACAATAATTTACAAAATCTAGTTGGCTTTTGGTAGTGTTATCAAAAGTTGTCACAACTAAAATTCTTTTGACAAGCTCGAAAATAGAAAAGCCCAAGATTTGATTTAATATAGGTTGATTGTATATCATTTAGAAATTATCTATATAATAAAAATTGGGGACTTCCCTGGTGGCACAGTGGTTAAGAATCCGCCTGCCAATGCAGGGGACATGGATTCGAACCCTGGTCCAGGAAGATTCCACTTGCCGTGGAGCAACTAAGCCTGTGCGCCACAACTACTGAGCCTGCGCTCTAGAGCCCACGAGCCACAACTATTGAGCCCACATGCTGAAACCACTGAAGCCCGCACCTAGAGCCCATACTCCGCAACAAGAGAAGCCACCACAATGAGAAGCCCGCGCACTGCAACGAAGAGTAGCACCCACTTGCTGCAACTAGAGAAAGCCGGCGCGCAGCAACGAAGACCCAACACAGCCAAAAATAAAGAAATTAAAATAAAAATTGGCCTTCTGGTTCACTTGATGCAATCATAATAAGTAACTTGTTTATGTTGGACAAACATGAGCTGTTATAAATATGTACAGCAGTTTATTAATGCACCATCTTAAGTTAATTTGTACTTATAATGTTTACATTTTATTGTTCACAATGGGTAATACAAAATAAGAAATTTCAAAATCTAGTAAGGGAGATCCCTAAAATAATTAGAGAGTAATATAGAGCTAAATCATGTGGAGAAAGAAGGTTTTCTGGGCTCAAATAGTTAGGCTCTGAGTGAGGAGCCTCCTGAAAGTGATGAGATCTAAGCTGATAGTGTGGTAAGGAAGAAATGGGAAACAATATAAACAAACTGGTAGGTAAGAGAACATAACCTTGGCATCTTTGGGAGACAGCGAAGAGACCAACACAACTGTAATGGAATATATTTGCTACTACTTATTTATTTTACCCCACATAAAAATTAGATTGTAGCATTGTTAAATTTTAGTATTATTCAGTCCAGATGTATGGTGTGTTGAGGTGCTACTATTGTGGACCTTGTTTTATCTTGTATAATGAAATGGGAAATAGGAAATTGCTTTTATATTAATTTTACTGTCTTTCTCCCCCACCAATAATATGAAAAGTAAATGCTGCAAAAATATGCCAAGATTCATGCTCTAAAATAAATTGAAATTGGTGCAGACTGTCTGAGAAGGTAGGAATCTAGAAACTCTAATAAATCAGATTTCTCTACCGTAGTTACAAATACCAAACTGAGGAGGAATGTAAATCATCAGAGATTGGGCTCCCAGGCTGTTCAACTGAGCAGGATCATGGAGGGTCAACAAAGAGGGAGAGAGGAACTGTTTTAAGTTAAAAAGAGAGATCCCTCTTAAGTGTCTGGACCTATCCTACCAATGTCTTCTCCTTGATCTGGAACCACAGTTATCACTTGCATGTCCATTTTATTTACTCATCCAGCAGAAGAATCTGCATTTAGAAAATGAAATATTAACTTGGAATATGAAAATGGACTGTGAATTTAACAAAAGATGCTGGGGATTGTTAGTGTTTGTTTAAAGATCCCAGTTAGATACATAGCTTCCTAGCAAGTTGGCTCATTTTCTGGGTAACCTTTCATCATGTTATGATACCAACTTGCCCCGAAGAAAGGTTGAAAGGAATTCCATATGAAATTTGTTATTTAATCTCTGTAAAGATGCTGTTGAGAAAATTATTTTTTTGTCCAGGGTTGCATTATTGAAAAGTATGAAGATATTTCTCTCAGTTCTAAGTACTAGGGAAAGCTTTGGTGCTTATTTGTAAAATGCAGCTTATACAAAATGAGAATTTTATAATTTGATCTTGTTTCCCACTTTACTTTGATTGCTAGGAAGCTCAGAGCTGAACCACTCACGTCTTAGAGTTGTGCAAGGCCTTATGACAGGCGTTTCTATGTTCCAGCTTTACTTTGTGTTTCATCTTCTTGCTTCCCTTTATTCATATTAATTTACATTTTGAAAGCATTCTGTTTTACTAATCATATGTCCATAAGTCACCTTAAGTTATTTTGAAATAAGATGGGATATAAATAACTATGGAAAGCTTCTTTATTGTCAGCAGAATGTAAGCAAATAAATATAGGAGCCTCTCTTCCTTCTCCTGTCCCCTTTCCTGTCTTTCATTTTCATTTTGCATGAATTCTTTAAGTCATGGAGGACTAATCTCCTCTGTGGTTCTTAGACCTGCCAGGGGCAAGGGAATCATTTCTGGAGGTTTTTCCCTGTACAGAACTGCCAGGTATAGTTCGTTGTGCTAAGTGTGCTTTACGCAAGAGTGCCTGACTGCGAGAACAAGTTAGAGCTGAAATATATCTAGAGGAGGAAAAGGTTTCCTTTTCTCACATGTTAGCTCAGAGGGGGTCTTTTTCTAACTCAGAGGGTATCATATTTACCCTGGTTTTCACCCTTGCCCTTTCAACCGAATTGTAAACTCTTACCCTGAAATTTGCTGACATTTGATAAAAACTACCTTGAATGAAACAAAATTTCAAATTTATTTTCTTTACTTCTCTATTTTAATTTCATTATCCTTTAAATTTGATCCATATGGGAAACTAAGATACTCATGGCTCTTTGAAATAATTGAAATAATAGTTTTCTAATTTAAAATTTTGTTTTGTTTCCATATATGAATTACATAGTCAAAGCTACCTATTTGGTAGGAATTATATCTTAAATTATCTATAAGGGAAATAAGGGCTGTGTCTTGCATTCCAAGTAACTATAGGATATTTGAATTATTTAATTGGACCAAGAAATTCAGCTGAAACTTTTAGTAATAGTTTTCTGAAAATTTGCTATTTCATGCGTCATCATAGTAAAGATGGTGGTTAGCAACTTGCATTAATGTTGTTCAGTATTAAATATGTACTCCTTTCAAATGATACATATTAAATGTTTGTAACATAATCTGTTCTGATATTTTGTATTCTTGGCACAGTCTTGTCTACTTAGGTGTTCTTTTTGTTGTCAGTGATTTTATTGTCACTTTGTTTTGTTTTCTGTTGCAATACATTAGAGTTTTATTTTGCAGAGTAAATATACACCTGATTTAAGTTATATAATTTAATGCCTTGATTATATTGCTGTAAAAGGGTCGTTAAGAGCTCTTTGCATTAAAATTAAAGCATGCTGTGTTCATAATAGTTAGGACAGATGCTGGGCCTTAGAATATATAGAATTTTAAAGATAAATGAAATTTTGTAGATTAAAAAAGTCTCCTAAATATTTTTAAATTAGTGAATTTATCATTTTGACAGAGTGTGTGTTTGTTTTATACCCTTAGTTAGTTTAAATCAATCTTCATTCAACTATACTAGAAATTTCAGAGTGAAAAACAGCAATTTGGAGGAAAAACTAAGGACAGAGAAATTTAATTTTCAAGCTAACAATATGTATTTTTAAATGCTCAAGTTAAATATTTTAGGTTTTGTTTTCTTTTTGAAATATGAATTTTAAATGATGCAGGGAGTAGCTTCAAGTTATGTAAACTTTTTGATTCATATAATTGAGATTTTTTCCCAAAGACTGCCACATGAATTATAGTTTTATTTTGCAAGAGCTTGTCTTTATTTATAACTCAGAAACTTCTTTTATCTATTTTCTTGAAGGAATTGAAATTCAAAGACATTTCCCTACAGTTAGCAGGTTTTTGAACAGTTAATCTTAGTTTCTTTTCAAACCTTGTTAGCTAGTGTTGCCTTGTTTTTAAATTTACCTGCCGAGAAGTAATTTGTAAAACCTACTTAAACAGATTCGTTTCTCAAGCATTCCTTATTATAAACTGTGTGCCTTCACATGTCAGGAATAAACCCTCCTTAAAAAAGGAAGAAAGAACTCTTTATTGTCTGTTTTGACGTTAATAAAATTAAGAAAAGAAAGATTGAGACATCAACCTCACCTGGCTTAGTTTTGTCACGTGAGCATTCACGGTTACTGGTGATCTAAGTGCTCCACCTGCCTTTCAGTTTGTTTACCAGGAAATCAAGATGTGTAAACTGCAGGAAGTACTATTTGACCCTCTCCGACAGTATCTCATTACAATAATTGCTAATCTCTGAATAAGACAGCCATGTTTTGTGAGTAACTGAGAGAGGGAGGTTGTGTTAGGTAGATTTTAGGTGTTTCAACAAATAAAGCATTGTAAATGCTTACTTGGATTATGTTTTCATGATAGCTTCTGATAAAAGACATATGGTGACCTTTGGGGTCAGCAAAGCTAGGACACAATAGTAGGTATTCTTTCATGCCTTTTAACTGAAAAATATCACGGCTTGTTGTTTTGGAGTGCTGTCACTGCTCTGAATCGAAAGGATAATGGCTACTTCCTGATTAAACCCACTCTCCACAGTAAGCTGTTAATATTATACTGTATGTCTTTTTCTCCTGTAAATGCAGTAGTATTTTGTGTTTTCTTTACTTTTTATCATTGTCTTTTCTTAGATATATCTGTTGTAAGTAATTCTTGAAGTTGAAGCTTACAATTAGAGTAGAAACTACTGTTTCAAGTTTGGAGGATTTTTTTTTTTTAATGGAAAAGTATGTTTGGTATTAAATCCAACCTTCTCATATACTTACTGTAGATTTTGGTTAGAGAAATTAGCTTTTAAAAAAGACATTGAAATGATAAATTATATTAAGCTGTCACTTTCTTGGCACTCTAATCAAAATTTTAAAAATAACTTATGTAGTAAATCAGATTAATTTTTTCAGGGAATATTTGGGTAAACTAATTTTATTTTTATTTAATACATTTCAGAAGTCTATTTAAATATATTGTCAGGATTATTGATAATTGTTTTAATTATTAAATTAAATTATTATTCTTAAATTAATTATGAGATCCCTGTGATGTAAAAACAATATTAAGTACTCAGAATATAAGAAGGGGAATAATGAGCGTCTTAGTTTTAATCCTAAAGCTGGCAGTCACTCCATCTGTGGTCTTGGGACAATCATTTAAACTGCTTACCTTGGTTTTCTTGCCTACTGTTCATATGTGTGCTAAGTAAAATGAATGTTGTTTTTCTTTATGGTAGTACAAAGTGTAAAGAAAATGATTATTCATAAGTATTTTATAAAATGGACAACAGACCCTGAACATAGAATAGGAAAACATTTAGGAGTCACAGTAGACAAGGAAATAATAGAAAAATTATTTCTATTGTAAAATAGTGGAAAGTAAAGTTTAAAATAAACACCATATAACTGCCCTTTTAATTTCAACAAAATTGTTAGTTTTGCTAAATCCCTAATATAACATTACCAGAGGATTCTACATATTGTTGGGTACATGACTAAAATGAGAAGTGGAAAGCTTGGAGGTGATTTAGTAAAGAGTCACAAATATACTTAAATTATTTAACTTTTTCTCAAAAGTCTTATTCCTGGAAATGAGATTATTTAGAGTAGAGGGAAGAAGATGTGTATATATTATAGGCCTATAAGTATAGTTCACCTAAAAAGTAAGATGTTTAATTTTTAAACTCTAGAACTAGGCATCCTGGTTATATTTAAAAATACTATGAAATTATTAAACACTGAAGGCACCTACTGAAGATGGTCATAGAACCTAACATTCAGAAATATTTTAAAAATATTCTGGGATAATGTAAATACTTTTGCTGAGACAGTTAAGGTAACTTCTTTTGCAAAATGATTATCAAAGATATTTTAGGTAACTTGGTAATTTATGTTATTGGTCATTCTAAGGAGATTCCAAAGATTGTATTTAATGAATATTCCAACTTGGTCAAGTTATTGAAGTAGGACTTATAGTAGTGCCTCTGTTTAATTTGTTATTTATTTATTTATTTGTTTTTGCTGCATTGGGCCTTTGTTGCTGTGCGTGGGCTTTCTCTGGTTACGGTGAGTGGGGGGGGTACTCTTTGTTGCGGTGTGGTGGCTTCTCTTGTTGCGGAGCACGGGCTCTAGGTGTGTGGGCTTCAGTGGTTGTGGCATGCGGACTCAGTAGTTGTGGCTTGTGAGCTCTAGAGCACACGGGCTTAGTTGCTCTGTGGCATGTGGGATCTTCCTGGTCCAGGGCTCGAACCCATCTCCCTTCACTGGCAGGCGGATTCTTAACCATTGTGCCGCCAGGGAAGTCCTGTTTAATTTGTAATAGCAAATAATAGATGTCACTTATTGAATACTTAATATGTGCAAACTACTGCGCTAATTTTATTGTAGGAGAGGCAAACTTTTAACTTTACCCTCTTAGAGTTCTATTTGGCAGGGCCTGAGAATTAAATTGACGTAAGATAGATCAACAGGAGAAAAGCATACAGCTTTATTTAACACATAGTTTTGTGTGAAACAGAGTCTGCAAAAGGAATGAAGACCAAAGAAATGGTGAAATCTACTTTTTTTATGTTAGGTTGACCAAAGAGAGGCAATTGTGGAAAAGTGACTAAGCTATTTGGAGAGACTAAAGGAAGATAAGAATTATTTTAACAAGGTCTGTTTGTTGAGAATTCTCTCAGTCTCAACTTTTCATCTTTGATGATAAGAATATTACTTTCCTTCTGGTATAGGGAGGACATCTTTCATATAGTAATTTCATTTCCTGCTTTTAAGAGAAAGGAGGAAAGTCAGTGTTTTTCTTGTATTTGCTGTTTTTCAAGTGCCTTTAACTCAAAACAGTCAATATGCCAGAGCAGCGTATTTTGAAGAAGGATGTTCTGAATTCCTTCATTATCATCTTATTTTACATTCATGATAATCACATGAGGTATAGGTAGTATCATTACCCCCATTTCTGCTGATCAGGAAATAGCTGTAGAGAATTTAAATGATTTCGTCAATGTCCTTTAGTCAGTAAGTGCCAGAGCCAGACCAAAATCTCTAACAAAATCTAGAAAGAACTCAGTCTTCAGTGTCATGCCTTTAAGCATTGTGTTTATATTTTGGAGATAATAAAGGCGTTAAAGCCTTTGATTTAGATGGGGTTTTTTTTCAGCAGTTTATCAAATATTAGAATCCTTACTAAGTGTCAGACACTATAAGTACATTCTGCGATAGTAATGGAAAGCAAAATTAAGTCCCTCGTTTCACGAAACTTACAGTTTAGTGGAAGAGGCAAAAATATAACAGCCTATTATAGTACCATGTGATAACTGATATAATAGGGGTAAGTGCAAGATACTAAAGGTGACACAAAGAAGTTCTAATGTCTTCTTTTATTTATATATTTAATTTATATTTGGGGTGCTGTTCTAGGGATATATAAGTAAATCAAATTTTCAAACGTCTCTGCTCTTGTGGAACGTATATTGGGGCGGAGTCAACAGTAAGCATAATAAATAAGTATATAGCATGTTAGAAGGTGACAAGTGTTATGGAGGAAAGAAAAAGTAGAGAAGGGTAAGAAGGCTGTGGTGGTGATGAGTTGGGTGATGTTTGAGCAACGATCAAGGAAGTTAACTATGCAGATATCTTTGGGAAGAGCCTTCCAGGTAGAGGACTCAAGGCAAAAGCATACCCGGTGTGTTCAGAGTAATGATTGGAGTAGAGTGAGGGAGAAGGGAGAGTAGGAGGTTTTGACAGAGGTAACTGGGGCTTTACAGAGCACTGTAGGGACTTTAAGGAGCCATTGCGGGCTTTCGGTAAATCTGGCTTATATTTGTAAAGGTTCACTCCACTTGCTATGTTGAGAATAGACGGTAGGGAGGCATTGACCACCAGTTAGAAGTCTCTTAGAGTAATCTGATTGAAAAGTAGTGGCTTAGGTAAGGCTGGTAGTGGTTAAATTCTGGATGTTTTTAAGGTACAACCAAAATGTTTTCTGATGGATTGGATGTGGAATATGAGAAAAAGAGAAGGCCAGATGACTCCAAGGTTTTCTGCTGAGCAACTAGAAGGATGGCGTTGCCATCAACTGTGAGATGGGGACGGTTTTCATAGGGAGCAGGTTTGGGATAGGGATGGACAATCAGGAGTTTGGTTTTGGATGTGGTAGATTTTTAAGTGTTTAATAGATATGCAAGTGGAGATTGTGGGAAGATTTTCCAGAGGAGATACCATCTAAATTGAGGCTGAAGAGTGAATTGGTGGTGATTTATGATGAACTTTGAGAACATTCTTTATACACTTAAATGAATTGGCTTTTTCTACTTTTACATATTTACAAACTAGAGTTATGTTACGTTAGAGTAACGTCTAAACATCTAAAAAGTAATAACATTTAAAAGTAAAAAAATTGTTTATCCCAACAAATTATTCTAAGTAGTTAAGTTTTCAGAGTATTTCAGTAGCTACTGTATTCATGAGTTGTGCTGGGTGCTTTTACATATATTGATTCTCACCATAATGCTGTAAGGTAAGTTTTATTTCCATTTTACATTTGGAGAAACTGAGTCTGAAGGAGATTACAGTTGCCTAAGGTCATTGATATATTAGGTGATGGGTCTGGATTCAAATCTAGGTATTTAGATTGTATTGTCCATGCTCCTTATTTTAAAAATGTATATTTTTAACCTTGCAAAGTTTTAAACATTTGTTTAAGGTCTCAAGGAGTTGTCTTTTTGAGCATTAGTTATTCTGTATTGTAGCATAATGATACCCTTGAGACATAAGATTTGTAGACTCTTGGTCATGGAGTCAAGCCATTTGTTGGTCTTTTTTAAGTTCCTACACAGCTTTCAGTACAGTTTCCTATTACAGATACTCTCTCCATTCCTGGCCCTCGTTCCCATGTGTAGTGCTTAATATGTGCTTAGAAATTTACAGCTGCTATCATCATCATCTTTATCCCTCTTTCTAATATGCTGGGACCTTGGGAATCTCAACCCAAGCTTGTTGGATCATGTGTAAATTATAAAGCCTCAGAGCTTAAGGGTATGAGGACTTCCCAATTAATGAAGAATGAGTTTTAACTCATTTATTTTGTCTGATGGAAACCATTTTTTGTTTCCTTCTCTTTATTGACTGTTTTCTGGGGAACTGAATTTGATAAATAGCTGTATTTCTGGCTGGAAAAGCAATATTCTCTGAGACGCCAGTGGGTATTTTCACTGTAAAAGTGAACATAAGTCATTCTACTTTGGTAGGGAATAGAAATATAGCTGTTCATTGAAATAGATTTACTTTTGAGGTAATGATGCCATATTTTAAAAACTTAAACCTTTTGCCTTTAGATCAAAATACGTTATTTCTTAAATTTCATGTGAGCCAATACCCTTTTGCGGTACGCGGGCCTTTCACTATTGTGGCCTCTCCCATTGCGGAGCACAGGCTCTGGACGTGCAGGCTCAGCGGCCATGGCTCACGGGCCCAGCCGCTCCGCGGCATGTGGGATCCTCGTGGACTGGGGCACGAACCCGTGTCCCTTACATCGGCAGGCGGACTCTCAACCACTGCGCCACCAGGGAAGCCCTGAGCTAATACTCTTTACATTTATGATATGTTTTCAAAGACATACTTAAAGAGCAAATCATTCAGACATTCTGCAGGAAAGAAATATTTTAACAAACACATATTATGCATTTCTCTAAGTACCAATTAAAAAAAGAAAACCCTGCTGTGGATTAAAATAGCCTATAAGCCTCAAAGGTCATTTTAAGCATATACTAATTTTCTATATAGGTAGAAAATTTACCTAGCCTTTGTATCTCTGTTCTATAAGTATATAACTTTATCGTAAGTGTGCTATATCTATTTCTCAAGTTTTTATGCTATTTTCCAAAGGAATATCTCATATATATATATATTCATTCTTCTTATTCTTTTCTTTAAAGTCTTCCTTCTCTCTCATCATTATACCCCAAATTCTTATGTATAATTTATTTTAAGATCACTATAATCACTAAATAAGATTTTTAAGTAAACAAAACTTTTGGTTGGCCCCCAGACACCTTTTTTATTATAATTAAATTGTCTGTGTAATTTCATATTTTATTTAATCCTGTTCAGGATTAAATGTATATATCCTGTACATTTCTACTTAGACAAAAAATATTTGTATATATGTTAAATGTGTATTCCTCACCTTTTTTTTTTTTTTTTTTTTTCCGCGGTACGCGGGCCTTTCACTGTTGTGGCCTCTCCCGTTGCGGAGCATAGGCTCCGGACGCGCAGGCTCAGCGGCCATGGCTCACGGGCCCAGCCGCTCCGCGGCATGTGGGATCTTCCCGGACCGGGGCACAAATCCGTGTCCCCTTCATCGGCAGGCGGACTCTCAACTACAGTGCCACCAGGGAAGCCCTCACCTTTTTAATTTTTTGTTTGGATCGTATCTTATCTTTAATTCATTTGGGGAAAAAGAAAAGTGATTGGTCAAACAGCATTTTCTGTTAAAAGTATCCTACTACCTATTTTTAATAGTTATAAAACTAAGTCTATTACATCCTTGATTCATTGGAGTGCCCAGGGAATGAGTATTCTGATTATTTTTTCCCAGAAATAACAGTTGTTATTGAAATTCTTACTTAATGGATAAGTGCAAGTGTAAAATTGAAATATTTTTTGATAATTTGAAGATGATAGAGGGCTGTTGGATTCTGATTTGACAATTTCAGCTACTACTAATCTCGTTTGGTAAAAAAAAAGTACAAACAAATATTAAATATGAGTCTTGATTTGATAATTTGAGCAACTAATCTTGTTTTGTAAACAAAGCATAATCAAATATTAAATGTGTAATAGTAATTTAAAAACACCAGAGATTTCAAAAGGAGGATGAAATTTAGTGCTAAATGAGTGATATAAACAAGTAAAATACTATGAGTTGATAATAAGAGAAGGTCATAGAATGATCAAGGAAGGCTTCTTTAAGGAAAAGGGACCTGAGCTTCAAACATTGAAGAGGGACTTCAAACATTACTTGTTATAACATTTTTATTGAGATATAATTTATACACCATACAGTTCACCCATGTAAAGTGTACAATCCAATGGCTTTTGGTAAATTACATTATTACATTTTTGAAGTGGTGGTAAAAGTATATAACATAAAATTTGCCTTTTTAATACTTTTTATGTTTACAATTCATTGTCATTAATTACATTCAAAATGTTGTGCAAACATCACCACTGTCTATTTCCAAAAATTTTCATCATTCTAAATAGAAACTCTATAACTGTTAAGCACTAACTCCATTTCTCCCTACCCCTGCCCCTGGTAAACTTGAATCTACTTTCTGTCCTGTTGATTTGCTTATTCTAGATATTTCCTATAAGTGAGATCATATAATATTTGTCCTTTTGTGTCAGGTTTATTTCACTCACTGTAATGTTTTCAAGGTTCATCCACGTTATAGCATATATCCCAACTCCATTGCTCTTTAGGACTCAGTGATATCCCATTATACATATAAATAAATATTATATATATAATACAAACATATAAATGTGTATATATATATATCATTTTATTTGTCCATTCATCTGTTGATGGACATTTGGATGTACAAATATTTGTTCAAGTCTCTTTGAATTTTTTTTGGTATGTATGTACCTTGGAGAAGAATTGCTAGGTCATGTGGTAATTTTATGTTTAGCTTTTTGAGGAACTGTCAAACTGTTTTCCATAGCAAGCGTCTTATCAAGCATTAATTTTTATTTTATTATACTATAGATATACAGTATGTAAAAAATTAAGCTGAATGAATACTGGCTCCGGTAAATACCATATATTTTTTTAAAAAGGATCAAGGAAAGAAAAGAAACAGAAAGCCATGTGTTACACATGAGAAAATGTGTATGTATAAAGAGCTACCTCTTAAAGTGAATTTTAATAAAATAATTAAACCTTCGGGTTGTATGTTATCTCAATATTGCTCTAGTAGTTTATAAAACATGGTCACCAAATTTCTATTTCTCAGTCCCTAGGCATCTATTATAAATAGATAGGTACAGATATTTCTGTAAGTAGTTAGTGCAATTTAGTTTATTTCTGCCCAATTTTAAGGTACTTCTATTTTAGTTTTTTAGTTGCCTTTTTTGCACTGTAAAGTAAAATCTCCCTTAATTATCTCTAACTGGAAAATATTCCAATATATTCTATTTAGTTATTTTATATTTATTTACTTCATATAGGCTAACATTTTATATAAGTCTGAGACAAAAGACTAGAGGTATTTCAGTTGACATTTAAAAAATGACTCTCTTAAAGTATAAATTCTGGAATTCAATGTGAGTTAGGAAAACAGTGTTTACCTATCTTTTCATATATCAGTGAGGGACCACTAAGCCAAAAGAAGCTTATTTCATGGGCTTGATAAGATCATGTGACTCAGGAAATGGGAAGCAATATTGGGATAGGGAAACTTTTTGACCTAATTACAGATTTCCCTAGGAGAGATATGTAATATCACAAGCACACATACAGTAATGAATCACGCTTGTGAACTCAGTATGGAAATAGTAACAGCAGATGTAATGAGTCTTCCTGGTAAGAATATTGGTTAGGATATCAGAGAGGTATTTCTCATCAAAGATGTACATGTGAATATTTGATGCATAGGGAGTTTGAAATAGCCAGCAATTTTGAGAAAATTGACACAAGATAGCTCATAGAATAATTTTTGTTTTCTTTGTTCAAACCTCTGAGACAAATTCCTTAATATTGATTTGAGCTTAGTGAGTCTTTCCACACCTAAGTAGGAAGAGAGATCGAGGTTATGGGGTGTCTAAATCATCAACAAAGTTTAGACTTAGGGAAAAACTTTGGGGAAATAATTTGCCACTTGGTTAAAACCAAAAAGACAATAGTCTATTAAGTACAGAATTGTGGTAGACTTTTAAATACTTTGAATAACCTACTGAAAATTAAATAATTAGATAAAATATTTTAAAAAATTTTTATTGTGGCATTGTTGAGCTAAGGAAGTAAAGAATTTAAAGGGATAAAAGACTAAGTGAAATAGAAAATTTGAGGAGGGGGATTAGAAGACAATATTCTTAAAATGTCCATAGTACATAAAGAGACCTACAGACGGAAAGCAATTCCTATTAAAATCCCAATGACATTTTTCACAGAAATAGAAAAAAAAAATTCTAAAATTCACATGGAACCATGAAAGATCACAAATAGCCAAATCAATCTTTAGAAAGAAGAACAAAGTTGGAGGCATCAATTTCCTCATATAAAAATATATTACAAAGCTACAGTGGTCAAAACAGTATATTACTGACATAAAGACAAACATATAGACTAAAGGAACAGAATAGAGGGTCCAGAAATAAATCCATGCAGATACAGTCAATTAATCTTCAAAAAGGGTGCCAAGAATATGTGATAAGGAAAGCCTAGTTTTTCCAACAAAAGGTGTTGGGAAAACTGCATATTCACATACAAACGAATTAAATTGGACCCTTATCTTACACCATACACAAAAATCAACTCAAAATGGATTAAAGACTTCAATGTAAGATCTGAAGCTGTAAAATTCCTAGAAGAAAACTCAGGGGAAAAGCTTCATGACATTGATCGTGGCAAAGGTATCACGGATATGACACCCAAAGCATTGGCAACAAAAACAAAAATTAATGAGGGAGACTGCATCAAACTAAAAAATCTTCTGCATAGCAAAGGAAACAATTGTCAGAGAGAAAAGGCAACCTATGGAATGGGAAAAAATATTTGCAAACTACATATCTGATAAAGTGTTAATCTCCAAAACATATGAGAACTCTTACAGTTCAATAGTAAAAAAACTAATAGTCTGATTTTAAAAATGGGCTAACAACTTGAGCAGACATTACTCCAAAAAAGACATACAAATGGCCAACAGGTATGAAAAAATGCTCAATGTCACTGATTATCAGAGAAATGCAGATCAAATCCACAATGAGATATTACCTCATACCTTTCAGGGTGGCTATTATCAAAAAAACAAAAAAACAGTGAGTATTGGCTAGGATGTGGAGAAATTGGAACCCCGCACACCGTGGGAATGTAGAATGGTGCAGTCACTTTGGAAAATAGTATAGAGGTTCCTCAAGAAATTAAAAATAGAATTGGGCTTCCCTGGTGGCGCAGTGGTTGAGGGTCCGCCTGCCGATGCAGGGGACACGAGTTCGTGCCCTGGTCCGGGAAGATCCCACATGCCGCAGAGCGGCTGGGCCCGTGAGCCATGGCCGCTGAGCCTGTGCTTCCCGAGCCTGTGCTCCGCAACGGGAGAGGCCACAGCAGTGAGAGGCCCGCGTACCGCAAAAAAAAAAAGAAAAAAAAAGAAAAATAGAATTAGCATATAATCCAGCAAACTCACTTCTGGGTATTTATACAAAAGAATTCAACTCACAATCTTAAAGACATATTACTGCACCTATATTCATTACAGCACTGTTCACAGTGGCCAAGTTGTAGAAACCACCTAACTGTCCATCAGCAGATGAATAGATAAAGAAAATGTAGTTATAAGAATACAGTGAAATAACTATTTCGCCTTAAAAAAAGAAGGAAAATCTGCAATATGCAACAACATGGATGAACCTTGAGGACGTTATGCTTAGTAGAATAAGCCAGTCACAGGAAGACAAATACTGCATGATTCCACTTACATAAAATATCTAAAATAGTCAAATTTATTAGAATCAAAGCGTGGGATGGTGGTTGCCAGGGACTGGGGGGAAGGAGAAATGGAGGGTTACTAGACAGTGGGCACAAAGTTTCAGTTAAGAAGGTAAATAAGCTCTAGAGATCTGTTGTGCAGCATTGTACGTACAGTCAACAGTAGTGTATTGTACACTTAAAAATTTGTTAAGAGGGTAGATTTCATATTGAGTGTTCTTGCGACAGTAAGAAAAATTTTTAAAAAAAGAAATTAAAAGAGGGTAAAAAAAGACCACTGAAGTCAGCTTTCCTTTCAAGATACTTGCTGCACCCTGGTGATAGGAGTATTTATTAGGTTGTGTAATATTCCATAGTAGAAATCAAATTATCTTGCTATTAATTCTTTTTTTAAAAAATATTTATTTATTTACTTGGGTGCATCGGGTCTTAGTTGCGGCATGCGGGATCTTTTAGTTGCGGCATTCAGGATCTAGTTCCTTGACCAGAGATCGAACCGAGGCCCCCTGCATTGGGAGCGTGGAGTCTTAGCCACTGGACCACCAGGGAAATCCCATCTTGCTATTACTTCTATTTCAAAATATCTCTACTTCCAGTTAGAAGCAATATGGTCCCTTTTGAACCTCACTTTTTCAAACTTTTAAGTTCCTTCTTTTTAAAAGTATCTGTACCTTTAGTATAACTAACTGTTACCTACTTTGCCCCTTCTCATTTTTGTTATTTTAATTATTCTTTTATCATTCAATTTTAAAAGATTACTGGTCATGTGGTCAGAAGCATCAAATGAATCCTAGATCTAATTTTATTGCCAGTATCTTAGTGCACTGATTGAAAAACACATCTAATTTTCCAAAATCAAATTAATCCCTGATGAACATGTAGACACATACTCAAATAGACTTAATGCCTTAGAACTTTCTGGAACTAGTTTATGTGAAATTCAAATGAAATTTTTTTAGAGATACCACTGCTTTTTTTCTAGGAAGAATACCTTTCCAAGTCTTAGTTTTCACCTAATAGTTGGAATTAATTTTCTTTCTAGATATAATTTCTTTATTGCCATTTCTTGAGAGGTTGTATTCTAGAGTCTAGTGCTTCTACACTTTTTACATACAAAAAACAAAAGGAAAAACTGTCCAAATAGACTCGGAGGTTGATATTCCAATTTGAAGAATCCTCCCCTTTACTGGTCCAGGTAATGTTTCCTTTCACTTTGAAAGCTTTTCAAGGTCCTCTAAGGAAATATGGTTAGAGTTAGTGTCTCTGTTTGTCTCTGACATATTCTCTGAGTCTTCCACACCTATCAGTTTTTCCAGGATGCTACCCCAGACCTTGTCACCGGTAACCCTATCAGACTGGATGGAGTGGTGTTCAAGGTATGTTTGTGGCCGTTGCCTACTATGCAAACACTGGCCTTTTCCAGTGTAACACCAAATGTGGATGAGTCAACAGCTGGGGAGTTTCTTTGCTTGCTGTTCCTCTTCCCAGATCCCCCTTTTTATCTTCCTTCTTCCAAGATTGGCCAGAATTCCTATTATCTCGTTACTCTATTGTAGTATTTGAATTCTGAATTTTATTACTGAGTCAGCCTAATAAACTTTTTCTAGAGTTCTTAGCAGATTTCTCAAGGTTTTGGGCTTCTCTTCAGTATATCAGGCTACATTTTAGAAGAAAACCTCAATTTTTTGTCCTCAGGAACATTGAGGTCTCCTTGCTGCCATCCAGCTTTTCTTTGATGGCCATCTAGCATCTGTCAGAAGGCTCTCTTTTCTTATAATTCCAAACTTAATTGGGGACCCCAGGAATCTATAATTTTTCATTACCATAGTTTAGATACTTTTTTAGGAATACCACGACTTCTCTGTTGGCTTATCCTGTAAAGTATCATACTTGATATTGAACAAAGGGTTTGTTTGTGAGTGATGGATTACTTATCAGTCCTACTAATAGTGCCAATTTTTGGACTCTTTAACCTCTTTGGATATTTTATATTGTTAAGATTCTTTTACTTACCTCATTCTTTCCCTTTGCTTTTTCTTACCCTCCTCACATCCTGGGACACAACTTACGGAGGGTGGAAACGGACTTAGTACTCTCAGTTATTCATCTCTAACTCCAAAAGGAAAGTTTTTAGGATCTCAAAAATTGGGAAGTGGAGAACAGGACATTGGTGGTAATGATGTTTCCCTTGCTGGCCCTGTATTGTAATAAATATATAGTTTGTAAAAGGCAGGTCCTGTTCTCTAAACTGTAGCCTAAGTTATTAATAGTATCCTTTCTGAAGGTTGGGGTGTTTCCTGAAACAGGCCTATCAGGTTCTTTGTGGAATTACTGCCTAAGTACTGGGAGATATTCCTCCACCTAATAAACAGCTTATAGAAGTCCATATCTATCTTCCCTCTCTGGAAGCTTTTCTAAAATCTTTATTGCCTAAGAAGATTGGTTTATTCTAATCTGTTTATTTCATTAATCATTCTGTAGACATGATATTGAAACTGAACTTTATGGATATTCAATTATCTTAGTATAATATGGCAAATTATAATTCAAATCTCTTGAATATTTGGGACAATAGGTTCCATTGCTAGGTCCAGTTACCCTCCCATCTTCCTGGCTCCCTCTGTGTGGGTGAGGTGGAGACCGAAGAAGTGATAGACCATGGTAAGGGCTACCTGGTAAGGGATATGTGGGTAACTGTAGAGCCTTACCCAGATAGTCACTTGTCCTTGTAGAAACTTTTTTGGAGGAGTGGTGGTCCCGTTTCCCTACTTCCTTTCAGTATGCCTAGTGTATATGTAAAACTCAGTTTAAATAATCTACTTATAGGACATAGCAGCCAGCGCCTATGAGAGTTCTTTGAGAAGAAGTGGAAGGAGAGATCCTTGGTTTGGATTTCTCTGTCCTTACTATGACAGGAAGATGGCTGGAAGTTCTCATACCTGCCCTTGTTACCAATCACCCTGAATGCTCACCTGGATACAGGGTAGACAGTCTGTAATATTCATTTAGCTTATGCATATATACCTATTTAGAACCTTTGTGTAACAGTAAAGCCAGTTATAGAAGCTCCCTTTACATGTATTTGCTGTTATGAATTATTTGCTGTATACAATTACTTACTGTATGAATTATTCTGTTTTTATTTTCCCACTTGGCTTTTGGACTTTAAAATGGTGATTATTTCTGTTTTTTTCCCATTTTCTCATTGTGCTCTTCTTTTCCAGGCTGTCTGTATATTTTTCCTACTCTTCTTGTACTCATCTTAATCCCTCTCACCACCTCATTTTAGCAGATCTTTTTCTTTTTTTCTTTCCATTTTAGTCAGACTTATAGCATCCTTAATATTAGTAATATTATATACCAGGCCAACAGTGCAGTCAACACTAGTTGATTGTTATTTTCATTTGAACCCCCAGATTGATATTATCTAGTAATGTTGAATTGAAGCTTTGTAAAGCACTGTGGCGACGATTCTCAACCCTCCTTGCCCATTAAAATCTCCTAGAGGGCTTTCTAAAATTATTAATGCATAGCATAGCCCCCATCCCCAGAGATTCTGATATAATTGGTCTGGAATTGGGCTCTGCATGTATATAAATATTTTTAAGATCCCCCAGGTGATTCTAATGTATAGCCAGGATTGAGAATTATTGCATTAAAGAAAGTCTAGGGTAAAACTTTTTGTAGTAAAAAATTCATTTAATAGTAAATATTTGAAAACCTAGTAGTTGAAGGCACTATGCCCAATTCTCTTCTACTGTGAAATAAATCATACACTCCTTTGTTTCACTAGATTCTAAATTAAGATTTTTTTAATTGGTCAAATTTTCTCTGAGTAGATGAGTCCCTTCATTTGTAGTAGCTTATTTTATCTGTGGATATTTTGTAAATCATTTTCATAATGTTACTCCTCCTGTTCATCAAGCTTTAAAATAACTTGATAGTGTTTATATAATAAACATGTAGCTTTGTAAATCAAGTTCTGTTTACTAAGGCAGATTTTGAAACATTTTTGCTGTCTGTGTCTTTGTTTAAAATATAACCTTTATATAAGATTGAAGAGTAGACCCAAACAAATTTATGTGAAACTTTGTTAGAGAAATATTCTAGACCTGTACTTTTATGTATTTGTATGTAGTATTTTATATTTATATGAAAAAGTATCTTATTGTGTACGCTGGGTGGAATCTCATTTATCTATCCTCTATGGGACTCCGATATACGTCTTAAGAGAGAGATGTTCAGTGAGATTCATAAAACAAATGTGACTCAACTGACCCCAGGGTGTTGCTATGTTTTAAGTAAAGTAAAATTAGCTAACAAAAATGAACTAGTAGACCCTAAGTCCTTACTTTAGCGAATTTGAGAAGTTTGGTATAACTATGGAAAAGAGTTTATTAGCCCAAATAGGTCACATGAATGGCAAGTTACATTTTTTTTTTTTTTTTTTTTTGGTTTCAACAGTTTATTAAAATTCAGAAATGAGGACTAGGTGCCAACAGAAGACACTCTGTACTGTGTGCTTTACAAGTCAGGTTTCTTGAATGATAGATAGGGTAAATTACTAATCAAGAGTGATGCTTTTCCTTTAATTATCACATTTATAGTATATTTATAATATACTTAGACAAAGTTAAAACAAAGTGTAGACATTTATTGTATTCAATTTACTTGACCAGTTTGTGGAAGCTTTTTGAAGAGATTTTCTGATTTACTTTTTTAGGTGAATGAATTTTTAGAATTAAAGAGGTCTTCAGCTATTTATTCAACAAATATTCTTTGAACACATTCTATGTGCCAGGACTCTTCTAGGCTTGTGAAGATACGGTAGTGAACAAAATGGATATATTAGTCAATAGTCTTGTGGGGGAGTCAGACAAATTAGAAAAATAAATGAAATATTTTAGATGGCAATAAGTGCTAAGGAGAAATGGTGCTGGTGATGTAGTGCTGATTTTTAAATAATATGGCCAGGAAAGGCCTCATGGAGAAGGCAATGTGACAGGACATTTGAGCATTCTGAACTAAACTTTCAGGAGAAGGTTAAAAAAAAAAAAAAAAAGGAGCATTACTGGTGTATTTTAAAAAGTAAAGTCCCAAGCATATGGGAAAACTATAGTTTAGAGATGTTAAATTGCCCAGTGTCACATGCTATTGGTTAGTGTCATAGCTGCAAATGGAATTCAGGCATCCCTATTCCCTATGCTCTTTTCTTCCTTGTTATTTTACTCTTATTTGGGGATATGAGGATGAGGTGAGGTTAGTTATTAAATATGTTATTGTTAAACCTTTCTGCTATTTATTTAGAAGATCTATAATCACCTAAAAATTGATATTTTAGGTAAGAAAACATAAACAATGATAAAATGTGTTGCTCCTAAGTACAAAATTACAGAAGACCAAAAAGGATAAGTTAATATTCATACTTAAAACAGAGTGGGTACTGCTTGAAAATAAGAATGAGTAAATTTTTCTACTATTATGGTAGTGGGATTAGGTTAAGTGATAAAAGACTTGGAATGCGAGATAAAGACTACTTTGTATTAACTTTAACAAGGTTATGGGAGTTGTCCAACAAAGCAGCTGGGAAACACTGGAGTTAGTATAGGGTATCAAAATAGTTTTCAAGGGAAGCCAAGGTCTTACACAATAAATGAAACCATCAAATCAGAAAAATGAGGAAGAATGAAAAGTTGATAGTAGTGACAGCACTAGAGTAGAATCAAGTAGAAACAGGAGAGCGGGTTCAAAATTAGGCTCATGATTGACAAGTATATGTCTGTCCCTCTTACAGGTCCTTAATATTTGTTGTTGACTTTGGAGTGATAGATTAAAGGAAACGTGTAGGCCTCGTTGGTCAACATTTTTCTACTTCAGAAACTGAAAATGTATAAGCAGTTTGTGTAGTTATTGACAAGCATATTTAAGAAAACTTACTTTAAAGTTATTCCGACATAAACAATTTATAAGAAGTAAGGAGAGACTTTTCTCAATCTTAAGTTTCTCATTTTTTTTAACTGACTGACAACTGATGATAGATATTAAGTCAGAATTCCTCATCTGTAAAATTGAAGTAATAATGCCTGATCTACCTACTTCAGGGTTTTTCCTTAGTGTAAAGTGAGAATATATGCACATACTTTTTTTGGTAAATTATCAAGTTCCATATAAATTTTAAAGATTATTATACATTTTCATTCAAAGCCTTTTATTGAGGTCTTACATTCTAGGTTTAAGGCTGTGAAGGTGATAAGCAGTAGTCCCTGCTTCTCAAGGATCTCACATTGTGGCAGGAAGTCAGATATCAAAACAGAAAATTGCTATACAGTGTTGTAAGTGCTTTAATTAGGGAATATACCAGAGCAACAAGAAAGGAGTACCTAAGACTACCTCAGTGAATTAGAACGGTTCCCCAGATTGGGTAATAACATGAGATGAAACCTAGAATGTGTATAGGAGTTTAACAGGGAATAAGGGAAGGACATTTGAGGGAGGTGAACACCATGTACCAAATACATGGCATGGATACATGGAAGACCATATTATATTTGGGGAAATGGCGAGAAGTTTAGTTACTTAGTGTATGAGAAGAGAGTGACACCAAAGATGAAGTCACAGGCCTCATTAAGAAGAGCTTTTTATGCCAAACAGAGGACCTGGGATTTTATCGTGTATTTGATGGAGAGATAATGAAAGATTTTTTAAAGTGGTAGAGTGGCAGGATCAGATTTTTATATTAAAAAGATTACTATTAAAATAAATAGGATTGCTGTGTCTGCGTGGAGGAGTGGAGAAGAGAAGCAGAGGAACCTCTTAGAAGGCTCTTGCAGTATTTCCAGTAAGAACTGATTTAGGGTTATGCTAAGATGATGGTGGGAATAGAGAGAAGATATTTAGGAAACAGAGTCAGCAGAAGAGAGTGAATAATTTGTGGTTTAGAATCTCAGGCTTATTTATCTCTGTTAAATCCCTCTATTATAAAAATCTAGCTAGTCATGTGACTATTGGAATGAAGTTGTGGAACAAGTCTGGTAAGTACTTAGGAGCTTATATGTTGGATAAACCTGTTAGTTCCCAAACTGAATTAATGTAACTTTAGCAAGTTAAAAAATTATTTCTGTATCTATCTCTGTCTCTGTCTCTACCTCTGTCTCTGTCTCTATATCTGTAGAGAGGGAGAGAGAGGGAGAGAGGAGGGAGGGAGGGAGGGAGGTAGAAGGGAGAGAGGGAGAGTGATGTAAAATTAACTAAATGGATGAGTGCCTGAGTTTGATAAGTGAAACATGAAAGGTCATACTAGGGACATTCTACATTTAGTCTTGAATATGGAGGCTAGAATTGAGAATACTGATTTTAAAATTTCAATAGAGAATACATTAAGTCAAATAGCATTTTATCAACACGAGATCCAAAGGTTCTTGTTTTTAACAGCTTTATGGACATACAATTCACATACCATACAATTCACCCATTTAAAGTATGTAATTCAGTTTTTAGTGTATTCACAGAGTTGTGCAACCATAACCATAGTCAACTAAAACATTTTCATCATTCCCAAAAAGAAACCCAATTCCCATTAGTAGTCATCTCCCATTTTTCCTCAACTGTCCCATGGCCCAAGGCAACTACTAATCTACTTTGTGTCTTTATAGATTTGCCCTTTCAGGGCATTTCATATACATGGAATTATGCAGTATGTGGTCCTTTATGATTGGCTTATTTCACTTAGTATAACATTTTCAAGGTTCTTCCATGTTGAAGCATGTATCAATACTTCATTCTTTTTATTACTGAATAATATTTCATTGTATAGATATAGCACGTTTTATTTATCTGTTTATCAGTTTATAGTCATTTGGATTATTTCCACATTTGTGTACAAGTTTTTGTGTGGACATATGTTTTAATTTCTCTTGGGCATATAATTAGGAAAAGGATTGCTGGGTCATCTGGTAACTCTATGTTTAGCCTTTTTTTTTTTTTCTTTTTTTTTTTCCAATTTTTTTTTTTTTTTTTTTTTTGCGGTACGCAGGCCTCTCACTGTTTTGGCCTCTCCTGTTGTGGAGCACAGGCTCCAGACGTGCAGGCTCAGCGGCCATGGCTCACGGGCCTAGCCACTCTGCGGCATGTGGGATCTTCCCGGACCGGGGCATAAACCTGTGTCCCCTGGATTGGCAGGCGGACTCTCAACTACTGCGCCACCAGGGAAGCCCATATGTTTAGCCTTTTGAGGAACCCAAATATTCTTAACTTTTGAACATTTGAAGTGGAATATTCAGATGAGCATTTAAAGTACAGACAGTTTTGTAGTTTCAATAGAAATATATGGTTCTATCATTATACTACATTCATCTTAGTAATCAGTAAGCTATTTATAAAGGATACTTAATTTTTTTATCACTTTAATGCTTGTTTTTAGAATGATCTTATTATTGAGTTGGTACTTTGTAGAAATACTAAAAAAATGGCTTATAGTTGTATTTATTATATCACTATATTTAACAGTTATATGATGTTTTCATGTATTTAGTGCAGGTCATGTTAAGACACATTTGAGATGTATACTTAGAGCCTTGTATTATGAAAGTAGGCAGTTAAATTCTCTCTGAGCAATGTTTTGAAGGGTCTTGAATCTTCCAAATGAAAAGTTAGGAGTATTATTATATTAATATTTTGGCCTGTCAGTGCAATAAGGAATGGACCATCTATATGCAGTTCAGAAAATAATAAAAAAGAGGAAAATGGAAGAGGCGTATGTGAAAGGATGTTAGTGCATAATTTGACTAAGTTTTATAGCTAAGAGATGGTATAGGGAATTATTGTAACTATTTGTGAATTTTTAGAAATTATTGAAGTCATAAAGGAGAAATCTTGGTCTTTACTAAAAAAAGTTATACTCTGAACAAAATTAATTTTTTGAATAATGAAAGTTATAAAATTATGCATTATCTTCTCAGGAAAAAGCAGTTTTACTATTTTGCTTATCTAAAAACTAAACTGAAAGTGTTGCTGGTATCTAAAAACAAAATTTTAAATTTTAGTATTATCTAAAGCTAAAGTAATGATAACACTCTTTTGAGAGGCAGATTGACAGGGGATACTCTAATATACTTCTTGACCATCTATTCAGATTTACCTATGAAAGAAATCTGCTTGGAAATGAAAATGCTCTTGACATTTTTAACTTATTTTTGCTCACACTGAATTTATGAAAGAAATAGTATTGACTTTTAATGAGCTATTTTCTCACTCTTGTATATTTAGTTTGAAGAAAATAAAGATATTTGCTTCTGAATTTTGGCCAAACACTCAAGAACAAAATACCTAGCAGGAAGTGTGCTAAGCATTCTCTTCACAATTGCTCTTTGAAGGAGGTGTAATTAATCCGTTTTACTGATTCAGAAACTAAGACTCAACAGACATACTGGCTATGTGTTGAATAATACAGTGAATTCATAAAACAAATACAGTCCATGTAATTAGTAGCTTCCTGGGTAGAAGCTAAAATGCTCTATAGTTCAAAGATGGGAAGTTGTGGCGTAGGATTAGTCAGATACAGCTTTATGGATAAAATGATTCTTGGGCCTATATTTGAAGGAATATAGTATTTAGATTGTTGAAAGGGAAAACAGAATAGGTAAATAGCATGAGTAAAGATGACAAAAGAAGACTAAACATGACATTTGTTGTTAGGAAGTTTTCTACCAGTCTCAGTTGCAAATAACAGTAACCCACTAAAACTCAATTAAAAGGATAGGTACTTGGAAGGCTACAGAGAAGTCTCAGGGAATATAGAAAAATCAAAAGGGCAGTCTAAGGAAAAGTACCTGAGATTGGCCATACTCTTATCTCCTCTCTCTCAGGACCACTCACCTCTCTGTACATGTATTCTTTCAACATTTTTCCCAACCCACTTTTCTTTAGCTTGTATATCTTTAGGCCCATAGCCTTTATAATCTCCTACTCAACAACAACTTCCCCTCCTATTAGTTAAGACATGTGTCAGGGAGAATCTGATTAGATCATAGCATCTTTCAGAGGCAGCTAACACATGTCATAGATTTCTGGTCAGCCATTATCTCCTTGGGTAATGTCTGGTTCAGACAGCTTTGACCACAGGAGTGGGGTCATATGACCCATTGTTGAGGGTCAAGAATTACCGCAGTAGCAAAAAGTCCTGTCTGGTACCTTAGATGGTCTGTATAGAGGAAGCATGAGTGAAGCACAGGGAAATCTCAGTGGGGCATGGACCTCCTACATCCTGGATGTGGGTGAAGGGTAGGATTTTGCCTTCAGGGAAACTGTCATCATATAAAAATTACTTCAAGGCAGAGATCTTTTTTTCTTCCTGGTTGTTTACTCTATCAGTGATGTTGTATCTCCCCAAACTCTTAAGCTTTTGCACTCCCACCCTGCCTGTCCACCCCTCTTATCACCCTAGCTCTTCTTTCCCACTTTTATGTAGTATGTGAGGAGGTGGATTTAAAATTTTTCCTTCCTGTATTTTTAACATATTTTCTGAATTTTGTAAAGTTAGCACATTTCTCTTTACTAGAAAAAAATTTTTTAAATTTGTAGTAATTTATATTTGGATTAAATTATGGTGAGAATAGTGTGAAATGAAGATTATTTGATGATGAACTTTTATAAGGGAAAGATTATGACATTCATCTTTATATTGTAGCAACTAAGCCATTATATAATTTTGTAGTAGATGATCAATAATAGTTGTTAAATGAATTAGCAATAGGCCAGCTATAAGAGGCAGAGAGAGAATGAATCCTTTATGTAAAATAATTTTTCCTTGAAATTTTACTAGAATTCTCAAATTTCTCATTGTCTTTAACTTCAGTAGTATTGAGTTTTTAAATGTATTTCTTCTTTGATTAAAATTTATATATAGTTTTGGGTACTCATCTCTTTCTCCTACTTTACTGTAATATGAGATACTGCCATGTGGTCTCTGTAGATACTAAAATTTACAAGTATAGATGAACCATAAATGTAATCCTTAGAGAATAATTAAAAGTATATAAATATCCTGTATATAATAAAACAATTATAAATCTGTACTTAGAATTGGATTCTAGAATGGCAATTTATTTTCAGAAGCATTTTACTTTTTCATACTAAACGTTTTTTTATTTTCCTGAATATGAGAAAATGTGTAGCTTTTAATATAGAAATACCTAATCGTTAACAAAATAAAGGATAAATGTGATATCTTTCCACTGCATATTTGACTTATTTTCCTACTTGACTGTTTGCTCATCTACACATATGGCCCCCCAAAAGGCTACCCCAACTCCTAAGTCTATACCATCTTTCAATACCTGGTATCACTGTGACAGTCACATAGCTCAATTTCTTGCAAGTAAGAATCTGTTTAACTTAGCCTTGATTAGATTTCCACCATTGCTTCAACCTGTTAGACTCTAAAACCTTGAAGTAGACTACTTAACGTAATTGACTTATTTGTTATATCCCAAACACCTAGCATCCTTCATGGTTTAATAAGTGTTGTCTGAAAGGTTGAACATAGAATGTTTTCATAAATGGTTAAACTTTGTATAATTGATGTCCCTTATAGCATCTGGGTGAAAGAACTTTGATCTATCCTTAATTAGCTAAGTGTGCAGAGTAGAAGACTAGTATTTAGGTGGCATCCCAGGTGCCCAGCAAATATAATGCCCCATATTTCTTTGTCATAGGCTGGAAAATTAGCAGTATAGGTCTCTGGGTCCTAAAGGAATTCTAAGAATTTTGTATAACCACTCTCACTTTAATGGACTGTTTACAAAAAGCATGAATTCTGCTAGTGTAGTAGTATACACACAAACACACACAAGAGTGTATATATAGTGGTATATATAGTACATATAGATGCTATACTAGTATAGCATCTAGTATGACTAGGGATTGTAAAATCCTTCTGTGTTTGCCTGTAAAAACTGTACATTATTGGGAAGCCACATAGATCAGCGTTTTTCAAGCTTCTTTGACAGCAACCCAGAATATTTCACTTTTTATGACCCTACTATGTGGATTTCATGATCCTCTGATGGGTTATGACCCACAGTTTTAAAAATATGGCTGCAACTTGGACTAAAGAATTCAGTAAATAGGAATGACTTAAAATTTGAGGATTGGTAGCCAGTGTTTCCTGTGTATTATTTATCTTCTGTCACTGGAGTAGTGGGTTTTTCTGAAATTCTGATATAAGTTCTAGTATAAAGAGTAGTAGTTCACCAAGTCTTTAGCTTCTTTTCCAACTCTTGAGAGATCCTACCTATACCGAGTGTCATCAGCATCAGTGGAGGGGCAAGGGAAAACCCAGGCAAAGAAATCCTGTATCTGCTCCTGTTCTATGAAGCCACTTTTTTTTTTTTTCTGTTTAATTCTGTCTCTAACTAAACACATTGAGAACTTTTAACAGGTATATGTGTATCACCTCTTCTGCAAATAATAATTGGACTTACAATGTTGTGGATAGAATAAAACGCTTCATGGTTTAATAAGTGCTGTCTGAAAGGTTGGACATAGATTGTTTTCGTAAATGGTTAAACTTTGTATAATTGATGTCACAATTGTGTTAGGGATATTTTAATGGAAACATTTAAGAAGTAATGCAAGATGTAACAAGAGAGTTATTTGAAGTTACCTTCTAAGTGAATAGTTCAAGTTTTTAAGTGAATAGTTTATAAATAACTCAACTCCATTTTAAATAATCTCCAAGAGATTTTAAAGATATTTTCAATATTTTGGTAATATACTCTGTAAACAAACCACAACAGCATGATAATAGTTTCAGTTTCTTCATGGAGGTAACTGCTGACCCAGATAACTTCTTGTCCATCAACCTTCCTCTAGAAAACTTTAATAAGGTAGTATCTGCCCTAAGGCTGCCAACTCATGCTTTGACAGTTTTAACAGCTGTAGTTATTCAGTATGAAGCAGGCTACCTCACTAAGCAAGATTTCAGTGTCTGAGGGAAGAGTATCATTTAGACAAGTGCTATAGAACAGAACTTTCTATAATGATAATGTGATGTCTGTTGAGCACTTGAAATATAGCTAGTGTGACTTTTAAATTTTTAGTTTTAATTAAGATTAATTATCTGCGTGTGGTTGGCTAATGGCTACCATATTGGACTCTGCAGATTTAGACATTGCTTTTGATACACTGGTCTTTGGTTCATCAGAATTGCTTGTCTAGTTGAATGATGTCCATACAAATTGGAATGAAATCTAATGAAAAGACTTGATTTTTAAAATCTACTTAGAGGTATAACCACACAGAGGAGAACTATTTAAGGTGACTTAAATATTGTAATTTGACTATATGTCCCTAGTGGACTATATTCTGAGGACCAAAATTACTGTGTTTTCAGTGAACATACTCTTGTATTATTATAATTCTGGTATTGTTATTCTGAGGCTATTGCTTGTATATTGTGTCATAAATCAAACGAGTAATTCTGTGTTGTAAAAATTGATCAGGTACAATAAAAATCCTAAAGTCCTGAGTTTAAACTGAAAGTGTTAACAGGACCCTAGTTGTAAAAGAATGAAATACAATTAAAAAAAACATTTTTTTCTATGTTCCAGGCCTGTAACCTAATTTCATGTACTCACAATAGCTGAAATCTTTGCTGAGGCTTGCACTCATGAGGGTACACTCTTCCATTCTTACTCCCCACAGTTATGTACATGTTCTTGACCCCTTATCATGTCTGACCCCTTACTTCTTTTAACCTTTTGACCTGCTTTACCCATTTCTCCCATCCCTCTTCCACCCCCTACCTACGGAAACCACCAATCTGTTTTCTGTATCTCTGAGCTTGGTTTTGTTTTGGTTTTGAGATTTCACATATAAGAGAGATCATACAGTGTTTGTCTTTCTCTGAATTATTTCACTTAGCATAATGCCCTCAAGGTTTATCCATGGTGTTACAAATGGCAAGATTTCATTTTTCTTATGGCTGAATAACATTCCATTATATATTTATTTATCACAATATTTCTTTATGCATTCATCCGCCAGTGGACACTTAGGATTATCCCATATCTTGGGTATTGTAAATGGCCCTGCAGTGAACATGGGGGTCCATATGTCTTTTCAAGTTAGTGTTTTCATATTCTTAGTATAAGTACCCAGAAATAGGATTGCTCATAGTATATTCTTGGCTCCATTGTCATAAATTAGTTGACCATAAAAATTGCTGGGCTCAATTCTGTTCCATTGGTCTATGTGTCTATTTTTTAGGCCAATACAATGTTCTTTTAATTACTATAGCTTTGTAATAAAGTTTGAAATTACGTAGCATGATGCCTCCAGCTTTTTTATTCTTTCTCAGGATTGCTGTGGCTATTCAGGGTCTTATGCGGTTCCATACAAATTTTACAATTGTTTGTTCTGTTTCTGTGAAAAATGCCATTGGAATTTTGATAGGGATTGCATTGAGTTTGTAGGTTGCTTGGGGTAGTAGGGACATTTTAACAATATTGATTCTTCCAACTCATGAGCACAGAATATCTTTCCATATTTTTGTGTATTCTTTAATTTCTGTAATATCTTATGGTTTTTAGTATACAGGTCTTTCACCTCCTTGCTTAAATTTATTCCTAGGTATTTTATGCTTTTAGTTACACTCGTAAATGGAATGTTTCCTTAAACTTCTAGTTCAGATAGTTTGTTATTAGATTATAGAAGCACAACAAATTTTTGTGTATTGATTTTGTATCCTGCAACTTCACTGAATTTATTTATTAGTTCTAATAGTTTTTTGATAGAATCTTTAGGTTTCTCTCTATTTAGTATTATATCTTCTGCAAATACTGAGAGTTTTACATCTTCCTTTCCAATTGGGTTTACTTTTACTTCTTTTTCTTATCTCATTGCTGTGGTTAGACCTTCAATACACTATGTTGAATAAAAGCAGTAGGAGTGGGCATCCTTGTTTTGTTCCTGATCTTAGAGGAAAAGCTTTGAGCTTTTCACCATTGAGTATGATGTTAGCTGTGGGCTTGTCATTATGGCCTTTGTTATGTTGAGGTTATGTTCCTCTATACCCATTTTGATGAGTTTTTATCATAAATGGATGTTGAATTTTGTCAAATGCTCTTTCTGCATCAAGTGATATGATCATATGATTTTTATCTTTCATTTTGTTAATGTGTTGTATCACATTGACTGATTTGCTGATGTTGAGCCAGCCTTGCATTCCTGGAATAAATGCCACCTGATCATGGTGTGTGATCCTTTCAGTGTATTTTTAAATTCAGTGTGCTAATATTTTGTTGAGAATTTTCACATCTATGTTCATCAGAGTTACTGGGGTATAATTTTTTTTCTTGTGGTGATCCTTGTCTGCTTTTGGTATCAGGGTAATGCTGGCCTTGGAAAGTGAGTTTGCAAGAGTTCCCTCCTCTTCTATTGTTTGGAAGAGTTTGAGAAGGATTGGTGTTAATTCTTCTTTGAATGTTTTATAAAATTTACCAGTAAAGCTGTCTGGTACTGGACCTTTGCTTTTTGGAAGAGTTTTGATTACTCATTCAATCTTCTTGCTAGTAATCAGTCTGTTCAGATTTTCTGTTTCATCATAATTCAGTCTTGGTAGGTTGCATGTTTATAGGAATTTATCCATTTCTTCTAGGTTGTTCAATTTGTTGGTGTTTGATTCTTTGTAGTAGTCTCTTATGGTTTCTCGTATTTCTGTGGTATTAGTTGTAGTGTCTCCTCTTTCATTTCTATTTTATTTATTTGAATCTTCTCTCTTTTTTCTTGGTCAGTCCATTTTGTTTACTTTATTTTATTTTATTTTATTTTGGTCACGTGCACGGCTTGCGAGATCTTAGATCCCCGACCAGGGATCGAACCTGGGCCCCCTGCAATAGAAGCACAGAGTCCTAACCACTGGATTGCCAGAGAACTCCCCAACTTGTTTATCTTTTTTTTTTTTGTGGTACCCGGGCCTCTCACTGTTGTGGCCTCTCGCGTTGCAGAGCACAGGCTCCAGACGCACAGGCTCAGCGGCCATGGCTCAGGGGCCCATCCGCTCCATGGCATGTGGGATCTTCCCAGACGGGGGCACAAACTCGTGTCCCCTGCATCGGCAGGCAGACTCTCAACCACTGCGCCACCAGGGAAGCCCTTGTTTATCTTTTTAAAAAACCAGCTCTTACTTTGATTGATCTTTGCTCTTGTCTATTTACTCTCTATTTCATTTATTTCTGCTCTAATCTTTTTTTATTTCCTCCCTTCTACTAACTTTGGGCTTTGTTTGTTCTTCTTATTCTGGGTCTATCAGCTATAAAATTAGTTTGTTTATTTGGGACTTTTCTGGTCTATTGAAACAGGCATTTATCACTGTGAACCTCCCTTTTAGAACTGCTTTTGCTGCATCCCATAAATTTTGGTGTGTTACATTTCTACTTTCATTTGTCTCAGATATTTTTTTATTTCTCCTTTGACCCATGGTTGTTCAGTAGCATATTTTTTAATCTCCACCTACTTGTGAATTTTCAAGTTTTCCTTGTGTAATTAATTTCTAGTTTCATGCCATTCTGGTTGGAAAAGTTGTGTGACATGGTTTCAATCTTCTTAAATTTATTAAGACTTATTTTGTGTTCTAACATACGATGTATACTGGAGAATGTTCCATGTGCATTTAACCAGAATGCGTATCCTGTTGCTTTTGAATGAATGTTCTATAAATATTTGTTAAGTCCATCTGGTTTAATGTGTCATTTAAGGCCAGTGTCTCCTTGTTGATTTTCTTTCTGGATGATCTATCCATTGACGTAAGTGGGTATTAAAGTCCCTTACTATTATTGTATTGCTTTGTATTTCTCCCTTTAGGTCTATTTATATTTGCTTTACATATTTAGGTGCTGCTATGTTGTGTGCATATATATTTACAAATTTTTAAAGTTTATTTTGTCTGATATAAGTATAGCAGAGCTACTCTAGCTTTCTTTTGGTTTCTGTTTGCATGGAATATCTTTTTCTGTCCCTTTACTTTCAGTCTGTGTGTGTCCCAACATCTTAAGTGAGTCTCTGGTAGGCAGCATATAGATGGGTGGGTTTATTTCTTTTTTTTTTTTTTAAATCCATTCAGCCACTCTACATCTTTAGATTGGGGAATTTAGCCCATTTACATTTAAAGTAATTATTGATAGATATGTGCTTGTTGCCATTTTGTTAATTGCTTTCTGGCTGTTTTTGTTGTTCCTCTCTGTTCCTTTCTTCTTCTCTTGCTCTTTTCCTTTGTGTTTTGATTACTTTTTTGTGGTATGCTTATATTCCTTTCTTTTTTCCCCTTGTGTATTTACTATAGCTTTTTGCTTTGTGGTTACCATGAGGCTTACATAAAACAACTCATATCCATAACAATCTGTTTTGAAGTTGATAACAAACTTGTTTGATTTCATTGTAGAGCTCAACATTATTACTCTCCCTCCCTCACCTATATTTTATGTTTTTGGTGTGCTGTTTTGCATAATTTTATCTTGTGTATCCCTTAACTAATTATTATAATCATAGGGTTGTTTTTTACTACTTTTGTCTTTTAACCTTCATACTTGCTTTATAAGTGATTAATCCACTACCTTTATTATATATTTACCTTTCCAGTGAGATTTATTCTTTCAAATGTTTTCTTATTACTAATTTTTTTCAGCTTAGAGAAGTGTCTTTAACATTTCTTATAAGGCAGTTTTAACTCCTTTAGCTTTTTCTTATCTGGAAAACTTTATCTCTCTTTCACTTCTGAATGATAACTCTGTGAGATAGAGTGTGCTTGGTTGGAAATTTTTTTTTTTTTCCAGCACTTTGAATATATCATGTCAGTCCTTTCTGGCCTGCAAAGTTTCTGCTGAAAAGTCTCCTTATAGTCTTATGGCATTTCCCTTGTTCATAAAATTGTTTTTCTCTTGATGCTTTTAATATTCTCTCCTTGTCTTTAACTTTTAATATTTAGTTATAATGTGTCTTGGTGTGGGTCTCTTTAGGTTGCTCTTATTTGGAGCTCTCTGTACTTCCTGGATATGGATATCTGTTCCTTTCCCAGGTTAGGAATTTTTCAGCCATTATTTCTTCAGATAAGTTTTCTCTCCTTCTTATCCTTATGGGATTCGTATCATGTGAGTGTTAGTCCATTTGATGTTGTCCCATAAGTCCCTTAAGCTGTCTTCATTGATTTTCTTTTTGTTTTGTTGTTTGTTTTGCTGCTTTGATTGGGTGAGTTTCACAGGCTTGTCTTCAAGTTGATTGATTCTTTCTTCTGCTTCATCTAGTCTACTGTTGAACCTCCTCCCCCCACACCTCACCCTGTGTATATTTCATTTCATTTCTTGTATTCTTCAGCTCCGTGACTTTCTTATATTTTACATCTCTTTGTTGAAGTTCTAACTGAGTTAATTCTTCTCCCCAGTTCAGTGAGTATCAGTAGGACTATTACCTTAAACTCTTTATCACATGTATTACTTATCTCTGATTTTATGCTTTTTTCCCCCCTCAGGTTTTATCTTATTCTTTCACTTGGGACATATTCCTCAGTTTCTTCGTTTTGCTTGACTCTCTGTGTTGGTTTCTATATAGTAGGTGAAACAACCACCTCTCCCATTCTTGAAGGAGGGGCCTCTAGTATGAGATGAACTTTGTTATTCAACACTGCCTCAGCTCTTGGTTTTCTCTCCAACCTTTGCGCTTGTCCAAATAGCCTGTTTTTAATAGCTCCCAGCAGTTGAGAATGTTCTAAGATCTGTCACTGTCCTAAAGGGGAGGATCTCAGCACCTAGACCCTCAGACATCAGCTTTTATAAGTATGCAAATATGTACAGTCCTGTGGGAGAACAAGTATAAGCCCTGCTTGCCACTAGAGCCAGGTGATCTGGAGGTGTCCCCTGGGCAGGAATCACAAAAGTCAGACCTCCAGATGAGTATATTAGCTCTTTTCTGGGTTTTACCAGCAAGCTGGAGTAAGGCAGTGGGAGAGTACCAAGTCTGCCCCTCAGGCCAGAGTTTCAGGACAAGCAAAGAGGCCTTCTTACAGAAAGACTGGGGAGTGTGCCTCAGTTCACTGTCTGCATAGTGCCATGGTGATGGTAGCCTGTCCAGAAACGTCTCTGCCACAGTCCCATAGGATGCAAGAATGCAACCTCCCCGCAGCCACCAGAGCCAGGTGATAAAGAGTGTTCCCTGGGTGATAGCTGCAAAAACTGGGCCACCAGACATAAAATCCAGGGCATCAGACATTTGTAATGTTCCCCTCCAGGAGACACTGACATTGTGAAGCATGGCAGAGGGTAAACACGAAGATAAGGCCTGCCCTCTGAGGTGTCTGGAAAGGATTACAGTCAGCCCCCAGACGCATGTTTATTTAGAAGCCTGCCCCTCAGTCCACAGGCATGATGATTAGCTAATAGGCCTTCAGAGAAAGACTGAGCTCCTGGGTCTGTTGTCTCTTGCTGTGCCCCTGTGCCCTAGAGGTGGTAGCTATTTAAGAACTCTTTCTTCATGGGTTATAGTCCTGTGGGACCCATAGGCATAAGCCCTACTGGTCACCAGAACCAGGTGATGTAGAGGGTCCCCTAGATGATACCCACCACAATTGGGGCACCTTCCTGGAGATACTGGTGCTCTGGAGCACAGCAAAGGGAAAATGCAAAGATGCAGCTTGCATCCCTGGTGAGTGTTCCAGCACTCTCCTAGAAGTGTGTGTTAAATTAGGTGTCTGCCCCTCAGGTGAGAGCCTCCTTCATTTTTTAAGTCTGGACACCATACACGGCCTCTTAGCTGGGCCCTGGGGTCCGAGCATGTGAGTTCTTTCAGAGGGCTTTCTCAGATCTCTGCAGTCCTGTGGGTCTCGAGACAGGAACCCTACTGGTTTTCAAAGTTAGATTTTTTAAGGACTCATGTCTAAAGCATATGGGATGCCCAATGTGGGTTTTGAACCCTCAGCTCCTCAGGAAGAAGCTCCAGGTTTTGAGTTCCTTCTGCACTGTGGGTTGCTGCAGCAATGGTGGGGTTTATGGTGGGGTTTCATCCCAGCCTCTCCTACCATCTTTGATGTGTTTTTCTTCTTGTTTGCCCAATGTGTAGTCATCATCCACCCAGACTTTAGGTTTTTTGAAAGGAAATTCTTCCATATATAGCTGTAGGCTCAGTGTGGCTGTGGGAGGAGGTGAGTTCGGGATTTTCTTATGTCACCATCTTGAACTGGGACTTCTGCACAACGTTCTGAAAGATAATTTCTTGCAATAACAAACCTGTAGAAATCTTTTTTAAAAATTAGTTTAACTGTCATTAATACTAGCACATTGTAAATCATTCAAGTGGTTAGAAAAAAGAAAAAGATATATAGTGAAAAAGAATTCTCACATCCTAGATTAATTCCCTAGTCTCTTTACCTACAAGGAAACACAGTTACCAGTGTCTTATATATTTTTCCAGAAATATTCTGAGCATACATTCATGAGAATATATCCCTTTTTTTCTTTTTCACACATGAGATCTTGCTATTTCTATTCTTCCTCACTTTACTCTTTTCATTCAGCAGATTAGCTAGTCTAGATCTACTTCATTCTTTGGTAGCAGCTGCATAGTATCATAATTTAACAGTTTCTTACTGATGGAATTTGTTGTTTGTAAAAGTCTTTGCAGTTAATATGTTATAATAAATATTCTTCACATGTATCTTTACCCATATGTGTGATATGGATAAATTGAAGACTTTTGAACAGGAGAGTGATAATATTAGATAGAGTTAAGGTGACCAGGACAAAAATATTTCTGCATTGGTGTTCATAAACTTTTAGGCTAATTTTGTTCTTTAAGAAGTATGCTGTTTTCCCTGTTAGGTTAGCTCTGCTTCTTCCCCATTGAAACGGATTTTTTATTCTAGTTTATCAGTCATGTAGTACTTGGCATCTTTCTTTCCTTGACTTCTGAGTATATGTAGATATTTTACATAGAGTTACTTGATTTTGGTTTGTTACCCTGTTTTATTTTCTCAATCTGTTACTAATCCGCCTCAGTTACTATCCAGAAATGTCTTAGAAATTTCAGTTAATTGTAATTGTGTTTCTTAGTTAAGCAAAGATTTGGGTCTTTTTGCTTGTTCTTTGGGACCCCTTGCATTTGTAGGTGAAAGGATCAATTAATCAGACATTGTCTCTCTTTTAATCCTTCTAACATTTGTATCCTTTTTAGAAATTGTTAATTCTCATCAGTATTTAAATTCACAGACTCTACCTACAGTTTAGTTGATCTGTATATGTTAAATCTTGTTCAAATGTTTCTTTAATATTCTTTTATATTCTTTCTTGTATCTTAGGATAACCTCTTCCTCACAGATAGCTCGTTGCAAAGGAATACTTAATCCTTTGGATGGAAAAGTTTACTCCTTGAATAGATATTTACTGAGCAGTATGAAAATCAGTGCTTTACTCTTGACTAATTTTCTCATCATCAAGTCTCTTGAGGTATAAATAAAACAAGAGTAAATCTTTAAAGATTTAACAGAAATCTGTAATTTAGAATGACATACATTTGAAGATAGAATGAAGGCAAGTGGTAGGGAGGATGAGGGAAATGAGGAATTAAATTGTTAAATGTTAATGCAATGTGAAGGTTTTTGGTTGTTGTTTTGTTCTTTTTCATCAAATTGATATGGATTTGAGGGCTAGTTTAATTCAATCCCATCATTTTTCTGGTAAGGAAACTATTATGTAGAGGTATCGTCAGAGACTTGCTCCAGCTCACAGGCTGCAACCAGAGCACCTGACTGCCAGCCCACTTTTGTTTGGGGATGTAATTGCTTGACTGTTTACTGTAGTAGTTAAAAATGTGTCAAGTGGCAAAGGAAATTGATCCCTTTCATATATTCTTATTTTAAACTACAATGTATTATTATACTTAATAAGTTGAAATGACTATTTCTGAAAATGTAGGTAAATAAAAATGTTATAAATAGAATCATTTTCCTTCAAAAGTATTATACTCAGAAAATAATTTTGTTCGTTGTCTAATAAAGTATTTCTGCCTCATCTCCTATTTCTCTAAATCCTTTAACAGAAAAATTTTTGTTGCTTATTTTTTGTTTTGCTATGTAATATTTTGAAGTATTGTTTATCCAAATATTCAGTTTCCTGTAAGTTGTTTTTTAAATAGTTATATAGGGCTTTCCTGGTGGCGCAGTGGTTGAGTCCGCCTGCCGATGCAGGGGACACGGGTTTGTGCCCCGGTCCGGGAAGATCCCACATGCCGCGGAGCGGCTGGGACCGTGAACCATGGCCGCTGAGCCTGCGCGTTTGGAGCCTGTGCTCCACAACGGAAGAGGCCACAACAGTGACAGACCCGCGTACCGCAAAAAAAATAAAAATAAAAATAAATAATAATAAAAAATAATAGTTATATAAAAGCCTTTGTCAGAACTTTGAGAAAATAATTGATTTATAAAGCTCTACTGTTAGTGATCCTGCTAAAGCAAAAGAAGCAGCATAGTGACTGTCTCCTGATACTCTTCGCAATTATTGTTTTTCACGTGAGGTTATATTGTAAGGAAAAGTGAGTGTTCGCCAAATCTACTTTTGTGCCTTGAACTCCCACAGAGAACTTTTGGTATTGTTAGCAAAGATAAAGACATTCTAAGAAAACTCTTTGCAGGAGAAATATCTGTCTATTTATGTATCTACTTTCTGAATCTTCAGTCTATTCTATAGCTATACTTTTAAAGGATTCATGCAGGTGAAACAGAGGGCAGCTGATCATGTTTATGTTTTGGAGCCAACTTGTCTTGCCCGTCCCTATTTGCACCTGTTCACATTTACACCTAGCAGCTGTCAGTGTTCATAAGCTCTATGTTTACAGAAAAAGGAACATCTGATATGTGTGAATTTGATTAGTATTATCATTAACAACTAATCATTGAATTTTTTTGGCGTGTATAAAATCATCATGCAGGGAAGAAGTTGTTTGTGGTAATTCTGATTTTTGTCTGTTCTCAGAATTGTTATAGGTAAATATCATCTCAGTAAAATACAGTAAATTCATGTTACCCAGTGTGCGTGAACATTATGATGTGCATTAATTGTATATTATACATGATCAGTTTTAAACAATTAGGACGAAATGTAAAATAATAAACTCTGGCGGTATGCTGATAAAGATAGGTTGAATATAATTTTATCATTTATTGCAGTGGCAATAAATCAGCTTGAAATATTTTCTTATAATAATTATAAAGAACTGCTACTTAACAGAAAGTTTTGGTTGATTGAATTCCAAGTAATACAGTTTTTGATACTTTAGATCAGAATTTCTTAATCTTAGCACTACTAACATTCTGGGCCAGGTAATTATCTCTGGGGGAATGTCCTGTGAAATGTACGGTGTTTAGCACTATCCCTGCCTGGACTCTTTCTATGTGATACCAGTAGCACCTTCTCAGTTATGACAATCAAAGCTGTTCCCAGACATTGTCAAATGTTTTCCTAGTAGATGAGGGGGTATTACAGCATCACCTCTGGTTAAGAACTACTGCTTCAGACCATGGGAAAGATCTCTAATGGATCAAATCATTTAAAATCCCTTCATCATCACACATTTTTCACCCATTCACATCAACAACTTTTTTTTACTGTAGTGTTATATGTTAAATTTCAGTTGTAGTAATCTTTACCCTACCTGATTAGCTTTGTAAATAAGAAAATCCTGAAGTTATACATTAGAAAATATCCTCTCATGAATGGCCTTAAGCTAAAAGACATACCTACTAATTGATATTCTCCCATAGGTGAGTGTGTTGTGGTGGGGATCATGTTCTTACAGTCTGCTTATTTTTATCTTGTGTCTGGGCTGGTTTTGGCCACAAAGAATTGATTGGATGGTGTTTGTTTGGAACGTGAGATGAAGGTAGTATTCTTAACACACAGAGTAAGAATGAGAGGCTATTACAGGAGTGCAAGTATCAGATCTGGATGCTTTGGCCAGAACCGAAATCTGGGAATAGGTGGCTCTTGGATACTATTTTTATTTTAATGAATGTATTTTTCTAAGATGGTTTGAATAAATGGATTTCTGCCAACTTTTATGCAGTATGTTTGAATGATGAATAATAACTCATGTGATCACAGAGTAAATTTTTTCAACTGATAATTAATATGTTAATTTTCATTTATATTTGTGCTCCAGGTTTTTTTGAAAGTTTTGAGGTAAAACACCTTGCCATTTGTACTTATACAATTGTGAGGCTTTATTTTTTTACTTGTTTCTTTTATTTTTTTTTACATCTTTATTGGAGTATAATTGCTTTACAATGGTGTGTTAGTTTCTGCTTTATAACAAAGTGAATCAGTTATACATATACATATGTTCCCATATCTCTTCCCTCTTGTGTCTCCCTCCCTCCCACCCTCCCTATCCCACCCCTCTAGGTGGTCACAAAGCACCGAGCTGATCTCCCTGTGCTATGCAGCTACTTTGTGAGGCATTTTTTAAAAATGTTTTTAAAATATTTTATTTTATTTATTTATCTTTTGGCTGCATTGGGTCTTCGTTGCTGGGGCTTTTCTCTAGTTGCGGTGAGCAGGGGCTACTCCTTATTGCAGTGCATGGGCTTCTCATTGCAGTGGCTTCTCTTGTTGCGGAGCACGGGCTCTAGGTGCACGGGCTTCAGTAGTTGTGGCACGTGGGCTCAGTAGTTGTGATTCGCTGGCTCTAGAGTGCAGGCTCAGTAGTTGTGGCGCATGGGCTTAGTTGCTCTGCAACTTGTGGGTTCTTCCCGGACCAGGGATCGAATCCATGTCCCTGCATTGGCAGACGGATTCTTAACCACTGCGCCACCAGGGAAGTCCCAAGGCATTTATTTTAAATTCTTTATTTTTAAATTTTTATCTGAGTATAGTTGCTTTACAATGTTGTATTAGCTTCTACTGCACAGCAGAATGAATCAGCCATACATATACATGTATCCCCTCCCTTTTGGATTTCCCTCCCATTTAGGACACCACAGTGCATTAGAGTTCCCTGTGGTATACAGTATGTTTCCAACAGTTGTCTATTTTATACATAGTATCAATAGTGTATATGTGTCAATCCCAATCTCCCTATTTTAAATTCTTATCATAATTTATCTGGGTAAAAAATGTCAAACATGCTATGCATATACATATAACCTATAAATAGATGTGACTCAGAAATATTTACTTGAAATGAATAATCTAAAAATACCTTTTACTGCCACATATACCCATGGATAATTATATGCACAGACATTCACTTATTAAAAACAATTGCTGACAGTTATTGAATGCCAGGTATTCAGAACTTTATATGCATTATCCCATTTAATCTTCCCAGTTATACCTTCATACTACTCAGAGGAAACTGGAAGTTCACTGAAGTTACATAATTTATAAGGTCATAGCTAATAAGGTTCAGATACAGTTTTTAAACCCAGCTAACATCTATTATCAAGTGTCTTGCTGATACAATGTAATCTCTTTCTTTATTTCTTCAAGGTCTAAGTTTACACTCTTCAATCCCAATGCATACATATATATATATATTATATATATATATTTTTTTAAGTGCTTACTGTATGCCAGACTTTGTTTTTTCTTTTCTTTACTTTTTATTTTGAAATAATTTTAGACTTAAAAAACAATTAATAAGCAAATACATAGTATTCACCTATATTTTTTACCCAGCTTTCCCTAATGTTATTAATTTATATAACCATAGTACAATTATTAAAATTAAAAAATCAGAAAATTTACATTGGTACAATGCTATTAACCATAAACTACATATCTTTTATGAATTTTACCAGTTTTTCCATTAATGTCCTTCTTCTGTTCCAAAATCCAATCTGATCCCACATTATTTAGTTGTTGTATCTCCTTAGTCTTCAACCTATGGCAGTTCCTCAGTCTTTCCTTTTCTTTCATGACCTTGATACTTGATGAATACTAGTCAGTTATTTTGTATATGGTCTCTCAGTTTGGGTTTGTCTGATGTTTTCTCATGATTCAACGGAGGTTATATGTTATTGGGAAGAATACCACAGAGGTGATATGCTCTTCTAAGCACATCAGAGGATACAGGATATCAATATGTTTTATTATTGGTGATATAGTTTCTCCACTGTGGTGTTTGCCCTTTTTAATTAGTAAATATCTTAAAGGAGATACTTTGAGACTATGCAAATACCTTGTTTCTACTCAGACTTTCACCTACTGCTTTTAGCATCCTTTGGTGCACATGTATTTTAAACTATTCTCCTTTGAATAGTTCTTACAATATGGCAAGCCAATGATTGTTTTGTGAATTATTCACTGTTACAAAGGCATTGCCTTCCTACCTTTTAACTTTCAAGTTGGTGGCTAGGATTCTTTCCAGAGTTAAGCTTAACAGGGAACAATAGTAAATAAAATCTGAATTCAATAATATTTAACTTAAAAAGAAAAACTTGAAAAGCCAATCCTTGTTAATGCAAGCATAAAACAATCTTCATTCTAGAGTAGCAAAGGCTAGAGTAGATTTGTTAAATTTCTTTAAAATGAAAAGAAAGGTATCTATAAGATGAACATGGAATAGTTGACCAAATTTTGAGTTACTAGAACTAAGAAATACCTATTAAAACATGAGAAAAAAAGTTTTAACTTAAGGCCAGTGTAACAAAAAGTACTTTATGTATGAGACGAATACTGGCTAGAAATATATATCTAAAATTAAAACAGTTGAAATAAAAGAATATATGAATAATGTATATAATAGAACTTCTAAGGAAAATGGCTGCATAAGCCTGTTTTTTTAAAAAGAGGTAAACTTTCCCCACTTAAATGAACAGCAAGAACAACCAGAATAAATGAGAAAACTGCACTTTTACTGAAACTGAAAAAGGCCCCCAACCTCATACTACTAGCTCTAGTTCTACTCTTTTGTACTGCCAGGTTTCAATTTTATTTTACCTTTAAACAGTGTTATAACAAAGGAACTATTTGTGCCTTATTTCTATAGAATAGAGTCTTAAAAGTAGATTGGTAGGGCTTCCCTGGTGGCGCAGTGGTTGAGAGTCCGCCTGCCGATGCAGGGGACGCGGGTTTGTGCCCCGGTCTGCGAAGATCCCACATGCCGCGGAGCGGCTGGGCCCGTGAGCCATGGCCGCTGAGCCTGCGCATCCGGAGCCTGTGCTCCGCAACGGGAGAGGCCACAACAATGAGAGGCCCACGTACCGCAAAAAAAAAAAAAAAAAAAAAATTGAGATATAATTCACATATAACATTATATTAGTTTCAGGTGTACAACATAATGATTCGATATTTGTGTGTATTGTGAAATGAACACCACAAAAAGTTAATATCCATCACCACACAGTTACAAATTGTTTTCCTTGTGATGAAAACTTTTAAGATCTACTCTCTTAGCAACTTTCAAATGTACAATAAAGTATTATTAACAATGGTCACCATGCGGCCCATTACATCCTATGACTTAACTTGTTTTATAATTGGAAGTTTGTACCTTTTGACTCCTTCATCCATTTCTGTTCTAGATTTTTAATATCAACATAAACTATTACAATAAGACCAATGTAAGGTTGTACCCAAAATAGCTAAGCAAATTAATACAGATGCTTAGAAGTGGTTAAGTCATTATAAATGGATCATACTAAAGACATTTTGAGACCATAGTTCAGACTAGACTCTAGTATAAACTCTAAAATGTATTTGTCTATTTTGGGCAGGACTCACTGTATTGGGGATTACCAGGTCAGATTCATGGATGTTTAAGACCTACAACTATGTTGGTATCTGGATTTAGAAGACAGGGTTACAGTTCACTGAGACGTGGTTGTATCTTCTTGATTCATTAAGATAATATGGGTATTATGATGTAAGTGAATAGACCATGAGATGATTTAAGAAGAATAAGAAGTTAATATGCTAATTTTCCTAAAGTTATGGCAACACACAGTTTTATCAAGTTACTGTATTCAAATGACTATTATTATTATTTGTGTGTGTGTGTGTGTGTGTGTGTGTGTGTGTGTGTGTGGTATGCAGGCCTCTCACTGCTGTGGCCTCTCCCGTTGCGGAGCACAGGCTCCGGACACGCAGGCTCAGCGGCCATGGCTCACGGGCCCAGCCGCTCTGCGGCATGTGGGATCTTCCCGGACCAGGGCATGAACCCGTGTCCCCTGCATCGGCAGGCGGACTCTCAACCACTGCGCCACCAGGGAAGCCTTATTATTTTTTTATATAAGCATATTCTGCAAGTCTATTAGAAGAAAATTTGGTATACTTAACATTATTAAACTTATTTCATAAACTGGTATTTTAAATTGTATTATTTTTATTTATTTCATATTTTATCTCTCTGAAGAACATGTATTTCTAAACTTATTTCATATTTTAAAAAAGTATTCCTGAAAGTTTGACTTATTTTAAGTATGTTTAATTCTTTTGCTTAATTCCACTATTTAATATTGTAAATTAACATTTGTCTCCCTCCCATAGATATGGAGTCTGGAGAACGGTTACCGTCCTCAACAGCCTCCTCTGCTACACCAACTTCATCTTCTATACCTTCTGTGGCTTCATCAGTTTCAAAAGGCGGCCTTTCCACTGGAGCTGCTTCACTTAGCTCTACAATCAACCCATGTGGTGAATACCCTTTATTAACTCAATTTTAGAATGCCATCCTTTTACTAATTTGCATTCATAGTGTTTTATTGAACTCTGAATCAAATGTTCTCATTACATCTGTTGATCTGTTGGACAATGGCTAGGTTAAACATTTAGTCTCTGCTTTTTCTGTATTTTATGAGCACACTGGAGTAGCACTGCTTATTCCATGTTTTCTATGATTTTTAGAAGCTTTGAGAGTTTCATTTTAATATCTTCCTTTGACCATTTTAATTAATAAATTAATACATGCAAACTCTTTTAAAACAATGGACCCATGAGGGAGTGAAGAAATATAAAGGAATCCTTGATGGTAAGATAAGGTCCCAATGCCATGGACCATTTGCCCCAAATTTGCTTCCAGTATTCGAAATGACCTTCACCAAACCCCAGCTATCCTAGTTCACAAGATGTATACTAAGGCATATCATTTACCTGATGGAAAATATGTTTAAAGTTTTAAATATTTTGAAAAATATTTTAAGATATTTGACAAATTTTTCTTAAACATGAATGAAGTTTATACTGCTAAAAAGGGAACTTTATTTCAGTAGTGAAAATATCCTCAGTTTTAGTTTTATGTGGAAGGTACTTTTATTTACCCCTCAAAATCACTTTTTTCCTAAACACGTGTTTGGATATTTGGTAGAATACATTCTTTTTTTCAACCTAAACTTGATTAACTTATTCCTTTATCACTAGGAAGATTTTTAATCTTAAATATATTTTATCTTATAGATTATTTCATATGTTTAAACATTAGAACTAAATGATATTTTACTTTTTAAAAATTAGATTTATAATTTTGGGTAAATGAAATACATAAATATGGAATGTTTGCTGACAAAATACCCTAGCAAATTGTCAAATATATATTTATTGAATTATTCTGATTTTTTCCAATCAATGGAATGACAAGGATGTCATTTTGTCATTTTATCAGAACAATTTTCTAACATTTTCTTAGTGATTATAAAATAACTAAAATAAAATACCATTACATTTAAAAAAATAAATAAAATTCCTGTTCTCCCGCACCTTGTACAATCTTGGTTAAGGCATTCATTTAACAGCTTCAACCACATTTCCCTTGTGTATAAAATGATGGCTATATATAAAATGATGAATGCCTTTGATGATATGCTGTGTTCAAAAATAGTGATACCATGGTTGGCATTTTACCTTGTTTCTTTGTCTAAATGATTGCACACAGCTGTACTTTTGTAATTATTCTTTCGTGCTTTTTATAACTCTTCTCCTTTCGTTTGTGTCAGCTCCTTTCATTGTGTTCCTCCCATCTGCTGTCTTTGTATTTACTTGTGAATTTGTATTTAAAATATATAATATTTCTAGGGAAATGTCCTTTTTTTAATGTTGAAGCTTTCACTCCTTGAGTACAGAGCCTTGAGTTTTCTGGACCCTTTGCTACCACCTATTTCTCACTTAGTTTTCTGAATTAGTGACACTTGAATTGCTTATGATTCTGAGTAGTCACCTGTTGGGCGCTATTTTTTGTTCGTGGTAGTTGAGAGTTGCAGAAGGGTGGGGTATGCTTAGTTGCTGAATAACATCAGAAATTTCCTTATCTAGAAAGGAATTAGTTTTCGTCATTTATTTGCAAGTAAAATAGGTTGTTGAATTTTTATGTGGAGATACTTAAATTGAATGAAACTATAGTTTATTTCAATGTTTATTCCAAAATATATCACTTATTAACACATTATATCTTTAATACCTACAGCATGAGTTTTTTCCTTTCTAAGAAAATTATTTTTTGTTTTTAACATTTGCAGTGTTGTGGTTTATGTTTAAAGTAGAGCCTTACAAGGCATGGAGAATGCTCAGTTGTCCTGCATAATTCAGTTTATCATATTTTCCTGTCTTCTCTTATTTGATTCATTGTTTTTGGCCTAGTCGTTGTCTGTAATTTTCTCCTTTTAAAAGTAAAATTATAGAATGATAATGCGCCTAGCCTCTTTATTTTAAACAATTTGAATCTCCTCAATGTTTTTGATGTATAGAAACAACAAAAAAGAATTTTCATATGTAAAATGTCAAAACCTCACCAGTTCTTTAATGGTCCCTTTGAGGACATTCTTTTGTTTTAAACAGTTATTTTAATTGGCCTTTCTCTGTCATCTTCATTAATGATATTTCTGTAGGAATTCTTCTGAGTTACAAAGGATTTAATTCAAGCCTACTTTCGAACTTTGAATGATCAACTAATTTCTTTTGAATCAACACCTTGTCAGGGTCTGGGAGTATACATATGTACTGTTACTATTATGATGGTGGTAGAAGATGTGAGACTCCTAGGTCAGAGATTTTATTACTATACCATAGCAAATAGCATAAACATCATGTTGGCATTGGCTCCCCATGTCTCCCAAGTCCCACAGGGGCAACATGGAGGGGCCCAGTTGAATCTTATACATATAGTGGAGGTTGTGTCACGGCTTAGGCAGCCCACTGCTTTTATAGTAAATGAAAGCAAAGCCGCTCTTTGTCTGGAAGGAAATGTCACTTCATCCATCAAGGTTGCTCACTGCAGTCCTGAGAAATGGCCCAGTTTTAAAGAGTGGTCAAGACCTTGCATTCTTGGCAACAACATGCAGGGACCTTGGAGGACTGTCTCTCACAACACGCCTTTAATTTTATTACAGTAACTTGGATAGAAAATAACACTGCAATAAAGATTGATTAATCTAAGGCTCTCTGCATATAGTGGGTCTTGTCAGTCTTAGAAGAGTTATATTTCTTTTCCCTTTAAAGTATAATTTTTAAAAAATAACTTGCCTACTTCTAAATAATTTTGGACAGCTTTCAATAAATATATTGGCATAATAAACAAAACAATTAACTAAAATATTAAAAGATAGGCTCTAAAAAGTATAAAAGTATTAGCCAAGGAAAGCCACAGATATTGAACAAAAAAATTAACTAATTAGCTGTTAAGAATAAAAAGAAAACATAGTGGGCTACATGGCTCACATACTAGTGCTAGTGAACATATCAGTTCCTGGTTCTGAGTGGTTTGGGGAATATACCACTAGAATCTTTGTATAAAAGGCCGCATGATACACAATATCCTATATGCCAATTTCATAAGTATTCAGACACTATTTCACATATTATCTCTGAGTGAAAGCTGAAGGAATAGTATTTCAGCATAGTTCCAAAATTAAACTTTACAGAGTGGATTTGTTCGAGATTTGTGGTCATTTGACCTAATACAAACAAAGCATAGAACTTTGAGAAATTTCAGTTATAGTTAAACTGTGCCATAGACCAGTGGTTTTCAATCCATTTTTGAGGTAGAACCCTTCAAACAAAACTTGTAAAATGCTGAATATATAAAACAGAGAAACTGTTTAAAACTTCTCTCATTAAAGCTGGGGTATGCCTACTTTTCTTTTAAAGTTAGGGACTGAATTACACATGTACCTTATGCACAGGCTCAGCGGCCATGGCTCACGGGCCCAGCCGCTTTGCGGCATGTGGGATCTTCCCGGGCCGGGGCATGAACCCATGTCCCCTGCATCGGCAGGCGGACACTCAACCACTGCGCCACCAGGGAAGCCCCACACATGTATCTTAATTGCAGGCCTACCTCTGTAGAACTGTGCCAAATCATGGTATATTGAGGAAATAGCAAGTTGATCAGTCAGGCCTCAACTTAGGGTATGTGTCAGTTATGACAATGATTAACTATGAATAGGAACACATGGCAAATACACGTACCAGTCCATAGATCCGCAGTTCTGAGGTGGGTGATGCCATCACAGACCTGGGCTCCTAATTTTATATCCTGTCTTCTGAGGTATGGGACCTTCATGCTCACGTGTCTTATCTCATGGCTTTTAGAAGGCTGATCCACCTACAGCCCTGTTTTCCAGGAAGGAAGAAGGTGGAGTAGAAGAGGGCAAAATTTGTATGCCAGCTTACTTTGACCCCTTTTAAAGAGCTTTCCCAGAAACCCCATCCAGAGATTTCCACTTAGTATCTCTTTTGTCGGAACTATATGAATGGTAATCTCAGCTTCAAGGAAGGCCAGGAAAATTAGTTTTTAGCTGAGCATATTGCCATCCTGAAGAAAATAGAGGTTATTAGTAAGGAATAAGGAGAGAATGGGTAGCCAGTATCTGCTATGGCTAAATGGAACAGAGGGACAGGAGATCAAGCTGGGGAGTAGGTTAAGGTCAGATCATTTAGAACTTCATGCACCATGTTTAAGAGTTTAGACAGAATGATGTATTGACTAAAAGCAAGGACTTTGCAATTGAAAGGCCCTGAAATTGAATCTTGGCTTGTCCACTTATTAGCTGTGTGAATTTGGGTACATTAGCCCTTTCTGAACTTCGGTACCTCATCTATAAAATAAATATGATACCCATTTTATAACGATAAATGAGCTAATGCCTGACATAGAATAGGTGCCTAGCAAATTGTAACCTTTATTTTTATTCATACTTGATCAAGTGGAAGGATTTTAATGCTTTGAAAATGCTAGCATGCTAGCAGCATGTAGAGCATCAGTTTGCAATAAGGATGGGACTAGAGGCAAAGAAGACCATTAGAAGGTACTTAAATTTATCTGGGTGAGAAATGATAAGGGCCAAAATTAAGGAGTTATTGGAGATGGAGAAAGAAACAAGGTTCCAGAGATATTTGGGGAGTAGATTCTTATAGGATATAATGACTGGATTTGGGCAAAGGGATGTTGAGAGAGAGATTGAGAGAGAAACCCTGACATGACCTGGATAACTGGGAGAAGGGTGATGTAATGAGAAATGTGGAGGAAGAATACGTTTTAAAGTGTAAAAGGGTCATTTATCTTTTTGCATGTTGCATTTGAATGGACTGTACATCCATGTAAATACTCTTGGTAAATATTAGAGTTGTTGCCAACTTTTGCCAGTTACAATGTTATGACCATCATTATACGTGAATCCTGATGCATATGCATACGGTTTTGAAGATGTCTTCAACTTTACCAGTAGTACCAATTTATTTTCTCATCAGCTGTGTATTATAATTCCTGATGCTTATCATTCATGTTGACACTTGTCATTGCCAGACTTTTTGATTTTTGTCGATGAATATGAAGTAGTGTTCATTAAGGTGCCTTTTAATAAGTTTATAGCTTTTGGGGTTTTCCTCTCTTTTGAAGTGATTGTTTAGGGCTTTGGTGCATATTTCTATTGGGTTGTGCATCTTTTTCTTATAGATTTGTGAGTTCTTTTTATATTTTGGATGCTGGTCCTTCTTTCAGTTATCTTTGTGGGAGATAGCTTTTCCCACATGGTGTCTTTTTTTATTCTACATTGTCTTTTGATGAAAAGAACTTCCAATTTTAATGTTGGCAGATTTACCAATATTTTTATTTATGATTATGATTTTTGTCTAAGAAATTGTCCTCTACCTCCAAGGTTATGCATATATATTTTTGAGATTTCACTTATCTCTCATTTAATATTACTTTGAAAAGTATATGGTTATCAGATACCAGGCCAGTTGTGATAGACTGAATTGGCTTTTTGGTTTTGGAACTATCACCAGTTGAGATTGTTGTTTGATGTATCAGTGAGTTCAGCTAGAGATATCATAAACCACTGATGCTATTTTAAGCAGAAAGATTTAATACAAGGAATTAGGTACTTATAAAATTATTGAGGAGCTGACCCCTGACCCCCATGAGTGATTTCAGAGCATTACTGTTGAATTGACCTGCTTAAGGAAATTACCTCTAGTTCAGTCAGGACACCATTGTGCTAACTGGTGGCTCCATGGATCATACCACCTCAGTTGCAATCCCGTGATCAAGAACCACTGACATAACAGGCTCCAGGGCTGTTCTGTGCTGCCTGCTAGATCTGCACCAGCAAAAAGTATACCTCATGTACTGCCAATCTAACAGCTTAACTCAGTGCCAAATACATCTGATTGGCAGAATCTAAATTATATCCAGAATACTGGCTGCAAGAGAGACTGGTAAATATACTTTTTAGCTGTTCAGCTTCTGCATCACAGGAAGGTACACTAAAAGGAGGTTGGGGCACATGTTAAATTATGAGCCAGTTATCTATCCATTTCAGCTCATCTGGTGATAGCCCCCCTGCCATATCTCCCCACCTTTGTATTATAATAAACTCCTGATACCTATACATGAACTTTATTCCACCTTCAGTGGTTCTTTTCTCCTGAAAAAAATAGTATTTCATTAGTGCATCTAGTAGCTCATATATACTTACTACAGATCTCTTTTGGTATACTATTCTATGTAATAATATAAGTTAAACCAAATAAAATAAATACTTAACTCAAGACGATATGGCTCTTAACTGTCACAAAAGCAAATACCTATCAATTCTTTTTAAAGATTGCAAAAAACTTTTCAAGGACTCCGTTCCTCCTATACAGTATCATTAATTTTTCTGTATTTATTGGATCATGTCCATTAGTATAAAAGCATGCTCATAGTATCTCCCATCGTAAAAAATAATACACACCAAAAACCCTTGCCTCTTTCACCCCAAACACTCTTCTGGCAATTACTCTGTTTTCTCCCTTACTTTATAACCAAACTTCTCAAAATACATAGTTGTATGTGCTTTATCCTTTTCCTCATCTTTTATGTATATCTCAGTCCACACCAGTGTCACTTTTCTGTCCTCATCTCACTCAACCTCTCGGAAGAATTGACACAATTGACCAGTCCTTCCTTCTTAAAAACCTTTTTTAGGGAAGAGTTTGTATCAAATTGATAATATTTCTTCTCTAAAAGTTTGGTAGAATCCACTCTGAAGTCATATGGGCTTGGAAGATTGTTGTTTTTTTGTTTGTTTTAATGTTGTTGTTGAGGATAATAAATCAGGAGTTCAACATTTTTTTTGGCCATGCTTGTGTGGGTTGTGGGATTTTTTTTTAGTTCCCCATCCAGGGATTGAACCCGGGCCCTCGGCAGTGAGACCATGAAGTCCTAACCACTGGACCACCAGGGAATTCCCAGGAGTTCAACTTTTAAAATAGAAGTATAAAACTATTCAGGTTATCTTTTTCTTTGTGAGTGAGCTTTGTTAGTGATGTCTTTCAAGGAATTTGTCCATTTCCTCTAAGTCGTTGAATTTACAGGTACAGAGTTGTTCCAAATAGTACCTTATCCTGGGACTTCCCTGGTGGCGCAATGGTTAAGAATCCTCCTGCCAATGTAGGGGACATGGGTTCGAGCCCTGGTCCGGGAAGATCCCACATGCTGCAGAGCAACTAAGCCTGTGCGCCACAACTACTGAGCCTCCCCTGTAGAACCCGTGAGCCACACTACTGAGCCCACGTGCCACAACTACTGAAGTCCGCGCGCCTAGAGCCCATGCTCCACAACAAGAGAAGCCACCGCAATGAGAAGCCCGCGCACCACAACAGAGAGGCTCCTGTTCGCCGCAACTAGAGAAAGCCTGCACGCAGCAACGAAGACCCAACGCAGCCAAAATATTAATTAATTAATTAATTAATTTTAAAAATAGTACCTTATCCTTTGAATGTCTGTAGGATTTGTAATGATATCTTCTCTTTCATTATTGATATTAATAATTTGTGCTCTTTTTTCCTTTTATTAATCTTTTTGACAAACTAGATTTTGGTTTCATTGATTTTTTTTTCCCGATATTCTGTTTTCTGTTTCATTGATTTCTGCCCTTTATTATTTCCTTCAGTTTTTCCATGGATGGGATTTCCTCATCTTTTCTCCTAATTTCTTGAAGAGAAAACTTAGATCATTTATGTTAGACCTTTCTCCTTTTCTTATATATGCATTTAATGCTATGAATTTCCCTTTTAAATACAACTATAGCCACCTCCCACAAATTTTGATAGTTTTCATTTCATTATCATTCTAGTAAAAATATTTTCTATTTTCCTTTGTGAATTCTTCTTTGATCGGTTGTTTAAAAGTCAGTAATTTAACATTTAGATGTTAAATGTTTCAGTTGATGTCCATTTTAGTTTTATTGTGGTCAAAAAGCATACTAATGATATGTGCTCTGTTTTTTGGCTTCCCACTGCCACTTTTGCAGACTGGCCCCCTGTGGGTCGCGACCTCTGTGCCTGTGAAAGTTGTTGGGTCAGCCAACTACGTGGCAGAGATGCTTCTCTTTCTCTTTGTGGTTTCCTTGCTCCTAAGATTACCCCTTGATTTCCAGCTGCTCTGCCAGCTTTCGACTCTGTTCTCTGACACTTCAGCCTTTCTAATCAAGGTGAACGTATGCACTCAATTAAGGAATACATCAACTTAAACAGATCTGCTGTGTGTAGCTCCGACTTTCTGTACGTTCTCTCCTGGCTATGTTGTGGTGCCCCACGCACAGTGTACTTTTAGCTAGGCACTTGGAAAGTTTAATCTCTGAATTTGAGTCTCCTTCTTTCTGTGGTTTGATCACTGCCAAGATTTCCCCTTTAAATTTCCTGATTTCCTGATGTTTTCTTAGCCCTGGAGTCTGACCTCTGGCACCTTTAGTTGATAAGCCTGTTGTTTCATCTTCCACTGTTTTCTGGAGTTATAGCTGTGAGGTTTAGACAGCAGTATCAGACCAGAAAGCCACAAAGTCACACTTCTCACCCCTTCTTGTTACCATTTTTTCTAGATTAAACCTTCCCCTGACTTTTCTCTGCTTTTGGATGCTTTGCAGTATCTTTAGTTTTGTTGTTGTTGTTTTTTGATATTTATTTGGCTGCACCAGGTCTTAGTTGTGGCATGCGGGATCTTTTAGTTGCTGCATGCAGGCTCTTAGTTGCGGCATGCGGGATCTAGTTCCCTGACCAGGGATTGAACCCCCGGGGTCCCTGCATTGGGGGTGTGGAGTCTTAACCACTGGACCACCAGGAAGTCCCTTGTTGTTGTTTTAAATCACATTTTTAAAATTATTTTCTGTGGATGATTTGTGTGGCCACTTCACTACTACTCCACCATTACCTGAAGTTGTCCCCCGTAAAACGAATCACTTTCTTTTTTAAAAAAATTTTCACCTGAGACTCCAGGGGTGACGTGATACAATCTAGCCAGTCCAAACATCATATTTCCCACACAACGATGGTTAAGTGATTGGTTAAGGAAGGCACATGAGACTAATCAAAGGCAGAGAGATTCTGTTCTAGGATTTTTACTGGGACTGGTGAGGGAGGATACCCTTTTGTCCCACAAACCTAAAAGGAAGGGCCTATCTGAGGAAGTAGAGCCAAGAGACGAAAGAGAAATTAAGTCCCAGTAAGCTTTCAGCCAACCTTCTTTATCTGAAGTGTGCCTTTTCCAAATGCTTGTATGTTATGTGAATCAATACGTTTACCTTTCACTTAGCCATTTTGAGCTGGATGTTTTGTACTTTTCAACCTAATTGATATACCCTCCATGATCGAATCCCAACTCAGGGTCTCAACCATGTTCTCTCTTTGTCTTAGAGGAACTGCATAAGGCTGATTTTCATGCTTTGTCTCAGGTTAAGTGTCCTGAGACATTAGAGAAGTCTCCTCTGTTCATAGTGTCTAGGTAATTGCTCTACTATTACCTGTTTTTGCACCTAGTAATTTCCTCCATAATACTCTTAACAGTTTATAATTATAGATTTGGTGTTGTTTTACTTATTTGTCCCTTCTTCTACATTTAAAAGGCAGGGACCATATGGTTTTTTTAATTGATATGTATCCAGTCAGTGCCTGGCACAAAATATATGCTCAAGAAACAATTGTTGAAGAAAGGGAGGGAAGGAGAGGTGAACTCTCAGGAATAGGACTTGCAAATTAAATGATAAATTTACTCTAATTAATAAGTTTTCTAGGCTGTATTATGCTTTGCTCTGGTAATACCAAATAACTGTGCTGATTTTAGTTAGAGATGGGCATTATAAGCCACAGGGTAAAGAATCTTAAAAGATCAGACCTTACTGACGAGGCATTGAATAAATAAACCCTGAAAATACAAAGTTATTAATTAGAACTTCTTATTTAAAAGATGGAGCTTACATTTACAGTCAATAGAGAATTGTCAAGAGAATGAGATAGGCTTATTCTTGAGGGTTTGGATATAAAGCCAAAGTTCTAGTCTCTTTGAGTATTTATATTATAGTATGAACTATTATAACAATAATTGTTTTTTAGTTTTCTATATTCTAGATATCTCTAAGTCACAAATAAAGACCCTGGAATGTTCAACTGTCTAGCTTTTTTTGCCTTTCAGTAGATTTATTTAATGAAGGGTTTGATCACAAGGCACCAGGTATTTTTGAAATATATTTTACCTAACTTTTAAAAAAAAAAATTATTTATTTATTTATTTATGGCTTCTTTGAGTCTTCGTTGCTGTGCGCAGGCTCTCTCTAGTTGTGGCGAGCAGGGGCTACTCTTCCTTGCGGTGAGTGCGCTTCTCATGGCAGTGGCTTCTCTCATGGTAGAACACGGGCTGTAGGAGCACGGGCGTCCGTAGTTGTGGCATGCAGGTTCAGTAGTTGTGGCTCACAGGCTCTAGAGTGCAGGCTCAGTAGTTGTGGTGCATGGGCTTAGTTGCTTCACAGTATGTGGGATCTTCCCAGACCAGGGCTCAAACCCGTGTCCCTTGCATTGGCAGGCGGATTCTTAACCACTGCGCCACTAGGGGAGTCCTTACCTAACTTTCATGAGTAGAACTTCAGAGTTTTAATTAGAATTTTATAGGTAAATTACTAAAGAAAGGTAATGCCTTCAAATCAACTAAGTAATCTTAAAAATGAACCTAGGGTTATGGATAAAATTGTTTCTTCCTCCCCACAAAAATATGTTGAAGTCTTAATCCCTGGTTCCTCAGAATGTGACCTGTTTGGAAATTGGGTCCTTAAAAGAGGTAATCAAGTTAAAATGAGGTTATTAGGGTGAGCGCTAAACCAAAATGACTGGTATCCTTATTAAAATGGGGGAATTTAGACACAGAGATGTGTACAGAAAGAAGCCCATGTGAAGACATAGGAAAAAATGCCTGAGGTTACCAAAAGTTAGGAGAGAAGGATGGAACAGATCCTTCCTTAGTACCTTCAGAGGGAGCATGGCCTTGCCCACACCCTGCTTTCAGACTTTTGTAGCTCCAGAACTGAGCCAATAAATTTCTGTTGTTCTAAGTCACCCAGTTTGTGGTACTTTGTTATGGCAGCCCCAGCAAATTAATATATGTCTTTTATTTTAATGCACATTTTAATGCACTACCATTTTTGATGTAGCTGTACTTTGCAGGTTGTAAACTAGAGGCTGATTTTGCAATGCTGTAAAAATATGCTGATCGTTTAAAGAACTAGAGAAAAGAGTTTAAAGACATGTTGCAACAAGTTTATGTAGCAATGAAAGGTGTGTTTTTCAAAGTTGGTTTTAGTAATTTTTGTTCATTATGGGAAAACTAAGACTTCTTTATTGAAACATAAGTAAAATAAGATTTTAGAATTAGATTGTTTTCACTGTTATTTTTTATATTTCATTATAAAAATAAAGTACATCTATATTTGAATATAGAAACATATATAAAATATAGTGTAATTTTAGTATTTTAATCTGTGAACTCTAAATTCTTTCATTAGATCTAACAAAAATGCTTTTTTACAAAAGAGCAGCTGCTCCTATCTTTGAAGAATAGCCATTTGCCTGAAGATTGATACATATTGGCTGAACTGAATCAAAATCTTGTTCACCATGTTCAGTGTTATGTAGAGTAGTAGATTTTGTTCCCAAGGCTACCTAGACTTTTTTTTTTTTTTTTTTTTTTTTTTTTTTTGGCTGTGTTGGGTCTTCGTTGCTGCGTGCGGGCTTTCTCAAGTTGGGGCGAGCGGGGGCTACTCTTGCTGCGGAGCACAGGCTCTAGGCGCGTGGGCTTCAGTAGTTGTGGCACACGGGCTCAGTAGCTGTGGCTCACCAGCTCTAGAGCGCAGGCTCCGTAGTTGTGGCGCACAGGCTTAGTTGCTTCATGGCATGTGGGATCTTCCCGGACCAGGGCTTGAACCCGTGTCCCCTGCAATGGCAGGCGGATTCTTAACCACTGCGCCACCAGGGAAGCCCTACCTAGACTTTTAATGATTTTTTTTTTCTAATGAAAAGACTGTTTGAAAGGAAATTAGTAACTTTATATTGAATCCTGGCAGATACTAACTTAATCGAGTGATCAAAGTTAATATCACCAGCACCATATAGCAACATCACAGACCCCAGATATGTTGTGCTGAGGACACATTGGGTACTCTTCCCAATCATGTTTAATTAACCTCTTCTAATCATGAGAAAGCATCAGACAAACTCACGTTGAGATACATTCTACAAACTACCTGACTAGTACTCTTTAATGTATCAAGGTCATGAAAGACAAGACTGAGGAACTGTCACAAATTGGAGAAAATTAAGGAGACACAGTAACTAAATGCAATGTGAGATCCTAGATTGGATCTTAGCACAGGAAAATGACACTAGTGGAAAAACTAATGAGATCTGAATAAATTCTTTATTTTAGTTAATTAATCGGGGTTAACTTCTTGGCTTTGAAAATTATTTTTTATCATATAAGATATTAACATAGGGGAAGTTGGAACTCTGTACTATTTTTGCAACTCTTATAAGTCTAAAACAATCTCAAAGCAAATACTTAAAAATAAAATGAAAGACTTTATTTCCATACCATGCTTTTCTAATGTTAAAATGTAAAGGTTAACTACTAAAAAAGTTATGAGAATAAAGGAATGAATTGAAGATTATTGGGGGGAATATTTTGTCACCATTTGCTATAGAATTCTTTCTGTTCTTTAATCAAAGTTCAAGTTTGTAGAATTTGTACATTGTTGAGTTTCAGAATATTTAAACATTAAGATATTTAAGAATTTTAATATATGGGCCAATAATTTGAGCATTTCTTTAATTTACAGTAATTTCACTTTGTTTATTACACTCGGTTATTACTAGTGTTAAAGTACTCTTGTAACCTATATTTGAATGTGCTACCATTTTTCATGATTAACCATACTTTGCAGGTTGTATACTAGAGGCTGATTTTGCAATGCTGTAAAATGTGCTAACAGTTTAAAGAACTAGAGATAAGAGTTAGAAGACATGCTGCAACAAGTTTGTGTAGCAGTGAAAAAGTAAAGGCATTTTTAGCACACAAAAAAACAGCATAGGTAGAATTCTGTCATAGTAAGCAGTCTCCTTGATTTTTTAAAAAAGATTAGATGCTTTAGGATACTTATTCCTTATAATCATTTTGTTTTAATTTGCTATTTGGGCTTTTCCTTATTGATAGGAGATTTGTCCACTGGTAGTGTAGGTTCAAGACATTAGTACAGTATTTATATTATTTTGTTCTTGTGGGAGGGAAAAACCCTTATTGTGTCACTACGTGAAGTTCATTAATATTAATAAAGACACTTGCAGTTACCGTGCATTGCTACTGAGACACTGGCATTTTGTGTAACTGCTTTTAATCACTTACATATAGATTGGCTAGTACAATCTGAAAAGCTCTGCTAAAAAGTAGTCAGCTTACTATAACGTAAGTTGAGGATTTAGACATTACAGACATATATTTTCATTATGCAGTACACGCACATTGTTACCTGTCAGTTAAAATGGAAACTAATAAAAGTTGCATCTATAATATTGAAACTACGCTTGAATGTTAATATCTGTAAAAAAGAATAATTATGGTGTTCTAAAACTGTTTTCATTTTATGATGTAATTTATCAGTTTGCAAATGTGTTCTTTGAGCAAAATTGAAGAGTTTTAATCATAACAGGTTTTTATTTGGGAGGATCTTCTGATATTAGGTATATTAATGTAGAAAAAAGTTACTTCTCCAAAAGGAGGGCATGCTAACATCCAAATAATTTTATTTTTGTAGTCATAAATCTAATAGAGCTGGTTTGGCTTGTGTTGTCTTTTGTTTCCTATAAGAAGATAGTCTGCTCTTTTGTTAATACAGAATATGCTTTGTTGTAAATGTAGTTGTAGAGTTCACTGAGTCATCTCCAGTCTGTGATCAAAAATCCCCTTGTGAACAGTGGCTTGAAGTTTCAAGACAGTTGGAGAAGGCGAAGGGCATTGTCCTGGCAATGAAACCAAAGGGTGTAACCGAAACAGCACCCTCTTGCTGTATAACAAGATTAAAGCCACAATATAGATGTCATTAAATTAGCTTCTAATTACCCAAAGAGCTTTTAGTAACATTGTGAATGCTTTTTATAATTGGAACAGAGAAAAAATGTGATATATTGTTATCACTTAAAAATGACTCCTGGTTATTCTAGCTTTTTAAAGGAAGAGAGAAACAAAGAATTGAAAACTACCATTTTAGAGTTATCCACAGCAGGTATTATTATGAAGTATTATCCCTGCAACTGCTAACAGTTTGCTTTATACAGTGTTTTGTACAGAGTAAAAATGATTAAGAAATGATTCTTTCCTTTATAACCTTATACTCTAGTAATGGTATGATGAAAGATTGTGAATAATCATGAATATTCAAAGGAGGTCCAAAACATATCTGTCTGGGAGATTCAGGAATACTTCTTGGGCAATATTTTTTTGAGATGATTATGAAAGGATAGTTAAGGTTATAAAAGGCAAAAGAAGTCAAAGAGCATGTTATATAAGCATGGAGGATCTGAAGAAGAAGAAATAATGTGACCCAAAATACAACAGTGGGAAACATTCATTAAGCACCTGTTATATTTCAGATTATGCCAGATATTGGGGATTACCGAGATGAATGAGATTCAGTTTTGCTCTCAGGGAGCTAAAATCCTAGTTTAGAATTCATGTGCATAGAAGTGATAGTTAAAATAGTGGAAGCCCATGAAATGACTGAGGAAGAAAATATAAAGAGGAAAAAAGAGACAGTTGGACAAAATCTTTAAGAATCTTACATTTAGAAAAAAGAAAACCCAGTAAAGTGGACAGTAGTATTATGGAAAAATATAGTTAAGAAGAACATCAAAATAATTCCATGACCCAGAGCTTAAGGATAAACATGGGTTTTAATAAGGAAGAGGTAATCAGCAATGCCAGATTTATAGAGACAGGTTAAAAATGAGAAGGGCAAAGATTAATGGAATCTAGTGGTTAGGAAAACTTAAGTTCCTTTACAGACAAAATGGAAGGGAGGCTTGGACTTGGCACAGCTATTAAAGATTCTGAGAAGTGAGGAGGAAGTAGACATACAAGTGTAAGAATTTTCTTTCAAGGTTAACAAGGAGAGATGCCGAGATGGGATTGAGAGGGAAGGAGATAGATAGGGTCAAGGGACTGGTAGAAGATTGAGAGAGACCAACGGTCATGCTGAGAAATAAGGAAACGGAAATGTGGAAACCATGGTTAGAGTAAAATTTAAGAATTTAAGAACTTGGAGGTGGTAGAATTTTATGTGATCAAATCCAACATGTGGCCTAAATGGAATCAAGGAGAAATAAAAGGCCAAATGGTAATTAAAAAAAAAAAAATTAGGACCCAGGGTTGGTGACATGTAAGGCAAAAGGAAACTAGTAAGAATCATCCTTGCAAGTTTATATGAAAATTCAGGACAACTTCCTATTCTGATGAAGCCCTTTGGAATCAGTCCCATGGATGTGCCTCTTCTGCTCTTAATGAGTAATCAATTCACTCAACAGGTATTTATTGTATATCTACTATGTACAAGACACTGTTTTAGGTATTTGGGATCTGTTACTAAGTCCTGTATGTGACAGTACCAGTTTATAATATTAAAATATTAACTAACTTGTTTTATACATTGTGGTATGAAAAACAGTCTTACACTATTTCAATTATGTTCAAACCATTGAGTTCCTTAAGACTAGGGATTATGTCTTATTCATCCTTGTATGCTAATTACTAAACGTAGCACCTGGTGCTTAATAGATATGTTCATGAAATGTGTGAATTATGGAAACTGTTGAATAAAGAACAGTAATTCTGGAAGGTTTTTACATGGAATTAGTAGCTGGCTTTTTTTTTAAAGGCAGTGGCAAAAACAATACTAAAATTATATGTAGTATTACAGAGCCTTTTAATGAGAAAGATACACTTTTGTATCACTGACTTCTATATTCTTGCTATAAAGGCAAAATTTAGTAAAGATTATTAAATGTAATATGAAATTATTTCTCTTCTGTTGTATAACTTTATCCATGTAAAGCAAAGAAAATCTCTAATGTGTGTTTTTAATAATGCATGGTATCATTGTAATCATTATAATGTGGGCCTGATATTCTTTACTAAATACAGACGTGAACCTTTTCTTACCAACAAGGAATAGGCCCTATCGATTCTGTTGTCACTCGAGTACTTTCTATGCTTTAATTATCTTCAAAAGTTTTATAAGAAAGAATAAGAAAATAGAGTAAGGTAGCTTCTTCGTAATTTTGCTAGGCATAGATATAACTCTGTGAACAAGACTATATTTTTTTCCCCAGTTTGAATCTATGGTGAATAAAGCTCATATTTTGTTGAAATTTTATATTCAGCTCTTTCTAGATATCACTCTTTTTAGAGTTAAAAAAAAGAACTTTTTAAATTATCAAGTTGTGTAAGATCGATTCTTAATTATTGCTGCAAGAGTGACAACTTCATTCAGGTATTACTCATGTTTTCTGTTCATGAGACTCCAAGGTTTAAGCTCATTTATTTCTTCACAGTTAGAAAATTAATGTTTTAACTATACATCTAAGAATGCTGCTTACTAGCAACTATTTCTATCAGTTTCTGACCCTTTATAATTTTAATGTGTTCTGAATTTTTATAATAGTTTGTGTAGTTTTGAGCTTACCTCACAAAACTTTTTGTATTAAGTCACTGCTACATTAACTTCAGTGCTAATTGCAGTCTAGAATTCTGATTACACAAAAGTACCAAATTCACAGATTTTCTGTTTAGGCTTTGATGAACAAAAACTAAGATTGGCTGACTTAGAAAATATACTCAAGTTTGTATCCTTCCCTTGTTCTCCTCCCTCAGTTTCTTTGTGAGCCTTCCTTGTAAAGGCACTTTGAGGATCTTCCCTATGAGATCTACTTATTGCTTTGTTATAGTGGGACCTCAACCCTCAATCAGAACTTTTTACCTTGTAGGCTAATGTAAGATATACTTGATACAATCTATTTAAATGTTACCACTTCAATGAAAAATATAGTGTTATTTCAGTAAAGAATATAGGGATTATATTAGTCAATGAGAGTACACTGTGACCTCTTTGATGACTTCCTCTTAGTTTTCAGCGAATAAAAAAGCAAAGAGGAGGGATTTTGTTGATAACTAAATGATAACAAAAATATACTTATTTTTAAGTTGTATTTTTTAATTTACTTTAAACATATTGTATTGAAACTATATTGTAGTGCATAGTCAGGTCTGATATAAACAGGATAATAAAGAAGCCTTATGTTTATTTTAACACAGAGCGCAATAGCTTTCATGCAGTAAATTCTTAAGATAGCCTGGAGTGTGGGTTTTTGATATTCTGTTTTCACAGTATCAAGCCAGGGAAACTTAATTATTTCCCGGAAGTAAAAGGAAGATTTCCAAGTATTAACAAATCTTCTGCCAAATCCCTACAAACTATGAAAAATAAGTTGTATTTTTGATGGTATAACACTGCAACTTGGGGTTATGACACTTAGTACTAGATTCTCTTTAGAGTAAACGTAGAGATTGAAAAACTACACATTTGGATTGAATATCAACTTTCTATCACAATGTTTAAAAATGATTTTTATATTGATAACCACCCTCGGATGCATTTAGAAATAAATTAGTAAGTTTATTTATTAAATCTTTATGCTGTCGTATACATTGCCTTATCAGGCTAGAATATAATCCATTTTTGGTATCAACTCTCCTCACTTAAAAGATGTTCGATGGAGAACATAGCTTCAATTCTGGCACATGGAAACTAGGAACTCTTTGCCTAGAGTGTATGACAGTTTGAGTAATGAATTGGTGACAGATTCTGGATTTATTTTATTGATTTTCAACTTCTATTAACTAGATGTTTTTATCTTCCTTCTTATGAGTAAAAAATTTTGATAAAATATTAATGTACATGTATTAGCAGAAAGTTTGCCTCACTTTGGCAGGTCAAACTTTACAATTAGTGAAAGTTATGTACTTAAAGCGTCATTCTCAAATCTCAAAATTCAAAGTAAATAAGGTTATACCATTCGTTTTAATTATTTTTAGAGTACTTTCATGTTTCTAGAAACATTCTGCAGGGTTTGAAGAACAGAAATGCAAAAGAAAAAAGGTATAATAAAAATTTAATAGATTATTATAAATTTTAACCCACTATGAACGCTGAAATCAGATAAATCTCATCTGTTTTTTCTAGTACAACTTTAAGTGTGTTTTTTTCCCTCCCAGGACATTTATTCAGAGCAGCTGGGGATCACCTGTTTAACCTGTCCACAGTGTCGAGTGCCTTCCCAGTGGTCAGCCACCCAGTCTTTGGTCTGCATTCAGCCAGCTCAGGGCATTCAGAATTTGGTGGTTTGGGGACACTTGGTACACCCACAGCCTTAGCTGCACATCCCCAACTAGCGTCTTTTCCAGGTAAACATCTGTTACAAACAGTGTTCAAGGAAAGGAGGAAAGCTTGAAAATGTTCAAGCAGTAGTTTGATAATTAACTTGAACAAAAAGAATAGTATTATGCCTGGTATATTAAAGCTCTTGTGCAAGAATTAACTCAGTCCTTTTTATCCTGTGCAAAAAAATAAAACACTCTGTGTGCTAGGTGGCAGCACAACTGACTAGGTATTCAAGTGTTAAGCTAGAAAAATAGGCATCTGCCACAAAAGTGAGTAATTAGGCCAGGTTTTCCTCATGCTTTTTATTGAAGTAGAAAAGTATATGTATGGGAAGTATAGAGTTTGATTAATTATTCTCAGCTTTATTTGATTTTTTAAAAAAATATTTAACTTACAGTGGAAAACTGCAGTCCAGTTCTTATAATGAATACACTTTTATTTTGAGTTCTCATTTCTCTGCATTTATAAGTAAGATGAGCTTGGCTCTTAAATTTCTATTTTTTTCATATTTCATTAAAACAACCATAGATTTGCACCACTTGTGTGGCAGGAAGACCAGAATTATCCCAAATTCTACAGATTATGAGGATTCAGGAGTTCAGTAAGACACCAATTAAAGCTTAATTCAGACAAACATGCTGTAATTTCTCTTGTTATATTATTTTGAAAGTCTAAACTTTAATGTGTTTCCTGATTAACTTTACCTTAATAAATTTTAGTTAAGGATGCATGATTTACTGTTATAGAAAGTAGTTTAAAAATTAGAGCATAATTCAGAGACAAATAGATCTGAATTTAAATCTGGCTTTGTTACGTTTTAGCTGTGTGACCTTGATTGAACAAGTAATCCGACCTCTCAGCCTCAGTTTTCTCATCTGAAAAATGAGAATAACAATAATAATAATAATAGTATCTGCCTCTTAGGGTTCTTGTGAAGATTAAAGGCAATAAGCCATGTTTAGTGCTGAATGCAGTGTTTAGCACACCTAATTAGTATGTAATTGGTAACCATCATTGTTTTTATTCTTGTCGAGTGTTTCTTTAAAAGGAAACAAGTATCTTGTTTGAATTATATATGTAGAATGGAAAGTTGGCTAAGTATATATTTCAAGTACTATTTCTTGAGTCATATTATTTCTTTAATTCAGAGAGGAGATAGTAATGTGGCTAGAAAGTTAAAACAAAGTCTTAAACTAAGTCTTGACATTTGCTTTAAAAATACTAATAGGAATTTATTTCAGTCAGTTTTGAGCATGGTTGCTTAGCAAGATGAGTATTCAATAGGTATTTGCTGAAATATAGTATTGCTGAATAAAAAATTAAAATAGATAATAGTAATATAGATAGTTGCTAGTATCTTAAATTTTTAAAATTGTTTTATCATAGTTTATTATATTTGATATAGTTTGATATATAAAGTATTAATTACTTTTGAGCATTTCTAAACCACAATGTAATTATTGTATAATTAAAATCAATTATCTTTTGCACTGAAAACATGGTTAACAGGTGTAAAGAGTTACTCATCTCAACTTCAATAATGTTGATACTTCCACTGTATAGAAAAAAATTCTGATAACTTCCCTAGCCTACATAAACTATTCACTCATTCATTTCTTATACAAAGTTCTTTGAGCATCTACTGTGTTCTGTGCAGTAGGCCAAGCACTGAGGAATATACTAACATAGTATATGTTATGTTGCTTATAGTTTTTAGGAGATAGATAAACAGACAATTACAAGACAGAGTCTTTAGTGGTAAAAGTATGCCTGTATAAGCATACTTTTTGCCAAGTGAACAGAGACTATACCTTGTTTTAGAGGCCTCATTTGTTTAAGTTGTACGTTTTGTATAACTTAAATTTACATTTTCTATGATTAGTTTTATTCAAAAGGGTAACCAAAATGCCAAAAATTTTAAATCACCTACTAAATAGATGAAGACACACAGGAAGAAATTACTAGGAATTTTAAATGAGAAATAGTTTATTTTTAAATATTATCCACTTCTAAATGTGTCTACATTTCAGATGACTAAATCAACACATGCAAATTACTTAATGGATATTAGTATAGTAAAGTTTTTTATATTGAAATAGTATTTCACGGTAAGTTCTTTTAAAACATTTATAGTTTTTAATCATTATATTTTTATATTACCGTGAATTTTCATGAAGTATCTGACTATCAAGTTTGAAAGATTTTTAAATTCTCCTGTCTTCTGTGTTCAAATTGAGATTCAGTATATCCTCTGAAATATTAGAATCTTTCAGTTGAATATGATTAATGTTTTTACCATGCAGTTACTGCCCTTGAATACATTTAGAAATTCATCATGTGCTGGTTTATGTGATTCTTATTTTGTATATTTCATTTTATCAACAAGCTAGTTTGTGAGTGACTAAATTTTGTTTTTTTGTTTTCTTAAATTTGGAAGAGAAATAAGCTCATCACTTGTCAAAAATTCTGTTATTTCCCATGAATTATTAGACATTTATGAAGCTTGTGATCAGAAGCGCTATCTTTTTCATCTTTTTATTTAATTGATCTTATTTACTTGTATTTTTCCTCATGGTGTCACCTTATTTATCATGTACACATTTTCCAGTTGTGTTTTTTTCTAATCCCTATTGTGTGCTTATTTACCATTGACATTCTAAGTACATTTTTATGTTGTTTCTGAGTTTGATTATGTCTAAAATATTTGAGTCTTATTACACTTTGACTGCCTTACCGATTTGTGGGTTGTTTACAAAGTCTGAACATTCAACTGTAATGCTTTAATTATAGACTCTATTTTAAATAATATGAATATTTCAGGAAACTGAAGTTTCCTTTTTTATCAGCTATGTAGGACCTAGTTTTCAAACCTATAAATAACAACAGATTCCAGCTGTGCTAATACAAGCCCCAAATACATAGTTTTTCTTCCTATCTACATACAGTTCTTTCATCTAAACAGTAGATAAATGATTTATGGTTTTGTATAGTTATTCTTGGTTCAGTTCCCATCATTCAGCCACTGCTGAATATACATTGGTGTCATTTCACTAGCAGTGCCTTCCTGCAGTGCAGAAGAATAGCTTTTGCAGTTTTCTGCTTATACTGTTTTTTAGACCTTTCAGAATGTCAGTTACCATGAACATTTCACTTTTTATTAAGCTAAACTTTTGTCTTTAGCTAATGAAGGTGCACATCACTTAACATCCTATTTTTAATAAAGAGATATTCCTAGAAAAGCTTTAAAGATCATATAATACAGTACACTGACAATATTGAATTTTTCCCATACTATATTATTGGGGGTTTTCCTCTAATTTTTTCGTGGTTATCAAGTCAATGAAAAGTAACCTATATCTCTTGGAAGATTAGCCTGAAAGGTAATAACTGATTTGGTAATCTAGCTGGTTAGCCAATTGGAAAATATTCTTTCCGAGATTTTACATGGGGCAATACAAGACTGTCCATTGGGTTATTTCAAATTTCTTCTTAATCTTCACCCTTCCCTAAATAATGTATTCTATAAAATTTGTCTTCTCTCCTTTTCTAAAAGTTTTAACTAAAAGCCACTGTTTGAATATCTAAATTGCATTTGATGATTTTCTACCATTTGGTCATTTTACATTGATAAAACATTGTTATCTGTAATTTATGAGAGGAAGTATAAATAAAATTCAGGCTTTCTTCATTAACTTTAAGGGGAGAAACTATAAATCTTTTATATTTTAATGTGACTTAACTTGTTTTAAAAATCTTCTTTGAAGCACTTTTCATTGCTTAGACACCACCCCCCCAAAATAAAAAGGCTTACTGATTTTGCTATCTCTATTGTTTTGAGTATAGGATGTTTTCTTCCAAAAATGCATTTGAGATATGCTGGATTACAGTGGTCTTTGTATTATTATTTAAACCACCTGATTTATCAAAGCCAGCTTTATATTGTATGTAATTTAAGGAAATTCTTAACATAGGTTGTAGATGGTAACCTTAAATTCTAAGGTTTTAAAGTAGATTAAAATAGTCTTAAATATTGTTTCTTTACTAATTTAGAAAAATTATGATGTAAGTCATCAAAGAGTCACAGTTCTTTAATATACCAAGTTTCCCATTTTATTTTTAAAACCATAGACTACTTTTGTTCTTCATAAATTTGAACTCAAGGAAGCTGCTAAGTGAAGATCCTTGGATACTGTCTTAATGAGCAGAATAATGAGTGTATAACTTCTAATCAGCTGTCTTATAATTAGAAAGATGATCAGAACTATGTGTAATTCAGCAATTCTGTTCCAAGATGAAATTTGAATTTTTTTTTCAGGAATAAAATATAAAAAGCACTGTTAAATTAGCTAGAAAGTTAATTCAAATATTTTTGCTTGTTTGATGTTTGACTTTGAGGTGCAGAATGGTGGCGAACAACAGATGTTCATACGCGTGCAGGGGCAACCTTCTTTCCACCATTACTGGGAATTCCACCACTGTTTGCTCCTCCAGCCCAGAATCATGATTCTTCTTCATTCCATTCGAGGGCTTCGGGAAAAAGTAATCGAAATGGTCCTGAAAAAGGTATCCATGTTAACTTTAAGTGAAGTACTACAAATCCTCCATTTCAATACCTATTTTTAATAGGGTTCACATTTAGTAACAATTATGGGGCATTGTGCTAGACACTTTCACATTGTCTTGCTTAATCCTTATAATAACTCTTTGAGATTGGAAGCATTGTCATTTTGCAGCTAAGGTTAAATAAGTTATTCAAGGAAGCACTGTTTACATGTTGACATTGCATAGCAGAATTTAACCCAGGTTTTCTAACTCCAGACTCCACTGCTTTTTCCTCTGTATCTCATTACCTCCTTCACGTTCACTCAATAAAATATATTACTTTTTCTGTAATTAAGCATTAAATTAATTAAAACTAATATGTTAGTATGCCTTTTTCTTTTAAATTGTCATGAATATTTCATAGTTGATAACTGTTGTTAGAATACATTTGCAAATTATAATAGCATTTTAGATGTTTTTTATTACCTTTCTTTTCACTTAAGTAAGTGTTTGGGGAGTTTGCTCCGAAAGGGGGAATACTCGCATTTAATTATCTTTCTAAAAATTTTTTAATTGAAGTGAAATTCACATAAATGTAAAATTAACCAATTTAAACTGAACAATTCAGCGACATGTAATGCATTCATAGTGTTGTACAACAACCACCTCTATCTAGTTTCAAAACATTTTCATCACCCTGAAAGGAAACTTCATCCCCGTTAACCAGTTTCTCTCTATTATTCCCTCTCCCAGTCCCTGGCAACCACTAGCTTGCACTCTATCTCTATAGATTTACCTGTTGTGAATATCTCATATAGATGGAATCATAATTTGTGTCTGACTTCTTTCACTTAGCTTAATGTTTTCAAGAGTCATCCACATTGTGGCATATGTCATTACTTCATTCCTTTTTATGGCTGAATAACATTCTCTTGCATAAATATATTTATTTTTACTTTCAAGGTGTAAATGGGTCAATAAATGGAAACAATACGTCGTCTGTATCTGGTATCAACACATCTGTACTATCCACTACTGCTTCAAGTTCTGTGGGACAAACTAAAAGTATAAGCTCAGGTGGAGGAAATCGAAAGTGTAGTCAGGAACCAAACAAAACCCAGCCTTTGGATGCTAGAGCTGACAAAATCAAAGATAAGGTAAGTTGTTCTTTGAGGCACAAATATAACAGATCGATATAAGTATTCTAAAGATCAAACCACCTGAATCTATGGAATAACTTTTTATGAATTATCAACTCCTATTTTTATAGATATTCATTTTTGCGGGGTGGTTTTAGTATTATGCATCTAAAAAATTAAAACTGTCAGCACCAGTATAAATAATACAAATAGTAGTCATAGATAAGATTTATTGAGAACTTAACACAGGCCAGTTCTGCTGTAATTGCTTTGCATATAGTATCTATTTCAATCCTCCTTATACCCCTACTGAGGTAGGTACTATTATTATAAACTGGGAAAAAGAGCCCCCAAATAGTTGGCCATTAAGTGGTCAGGATTCAAAGTCAGGCAGGTTGACTCCAGAGCCCATGCTTTAGGAAAACAAAAACAAAAAAACTTTCATTATGGAAAATTTCAAATATACACAGAAGACAGAATAGCATAATAATCCTGTGTATCCATTATTCAGTTTCAACAGTTACCATCTCATGGCCAATTATATTTCATCATAACCCCAGCTGAATTCTCCTTTTCTCCTTTGCCAGTTGGCACTATGTTAGACCTTGTCATTAGAGGGTCCTAGAGACACACTGGAAGAGGAAAATGCTTCTGTTCCTGGTTCAAGTGTTTTCTTCTTGGTCTTATGCTGTGGCTGCCAGTGGGTGGCTTCCTCACCAGCTGGCAGCTACTCTGCCAGTTGTGTTCAGGAGACCCAGTACTGTATACTGTCTAGTGAGTGTCACTGACATCCCAGCAGGCAGCTTATTAGTGAGTTTTTCTGGGATGCCAGTGGTTGGCTTTCTAGCTAACTTTACTGTCACCCCTGATAGCAGATTCCCAGCAAGTTTTTCTGGCACTCCAGCAGGTGGTGTCTCCTGTGTACCAGCCTTGATCTGTGATACCTCAGTGAGCTTCTCTGCCATCCAGTGGGCAACAGCCACATCCTTTCCAACAAAGTCTGAAGTTCAGCCTTGGGTGAATGAGGGGTTGGAGAAGAAAGACCCTCTTCCGAGTTTATTTTAGTACTCTACCTCAGCCATACAGGAAGTGGCTCTTCCCTACATCGGCTATTCCGGTATTCTTCACAGGTCTCTTTCCCTCTTAGTAGTTCATGTTCTGTTACTAGTTGTTGCTTCCTTATGATAAAATTTCGCTGTTCAAATTGATCATGTGGTTTCTGCCTCCTGACTAGACCTTGTCTGCCGTAGAAGCAGTATCAGGAGGAGGGTGGGTGTGCAGATTGCACACGGTAAATTCACTCCAATATTCTGGTCACTCTGAGCCTTTGGATTTCCTCTTCCACATCATGACAGGGAAGCTGTGACATTTCAACTTTACTAAGTATAGTTCACCACTGTGTCCAGATTTCATTCATCCAACCAAGTAAGCTGAGATACCTCCAGCTACAGGAACTACCACATTATATCCAGAATTTCTAGTAAGTGCATCTGTATCGGTGAATTTGGTCTGCTCCCATTGGGAATTTCTTCTTGAGAGAGAAGTCTTGGTTTATTCTGAGTTAAAGCCTTCGCATCAACTGCAAACATTTCGGAAACAAAGATAATAACTAGAGCAATGTCTTTTCGTCTAGATTTTATAAAAACCACTTTCAGGGCCTGATTTTTCTGGGGGAAGAGAGTCAAAAGTTTGTGATACTGTAATACCACTTTCTCCATGACCTCAGCTATAATAATAAGGGAATTGAAAAGCTTGTGACACACCACAGCAAGAGCAAGGTATGAGTAGTCACTGATTTCAGATAGCGCTGATTTAAACTTTAAATCTGAACAACATGCCTCCCAGGCTCCAATTTTTAACACCAAGGAACTATTTTATCAAATTTTTCTTTGTCCTTTCTCAAGACAGCATTGAGCTCCATATATTTTCCAGGATCAGCTAAACAAATAAAGGTTTCTTCCCTTTTGCCCAGCATATTTTATAGAAATACTTCCTCTAGATCTTTCAGTTCCCTCTCAACAGAAGATAAATGTTTTCTAGCACATAGCAAGACATATGAGGGTCTGGGGGAAGGTCATCTGGTGAAGCCTCAAAGCCTAATGATAGCCATCACAAAAATTCGACAGGACTCTATTTAGGCCCCAAGACAAACATTTACTTTCCTCTTCAAGCCACCCCACTGAGCACTTGAGCAAATGTGGTAAAAGACTCTTGGTTGTTTCCTTCCAGGGACACAGGTTTTAGGGTCATACTCTCCACCTGTTCCTCTTCAACTGCTCTTTACTCTTTTCCCTTATGATTTGTTTCAAGGGCATTCACATTAGTACGAGCTCCAAAGGCCTGTCTCTGTACTGCTTCTAGCTTCTCTGCACACCAGACGCTGTCTGAAAACACCACCCATTCCTTGCTCCCATGGTACTTTGAAGCAGGTCGTAGACATAGTATCATGGAATATATTTATATCTATATGTATTTCTAAAAGTTAAGTGTCCATGTTTTTAAACTTTACACTATCCTACCTCTTAGAAGTAGTGCTAAATCTAGTAACAAGGTACAAGGCAAGACTTTGGAGGAATGGATTTGAAACAGATCGTGTCCTTAGTTCTAGTAAGGAATCAGTATTGACATTCCTAAACAAAATTGGTGCTGTTAAAGTAGAAAATATTTCCAGGAGCAGGTATTAAAAACTTGCAGAGGTACCTCTTTAACGATATAAAGAAATTCCAGGTACCATAGGGGTGTTGATTTACATCTACATAGAAGTAACACTAGAGAGAGATTGACTATCAATGTGAGGGATACTAGAACTTAAGATTTCAGAAGCGTATCTTTGGATAATACATGGTCTGGAATGAATTTGCGTTAGTAGGTTGTTAAATGAAGATGAAGGGAGTTGAAACTGAAGAAGAAAATCCGATACTTTTATTACCCAATGTTTTTCAGTTTTAAAAACTTAAAAAAAAAAATTGCTTCATCAGCCCTTTTCATGTGTAGTTTGAAAAATGTTCTTCAGCTGATTTTGATAATCCCCCCTGGGAGGCAGGGTTACTTATCTCAGTAGTACTCATTGAAAATCATTGATTAAGTCCAGTTCCCTCTCATAGTCTACATGTATATTTAGAATAAGTATTTTAAATTAAACAATTAAAGTAAGTCAACACAAACTAAAATATACTAACATACAGCCTGTTGAGAAAAAAAATAAGACAATTCAAGGTTAAGTTCCACTCCTGCTGCCATACAAATTCTTGTTACCACAGCAGCTGTAACAATCTTTTAAAAACATAAGTGATTTTTTATCGTTTTAAAACATCTTGTGTTATCACTCTGTCTAATAGTTTCCTATCCCACTAAGAATAAAATCCTTGCCATGGCCCATAAGACCATGTGTGGTCTCACCCCTGCCAGTCCATCCAGCCTTATTTCCTACTGTTCTCTCCCAGGTTTCTGTGCTGTAGCAGGTCTAGCTGCCTTTTCCATTCTTTGAACATGTCAAACTTGTTTCCAGCTCGTGGCTTTTGCCTTTGCTGTTTCCCCTGTCTTGAAAGGCCCTTTTATCTTTCTATGACTGGCTCTTGCTCTCCATTTAGGTCTCAGCTCAGAAGAGTCTTACCTGACAACTACATCTAAATGTCCATCCAGCACACACTGTCTACTCAATTATCCTGTTTTAGTCATGGTATTTATCACTGAAAAACCCTTATTTATATTGTTTGTTGATTCTCTTCTCCCTGTTCCCATGAGAGCAGAGTTGCTGTCTGTTTATCACACCCTTGTATCCCCAGAGACTAGAGCAACTGTGTCTGGTACATAATAGCCTTGAATATGTATTTGTTTTGCTATTGAATGTAAGAAATATACAGTGAAATGAAAGTTCAAGGAGAGGGTTCTGAAAAGCTTTCCCAGGTTGGTTGGGGGATGGAGTTTATTATTAATAAACTCTCCTTTGATCATTTTTTTATGAACCTAAGAAGATTCATTTTTAAAATGTATAAATGACAGAAAAAAGACAGACTACCTAATTGTGAGCAGGCAAAAGGACCACCCTCACCCCCCACACATGTTAATAGGGACCAAGGAGATGGAATTGGTGATATTGAAATTCATTTTTCTCTAATACTTGGACATGTCTACTCATGTCTACTTTTTTTTTTTAACATGGGTACTAAATTTGTTACCTTATAAAACACAAACCCTTTGCACACTATCAGAGTATGCTCTGCAAAGACCACCTGCACCAGAATCACATTAAGGGCTTGTTTCATACAGATCCCTGTGCCTGTTTGGAATTGGGACCCAGGAATCTGCTGGTTGCAGCAACTTCTGTGCTGAATATTATGCTCCCTAAAGCTTTAGAACCCGCATCTCTAGACCCACTCTTGGGGAGTATAGGACGCATCTGTCATGCTGCCTTTAAATTAAAACTACACAGATTACTTGGACATTGAAATAGGAGTTTTATTTTTTTTCTGCCAAATCACGGTAGCTCCCTCATTCCCTTCCTTACTTAGCCTCTACTAAATCCAAAAGTGATAACTTTGGATTTGACTTTCATAGTCAAATGAAATGACTTTCATAGTCTTGCTGTACATGCTTAGAAAACTCAACAGCAGATTTTGGTTGCAAAGAAGGAGCGGTTTCTCTGCCAAATAAATGATAGGCTTAATGTTATTATATTACTATTGTTTCCCTTTAATCTCTACTTTGGTCTTTCTCATCCTTTGATTTCCTTTATTCCAATTCCCTTTCTGCTTTACTGTGAGGGAAGAAGGTAGCTCAGGGAATGATGGAAATATTAGCTTATTGAAGGGTGTGTCTGTGGAGGAAGCATTACAGTTGCTAGTTTGGAGCAGTTAACACAGTACCATGGCAAACAGAATATAACAGGAGTGACTCTCCTCACTCATGTATTTTATATGATTTAAATCAAATTTTAGAAGACACAAAGGAAAGAGTGTAGGTTTGCAATCTGTAACTACGGCTTCAACCTGGCATCCTGTTGTAGAGGTGTATTACTGTCTTTTATTCTCCAAACCCAGTAGTTATGAAAGGCTGTATTTCTATTAAGGCCATAACTTTTCTAATTTGCTGCTTTTGTAATTTATTGCTGATTTTTCTGTATCTTGTTCTCTATTTTATCTACCAGCAAACACTATAGAAATGTTCCTAAGTAACTTTGGATTGTACTCAATCTTGTTGCTCTGTCGTTTTGACATTCCTCCTTTATAGTCTTCCTATTGGCAGAATTTTAACTTTTTCATTGTTATATAGTTATTAGTTATAATTCATCTCATTATTTTTCATCTTTTTATCCACTACCATTGTCTGTCCTTTAAACACACAACTTTCCTTTTATGTGACCAAATGTCCCTTTCCAGCTTTGGATTTTCATTGTCCTATAGGATTTTAAATGTTCCAGAAATTAATCTCCTTCTTTATATTTTTCTATCTTTTTGATTTAGAAATATTAAAAAACTTAAATTCCTTGACCCTAATTAAAGCAGCCCCTTAAGCCTTTTTCTACCTATTTTATCTTCTCTCCAGTACTTTTTACTATATGGGATTATTTGTTTTGAAATTACTCTCTGTCTAGTCCACCACCACCACCACTAGAATGTAAGTTTCTTGAAGGCAGAGGCTCATCTTAGACTTCACTGGAGTCCAGCACCTAAAAAGGTGTGTTTGGCTACTGACTCACTATTTGCACAAAGAAAGAAGACTAAAAGCTAAATGTAGAACATCAGTGTATGTAACCCTATCATAAATTGCTCTTTTTAATCTGTCCTACATTTTGAAGCATGGCAGTCATATGAGTGTGTATATATGTATACATATGTACATATATACACACTATATTGATGTTTTCAATATTCTATACAGAATACTGTATAGCATATTGACAGAGTTTATACTTTTTACTGGAGAATTCCTGTCAGATAAGTTAATTTGATCAGTTGGTTGAATAAATACCCTTAAAACATGTGACTTTTTACATTTTTCTAAAATGACATTTTAGAAAAATGTTTTGAGATTGAAAATATCATTAAAAAACTAAAAGAGCATACCTCTTACTGAAACTTGAATTTTCTCCGAAAATAGAAGTCTTTTTAAAAATCTTGTCTTTATCCAGAAACCAAGGAAGAAAGCTATGGAAAGTTCTAGCAACAGTGATAGTGATTCAGGCACATCATCAGACACATCAAGTGAAGGCATTAGTAGTAGTGATTCAGATGATCTAGAGGAAGATGAAGAAGAAGAAGATCAAAGTATTGAAGAAAGTGAAGATGATGATTCTGATTCAGAGAGTGAAGCACAACATAAAAGTAACAACCAGGTAGGTACAAATCATTTCATAGGCAATATCTACACATTATTCAAATTTAGGAACTAACTGTCTTATCTTAACTCTCAAAGTCTATAAAGTTTAAAGTTAATCATTGCCTTTAGTTCTTCCTTTTGCATAAGAAAAAAAAGGAGGTGGTGAAACATTTTTAAAGGAACATTTTGTGTATTTTTTAGTGAGTTTTATATATCTATTGTAAGTCATTAGGAACACTTTTTTAAGTACCCTTTTTTTCCTCCATGTTTTACTCCTTGATGCTCTTTGTTTTAATAGACGTTAAGAAGTTGCCTTTTAATTTGTATTTACAGGTGCTATTACATGGTGTTTCAGACCCAAAAGCAGAAGGACAGAAAGCAACTGAAAAAGCCCAGGAAAAAAGAATACACCAGCCATTACCTCTTGTGTCTGAGTCCCAGACTCACTCATCATTCCAATCCCAGCAGAAGCAGCCTCAGGTTTTGTCACAGCAGCTTCCATTTATTTTCCAAAGCTCTCAGGCAAAGGAGGAATCTGTGAACAAACACACAAGTGTAATACAGTCTACAGGATTGGTGTCCAATGTGAAACCTTTATCTTTGGTAAATCAAGCCAAAAAGGAAATTTACATGAAACTCATAGTTCCTTCTCCTGATGTACTTAAAGCAGGGAATAAAAATACCTCTGAAGAATCTAGTCCTTTGACCAGTGAATTGCGTTCCAAACGGGTGAGTTAAAAATTATTTATAGAAGAATTTTACTATTATAAAAACAGCTTTTATATAGTCTTATACAAGTTTAAACTGAATTCTACTCTTATTGTTATACTTTCTTAGTCACCAGGAATAGAATATGCACATCAGAAAACTAAATTTCTCTGATTTTATATTTACATACACATCTGTTGAATGTATTTTTGGAAACACAGTCTTGTCATTTTTCCCCAGGTTTAATGATTTAGCAGTAAGGGGAGAAATATGTTTGTATTGGACATACTTTACAATTACTTTTGTTTAAAATCAATGTCCTTTTTTTTCTAATATTAGTATATTCTTTTTTAAAGAAATGAACTCTTGAATCATTTACCTCTGTAGTCCTATAATTTGTCAATTTTAAGTATAAAAATCCTTTATAAAGAATGCTTTTCCTTTACCATTCTTAATTAATTATACAAAATACAAAATATTTTTAGTAACGTTACTTCTATAAACACCAGAACCACTCTCATCAGAGAATTTTTTTCATCTTTATTTTCTTGCTGTTAGTTTTATATTATAATATTATATAGTCTACAGTCATATGTCCAGAAGAATTCTAGTAATTAAATAACCAGTGCTTTTTATTCTAGAACTCACCCAGACTAGAGAAAAAATATTATTTTTGAACACAGTCTCCTGTCTTTTGGTTATACAAATTATCAGTAGGCATCCTAATCATTGGAAAAGACCTGTAGAGCACTTAACTGTTTTGCCAGCCATTCATTGTTTTAAGTGCTGAACATGCATTTACTCATTGGATACTAACATCTGTAAGTGCCACTAATAATATTATGTCCATTTTCAGATGATCAAATTGAGATTCATAAGACTTACATAACTCTCCCAAGATCACACTGCTAGTTGGTGATGGAGCTAGAATTCAAACCTAGGCAGTGTGGTACTAGAATCCTTGTTCTTAATCACTGTGGTATGCTGCCTTTCTTTCTCAAAAAAGTTGCAATGTCCTTGTCCACTGACTTTTATTTTACAGTGAAGAATTTCAGAACAAGTTCAAAGAAAAATGACTTGAGCAAATCAGGCTCTTTTGAGAATCTAAATGAGTAGTTCTCAAGACTAAGTGTACATTAGAATCACCTGGGAAACTTTAAAAATGAACTAACCACCTTAGAACAATTTAAAATCAGGATCTCTTGTGTTGAGACTGAGGTATTACATGTCTAAAAAGCCTCCCAAGTGACTCAAATGTGCAACCAAATTTGAGAATCACTGATCTAAATGGAATGACCAGTGGTATCATAGTATCACACATATGAGAACTTGTAATGCATGGGTCAATCATAAGGAGTTATTGGCATCACATTATTGACTCTCCTTGAGAAATTAAGCAAATTAAAAATCACACTGGGTTATTTTAATTTTTCATTAATATATATTCCACTTTAAGACAAATGAATGTATAGAGCCACATCGAGTTACTTGCATTATGAAAGTTTTCTTAATTTTTTCAGAGTTTCTTAAATTCTTATTTAAAGATTTTCATATGACTGCCTATTAGAAAGTCATTTGTTAAACACTTGCTTATTTAAATGTAGCCAAGCTAGGCTTTCTACACATAGGATCTTATGTAATCCTTACAAAATTGTGTCAGGTAAAGGAACTAAGGCTCAGAGAGGTTAAGTCACTTTTCAACATCATATAACAAGTTAAGAGCAGACAGGTTTTAAACCAAGATCATTCTGATTTCAAAGCCCATGATTAAGATGAAATAATTCGGTGTTTCTGAAATGATAATGGTTGTTAATGGGAAATATTTTATGTGAATGGGCATTCACAGTAGACTCAACTCTCAATGACTTTATCTACTTTTTATTGGTATCTACTATTGAGTTAAAGGGTATTTTTAGAAATATTTCTCTTATATCAGTTCTCTTTCTTTATGTGACAGTCTAACATAGAATTTTGCTTGATTTCTTATGATAGTCTCAATTGTTTCATGCTTCCTGCTATGTATCTGGCTCCCACACTAGTCTTATGATTTTCTTCAGTGTTATTTAATCATTGGATCCTTTCATACCCTTATACTGTAGACATTTAATTTAAATCAATATACATTAATCATATATAAAGACCAGGAGTGAAAAGTCTTTATCAAGTTTTGCCTAGTGGATTTTTTATGGCCTTACAGAGACTCAGGTAAGAACTAGGGGAGCAAGAGCTTGGTGGTAGGACAAAGCTTCGAACCTCTCTCTTCTCATACTCCTGTCACCCAAGGAGATATCTTAAAGTAGCAGGACACTTGCTGCTATACAGGTCTCTTTTTTCTCCCCTCCTACTTTATGTACACCCCTAATATCAAAAAAGATAGCATGTTTGCTGTAAAAGAGTTACTGATACTAGTCTTGGGATAAAATACAGTGATTGTTGGTTATTTTCGAAAACCTTCAGATGTCAGCATATGAGGAGTGATTCTTCAGAGTTATAGAGTGAGAAACAATTTCAAAAAATTAAAATATAAAATTTAAAACTAAAGGGAAAGTTTTAATTTTCATTACTCTTTTGATCCTATGTATTTGGAAGGAATATTTACTACCTATTAAAAAAAGAATACAAAATGATTATGTGACAAAATTTTGTTCTAAGAAATGAAAATACACTAAATTTTTCTGCTGAAAATTTAAATCAGCATATGTATAAAATATGAAGTATAAGTACATTATATGTATACTCACATAATATAACATAAAATATTTATGTTTCATATAAATATTAAGTAAAATTATATTAAAGTGCCTTATGTAAAAATTTTGCCATAAAATTCTTTTAAAAAGGTAAACACAATTATGTAGTATAATATTCCATATTTTATGCACTGAATAAATACCAATTAAGCAGTTTCTCTTTGTGAGGCATTGCTTTATGTATCAATACAAATATAATGTGACAGTCTTTGTTTACAAAGTACTAACTTAACTTTCTAAACAAATACAGTGAGGATAAGTTAAATAAGATAAAGAAGTTTATATGGGAATTTCTTACTGCTTATTAGTACTGGTGCTTTAAAATATTTAATAAGTCATTCTATATGGCATTCCATCTGCATTTATACTTGTGAAATAACCCACCACAAGGCTTTGCTGACTTGAGTGTTAACAGCCCAGGTCCAATGCTGACAGTACTGCTGATTTTAATTTCAAGGCAACCATTTTCATTACAGAATTTTACCTTTCAAAATTCAACTCTATTTCTATTAACTTGATATTTTAATCATCCTATTTCGGTTTGGTTTTTTATATTTTAATTATACAAATTTAATGAAATTCATATGATGTTATTCTTTTCATGAAGATTCTGATAGCCAAATAATTTTTTGTTTCTTATTTACATATGTAAATTTTATGGCTTAATGGTTTACAAAATAATTTTTCCCAAGGAAGGTATAATTTTTCTAAATTATTTTCTAAACTCTTTCCAATGTTAATGTGCTGAAGGCACTCAAAAGTATATCCCACAGAATGTTGAGCCAGCCTTCCCACTAACCTCAAATCATGATTACTGTAGGTAATACAGGATAGAATAAAAGGGGGTATAAAGGAGCTCAAGGATAGAGGCAATGAGTGCTTTGGGCTGGGACAAACATGGAAAGCTTCTTGGGTTGGCTTTTGAAGAATGAACAGGATTTCATCTGCTTGAAATTTATTAGAGGAAGATATTTCACGCAAAGAAAATGGTGATGGCAAAATGTGGAGGTGGTGAAAGTATGACATACACAGGGCATGGCAAATAGTCCACTTGGACAACAAAGGTAGTAAAAAGTAATTTGAGGATCAGATTTAACTGTTTAGGGTTTATAAAGTTGGCAATGATGGAAGAGGCACTAAAGGTTTTGACCAAAGAGCTAATATAATAAAATACGGCTTATATAACGAGAGAATTGGCATTGGCATATAGCATATATTGGGAGTTGGTTAGGAAGAAGTGATAGTACAGCTTAAATTTGAGCAATATTTCAATGAGAGAATCCAAACCACATAGTAATATGGCTGACTTGGAAAAAAGAAAAGTAAAAGATGTTTTGAGAGTTTCAAGTTTGGGTTATTGAGAAAAACGGGAGCTGTAGTAATAAGAGGTGGGCAGTCAGGAAACATGTTTTGAAGCAGAAAGACTAATTGAATTTTTAAATATATTATGTCTAGCAAGATTCAGGAACCAACTAGTCATTATTGCCACTACTTTTGTAGCACTTGTGTATCATGATTTAAATTTGTATATGAGTAGCTGTGTCAGATACAGAAGGCAAAAAAAAAGTAATTTTTGTTCTTATGGTACATTATTGTTTTTTTTTTTTTAACTTATGTTTCAACAGGAACAATATAAACAGACATTCCCAGCTCAGTTAAAGAAACAGGAGTCATCTAAGAGCCTGAAGAAGGTTATTGCAGCTTTGTCAAATCCAAAAGCAACCTCTAGTTCACCAGCACATCCAAAACAAACATTAGAAAACAACCACCCTAATCCTTTCTTGACAAATGCACTTTTAGGTAATCATCAACCAAATGGAGTTATTCAAAGTGTCATTCAAGAAGCTCCTCTGGCACTTACTACCAAAACTAAAATGCAAAGTAAGATTAATGAAAACATTGCTACTTCAAGTAGCACCCCTTTTTCCTCACCTGTAAATCTGAGTACAAGTGGGAGAAGAACCCCTGGCAATCAGACAACTGTCATGCCCTCTGCCTCTCCCATACTGCATAGTCAAGGGAAGGAAAAAGCAGTTAGCAATAATGTGAACACAGTAAAAACACAGCATCACTCTCATCCTGCAAAATCTTTAGTGGAACAGTTCAGAGGAACAGATTCAGACATTCCTAGTAGCAAAGATTCTGAAGATTCAAATGAAGATGAAGAGGAAGATGATGAGGAAGAAGATGAGGAAGATGATGAAGATGATGAATCTGATGACAGCCAATCAGGTTATTTTCTATTTTTAAGTTTAAAGTATTTCTCTAAATGCTATGTGAACCAAAACATTTTAAAGAGGTTCTTAATTCACAGACTGAAAATCATTGTCATTCACTGTGTTTCACACAGCTATGCGCCTTTCTATAATGAGTGGTAAAATACAGGAATAATTGAAATTGGAAATCCTAAATTAAGTTCTCAGCTCTGTTATTCATTTAACATTAAACAAATAACTTTAAATTGAATATAAATAATTCATGAATTAAGAAATTCAGGAACTTGCTTCATTTTCATTTAATTCATGACCACTCATTTGTCCTTTCTTTTTCATCTCTTCTGCTGCTTGTTATATTGTGTCACTAGATATTTTGAATAAAGGTAAAATTGTAGTCACAGTCATTCAGAAAATACCAAAAACCTATATCCCTATGAATATTTGTTAGCAACACAGAATGTATTTAACAACATATATAGAGTACCCCCTGATTTTATTTTGATTTACTTTCTAGTTTTCTTTTTAATTTCTTTTTGTTTTATTTCCTCTTAACTCTCCTTCTTGTTCCACAGAAGATTGAAAACATAAGATATAAGATAGTTTAAAATTTAAATACAAAGATGAAATACATATTATGAAAGGTTTTGGATTTGTTCCTAGTCAGCCACAAATCCAATTGTAAATTTTCTATCTACCAATATGAAGAGGAAAATATAGTCAATTATACAATTTAAAAAGTGTCTATAAGGTAAAAACAACCTATTTGCTCAGGGTAAGAACAGCTTTTCCTGATATTTTTCCTAGGGTTCCCATAAACACAACTTTGCATGATAGATCATGGATATCAATATTAATCACTTTCAAAGATAATTTTTATAATGAACTTCAGTGTAGACAGCTAGTACTACACAAAAAACAATTCCACAGAAGCTGTTGTTCTGGGAACGATTAAGATACAGTCCAAGTATTAGTCCTGTGTTATCAAGTTTAACCCAGAAATAGATTTTACGTATCTATAGGAATGGATGCATTTATAGGACTACATTGCTAGCATGAACTTAAATTATTAAATCATTAAATTATTCCCCACAATTATTTCTGTAATCCTAGTCTTTTGTAAAGCCTGAGAAACTTGATGAGATCTTGCAGCTAAATAGAATAACTGTAACCTCCAAAGCCAAACATCTCCCTGCAAAAATTGTTTTCTTTGGCCTCAAAGCCCAGGAGAAAGGATAATGATAGTTCCAGAGTTCTCTTCCTCATACTGAACCTAGTATACTTCTTAAGCTACTAGAATCTATTAATTTAAATAATCAATTCTGTTTCCTCTATACTTTGGCTTCTTTATTAAATTAAAAGTGCTTTTGAAACCACTAAGCAGAAACTCATCATGTGAATACTGTCATGTGAGAAGAACTGTTTTATGATTTAAGTTTTATAATTTGAGTAAAACAGTTACTTTTAATGAAGAATTTTGAGGATTTATGGCCTGCATACATTGTACTCAAATAGCTTTTAAGATAGTAATTTTTACATTTACTCTTCAGAAAAGTTGCTCACTTGAGCTCTCAGTCACAGATGCTGATTCCTGAACTATTCCATTTAGATACAAACTGCAAACTGTTGGTGATTATCTAGTTATAATATACAAATGCTTCTTTTACTTCCCAGAATCAGATAGTAATTCAGAATCAGATACAGAAGGATCAGAAGAGGATGATGATGATGATAAAGACCAAGATGAATCAGATAGTGATACTGAAGGAGAGAAAACTTCAATGAAACTGAATAAAACAACTTCCTCTGTCAAAAGCCCTTCCATCAGTCTCACAGCTCACTCAACACCTCGTAACCTCCACATAGCAAAAGCCCCAGGCTCTGCTCCTGCTGCCTTATGTTCTGAATCCCAGTCACCTGCTTTCCTTGGCACACCTTCTTCCACACTTACTTCAAGTCCACACTCTGGTACCTACACTTTATTTTTATTATTGTGAAGTAGAAGTCAAACCATAACAAGAATTCTTATTTATACAGTGTTCTGGGGATGATCTCACTGGAATCAAGGGCTAGATTTTAGGTTGGCTAAGAAAGGTCAGCGTGTATTTTCAAAGGATGTGACTCATTACCATTTTTATTCTCTGTGCTTCCAATTTAAGAACCTGATTGATGGCAGCTTTTGAGTTTGCATACTTTCCTGTTTTTGTGTTCAGTTTATGCTTCTAGAATTTAGAGTTTGACAGTGGACTTTTTTTGTAATTTATAAAAATGAGCTCACTTGGTTACTTAAGGTACAATTGCATATCTGCCCAACACATAGCCAATGTCATTTGTATTAGTGAGTTAGCATTATTATTCCTTTAACATGCCGTATCTTTTTTTTCTATTTGACCTTTTATAAACTTGCAGAGGTCTTCATTAAAAGGTTTTACATTAATACTCCCAAATTAATCTCTATTCTCATTCAATAGCTAAGAAAATATAGATGTGTATAGTAAAATATTATATTGTTTTACATATTTCACTGTTTTCTTGAAATTTTCTAGTTTTGTTTTCATTTGCCACAAACCAATATGATATCCTACTAATATAAGATGTGTGCATTTGCATTGGTGAAGCTTGATCATTATCTAAGAAAAATTTTCCATATAATCATAATCCTATTCTTTATACTCTAGATTAATTAAAAGTGTTTTTGACTATAGATTCATATGGCTATAGAAGTTATATTATTTTAAAATGTATGATCCAGGTGTTGAAATTTTTCAGCATCTTAAAACTCATATTTTCAAAGAAAACAACTGTACATAGTTTTCCAAAACCTCTATCTGCTATTTTCCTCCTACTTCTTTAGCCATTTCATTAATAACAAAATGACAGGAAAGCTGTATATTTTTACCTTGCATTGTCTTTTCATTAGAGAGGAATACTAGTTATTCTGTCATGCAGACCAAAGAAAAAAGAAAAACACCCTTTACTTTATATACAATGTGTTTTGTTGAAAAGAATCTAAAAATAATGCACAAGTTGCAGAAATACACTAAATAATTCAAGTCATTAAGATATATTATTCAAAGAAAAGTTTCAAAACTATCAAAAAGTTTTCATGTATGTAAACTAATCTTTTATGTTAACTGGTTGAATTTTCTTGAAGGCACTTCCAAAAGAAGAAGAGTAACAGATGAACGTGAGCTGCGTATTCCTTTGGAATATGGGTATGCAAAATAAGATATATCTTTATACTTCCCCCCACATATTTAGGCATGTTTGATTTCTCATTCTCTACTATTAATAAGAGAAGTGAATATACTGCATAGTTATTTGTTAGAGCAGAGGAGCAAAGCTGATATATCTGAAGTTGATATACCAGAAAAAAAATTAAGACTAACTTCTGGGTTTAGGTATGACAGATGGGAACATATGCATCCAGGTGGGAATATGACTGAAACAGTCACAAGAGCAAATCATTTGGCAAAGAGCAGAGACACAGTTAAGAGTGTCAGAGGTTTTTGTGAAGATAGATTTAAAGGAAGGTGAAAGCCACTGTGGGCGAAACTGAGGGACTTGAGCAGAGTTTGGCTAAAATGGTTGAATAGGAACTGAGAATTTTCATGATCCCCAAAGAGCAGAGAGCCAGGTTTACTGTACTCTTCTCATTTAAAGCTTTTCAGCTGTAAAAAAATCAGTACACATTGACACATGTGCCTGAACATGTCCGAATACCCAACGTAATGCCAGTATGATCTCTTAAAAAATTTAATGGAGTTTAATATTTGTAAATTGAGTCCTTGATTAATTTTTAGTTGAATTACTTAGCAAAAATATCTAAATTATTTTAATAGTAAATGTATCTGAATTGCATGACTGGCTGTTTATATTTGTTTTCTTCGTATTTTTCATGTTTTCTAAAGAGCATGTGTTCTCAAACTTTTTTAAATTTTTATTTTTAAAAGCTTTCTTAAAATTACGTGTGTGATAACCCTCATTTCTATTATGTGTAGCTGGCAGAGAGAGACAAGAATAAGAAACTTTGGAGGGCGACTTCAAGGAGAAGTAGCATATTATGCTCCATGTGGAAAGAAACTTAGGCAGTACCCTGAAGTAATAAAGGTACATACTTTTCACCAAATGACACACATTTGGTGCCTATTAAGCATGCTTATGGAAAAAGAAGTACACTCCTTTCTCAGATAAAGTTCCTTGATACAAAATATTCTCTTGTATGGGACTAATGAATGTGCTTAACCTAAATTGATCTCCTGTAAATCCATAGCCCCTTGATAGAATATGCAAAACAGTAGTGTCCTGAAGATAGCTATACATCAGAGCTGGGTTGTAATTATTAAAACCTGAAGTGGAAAAATATGTGATTTTTTCAGTATCTCAGCAGAAATGGAATAATGGATATCTCAAGGGACAATTTCAGCTTCAGTGCAAAAATAAGATTGGGTGACTTCTATGAAGCCAGAGATGGACCGCAGGTATCCACTTTTTAAAAAGTACAGTCTTTGAACCAAAAAGTAGTAACATAACCTAAATGAAGTAAATTTCACTACACTCTGGAGCATTGCCTTTTGTTAGTTAACTCGTGTAGCTATACATATACCTTTGTGGTAAACACTCACAAGACCTCAATTTACTATATTTCAGTAACGAGGAGCTTTGACATTTTTTTCAAATTTCTTAAGTAAAGTTTTTCCTGTTTGTTAGTTCTGTCATTAATTTTACAGTTTATACAGGTATAAAAGAATCTGTATGTTCATGAGAAATATAGGAAAACCTTAATTCCCTGAAAGGTAAACAGTTTTTTGAAAATTAATTTGAATAGGAAAAAACATGTTGTTTATAAGTCAGTCCAAGAGAGGATAAATATGCCTTCGTTTTTGGAAGGATCTTGTCCATTTGATTATGCCATACTACATGATTCATTGTCACAAGTCTGATAATTTTTGATGGGGGTAGGGGGAATTCGATAATATTAAATGAGTGAAATTTCTGCTTTTTGCAGAAATTGAATTTTTAAATAATTATACACATTTCTGAAATAATGACCACAGCTCCCTTTGAGTTTGAGGATTAAGTACACAACCTCACCGATCAGCGCAAAGAACTTACCACTGAAACCTTGTTTCCTATATGTGTCCTTTAATGGTTTGCCTTTGTTCCTTACTTAGATTCAGCTACATATGCTTATTATTCCCTTTAACTTTATTAGCTCCATTGAAAGAGGTCATAGCTACGGACTAAGGAGACCTAGATTCTTGTTAACCCATGAAATAGTTTTGTGATTTCAAACAACAAAATAATGCCCACTTTTTCTTCAGTTTCTTTATCTGCAGAATAGAGACAATCATAATTTTACTTCTGCCTCATAGGATTATGGAGAGGTTAAAATGAGATCATACGCATGACAATGTTTCAAAAGGTTAAAATGCTCAACCAACTGAAGTTGTTATTTTCTTTCTTGATTGAACCTTTCTCTCTTTTGGTCCATTATAATGCACAGAAAGATTTTTTCTGGCAATTAATATTTTCTGTTGTGAATAGACAGGCTTTTCCATACTATTTACCCTTTAATTTTATAGTTATAGAAATAGAAGAGGCCTTCCTAATTCTGCAGGAAGTTCATTTTGAGAGCTCAAAGATTAAGGGAGTTTTCCAAGATTACACAACCTCAACCAGGCAGAGACATAATTGAACTCAAAATTTCTAACAAGTGTTCTTTTGCATTCATTGTGTAACCTATTTTCCATTGTTGTCCATGACTTTTTATGTCCACATCCACTTGTTTCTTTACCCGTAATTCTAAAATGCCAAAATATATTCATCTGAGGTTTAACTTATTTATGGAAATATATTCTAGGATTTTTCTTTTCTAAACTTAAAAATGTGTCTAACTTGGACTAAATTTGTCACCAAACAGATTCTCGGAATTTTAGTGAACCACAGTGTTATTTTACGCACTCCATATATACTAGATCAGTTTTTAAGTCACAAAACATATTAGAAGGCAATAATAATTTTATTTAAAAATTCTCATTTTTTAAATCTTTTGATTTCCATGTTATCATAACCTTACTTGTTTCATTTAAATATGCTAAAGATATCTTTATGTTTTTAAGTTCAATAGAATTTTATTCTGAGAGGAAAGCTAATTGCTGTCCAATACGTAAAGGACTTTTAGTTTTTTATCAGTGATAATTAGACTCAGTCTATAAAGCCTTATTAGGCAGAACAGATTGTTCTTTGACATCCATTCACTTTTTATTAAACATAATCAGTGTTTTCCAAAGCATATTGTCTTGTTGAGAGATCAATTCCAATCAAGGAAATATGATGAATTACTAAATCCAGAATGTGTTAAGCTGCCAACATTTCAGCAGCCTACTAAGGGAAAATATTAGCAACTTTGACTGTACTTCTCTTGGTTAAAAAATAAGAGTAAGTTGAATTCATTTCAGGATACTTTTAGAGAACAACAATTAAAGGTGAGTAATCAAAACAACATTTAGTTAATTAATTAGAGATGCATATAGTTGAAGAACCATATACTTTTTTATTGTATGATCAATATGTATAAGCATATAGTTAATTAGAAATGTATATACTTACAATTTTCTATGAAAATGAGCAAAGATTACATATTTTTGGTAGAGTAACTGTCATGTGTAATAACTTTGATTGGCTTAAATTTTGTAGAAGATATAAAATATAATTTGGGATAAAGACACCATTACCAAGCAGTGATGATCTGTATATGTTTACAATAGGTCTGCCTCTATACAAATTGTGTAAATGGTATGATGGCTGTACGTATATTGAAAAACAACACTATGCATATTGAAAGACTGAAAGGAAATGTACCAAAATTTTAGTAATGGATGTAATGATTGGTGGTACAGTGGAACTTTTTTTTCCTATGTTCTTGCATGTTTCATAATTTCTAAATTGTGCTTGTATTACATATATAGTATGAAAAACAATTTCCTATTTAAAAAATAATTGCATCTACCCCTTGTAATCCAATAAAGCTGAGCATGCAGTTTTCCAAATGCATGGAGATTTTACATAACGATTTTAAGTGTTACCGCTACAGTTTTCCAAGTTTCATATATTTATTTTTGGTGTTTGATAGCAAATGAAATGCTGTATTTGTAAATTCATTAGTATTCTTAATCACTCTCCTAATAAAACATTTGCATTGGAAAATGTAATTTTCTCCATCATATTTTTCTTTTTTCTCTTAAAACTTACCAAAAAAAAAAAAAACAACCAATAGTAGTTCTCTAAGTTCTAATTTCATTCAGAGTATTTCAAAAAATTGCAGCAATGGTATTCCAAAGCTCTATATTTTACAGATGAAATTTAGGAAATGGTAATTTCTGTTAGAAGATAATATCTGCAGTAGAGAACCGTGGTTATTTTATATGTTAATCATTTTTGACTCAAGGTATTTCTGAGCTTAAGACAGTGACTATATATATATTTATTAACAGCAAACATTTGTTGAAAGTATTGACTAATTTTATGTGCAGTACAGTAAGATGAGAGGTATGAGAGTTCATATTTATTGAAATTTAGTAAATTCATCAACTAAAGGACAAAAATCTAATGATTAACTTTAAAAAAATTAAAAAGAGAAGTCCTTAATTAAATAAGATAGGGTTGACACAAGAAATTGGGGTTGGGGGAGCCTTTAATCTATCCATTATCAATTTTATTTATTTCAGTCTACAAATGTGGTAAGAGATTTGCAAAATCATCTACTGGTTAGTATCTACTGATCCTTAGATACCAAACACTTCCTCCTGGCTTCTATAAAAATCATGATTTTAAGGATGATAGATTTCATGGAACAAAATGAACCATGGCACTCTTTATAATCACGTGATATACTGGCTGGCTACCTTCTTACTGAAATTCTTTTAACTATTTTAATCAGTGAAACCCCTTTGAAAAGGCAATAAGGTAAATATATTTCTTACAGACTTCTCCATCACATTATAAAGACCTAGTTGAACCTAATGTTTATCATTGTTTTCATTTTATTTTGTTTTTGAGTGTCAGAATAATAGAAAGTGTGGTTGAGCTAGGCAAATTTTGGTAAATATAAAATAGGGTTATTTTTATTTTCCTAAATATGATACTTAGGTAAAAAGGTAAAAAGTATTCACATTTTTGTTAGCGATATATGAAGGTTTCAAAATGAATTGTTAATGGCAAAGATTATTTTGAAATATATGATAATCTAATTTGGGAAGGATTTTTTGTGTGTGAATGGTAGAGAACAAAACGTCTAAGCATAAATATAACAATTAAGTTTATTTTTTTCAACCAGGAAGTTAACAAGCAAAGGTCAATGAATGTCTGCTGCATTCATGCCAAAAAAGCAAAGAAAAGGAAAGCTGCAAAGAAGGAATAATTAAAAGTGACTTAGGAAAAAAACGTTGCTCTCTCTATTTGAGATGTATTTTTTAAGATATTTTTTTAATGGCATAATGCCACAAGAAAAGAAAAACATCTATAGTTCTTACTGAAAAGAGCATTTTGTTCTTAGTCATTTAATCAGTTGATATTTGTGGCAAATACTTAATGTTCCAGGTATTTCTTCCCAAATAAATTTTCCCTAAAGGCATTTTCCATAAAGGAAATTGTGAACACATTTCACTACAGAAATGAACTTGAAAGCCTGACTCTGAGGAAAAACTAATGTTCATGGAGAAACTGCAGAGTACAAAAGAAATAGAAGTTATGATCATTGGTTTAGAGAAGCTTGTTGTCTGGGGAAGATAAAACACTAAGCACAATGCTTTTCAGCTAAAATCAGGGTTTTGTTAATAAGGAATAAGGGGAGACTTCACAATAAAGCAGTCAACACGCAGTCTGTGGCAAGACTGTAATGCCGGTAATTATTTCAAATAAGTAAAGAACAAACGATTGGGAGTCAACACCCAGGGTTCTAATTCAACTCTACTGTTAACTGTCATACCGAATGCAACACAGCTGTGGGCATATATGGACCCTGAGAACACGAAAGATCAGTACCAGAAGTCCAAAACTCTGGAAATTTATGTCACTAATCTACCAGGTAGGATTTTTGATGGCTAGGCAAAGGCCTCTACTAGGAAGCCAACTGTAAGAATCCAAGAGTAGCGCTAAGGAGATATCTGACAGTCCTAAGTTTTTGAGGGTAACCTACTGTCCCTGGAAATCATAGTCAGTGTTATGGAAACAATTGTATCAAACCACATCTTCCTCAACTGTTTTTAATAGGTGACAACCATCTCCCAGCATAGATAACTATTCTTACTCTTTCACATCTTTAAAGTTCTATTCAGTATATGATATTAATATAGTTTATTATTAAGATTAAGAATCCCTAATGCTGTAAAGTTTATGGTATATAAAGCTCTCACTACCTACCTCTGGCACCACAAAGTAGCTAAAAATAGATATAATACTAAACTGTGAATTAGGTGTAAGGAAATCCAACAAAATTCTGATTTTTCTCATGAAAATAACTTTAATGTTTTTCTTAAAATATGGAATGTCAAGTCCTGTGAAAAATATTTGATGTCCTTGCTTTGCTTGTGCCCTAAGATTTTTCTTAGACTCCTAGCAGGGTAATTCAGCATCCTATGTTACTTTGAAAAACGGAATCCTACTTTTCTAGGCCTTAATTTCCTCATCTGTAATGTGAAGTATATATATTATAGGAGGTCTTTAAGATCAGTTCCCTTTTAGGTGTGACATTCTAAAGTTTTTTAATAAACTAAGTATCAGGAAGTAAAAGGTTCTGAAATTACACTTAAAAGAGAAAAGTAGTAGAAAACAATTATCTTTGTTTACTTGAACCGTGGTTAAATTTACTGAAAATTATTTAGCCAGAAATCAATTCGGTAAATGATCCTTCACTCAATGACCAACAGACCTAAAATTGTCAGACCAATGCCTTAAGCCAGATTTAAAACATTCATCACAGCTATTTTTCTATCAGAGTCAAAGACTGGGATAGATAGAGGTCCTGATCCAGAAAACTATGAGTAAAGATCATCTATTCGCTTATATAACATTGAGCGTTCTAGAAGTAGTAGGCATCTCAAATATTAATGAGGGCATTGACACTTAGTGGCCCAGGACTGCAAATCCCTGGTGAAATTGCTGCAGCAAAGTCTTGGTGATACTAAAACTTAAAAAAACAAAAAATAAAAAACCACAGTAACTTGGTAAATAGATCATTCAGTGAATTGGTTTTTGGTGGACTGGTTTACTTTACTTATATACTGCTTTCCCCCCAAAATAAATAAACCTTCAAGTATACAAAATCAAGCAAAATGGGAGCAACAAAAGAAAAATAAAGATAAGCTAGAGTATAAAATTGAAGCAGGAGTGAGACTTGATAACACCTCCCTTTAAGACCTAAACATGTTTCTGGTAAGCCACAAATTGACTTTAGTTATCAGTGAAATGTAAGAGTTAGGACTGTCAAATATCTCCTGAACTAGACAATTCAGTGTCCATAACATAAGGTGAAAACAAAGCAGTTGCTCATGAGATGTTCAGAGTATCATTTATGAAGAATAATAGAAAGGTTGAAATAGAAAATCCTATTTAAGTTAAATTTCTTAGCATCTTTTTTGAATTTCTGAATACAGAAAACATTTAAAAACTAATTCATTTCAAATGTTTTCTTTAAAGCTCCATTTTGTCTTTAAAGTATAAAATACCTGAAAGCAATAAATTTATTTGCCAGTTTTCTCAAGTATTTCTCCAGACCTTTCTGGTCTCCATTCAGACTTCTCTCCTTCACATCCAGGAAGTTCTCCCTCCAAAAAAAGACTAAAGTATTCACTTTCCTTTCCACTCTGATTCTCAGGTCCTAATCTAGACCATCATTATTTTTTAAGTGGACAATTGAGGCAACTTACTGTCCCAACCTCTAAACTTTTTCAAATTCATTACTGCTGAGGGTGTGGTCCTTGAATCACCTGCATTAGAATAGCCGGAGCCTCGGGTCCTAGTTAAAAATGTTGGTCATTTGGGGGAGAGAACTCTGTCTAGTTTACCTTTAGAAAATGTTATGCCGATACAGAGTAGGTACTTCAACAAATGTTCAAGTAGTTGGAAACTATTTCTATTATACATTACAGTCTTACAGTGTAGTCTTGTATAATGCATTAGAGTGTATAGTATATAATGTAGTTATCTCATTCACTTAACCTTAATTATTTTGTTCAGTCTTCTGAAATAAAACATAAGCCCTTTTTTCCTTCTCTTCGTAGTATTTACAGAAGTATGTTATTGCTAAGGCTTTAAATTAGTAACTCTTGAAAGTGGAATTATAATGGTATAAGAGACTTAATCTGCCATCATCTCCATCATGTTGAATATCTATTTTCTTTTTATCCATATCTTTTAAATCTTAGTCAAGAAAGATTATTTTCAGGAACCATTTACTATCTTAGTTTTAAAAATTAAGAAAAAAAGTAATAAATTTACTCTTTTGATGAATAATTTCAAAAAATTTATAGCATATGAATCAAGTGATGTAAATTGTATTTGCTTTTCCTAAGGAAAAGTTTATTAAGAAAAATGCTTCTTTTTTTTCCTTACCCACGGTTATCTTGGCTACTCAGTGAATTAAAGCTGTAATATAAGCTTCAGATTCCTAACAATCCATTTCTCATTTTCTAAAATCCAGGAGTCAAAAGACATTATATGTAGTCCAATATATGCAACTCCCTTAGAAAGCACTTACTTTATAAATGCCAAGGGCAAAAATGTAAATGATAATGTCGCTATAATGTTACCAGTTTGGGGCACCAACATATTCTATTCCTTTTTTGACACAGGCAGGTATATTTTCCTAGCTGAATAAAACATAACTGTAAAATTATAACTGAATAAAAAAATAAATTGATGAAACCCTTCAAATCTTGGCTAAAAGTTGATTTTATTATTAATAAGGTACTTTAAAAACTGAATGCAGATTCCTTTACAGACTCCTTTATTAGTCTTTGTCTTCTACTTCAAGTGTCACGAATGTCACTTTTATATTTTTCAATTTATGTGATGCATGCTGCCTTGGTGCCTAAGAGCATAATAGAAAAATGAAAGCCTGAACTAATCAAAAGCTTCCCATATTGGTGAACATAAAAATGTTTCGATGGCTTCCTTCTTAGTGGTTTATGGCATGAAAATGCAGTTGGTACAACTACTGTTTCTGTTGACTTCATTGAAATCTCAGCCAAAAAAATTCTTACTTTCCTCAGAATTAATTTGTAAAATTATTTTTAACCTGGCAATTACTGAAAAGAATTAGTATAGATATTATTTTAAACATATATGGGTTATATGCATTAATTTTTTTCTGCCACAATCTTGCCTTGCCATAACCTTGGCTGTGCTTTCATGGCTGAATATTGTGATCAGTCATTTATCAAGTATAAGAACATCTTTGTGACATCAGTTAAGTACATGTAGTGGTTAAGAGCACAGGTTTGAGAGTGAGACAGTTGGGTTCAAATCATAGTTCTGTTCCTTATTGCCTCCTTACCTTAGGGAATTATTCAACTGGGCCTGAATTCTCTCAGTTGTAAAGTAGGTACAGTAAAATCCACCGTATTAGATAGTACTGTTGTGAAGATTAAAGTACATAATGTAATCAAAATGCCTGGAACTAAGCAGAGTGCTTGGAATGTGGGATGTAACCATCATCCGTAGTGGTAGCAGGAGTGGTATTTGTGTTTTTCCTACCCATTGAATGAGATATTCATAGTCTCCTTGCCCCAAGTTAGGTATCATGGCATAAAGTATACCTCAAGAACTTTTGATTATTTTTGGTTGCAGAATTGCCCATAGTGGTTCAAGCTAAATTCCTAGTTTGAGATTCTTTTAAGAAAAAAAGCATGTTTAAAACATTTTCTTAAATGTCACACTAAAGGAATTATCTCTTTAAAAAAAGAAATAAGAAAACAATTATATTAGAAGGATTATTTTAAAAGGGTGCCTTTTCTGTATTTGAACATGTTGATTTGGAAAATAAGTAAGGTAATATAATAATGTATTTTTTAAGAGAAAAGCAGCTCATCACAAACAAATAATATATTTGTTTTGAATGACATATGAAGGATAATGAAAACCAGACACTGATGGTATCTATACACTGAACAGGATTATTCCTATAATACACTAGCATTATGCTGGTGAATGTGTTTCCATCAGGAGACTTATAATGGGAAATCTCAATTATACACCATATATTCATCATTGGCTGTAGAAATTATCATGTGGCCAATATTATTTTACATATACCCCCATCCACTTCTCCTCTTCCATAATTTGTTGAAGCAAATAATATACATGTTATTTCCTCTATAAATGTTTCGTTCATATCTCTAAAAGATAAGGACTCTTGTTGTCTACAAGGGTACCATGGTACCATTATGACACTTTAATAGTTCCTTGATATCATCAAATAATAGTCATTGTTCAAATTTTCAGTTTCCCTTAACTGTCAAAAGTTTCTGAACAGTTCGTGTATTTGAATCAATATCTAGGTAAGCTCCACACTTTGGGATTGTTTGGTACATCTTTTAAGGCTCCTTTAATTGTCCCACAGGTTTTTTTACCTCTTGAAATTTATTTGTTGAAGAAACTGTTGAAGAAATTTGTAGTATTTCCTCGACTGGATTTTGCTGTGTAGTTAACCATACACTTCTCACCCAGTTTTTCCTGTGAAGTTATAGTAATTAAGTCTAATCTAGATTTGATTTCATTTTGTAGGGGACAAGACTAATTTATAGGTGATCGAGTGAACCTCCATCAGGAGGCTAATGTCTGTCTGGTTGTCTCTCTTTTTGGTGATTGGCAACCATTCAAGTTCAGTGCTTAGACTCATTAATTCATCAGGTATTGCAAGATGCTGATATTCGAACTCTTACATTCCATCTTGATTTATGAGCTCTAATATTTCTATAAAGAGAACTTTCATCTATTATTTGGATAGTTTAATGTTTGGTTTAACTGTTAACCCATGAGAACAATCCACAGAGGTGTCATCACACAACTAATTTTCAAATATCTGCCAACTTTATGGTCATTGTAGTTCAGAAATGGTTGTTTAAAAATATATATGTATTTATATGTTTATAGATACAGATATAAATCTCTTTGTGTTTAAAGTTGAATTCATTAAGAATATCAAAACGATGCCAAGTCCATGAATAATTATAAATATAAATTTAATTAAAAAAATAAAATTCCTAAAGTTTGTACCAGCTTTATAAATTTCAAAATATCTGTGAATTTGCCTAGAATTTTCTGACATATTGATCACTTGTGTTTATTTCGTTTGTAATCTTTATTTCTATAAAATGTTAATTAAAAGGGAATGCAGTGGTGTCTTTTGAAAGAAGAGGATGTCATTCCCCGTATCAGGGCAATGGAGTGTCGTAGAGGAAGACCACCAAATCCAGATAGACAGCGAGCAAGAGAGGAATCCAGGATGAGATGTCGGAAGGGTCGGCCTCCAAATGTTGGCAGTGCTGAATTTCTAGATAACACAGATGCCAAGTTACTAAGAAAACTGCAAGCTCAAGGTAAGAAACAGAACGTATCTGACACTGTAATAGTCATATTAAAAAGTGTAAATATTTCTTATATTTTTGACTGATGAAAGATTAACACTGCTCTCAATTTCTAAAAAGTAGATATTTGTGTTAGAATAAAAATGAGAAAATAAGGAGTCCCACTGGTAACTGGAGTTCTTTGATTAGGTAAGCTCCTTTCAAGAGCCATATTCATAAACACAGCAGACCCTGTGTGTTGAGAACTACAAAGGTGGGTGATAAGCTTTTAAGGCTTGCACTGAAAGGGCATCTACCAGCACTCGGCACATGCCTTAAGGTTGTGCCAACCTTCTGGAAATTCTCATTTTAACAGCTCCCGATTCCTTGAGGTGGTACAAGGGGATAACTCCAAAATATGTGGATCTGTGGAGTAAATTTTCAGTCAGAGAACTCCAATTACTGGTAAGTAACCCCAGTCTTTGGGTTCTTCTGTAGTATGCACATATTACAGATATTTTCAAAATGCCCAAGTAATAGATTTAATTCACAGATATTTATTTTAAGACCATCAGAAAGTATCGCTGTCAAGCACAAAGTGCTCATAATAACCTCAAATGTATTTATGACTCAAAAGTGTACATAGCGCTTCCCTGGTGGCACAGTGGTTGAGAGTCTGCCTGCCGATGCAGGGGACACGGGTTCGTGCCCTGGTCCGGAAAGATCCCACATGCCGCGGAGCGGCTAGGCCCGTGAGCCATGGCCGCTGAGCCTGCGCGTCTGGAGCCTGTGCTCCACAACGGGAGAGGCCACAACAGTGAGAGGACTGCGTACCGCAAAAAAAAAAAAAAAAAAAGCATACATAAATTGTTAACATTAAGTTCCCAGGCTATGTCTGACACAGAAAAAGCTGGCATAAATAAAACAGTCCTGCCCTGAGTTTGAGTTACTAGTTACAACTGGGAAGACTCTTCTTGTGAAGGGCTTCTTGTGAAGGCTATCTGAATATATATCAGTATATGTGTTCGTGTCTTATATTCACAAGCATATATATAAACATATATATCAATGTAAAATAAAAGTTCAACAATAAGAACTAACTTAGAAGACTAACAGGATTTTACTTCTCATAGGTTCTCTCTGGGGGAAAAGCCTGACTTATTTGTTTATTGTAAACAACATCATAATGTTGACTTCTTTGTAGCTCCTTTGTTTTTGTTATGAAACAAATATCTATGACAAAAGCTCATAGAACAGAAAACTTTCTGTAAAAGATATTCATGAGTGGAATCATTATTAACAGTTTTTTGTTAGACTATCAGAGACTCGTATACATAAACTGTACATAAACTCCTATAGCACATGCCTTCAAACACTCATATATATACATATGCATATACAATATGTTGTATTACATATATATCCTTTTTGATTTCTAAAATAAATGGCTTATAGTGTACATACTATTCAGCTTGGCTTTTTTTCCACTTAATTTATCTTGAACATCTTTCTGTATCAGCACTTAAAAATCAACCTTATGCTTTTAATGGCTGAATAGTGAGTGATACTGTGTATGATTCTACCACACTTCATTAAATTAGTCTCCTTTTGGTGACTGTTCTAGCTATTCCTGACATTCGCTATCACAAACAGTGCTGCAGTAGTACATATTACACATATCTTCACATCCTTCTACAGGTGTGGCTATGTATAGTATAAAATCCTAGAGAGAGAATCTCTGAATCAAAGTTTCCACCAGTGGCATGTAAGTTAATTGCCTGCTATGTAACTTAATGTTGTATAAGTTTTTCTCTGTCTTAGTATGTTTTTAAAATATTTTTAAAAGTTATTCTGTTTGGTTTCTATTAAGACGTTTATCTCCCTTGAAGAGTTATTAGTGAAGGTTAAAAATAAGTTAATATATTAACAGATACAGCCATACATGATGAGTTTTTAAAGTTAGTATTGTCAATAAACCACTGGCTCTTCTAAAGAATGTATAATAGTGGGGAATGTGCATTGTTTGCGTAAAATAAGAAAGCTTGAAATTAACTGATGTCCAAAGTCTGGGCTTTTCATGCATGTTTTGCATATCTTATACAAATAGCATTAATACTTAGTATCCAAAATGGCAACTTTATATTTGCAAAAGTAACTAAATTTTTACAAAATAGAAGTTGATTATTCAACTTTTACTCAAGGTTTTTTCTCCCTCTAGATTTCAAATTGGTTTGTATTCCGTTACATACTTTTCCCTTGTTGTATTATGTTGCATTTTGCAAATATTTTACATTTGACCTTACTGTGTATATATGTTCTTTCTCGCATGTATATAAATGTTAAATATTTAACATTAGATAAATAATAATTATTAATATGTACAAGCAACTGTGGTATAATATGTATTTTTTTTTCTTGGGAAGAAAAGAAAATAGCAATGAATCACTATCACCCCTTTTATTTCTAAAAGGTTTCTACAGTAACAGTTTGAGGGGGTTATCCAAGGGGATTCTATAAGTTTCTGTTATATATTATCATCGTACAAGGACTCAACTAGGCTGAACAACTGGACTTAATTTGAAGACAGATTCAGAACAGTAAAATAAATGCAAACTTTGAATGTACTTTCAAGCATTGTGAAATGAGAGGTCTCTAATTTCTCAGGGAATACAAATAAGAATCTGACAAAGTTTGAATATGAAAAAACCTTTAAACCTATCTAAATAAACCTGCTTCTTAATTGGCCAATACCATTCATATCTCAGATTTTCTGAGATACCGAGTAACACTTGTCCATTTCATACATTGTAGGATCTGAGATGCCCTAGTCTGTGCAATGCCCCAGTATTTTAAGATGTTCCACTAAGGAAGAAAAGAGCTGCCAATGTCTACACACACTCTGATTTTAGACATGTGTAAAAATGCATCTTAGAACCAAAGAAGTGTGGTATATGTAAAATATCCCTAATTCTAAGTGAAAATAAACTTTATTTCAAAATAAGTTTTTACCTTTGAAATTTAAAGAGACAAATTCTTCAACCATGAAAGATAGTTTTCAAATTAATATTTCAAATGCTCATTACAATAATAATATATTCAGGGCTTCCCTGATGGTGCAGTGGTTGAGAATCTGCCTGCTAATGCAGGGGACACGGGTTCGAGCCCTGGTCTGGGAAGATCCCACATGCCGCGGGGCAACTGGGCCTGTGAGCCACAACTACTGAGCCTGCGCGTCTGGAGCCTGTGCTCCGCCACGAGAGGCCGTGATAGTGAGAGGCCCGCGCACCGTGATGAAGAGTGGCCCCCGCTTGCCACAACTAGAGAAAGCCCTCGCACAGAAACTAAGACCCAACACAGCAAAAATAAATAAATTAATTAATAAACTCCTACCCCCAACATCTTAAAAAATAATAATAATAATAATATATTCAGCAACCATAAACCAAATAAATGAGAAGATATTGGGAGCAGTTTATTCCTCAGAGCCTGAGTGAATTTTCTTGGTCTCTAGCTCATTCTCCTTCCTCCATAGTGTCTCTAATTTCTTTTAACATTTTTTTTTCATGTTTTCTCCAACTGTTCGTAACGTGAAAGTTAATCTATATAAATTTTAAGTGATTAATCCAAATTGTATCTTCTTTGCTAAAGTGAAAAGATATGAGTTGAGCTTTTTAATGTTTTTCTTTTCCAGTTTAAACATGAAAATTACTGTGAACTTGTGTGGAGTTTGAAATTGACTGATACATTCATATACAAAAAAATACACCAATATATGTGATAAAAATTTCTTTATTATAAGCCAAACTTCTATTAGAAAGCATCAGTTTAGCTTGGAACAAAGCATCATACTTATGCCACCTTTTCTAGGAAATTTTTTTTTAACCACTTAGCAACCCTTTACATTTTAAGGCAGATTTAGGTCTTTATATCAGAGTTCAGTGAAAGCCTTCAATTCTTATATGTTAAAAAATAATGTTTACCTGGATCTATCGTAGATGAGAACAGTGTCCTGCAGGTGTATTATTATCAGAGCTTGCTAACTCTGCAGGCCAGTTGATACATTTTTATTTCCCAGAGTATTTCGTGAACAGGAGAATCCTTTTTATGCGGCTCAGAAATTTTTGATGATGCTTAAAACTTAATACTGAAAATTATTGGAAGATTGGAGGTATACTTTAGTATCAGCTTCTGTTTCATCTTCTATTAACACTTCAAGTTTCCTAGATAAAATCAAACCTTCTTATATCCCCTCCCCTTTTTTTAAGTCTTCATGATAGGAAATCAACCGTAGTAACCAACTGCACCTCAGCTGTTACAAGGACATAGGGTTAAGTTTCTTTCTAAAATCTCAAGGCATTTAAATTTCTCTAAGGGTTTTAGAAGTAGTAACATATAGACTGTGAAGTCAGAAAGTCCTGGGTGTGTATCTTAGCTTTGCTCTTTAACTTCTGGGAGCCTTAGTTTATTTCATTTGTAAGCTGGGCATAATGTTGCCTATCTCATAAGGTTGTTATGAAAATTAAACAAGATCATGTAAATTTAATACAACAGTTCAGTAAATGGTGGAGGTTATGAGTAGAGCTCAAGTGATTACCTAATCATATTCATTATTCGTGAATATAAGTTTCTTAAAATTCTTCACCTGTTACAAAGTTGAAAACAATGTCTAATGTAAAGTGGTATTTTCTAAAATGATTTTATGAATGATACACCACTTTTATAGTTAGCAGTATTTTGATCAAGTTTGCCAGCAGAAGAATGTGTAACGTTACATGCTTTTCTGTATCAGCTACCTATTGCCACATTAAGGCCAACCACAAAACCTCAGTGGTGTACAGCTCTAAGCATTACCTATTTGTGCGGATGGAATGAGCTGGTGGCAAATTAGCAGTTAGGCATCTCTGCTGATCTTGGCTGGGCTTTTTCACATTAGTGGAGTCAGCTGCCTCCATGTGTCCCAACCTCAGGCAGCCTAGCCCGAACTTGTCCTCATAGTAAAGGGCAAGGCACAAGAGTAAAAAGAGTAGAAAGAGTACAGGTATACTTTCAGACTTCTACTTGCATCACACTGTTTACATCCCATTGGCCAAAGAAGATCACATGGCTGAACTCAAAATCAAGGAACAAGAAGATATATTCCACGCATGTCTTGATGAGAGGGGACCGCAAAGTCACATTACAAATGGCATGGATAGTCAAGGAATGAAGACTTGGGACCATTAATTATGTCAGTCTATCCCAGTTTCATACATTTGTCCTTAAAAAGTATGAGAACGAGGTTGTCCTTAAAACTCATTGACATTCTGTACTCTTTATTTAGGAGATGTAGTCGCTTTCCTTCATAAATGAAAATATCAATGGATTCAAAAATTTTACCATTTATATAGCGGACTGAAATGCTAAGTTTGGGAGCTTTGTTCTATTTTGGGTTCTCTTTCTTTTTTTTATGTATTTTGTTATTTTAAAGACTGAAGCTGAATCACTTTTTTTTTACATATTAGCAGGTACTTTCATACTAAGTGAGGGTTACATGAAATGTGAAAAAAAATGTACTTATATTAGCCTTTGCAATGAGGAGTAAGAGAGGCATCATTTTTCTTATGTATATGGGATCATATTCGATGAAATAGTTTGGCAATTTCTAGGGGAAATGAACATGACATTTTCTGAGGTTCTCCTACTTGGTATCTAATGTTTGGCAATTTTCTTAAAAATTATGTCCTTCATGATGATACCAGTTTCACAGGTATTGTTTTTAGGTTAGCAGTTATGTAAAGTTGTTAATAACATTCCTTGAAATTTTGTATTTTTCAGAAATAGCCAGGCAAGCAGCACAAATAAAGCTTTTGAGAAAACTGCAAAAGCAGGAACAGGCTCGGGTTGCCAAAGAAGCTAAAAAACAACGAGGTGGGTGATTTAAATGGTAGCCTAAACTTGAAGAGTGAGGATTGGGTAATTCATAAGAGGCATCTCTTCTTTGTTCCTTTTCTGATGATATCTGTGCCTTGATTTTTCATCATAGCAATAATGGCTGCTGAGGAGAAGCGAAAGCAAAAAGAACAGATAAAGATTATGAAACAACAGGTATGTTTATTCATTGGAACTGATTTTTAAAACACAGGCATTGTTTTGGGGATCTATCTGTATCTTTCTCTGTGTACATTATTTTCATTTTGATTTCTGAAATAACTGTATTTCACATTAATGTTATGTATCTTATTTAGAAAGTTGTCCTCTTTCATTAGTTAAAATTCACCTCATTTTATTTTTTTTTATTTTTATTATTTTTATTTATTTATTTATTTTTGGCTGCATTGGATCTTCCTTGCTGCACACAGGCTTTCTCTAGCTGTGGCAAGCGGGGGCTGTTCTTCACTGCAGTGCGCGGGCTTCTCACTGCGGTGGCTTCTCTTGTTGCAGAGCACGGGCTCCAGTAGTTGTGGCACGTGGGCTCAGTAGTTGTGGCCCGTGGGCTCTAGAGCACGGGCTCAGTAGTTGTGGTGCACAGGCTTAGTTGTTCCGTGGCATGTGGAAAGTTCCCGGACCAGGGCTCAAACCTGTGTCCCCTGCATTGGCAGGTGGATTCTTAACCACTGGGCCACCAGGGAAGTCCCTAAATTCACCTCATTTTAAAGCGAAGTCTTCTACTTCCAAGTTTTTCTAAGAATTGATTACCACCGGAGCCTGTGCTCCACAACGGGAGAGGCCACAACAGTGAGAGGCCCGCATACTGCAAAAAAAAAAAAAAAAAAAATTGCTTACCAAACAGTAAATTTTGTATAAGTACTTTTAATATCCTGATAGACTTTGAATATAAGTTGACATCATGAATAACTTTCAAACTTTTTAAATTAATGTATTAGTAAATGAAGGATATTCCTTAAATATTCAAATTTTAATAAGAAAAGTTGTTGTCCTAAAACATGTAAAATACTAGTAAAAAATTAAATTCAAGTTATATAGAATAAGGTTTGCCTCCATTGCTTGTGATTGCTTTCAGAGTTACTAAAAAATCACTGCAGTCGTCTCTCAGTATCCACAAGGGATCGGTTCCAGGACCCCCATGGATACCAAAATCCACAGATGCAAGTCCCTTATGTAAAATGGTGTAGTATTTGCATATAACCTATGCACATCTTCCTGTATACTTTAAATCATCTCTTGATTATTTGTAATACCTAATACAATGTGAAGGCTATGTAAATAGTTGCCAGCATGGGGCAAATTCAAGTTTTGCTTTTAGGAACTTCCTGAAAAATTTTTTTTCTAATTTATCTTTGATCCATGGTTGGTAGAGTCCGTGGATACAGAACCTGCAGATAAGGAGAGCCAACTACAGTGCAAACAATGAAAAAAGCATCATTTCAGCAGCATTCTGTTGTATATCTACAGTACCTCTCCTGTGTGTAGTTTTCAAAATTAAGTATAGGTAAATAAAGTAATTTTAAAATTCTTACAGGTAAAGTATTATATGACAAGATATTCAACTTTATTGAAGATGGGAATGTGTACACTACTCTCCCATCTCCATATATTCACTGTAATCATTAAAGCAGAAAGGAAATGGGGATAACTAATATTCTTTAAAAAATTTTTAAATGGCAAGTAGTTATTTCTGAGTATGAAATGAAGCCAATTGTGTTATTGTATAAATAGCTGCTAAATAAATGGCTTGGATTGGATTTGATGTGGCTGTCTCGAAGGTTCTTTCCAGTATTGACTAAAGCAGTATGATTAGAAAGAGTTGATATGGAATTGGGATTCAGAATTTAGTTTACAGTCAGGCAGACTGTAAGAGTTGAATATGGGCTCTGCTACTTAAGAATTTTGTAACCTTAGATGAATTTCTCAACCTCTAAGTCTCTGTTTCCTCCACTGTGAAAGAAAATAACTGCATTATCTGAAGATTAAATGAGGTGATAAATGTAAAGTACATGCAACAGTGCCTGGCACAAAGCAAATGCTCACTTTTTAAAAGATGATATAAAACACCAAACTGCATACTAAACTCTTTTACCGTAATTTAAAGTAGTCAGCAGTAAACTTGAATTCCTTTAGTTTGTTAATTCCAAATAGTTTGTCAATTGTCACTGCTAAAGACACTGTAAGATTGACTTATAAATATCTAGTCTAATGAATGCCTTTGTTAAAATATAAATATTTACTGTACATCACATATATATAAAAATAAGTTTATGTTTCATTTTCAAGTGAAATACTATTGTTTCTAAATATTATACCTTTTTATAGCTCATCCTATTTCCTAATGGCTAGAGATCCATCAAATCTTATCAGCACTTTAAATTCAGCTTTGTGACCCTAAAGTCTTGAAGTGGCTACAACCTAAATATACATGGTTTTTGCTGCTCATCAAAAAATCAGCTGCATAGCACAGGGAGCTCAGCTCTGTGCTTTGTGACCACCTAGAGGGGTGGGATAGGGAGTGTGGGAGGGAGATGCAAGAGGGAGGAGATATGGGGATATATGTATCTGTATAGCTGATACACTTTGTTATAAAGCAGAAACTAGCACACCATTGTAAAGCAGTTATACTCCAATAAAGATGTTAAAAAATAAAAAAGCATTGGAGTACCAACGTTTCAGCAACGTTAATACAAATGAGCTGATCATAGAGTTTTGTCAAGATATTTATCTGAGGCTAGTTTCAGAATACAGTCTGACTTATTCCTTATTGCCAACAAAGTGAATCAAAGTATAGCTTAGGTCTACTCACATAGTCAGTTACATAATGCCTATCTTAAAGTCAGCTTTAGATCTAGAATAAAATAGTAGCATGTGCTTCTGAATTATTTTTTCCACCTAGTAGGCCAGTATCACCAGATAGTCCTCAAGACAATATTCTGGAAGCTTACAGAAGCATTATTATGAAGCAGAAGGAACAAAAGCATTGGAATGTGACCAAGGCTCTGTATTTACTATTTGATTTAAGGCAAAATATTTACTCTCTAGGAACTTTAGCTTTCTATTAGGTAAAAAGAAGATAATTTCAACTCTTTTCATGATCAATAAGATATTTTATGTAGAGTGCCCAGTTGAGGGGTTGGATACCCAATATTATAAAGTGAATCTGTATTATAATAACTTATAAATAATGTTTATCTCTACTAATGCTAATGACACCACTACCATATATATGTGTGTGTGTATATATATGTCTATGTATGTCTATGTATGTATATATTGAGATCAATAACATCAGTGTACATAAAAAGAAATGTTTAAAAACGTTAAAGTATAGCTTGCAAAGGTACAGCTAGCATCTGGAAATTGGAACAGGTATTATAACATTAAGCAGTATAAAATGTGTTCGCTCTGGAAATCCTACGACAAATGCAATTTGCTAGTAGGAAAATTGGGGTGTTTGGGGGCAAACGATGTATTATTGAGTACCAGTTTGGGACTTTCAAAGGGGTTTCTGAACATGAAATTGTTAACATTGTGCTGATAGCATATGAGATAATGTTTTTAAATCAAAATGTAAAGTTTTATCACTTTAATCACTGAATTCTAAATAACTAGTACATTAAATTTAGACAATGTGAACACCAATTATGCCATTGGAATCATTCTCTAGAATGTTCAATTGTAATTAAGCCTTTTAAAAATAATATTACAGATTATTTCTGAATTTGGCTTATTGTAGTAGTTAAAAGCAATGTAGGGCTTCCCTGGTGGCACAGTGGTTGAGAGTCCGCCTGCCGATGCAAGGGACACGGGTTCGTGCCCCGGTCCGCGAAGATCCCACATGCCGCGGAGCGGCTGGGCCCGTGAGCCATGGCCGCTGAGCCTGCGCGTCCGGAGCCTGTGCTCCGCAATGGGAGAGGCCACAACGGTGAGAGGCCCGCGTACCGCAAAAAAAGAAAAAAAAAAAAGCAATGTAATATTATCATGTGAAGTAAGAAATTATAGTATGGAAATTGTTAATGATAATCGATTACAGTTGTGTGGCACCACACACTTTTTTTTTTATTATAAATTTATTTATTTTGGCTGCGGTGGGTCTTCGTTGCTGCCCGCGGGCTTTCTCTAGTTGCGGTGAGCGGGGGCTACTTTCCGTTGCAGTGCACGGGCTTCTCATTGCAGTGGCTTCTCTCATTGCGGAGCACGGGCTCTAGGCACGCGGGCCTCAGTAGTTGTGGCTCGCGGACCCTAGAGCGCAGGCTCAGTAGTTATGGCACACGGGCTTAGCTGCTCTGCGGCATGTGGGGGTCTTCCCAGACCAGGGCTCGAACCTGGGTCCCCTGCATTGGCAGGCGGATTCTTAACCACTGTGCCACCAGGGAAGCCCCTGCCACACACTTTTTTAAGCATTTTTAATTTATTCATGACATAGTGAGAGAGGGCAAACACCTCTCCCCATTTTATACAAGAGTAGTTATTCTTTGCTCAAGATCATCGTATGAATGACAGTAACTCAGGACTAGCCTTAGGTTTTCTCACTCCTGATACATTATTTTTCTACTTTTCTGTCCTGTTTTTATTTAAAACTAAGTATAATTGTAACTGCAGATACTTATAAAAATTCACAGGCTAAATGAGTTTAGTTTATGTAGTTTCTGTATACATATTTAGCATTTGTATTTTACAAATTGTTTTGAGAAATTTTATAAAGTCATATTAATTTGACATGAACTTATATATGATGTTAAACTAAACAAGTTTTACATCCACCATGGGCAACCTTTGGTAACTCTGTATTTATATCTTAACTTATTTGATTTGACTTAAATACTTTTCACCTAGATATTTAGTTTATTTTATTATCTTAAATTATTATAATTTTTTCTACAGGAAAAAATTAAGAGAATACAACAAATCAGAATGGAAAAAGAGCTTCGAGCCCAGCAAATTCTAGAGGTAGAATTCTTAAATGTGATATGATTAAAGTAATATAGTCATATATTTTAAAGTCTCCCAAAATAAAAATCTTACCTACATATTCTGTCACTTATACAAATTAATATGTCCATCAGAAACTCTCTTTAAACATAATGCATAGAGTAAGACCTTATCTGATCCTTATTTAGCAGACTCATCTAATCCTAACAACCCAGGAAATAAGACAAAAGAGAAGAAGAAAACAGGGAAACCTCTGAACAGCCAGTATAGGTGTCATAAGGTTCATGTGCTGAAACTCGTGTTCTTTACTTTTAGAAAACTCATTAGGACTTATAGTCAGATATTTACTTTTAATTTAGAAATAAAACATTACAAGAGTGAAAGTAAATTTTAAACGTAGAAACAGTTTAATCAGCTTGTTTTTTTGGCTTCTAATATACCCTGCTTCCCCACAAGCTGATGGAATAGGACTAGAGGACATATATTGGAATCAGTAAAATAATAGCCACAAGATAGCAAGGGAAAATACAGAAAAACTCCAACCAGCATGTATAGGAATTCAAAAGCCTACCAAGAGTCTGTAATCTTTTAGTTGAATAGCAAGCAATTTTCAACACCTTAGCAGCTGAAAGGCATTACTCTGTGGAACTGTACAGTATAATAACTGATGTTCAGAATAATTGCCCCAAGTCATCAAGAAAAAGCCAAATTATATTTAGCGTAGTGTGTCTAAGCAGTATATATCTCAAAACTATTTCCATCCAAAATAGTGAAAATAAACTTTTAATGTTCAGAATTGCTATAACCTCCGAGCTATTCAGGAAACTCTTGGTATAAACGATTTATTCCCTGAGGGTGTCAAATAGCTGAAGTGTTCTATGTTACATGATTATTCCTTCTAGAAATATACACATGTTTCCTTATCCATTTCAAATTAATTTAAAAAATCCAAATCAAAAGTACTCCTACCTTCAAGTAAATTAACAATAGCTACTGGATAGTTATCAAACTACTAGATAATTAATGACTTTAACATTATGACGCTCAGATTTGGTATCATGACCTTGATATTCAAAATGTACTTCATGAAAGATTATAAGTTTCCATTCTATCTTTTTAAAAAACCTTGAATTTAATCACAATATACAGCTAGAGAAAATCAGATTTAATGTGTTTCATTTATATCAGCTGAGTAATGGATTACTTTATCTCAAATTTCAAGTATTAAAAAAATCCAAATAGACATGTTCATTTTTAAATGTGTTACTGATTTATTATTTAAGTAACTTTTATTATCAGTTAAAATCTATCCCATCTTCTAAATTTTTTATGATCATTTTTTACTTTTAAAAATCAGAAAAAAAAGGAAAAATTACATAAAATTTTTTCTGTGATTAAGTTTTAATGTAAAATAATAAACACTCAATTATTTCAGACTTTTAATAGAGTTTGAAGAAGTCAAGAAAAGCTGACATACGCTTATGAATTTAAGAATTTTTTATATCTTAATGCTAATCTATACATTAGAAATGAAATTAGTATGTTAAGTACAATATTAACTGTGGGAAAATCTGTAATTGTTTACATATATGTTCCATGTTGTTTTGTACCTGTGAGGCATGTAGCTCCATTTTCAAGTCATAGATTACTTTCAAGTTGCAGTGGTGCTGTTGCATGACTTTGAGACCTGTTTTGCATGCACAGGCAAAAAAGAAAAAGAAGGAAGAAGCAGCAAATGCCAAATTATTGGAGGCCGAGAAACGAATAAAGGTTAGTTTAGATGAGAATCAGTTTTCATTTTTCAAAAATAAAAACTGTATGATATTATACCAGTATCAATTGTATTAAAAAAAGCCCTCCTCAAAATGACTATCTAAAAAAATGTTTAGCACAGATAAAACATGTGTATAGTGTGTGTTTTTATTGTATGTATATTGTATGTATATTTTTATATTTCGTTATACAGGTTATATGTGATACTTTGAGCTCTTTAAATAGCAGACCAAATCAGAAATGCAAACTATTGCATAATACCTGTATATAGTTTTGATGGATAAGATCTCCCCAGAGCTATTTTGTATCATTTATGTTTAAGTTTCAAAATGTGTTCCAAATCCGATTCTCTCCTTAGATTATAACGTTCTCTTTGTTAATGTCTAATAACTGTTTTAACTATTAAAAAGTGAAAAGCCTACAGAAACAAAAACCTAACTTTATCAGCTATAATTTACCAATAATAAAAGTAGCCATTGTTACATATTGTAACTTGATGTGTTGTTTGGGGATGTTTTGGTTTTGATTTTCTGGCGTGAAACATAAGAGAGTTGGACCCTCACTCCCCCACGAGCCTCCACCCCGACACACATTACACCCCTACCTTCCATTTTTTTCTGATAGTTATTTACTGAAATTGGGCAGCCATGTGGTCCTACTGGTTCAAGAAACAGCCACTACAGCTATATCTTATAAAACCAGGAAACTGTTTGTTACCTTTTTCTACATAGACTCTCTTACTTTGTTCTTTAAATTTCTACTCCTTTTCAAAATGGCTGCCCTTAATATTAATTAATCCGTATTTTATCTTTATAAAAAGATTCAAATTGGTGACATTCCCAGAACTGTTTGGATTAAGCCCTACCCCTTTGGGATGGTGCCCTCAATCATAGGTGGACATAAAAATCTCCAGCTGATTCCTTTTCTCTTGTCACTTTCATTCCTACACAGTGATGGAAATGATATAGATGCTGTTAATCCCAGAGTGTATTTAGGGATTTATATTCAGAGTGGAGAGAGTTTTAATTAGCTAGATTTGAGGGTTGCTTCATTATGTTTTCTTTTTTTTTAGTGCCAGTTTTATCTGGTATGCTCTATCTAGCTAGTCAGTTCAGTGAATGGGTCATTGAAGTGTGTTTACTATTAGGTCACTGAATTTTAACTCTAAATGTCTACTGAATAAGGATCCTTGCTCCTGTCCTACAGTTTTTATATATTAGGTAGAACCATATGAAGTTGCCACTACATAAGTAAAAAATTATTGGATGTTTGCAGTTTCATATGGTTCAACCTAATGGAAGACTATAGAATCTCAGAAAAGGAACTTTTAATACTTGCTGCATGTTCTAAATTTTCCCTAAAAATCCATCTTAAAAGTTTCTTATTTTTAAGGAAAAAGAAATGAGAAGACAACAAGCTGTTCTTCTAAAGCATCAGGTCTGTAGACACATAGTTATACAGTTGTCGAAATGTACATTTTATAATTTTTCTTAAATCTATTTTTGGAAAAATCTTCAAGATATTTTCTTTAAAAGTTCCAGTATAATTCCTGCTTAAATTCCTGGTTTTGGGATTGGTGTCTTTCGGGGGGTTAAAAATTGGTTTCATGACTCTGTGATTTCTGTTTCATAATGTTGTGCCAACTCTTTCTACCAGGAGTTGGAGAGGCATAGACTAGATATGGTATGGGTATGTTTATTTCTGTACATCTAACACCGCATTGTGATTTGGTTGTGATATGGTTGTCATAGCAATGCATAAAGTGTAGCACTGGCTGCTGTCATATTACATACTGCTGCATGGCTTTACAGCACAGTGCATTGCATACATCTGCTTGTCTGTCTATAAAGAAATATGGTACATTTCCAAGATTTTCAATTGAATTGGGCAGGCCTTATATAAGGCTGCTGTCTAAAAGTTTACGTTACTGATGTCACAGTGAAAGTTGGATCACTATCCAATTAGATACGACTATGACCCATATTCTCCCATCATTCTAGATGCAAAACTGCCATTGAATACAATGGGAATTTTGAGTTAGGTTGATGAGAGAATATGAAATATATTCTGGTTTTATGGACAAATTTTAGAAATTTTTAGAAATATCCCTTTGGGGGAACCACGTATATTTAATCAAAAAGAATGATTCAGTACTATAGCTATGTGACTTTTTTATTTTAAAGTAAAATGAGACTATCGAAGTAAGCTAATGCTTACCTTATTTTCACACTGTGCCTTTTAGATTCCACTTACGAGCCCATGGTGCAGCTTTTGTGGCTTTAAATAGTGCATCAAGTGGCAGACATCAGTAAACAGGAATATCCCATTTCATTGATGTTGTTATATGAATCATGCCTATAACAGCTTGAAAAAAACTTTCTAATTTGTCGGTGGCTTATTGGATTTACAAAATGATAGTGTACTTGAAATAAAAATAACTAATTCTAAAACCATGAAGTGAAAGTGAATATAAATCAATTTCTACCTGATCTAAAAATTTAAGAACAGCACAACCTTTGGTTTAATTGGCTGTAGTACATATTTGTGGTTTTTCTAATAGCAGATGTAAGGTAACTGACCTGTTCCAGCCAACCATTATGCTTTTTGTTCTGCCAGCTTTTGAAGGAGCATCACAACTGACCATAAGTAAACCTTGTATGCTTCTGTTTACACTGTCTCCATGTTCATTGCTTTACCTTTTTGCTTTTGATTGTTCTTGTATTTGCTTTCTAAACCTGAACTAAAACATGCACAGACTGGCCATTCTTGTCTTATATTTAGTATTTACTGTGACTTGTCTATAAATGCTAAACATGCTATACCGAGTTTTTTTGTTCTGTTTTGTTTTGTTTTTCCATTTGAAAATCAAACTATTAACTATGGTTGAGTTATATTCCTAATTTTATCTGGCCTAATAGGAACGAGAGAGAAGGAGACAACATATGATGCTTATGAAAGCTATGGAAGCACGTAAAAAAGCAGAAGTAAGTGTATGTTTCTGGAAAAATATTATCTTGTCATAAATTAATATTTTTTCTTAAAACATTGGCTCTTCTAAGTATAGATTTTTTGGAGTAGGGATTGTCATGATTTACCGACTCTCATACATAAGCAAACCAAAGGTTAGAGATAGTAACCGAGTGTTAGAACATAAAAGAATCCATAGGATGGATTCCAATGTATGAGTTAATTTTCTTGGCTGAGATTTTTTATTTTTATTATTTTTTTTATTATTTTTTTTTTATTTTTGCGGTACACGGGCCTCTCACTGTTGTGGCCTCTCCCGCTGCGGAGCACAGGCTCCGGACGCGCAGGCTCAGCGGCCATGGCTCACGGGCCCAGCTGCTCTGCGGCATGTGGGATCTTCCCGGACAGGGGCACGAATGCGCGTCCCTCGCACCGGCAGGCGGACTCTCAACCACTGCGCCACCAGGGAAGCCCCTTGGCTGAGATTTTAATTACCTTTTTAAAATATAGTGAATGGCATTCATTTGGATAAAATGAATTCTTCTTACTGTGACTAGAGTTTCACAAAATTACAGGCATGCCTAGACAAATCCTATGTGTCCTAATTCAAACATCAGTCAGTTCAGCCATGGACTTCTGCCCTCAGAATTACTCTTTAGCATTCTATGTGTAAAATTAGGCCTAAGTACTATCTTTGAAATAGACTTTTACCATATACTTCAGAATAAGAAAATTATTGCAATAAGTCAAAATGAACTTATATGGATGTTAATAGAAATCACTTAAAGGTTAAAAAATGTTACAAAGGAATGCATTCTGAATTAAAGCAGTTGAATAGAGGTATGGCCATTATAACCAGGGCTTTGGAGTTTCAGAGACTCAGATACCTATGCTGGCTCTAAACCAACTTGCTTTAAGCTCGTCAGGTTATTTCTTCTTTAAAATTGAGAAAATGATTCTGGTAGGATTATAAGATTATCAAGTGGGATAAGCATTTAATAAATAATAATTAATGAAAATGAGACTATTTGGTCTAGAAGTTGAGTGCCCTATATTTCAGTTTTTTAGCCTCAGCTGTGGCTTAAACTCTCATTACAGATTTCTGATATGAAGGCACAGTATGTGTATTGTTTAGGAACCTGGACATTGTAACCAAATGATCAGGATTTGAATTCTAATTTCATACATTCCAGCTATATGACCTTGGGCAAGTTATTTAACCTCTCTGCGATTCAGGTTTTTCATCTGTAAAATGGAGATGATACTAATTCCTATTTCATAGGGTTTGTAGTTATGATTAAATGGGTGTGTGTCTATATGAGCGTATGTGTAAAGTTCTTGGAACGGTGCCTGGCACCACATAGTGCCTACTTACTTATCACAGTAAGTTATTTATTACTATGTAGGTGTTTTTTTCCTTACTTGTTAATTATCCAGGGCCACTGACACCCTCTACACCTAACACAACAAGGGAATCTACACATGGATTTATAAACACAATCTCTGAAAAATGACAGGCAGGGAAAGAGAGAGAGGTGACAGATTCCAGGATTGGGCATGGCTGCGAACTCTGTTCCCTTCTGAATGCAGTGGCGGGAAGAGTAGGGAAGGGGATTAATTAAAATTCTAAAAGCTCGACCTAATTTTCTCCTATCTGGAGAGATGGGAACTGAGGGAATAACTCAGGGAAAAGACCTGGAATATCCCTCAAGAGTCAAGTTCTTCCCTGCCAGGTATTCCTCTTACCAGAAGGACCAAGAAGAACCAGGGCTTGTTATTCTGATTTTTCCTCTTGGAGAGGAAAGCTAAAGAAAGGCAGAATAATGAAAATAACCAAGAGCATTATCTCCAGACGTACTAGGATTTGGTAGAAGGGGACACCCAAGAGAATAGTAAGGATAAGATCATCCGAGGGAGTGGATGCTCAGGTTAAGAGGTACCCAAAAGGCCCAAAAGTCATGACCTCTCTCACTGGTTTTTTTATATTTGCTCTGTGGCCTGGGAGGAGAGTAAGAAAAGCTGCTGAAGAGAGGTGAGTAAGATCTGCATTGAGTGGAAGGTAGCAACCATGGGATAAATGAAGATAATTCAAATGAAATCTTCTAAGAATCTCTCAAGACCCAAGAGCATCTTTCATGGGAAAAGGATATACCCTTGACTAGATAGAGTGAAATCAGGTACACTGCTTCCAATAAAACTCGGAAAGGGATATGAGAAACCGGGTACAGCTCTCCCTCTTCTAGCTACCTTCATCCTCAGAAAAAAAGGAACATGAATAGCATACAAAATACTCTTCAATTTGAAGTACTTTGAAATATAAAAACAATTATCAGATAAAGTGAGAAGAAACTAAAGGAAAATTAACCCACCTACATTGGAGCAATGCAAGTTCGTGATAGGGCTGCCCGTATCAAGCATGAGTAATTAGAAAAGAAATGCAAGAAAACTGCCAAAATATCAAACCAAAAATATATGTGTGTACGCACGTGTGCATGCATGTATACATAAAGTAACAGCTTAAAGCATAATAACTTAAAGAACCTGTTTTCCCTGCTTTCATTCTTGCTTTCCTCAGCACACTCCCTATGCATTCTCCACAGAGTAGCCGGAGTGATCTATTCAAAAAAGAAACCAGATTATATCTGGATAAACACTATCCAGTGGCTTCTCATTACAATAGTAATAAAGTCCAAATTCCTCACCAGTGACATATCAGACCCACATGCTCTGACCTCTGCCAACCTCTCCAACTTTACCTCATACAATTTGTACCTTATGTACTATGTTCCAGTCATTTTTGTCTTTTTATTATTTCTAAACAAAGGGTCTTTACTGTTGCTGTTCTTCCACTGAATATTCAAGTGGTTCTTGTCTATTGTTCAGTCATAGGTCAAATATTAACTTATCAAAGAGGCCTTCCCAGAACAGAGTACATGATATGTTTTCTGTCTATATAATTTTCTTTATATAATAATAATAAAGTCATTTTACTTTATTCTAGGTGGTTTTCTTTTTTTAAACACTTAGGAATTATTATTTAAAATAACAATACAACAACATATGTTACAAATAATCCTTTATCAGGATGTTTGAGAGAATCCCATAGGTAAAGCTGAATTCTCAAAATGTTTTTATCCTCTGATAACTATAGGACTAGAGAATTTTACCAGTTATTCAGATTTTTTTTTTTTTGGCCACACCGTGCGGTATGCAGGATCCTAGTTCCCTCCGACCAGGGTTCAAACCGCGACCCCTGCATTGGGAGCTGTGTAGTCTTCTTAACCACTGGACCACCAGGGAAGTCCCCAGTTATTCAGATCTTAAATTGTGTTCCTCTGTTGAATGATACCTATAGATCTTAGTAATCAACTAAGTATGTTTTTACATTTCTTAAAAGACTGTTGTGTACACAGCATTAAATTAGATGCTGCAGGAAAAGCAAAAAAATTAAAGACGCTTTTTATCATATCAGAGAGAGAAATCTTTACAGTATAAACAGTTAAGCAGTGACTAGGCATATATTTTTACTGATAATCCAAACTTTCACCATATCTTTTACATAAACTTACACCTCCGTGAATATTAACAAACCCTTCCTATGTCTATTTGTTCATTTCTTCATTATTAATGTGCATGAGATGTAACTAGAGTAATGCCAGTAATGGGCACATCTTGGCTTCATATTCTGCCTCTTATTACCTCCTAACAGCTCAACTGCAGTTTTTTCTGTTATTAACTGTTAAAAGAACAAACTTTATTGTAAAGTTAAAGCCATATGATACTTAGGCAGGGCCAACTCAAAATTCTAAAATAGCCTATGTGTAACCCTTGATTCTAAACTTTAATACCTTTAGACATTTAATTATTAAGTTGTGAAGAAAAAAATAAGATAAACAAAAATGCTGATGTTATGGGTAATGTTTATAGAATTATGAGGTTAAAAAATTAATTGCTTTCACCTTGTTAATTAAAAATCTCTTATAACATCTGAATTTATTCCAAGAAACTCCCATAGTCATCAAAAAGGTAACACAAACACCATTTTTATGTTTCTTTGTGTACACTACACTGATCTTACTTTTTTTTTTTTTTTTTTTTTTTTTTTTGCGGTACGCGGGCCTCCCACTGCTGTGGCCTCTCCTGTTGCGGAGCACAGGCTCCGGACGCGCAGCCTCAGCAGCCATGGCTCACGGGCCCAGCCGCTCCGCGGCATGTGGGATCTTCCCGGGCATGTGGGATCTTCCCGGACCGGGGCACGAACCCCGCGTCCCCTGCATCGGCAGGCGGACTCTCAACCACTGCGCCACCAGGGAAGCCCTGATCTTACTTTTTGATTTAGTGTTAACTTATTTTTCACTAAAAACATCCCAAATTTATATTGGTTCCCTAACTTAGGAATCTAATTTCTATAGTTTTTCCTTTATATAAATCTATAATTAATAAGAATATTCAGACATATAAATTACCTTACTTATTATTATATTAATTTTAGTGTATCATCATAGTTCATAAATATTTTTATTATATAATGTAAGGAAGGATAATCTTTAGCCTCATGAATAAAAAAGGCTTATGTCCTAGTATAATTCAAGTCTTAATATATTTGTGCTTTCATTATTACTAATCACTGGAAACTTAGGTTGGTTTAAGCAGTGTGACAAAGTAGCTCAAAATCTCCTGTTTCATTTATAAAAACTTCAAACTGTGTCAGTCACAAATTTATAAACATTTTACTCATATTATCTGAATAATCAACCGTCGTACCCGTAACAGAGTCTTTTGTGTATGTGTTTCCCCAAGGATCAATAAACAACAAAAGGTTGTTAAACATGCGTCTATTACAGAATGACTATGTCAGCACTTTAGGAGACAAAACCATAAAATAGAAGAGAGTAGTTCAGGTTTCAGAAATCATCTAATAATTTGCAAGCATAAAAAATGTATAACCCATTCAATGATTCAAGTCATGAGAATATTTTATAATCCTATATTTATACTAATCATTACTTAGTGAAAAATAAAAAGAATTGCTCATGTAGACAGTTTTGTTTAAACAAACCCATTTTTCAGTTGAAGATATAATAAATGTACTTATATGACATACTTGTGTATTGTACTTTATATAATGTACTTAATTTCAATTTTAAAATTAAATTGTCTTTAAAAACATGTAAGGGCTTCCCTGGTGGCCCAGTGGTTGAGAGTCCGCCTGCCGATGCGGGGGACACGGGTTCGTGCCCCGGTCCGGGAAGATCCCACATGCTGCGGAGCGGCTGGGCCCGTGAGCCATGGCCGCTGAGCCTGTGCGTCCGGAGCCTGGGCTCCGCAACGGGACAGGCCACAGCAGTGAGACGCCCGCGTACCGCAAAAAAAAGCACAAAAAAAACCCCATGTAAAATGATTTTATATTAACTATTCAGTAAAATGTTAAATGTCATACACATTTAAAAGATACATGCACAATTTTGGAACGAATTATTATCAATGTAATTTAGATGTATTAAAATCTCTACTTATCTGACTCAAGAATTAACAATTTTGATTTTAATTTAGGAGACATTTGTATAGTAGTAGCTACTCTAAGAATATTTGGTGATAGTTAATCTAAAGTAAGTACAGACTTTTGTGTAATACTTTGGTGGATTTTATGAAAATGTGATAACTGGAAATTTTTACTCTTTTTAAATAGTATTTTATATTTATACCTGTAAAATACAATGAAATATAATATAAATAATATATAATTTTATTAAAAATTTAAAATATAAGGATTTCTTTTATCATGGATTCATAATTTTTTCATTTGTTTAAACTTAATTTATTATTACATTTTAAATGTAAAAATAGGTCCTTTAAAAAAATTACCCTGATTTTTCTACTCACGCTCAATATGTGACGTAAAATAGTATCACTTTTATTCTTTATATCTGTCTTCTATAAATGGCTTATGTTATTAATCTTATTTACACTTTATTCTTCTTGCACCCTGAGGTAAATCTGTGTCTCTTAAAGAATATTTATGTCTTTGAAATTTAAGTACAGTTGCTGTGAAAAGAAATGTAATCTCCTAATTATGCCCAGAGCAAACACCTAAGAGACCCAGTAGAATCATAAAATACAGGAAACATAGGCATCTTTGCAACATGGCCTCTTAAAAATGGCCTGTTTGGCAATTTGATAAGTTGTAAAACTTTATAATAACAGATCCTCCTACCACACTCATTGCTTAGTTTTTAAACTTCTATGATTCTAAAATAGAATAAATTCATTTCATACCTTTGTTATTTTGCTATAGAGTTCTAGAAATACTTTCAGTTATGCGTTTAGAGTCCCTAAAATAATCCTTTTATGCATTTAAAATTTTCACCCTATGTATCTTAGGCTATTTAGTGTAATCTAAATTTAACACTTTTGCTATTGAAAAGTGTTGCAACTTCGAATGAAATTTAAATAACTTCTTAATTAGGATATTAGTAATATTTTGATACAGAAAATTTCATTACTATAATTAAGATGATAAAAAGATATTTTATTGTAAATGACATATATACCAAGAATCTACATTTATTTCATAAATTTTTACATCTAGAAAACTGCGTAAGGACGGGGAAAGTTGGGAATAAAGGCCCCAAAAAATTGGAAGGAGGCATTCTAATTTGCTTGTAATTGTTTATAGTCAATCTAAAATATAGTTAAGAGCTATATTTCGTAGTCATTTGTAGACACTGTAAGTTATTGCCCTGAAATTTAAACAATGTGGCATTTGTAAATTTAATCATTCAGCAAATTAATCAATGCTTAAATAATTTTTATATGCTAATGCACACTGTATATGTCCATTAGAGACATATGATAACTATTATAGTTGGAAATAAGAACAATATTTAGACCAGTGCGAGAGGAAAATTGCACTGATACAGGCTTGAGTTGTCAGAGACAAAGATAATATTAAAAACTCTCCTGAGGGCTTCTGGCAAATTATACTGCTGGGAATTGAATAGGTCCACAAAGAGGTGCAGAAGTTGGTTCCTCTGATCTCTAGAAGTTCACACTACAGTGCGAAAGATCAACTTTAAACAAATAATTGTCACTCAGTGCAATAAATGCTGTAATAAGTTATGTGGAAGCTCAAAAAAGGGAAATATTAAAACTCCTGAACTAGCTGTGGGAAAAATTAAAACATAGGCTTTATTTTTGTGTGAAGTAAGAAGGGCTATGCATTCCTGTCAAGAGGGGATGACAGGTACATAAATACAATGTTGCAACTAAACAGGACCTCTGGGATCTTGGGAGGAAGGTACAAAGAGGGGTTAGTCAATTTTAACCTTGTGCATATACCTCTCTTGGCTTTGCTGCTTCTCCTCCTCCTCCCCCCTCCCCCCCCTCCGCCCCTCATGATCATTATCATTATCATCCAAGCAGTGCCTCAAACTGGTTACACTGTTTGCTCAACACAGTTGTATCACAAAATGTGCCTAGAGTTTGGGAGATTCACTGAGAATCATGAGATAGGAGACCAGAACTTGTGTGGGGCTAGATTGTGACTGTCTTTATATGCCATTTTAAATATTAGTTTATTGTTGAGGGGATCCTAGAAGCTCTGGTTCTTTGAGAGTCATTTTATACCAAAACCGCAGGATTTGTATTAGTCCTATACAATTCAGTAGAAGTCACTAAATAAAGTAGTGAATAAATGCATTAAATTTAGAGACTCCATGTTTCCCTTAAAGTATCCCACTGAGGGAGTAGATGCTTGTCTTTAAGTAATTAATAAAGGTCCTATGAATTTCTAAGATTTCTTGCAAACCTCCATTTCATCCTAAGGTATAGATGTCACTTTTACATTCTATTCCATATTATGGACATGCTTTTTTAATTTGAAAGATACTGCATATCACTAGGTAAAAATAATATCCAAGAATCGTGCTTTCTCAGCTCTTGGCTGGGAATGTATTACTTCTCCACTCCTCTCTGTCTCCCCCTTGGCATGCTCTGCCGCAGCAGTCAGCGTGCTGTCTTACCAGTGATAATTGAAATGGAAATGGTTAAGATATGGGCAAAAATGCTAATATACTAGAGGAAGCAATAGTGCTAGGTTAAAATTATAGGTTAGAGCTATAATTAGGTAAGACAATTAAGAGAAATTAGGAATAGGAAGGAGGTGGAGGTTTTTAATTAGGATTTGTATGCAAGATGGGAATAATGACCTTCCTAACTGGAGTACACCAATATAAGGAGGTAAGGAAACAATAGATGTTTATCAGGAATAGCAAATAGTTTGACTAAATTTACATAGACTATAACAGTGGGAGATAAGGTTGGAAAAGAAGAGAGTCCTGAATTCAAAAGTAAGGATTTGGACTTTATTTTGGCAAAAATAAAGAAAATTGAAAGACGTATGTGGTAATAGTTTAGAATTGCCTGTTGAGTCTACCATTATTTCTCCTCTAATAAATAAGAGTTGTATTTGATTGGATTGTGGGCAGAGGACAATGAGATATAACCTCACACCTGTCAAAATGCCTTTTATCAAAAAGACAAGAAGTAACAAGTGTTGGCAAGGATGTGGAGAAAAGGGGATGTTTGTCCACTGTTGGTGGGAATGTAAACTCGTGCAGCCACTATAGATAACAATATGGAGGTTTCTCAAAAACTTAAAAATAGAACTACCACATGATTCAGCAATCCCACTCCTAGGTATTTATCCAACGAAAATGGAAACACGAACTCGAAAAGATACATGCACCCCCATGTTCACTGCCTCACTATTTACAATCACCAAGACATGGAAGCAACCTCTGTGTTCATCAATAGATGAATAGATAAAGAAGATGATATATATATGTATATATACAATGGCATATTACTCAGCCATAAAAAAGCATGAAATCTTACCATTTGCGATAGCATGGATGCACCTGGAGGGTATTGTCTTAAGTGAAATAAGTCAGACAAAGACAAACACCATATGATTTCACTTATATGTAGAACCTAGAAAGCAAAACAAACATAAAACAGAAACAAGCTCGTAGATACAGAGAACAAACTAGTGGTTGCCAGAGGGGAGGGGGATTACGGGGAATGGATGAAATAGGTGAAGGAATTAAGATGTCCAGTTATAAAATAAATAAGCCATGGGGATGTAATGTACAGCATAAGGAATATAGTCATTAATGTTGTAATAACTTTGTATGGTAACTAGACTTGATTATGGTGATCATTTCAGAATGTATAAAAATATCGAATCACTGTGTTGTACACCTAAAACCAATATAATATTGTAAGTCAGTTATACTTCAGTTTAAAAAGAGAATTGTATTTGATGTGTGACGATAAAGTAATGACACCAGTATTATTATAGAAAGTCACTTCTTCCAAAAGAATGCCATACTCTACAACAGGGAAACAGGATGATTATTTCCATATTGTTGCCATTACCCAAAATAATTTTAAAGCCTTTGGAATTGCCTTCAAAACCCATTTTACATTATTTTAAATGTTGTTTAGAGTGGTAAATAATATTTTTATTTCATCATAGGTGCACGTCTTAAGACTAGCTAATTCACTTTGAAAGAACTGCGTTTGCAGATTCAAACATGTTGCTTCCATTTTCATGCTGTAAATCTTTTCTTGCTTCCTTGAGCTACACAAAAATTTTTGTTCATACTAGTTAACTTTTTTTTATTAATACTTACTTGCCCATGTGCATTTTATATACCTGCCTTTATTAATAACTATTTTATTCTCATTATAACCTGGGAAAGGATTGAATAAATTTTGATAATGAAATAATCTGGGTTGAAACTAATATTGATATTTTGTATATGTATGTATATATACATACAGTCATAAGATGATTTTGAAACTCAAAAGGTGAAAACGCTGAAAAGCAAAATATGTCATTGTTTCTATGTAATTCCAAGTCTATTCCTAAACATCCTAAGAGAATTTTTTTCATGGAGATAACACTTTGATTACTTTTTAAATTTTAACTGGAGGTTTTTTAAACACGTATAATGATTAAACAGAATATGTGGACATGGTTTTCTTTTTAAGGAAAAAGAACGGTTAAAGCAAGAAAAACGTGATGAGAAAAGATTAAATAAAGAACGTAAACTAGAGCAACGAAGATTAGAATTAGAAATGGCAAAGGAACTAAAGAAGCCTAATGAAGACATGTGCTTAGCAGACCAAAAGGTAATTTATCAAGTAAACCATTTCATTAATAAATTTAATTTTTTGTGTTCTCACCTGATTCCTTTGCCAGAGCTGCCATTATGAAAGCCTTGTGTTTTTAGCTGGAGCAGTGGATTTCCAAGTCTAGGTCAATCTGTCCCTCCTGGATGGCCACGAGTAAACCTCTCTAGAGCCCTGTGCTGATAATGGCAGTTCTTAATATACAAACGGAGCACTGCAAACCTTTTTAATTTAAGTAGAAATACTACAGAAATCTATAAAAATGAATTATAGAAATAGATAGGATTTCTGTGTTTCATTTGGTCCTTCCCAGGCATTTAGTTACAGAAAGATCTAACTCCTCCCCCCTGCCTCCATGGATGTTTAAATAAATTAGGATTTATAATCTATAACCTCCTTCAATGCTTTAGTGATGGTAGCTAACTATTGAGTATGTTTAGTACATGCCAGACCCTATGCTAAGTGCTTTAAATGAATTTTCTCATTTAATCCTCACCACAATCCTATAGGACTGGTATTTATGCCCATTTACAGATGAGAAAACTTGAGACACAGAGAGGTTAAGGAACTTGCTCAACATTATACAGCTCATAAGTGGCAACTTGGATGCAGTCCCCAGTTTTTTAAACTCCAGAGCCCATACTGTTTATGATCCTGAAAGCCAAGAAATGTATCCAAGCAAAGTACCTCATGTGTGTTTTCTCTTCCATCATGCTTCACAGATTTATAATATTGCTAATATTGCTATAATATTGCTAGCAACTTGGAAAGAGCAAAATCACCGTGATAACTGGCATGATTTCACATACTTATGAATAGAAATCAATTATGTTTGGCTATAGTTAAGAAGATAGTATTCCTAGAAAATTATACAATAATGCATATCATATCTATAATACTGTCTCAGTAATAGAATATTATACTTGGTCAATAGCATCTATATTTACTTACATGCCATATGATATACAGATAGTGCTTGTCTCTTGATTATGCAAGCTCTTTTCTAAAGTGCTTAAAGCAAACTTTAGTACCCAAGTGGAAAATTTAATGATACTAATATTCTATTTATTTACCTAGCATAAATGCTTCTAAATAAAAGTGAAAGTATGCATTCTAGTTTTAGTCAATTGGATGTTTAAAATTTCCTAAGCACAGAATGGGTATAGTGGTTAGTCAACACGTTTAATAAGCTCCTGGTGAGCAATTTTTTTAATCCTAAGTGAGCTTTATTTTCTTGCTAATCCTAAATGATCTTTTTTTAATCCTAAATTGTCCTAAGTGATCTTTTGTTTTCATTTAAATCCATATGCACTATATCAAATATTTATAAGTCCATTTTAAGCCTTACTGTCGTTAGCTTTGTTATATAAATTTTTAGAATCATATGGAAATGTGTATGTCTGATCTGATTCAGGAAAAAAGAAAACTCAGAATTAAATGGTTTTCATATGTAACAAAAGATTTGTATGATATCAGCAACTGTCCCTAGTTCTGTGTTTCCACACACTATTAGTAGAAAAAGTCTTTGGTTAGTTATTTCAGCAAGCACAGAGTGGAGGAAACGTTTTTGAACAAGGGCAAATTTAGATAAATAGAAATATTTACAAGCCACATTTTTCTCAATCAGAATTGAAAGTACTATCATTGAATCCCATTCATGGACAAAAATGTTTTTAATTTAGGTTACTTATTTATCTAACTTCTAAAATGTCCATAACAACTGATAATACAGTTAGTCATTAAAATGTTAATATGTGAGCATATTTGAGAAATAGCAAGAGAGCTCTCTAATTTTAACACTGAAATTCAATGTTTCGCTAATATACGGGAAACCTAAAGACTGATAGTTGCAGTATTACTGGGTTCTTGATAGGGTCATGGGTTCTGGTCATGTGGACCTAGTAATTTATCTGCAGTCATTAACTAAAGATGGTACTCTCTCCAACCATACGGCACACAGATGCACACTGTTAACTTCTGAGCTCCCAAAAAAGTGTGAATTATAAATCAATCTACATCAGTAGAAGAAACTATTGCATATGCCCTACTAAGTATGTCCATGATAAAGTACTTTTGAGATGTTTATTTCTTATGTTACCTGATTTTTGGTCCAGTTGTATAACGTGTGTTTTATCAATACCTAAGTTAAAATTAGTGTTCTCTTTTGCAGAGATCTAAGTTCATGTGGAGTTCAACCAAAATTTATTAGTGGTTACTTGTGTTCAGGATTCTATGCTTAGTACCATGGGGTTATAGAAATGCCCCCAGGGAATTTACAGTCCAGCGGGAAGACCACTGGTATAACGCAAGAGAAAAATAGCAACTTACTTTACTTCAGGAGCTATAAAATCATGGCTTTTTGAACTACTTTTTCTCTCTTTTCTTTTATTTTCAGCCTTTGCCAGAGTTGCCTCGTATTCCAGGACTTGTTCTCTCTGGAAGTACATTTTCAGACTGTCTGATGGTGGTGCAGTTCTTACGAAACTTTGGTAAAGTTTTGGGCTTCGATGTGAATATTGATGTTCCAAACCTGAGTGTTCTTCAAGAGGGATTGCTAAATATAGGAGACAGCATGGGTGAAGTACAAGACTTGCTTGTGAGGCTCCTCTCAGCTGCTGTATGTGATCCCGGTCTAATTACAGGATACAAGGTAAAAAAACCCAAAATATAATTTTTTTAATTTGTAGTATCAGTGCATTGATAGCTGGCTTTAGTGTATTAGCAGAAGATTGTACAAACATCCAATTTTTTCTACATAACTTCGTACAAAGTTAAAGGTAGATTGGTACAACTGGTGCAAACTTAGAAAAACCTGGTTCACAAAGCCTAAGGAATGTAAATCATTACCAGATTACTTTCTTTCCCTCTAGCTTTTGGTAAAAAGCAATCTGATTTAAGGAAATACCTAAGTGATATTCAGCAAAACAGAGAATTCTTAATTCATAAAGCAATTAACTTATGTGTGCCTTCTGAAATTATACTGTGTTCTCTCTGAAACACTATGAATAACCGAGGCTAATCAAGGCCCCTACAGACCAGCATGTTAAGATACTGTACTGCTAAGTGGATACTCAATAATTCAAATTTATCTTAATTCCAATTAAGATACACATTTCAGTCAGCTTTGCTCTAGGTAATGTAGAGAGAATCTTCCAGATGCACCTGTTACTTTTTTTTCCATCTCCCTATTCATTCAGCATACTAGGCAATAAAATCCGTGACACCATAGAGCAAGAAAACACATTGCTAGTACTTTTCAACCTCTCCCCCACTACTACTGGTAGAGCCTGGAAAAGCTTGGGATAGTGTCTGTAGTCAAAGAAGGTATGGTGAGACCATTTTTAGCCACAAGTTTACATACCCTTCCCCCCACCAAACTTTTTAACCAAGGGTTTGAAGAAGGAAGAGAAAAATTACAAGTACTTGAAAACTTGTCTATCATCTGTTGACTAAATGACGTTGAACGTCATGTTTTATCGCCACTTCATCAAAAATGTGAATAAAGCCCTTGTCAGTAATACCTAAATCATATAATACCAATATTTAAAAGTCTTATTGTTTATATCTTATGAGTCGTTGTGGTCAATACTGATAAAAATGCCAACCTTTTATAGGCCAAAACAGCTCTTGGAGAACATTTGCTGAATGTTGGTGTGAATCGAGACAATGTTTCCGAGATTTTGCAAATTTTTATGGAAGCACACTGTGGACAAACTGAGCTTACTGAAAGCCTGAAGACCAAAGCTTTTCAGGCTCACACTCCAGCACAGAAAGCCTCAGTTCTGGCTTTCCTGATCAATGAACTGGCGTGCAGCAAGAGTGTGGTGAGGTAAGCATATGCCCAGACATTTCTGGTGATTCTTTTCTGTTTTGAATTTGTCTGGTCACAAAGTAATACAAATTGCTTATAGAAAATTTTGAAGTTACAGACTACCACAAAGAAAAAGATTAAAATTACACTAATCTCACCATTCAGAGATGACTACTGCTAATAATGTTTCAATGTATTTCTTTGCAGTCTATTGGAAAAGAAATTTTGAATCATACTGTGTATAGTCTTTGTAACCCGTTTTGTTTATTTGGTAATTTTGTTATTTATTTGTATACTGAAGTGTAAGCAGGTTTTTCTTGCTATGGCTCCAGAATCCAGCACTGTTGCAAAAACCTAGAATTTTTCTTTCATCTTTTGATGATAAATGACTACTTGATTTTCCTTAGTAGCTGCCATTTGTAGAATTATCTACCTACTTTTTATCATGTGCTGATACAATCTTAATATTATTTATTTATTGTATATTAATTTGCACTTAAAAAAAAGTACTTAATCTCATTTCAGAGTCAAAGTAAGTCCTCCACTATAGTATTTGAAGATTTGGTGAACAAATTCCATGTTCATCTTGTTCTTACTGTTCATTATTTTACAGATTTTAATTATGTTACTTTTATTCCTTTACCTTTCTAGGAAAATAATCAATGCAAACATTTCAGAGCCATGCATTTCTACCATTGCTGGGCATCTCTAAGTTTTCTACGCATCTCTTAGCTATGTATTAATATAATTTTTCATTTGTTTTTGCTGTTCATTGGCAATCATCATTTGTACTTACCCCAAAACTGCATCATTTTGCTTACCAAATTAATGTATTGCATAATGGATTAATATATGTCTTCTAATAAACTTTTGCATTGGCAGTGAAATCGACAAGAACATTGATTACATGTCAAATTTGAGGAGAGATAAATGGGTGGTAGAAGGTAAACTCCGCAAGTAAGTCATGTTTTATTAAAACTAATATACTGTTTTCCTTTTTTTGCAAGTTTCTGAGTAAAACATACAGATTGCAAAGGTAGAATTTAAACTTTATTTTGTCTAAGAATTAGAAAAGGTAAAGCTTAATTAAGATGAGATATGAAACTAATAGAACTCAGTGCCAGAATTTTCAGTAGACAAAAGATATAATGATATTCACTGAGCTCATATGCTTCAAACTTAGAAGAAAGTCAGTTTATCTTTTTTCTTTCAAAGAAGTCAAGCAATCACATATTCTAAGATTGTTGTTGCTATCAGGTTATTTTTGTCACAAATAGAATCTGTTTGGAACTACTACTTTTTTCCTTAATTGCTTTCTAATTAAAGTTTGCTTTTATAGAGGGCCTAACATATCCAAATGTATTCAGCATTAAAACTTAATTAGCTTCCTGCTAGGAAATATAATGCTGAAATTATTCAGCTTCTGTGTTAAGAGGATAGTTTCTTTGCAGTAACTTGAATTGAAACTTATTCAGTCAGATAGTATAGGATCAGGTCTTACCACTTGGCCATTCCTGAGTTAATCTTCTCAGTTTTCTGGTTTTTTAAAAAATGTATTCTAATTCTAAAGAGATAGCCAGAATAATTCTTGAATGTTAATATATTTTGTAGTTTCTGGGAACATACTTCTTAAGTTTCTTTCATGCTAATTTTTATTGTCATTCATTTATTGATCAGTGTGAGAGAAATACCATAAGGTATTTTTGCTTACAACTCATAGTATGCTCTTCAAAAAGTATAAGAAGAAGGCTTTTCTTCCATGTCATCATTTTTTCATACTTAAAGGCTCAGAATCATTCATGCTAAGAAAACAGGCAAAAGAGACACTTCAGGTGGCATTGATCTTGGAGAAGAACAGCATCCACTGGGCACACCCACTCCAGGACGCAAACGAAGAAGGAAGGGAGGAGATAGTGATTATGATGATGATGATGATGATGATAGTGATGACCAAGCTGATGAAGATGATGAGGATGAAGAAGATAAAGAAGACAAAAAAGGAAAGAAGACTGAGATCTGTGAAGATGAGGTAATCAAATTTAGGTCGATTTCAATACTTAACTAATATTACATAACATATTGAAAATAACACAGAATTTGAAGTCAAATAGATTTGGGTTTGAATTTCGTTGTCACACTTGACTCAGTTTCTTCATCTGAAACTGAATATTATAATATTCACCTCAAAGTTTTTTGTGATGGTTAGGTAAATATTGAGTAGAATACAATGCCTTCTATACAGAGAGGGTATTTACATTGAATAAAAGAAGTTAAATTTTTCTGTTTATATAATGAGAGTTCTCCAGAGAACTATTCAGATTCTTAATTTTAGGTATCCTTTTTCATTCTATCTATTTAACATGCTATCTTACATTTATTTTGTACAATACTTCATGCCTTAAAAGTGTTGTCAGGTTTAATGAAACTGATGTATTTCTCAAAGCCCAATTTATTAAGTGCCTAGCTCTAGGCTTTTTTTCTTTTCCTTTTTTTTTTTTTAGCTCTAGGCATTTTTGATCAAAGTCCCCTCTCAATTTACAGTCTCACTGAGGAAGATTTACAGTAAGAAAATGTAATGTGTTAAGTGTTAACTGCTTTGATAGCGGTATTTACAATGTACTAGGCAGGTACGAAGGAAGGACATTGAACCTTTCTGAGGAATAAATTTTCACAAAGGCTTTCTGGACTCATTAGCTGAGGCTACAAGTTGGACTAAATGTTAACCTAGAGAAGAATCCAGGAATCCATGGAAAAATCTTCAAGCAGAGAGAACAGCATGAGCAAGGGCGCAGAGCCTTGAAATCACAACGTGCTTTAAGCGACTTACAAGTGCTCTAGTGTTACGAGACAGCTTCACATGCCACAACTGTGAACTCGGATTTTATAGTTTTGTGGTAATAGGAAGCCACTGAAGGTTTACAAGTGAGGGAATGACATGGTCAGACTTGATTTTTTTCATTGGCTCACTATGGCAGCTCTGTGGAAGATAGAAATAGATTTGAACAGAGCAAGATCAGAGGTAGGAAGATCAATCAGGAGATATTGCAGTAGTTTAGGTGAATTACGAGGGGTCTGAAACTGGACTAAAGGAAGGAAAGGATTCAATAAATATTTAGGAGGAAAAATGAGTAGTATCTGAAGATGGACTGTGTAGGTTGATGGAGGGAGAGGTAGGGTTGATACCAGCTATCTGGCTTGGGGACTGCTTGCTCTGCTATTGTTGCCATTAACTGAGACAGAGAAATCAGAAGGAGCAGAGGAAATAGATGACAAGGGAGGAGGGGAATATGGAACAGATAACTGAAGACAGGAAATGATGGTAGGTTTATTTTGGACATGTTGAGTTTGAGGTGCCTGTTCAGAAGCTCAGCAGTCAGTTGGATTTAAGAATCTAAAGTCTGGGGGCTTCCCTGGTGGTGCAGTGATTGAGAGTATGCCTGCCGATGCAGGGGACACGGGTTCGTGCCCCGGTCTGGGAAGATCCCACATGCTGCGGAGCGGCTGGGCCCGTGAGCCACGGCTGCTGAGCCTGCGCATCCGGAGCCTGTGCTCCACAACAGGAGAGGCCACAAGAGTGAGAGGCCCGCGTATCGCAAAAAAAAAAAAGAATCTAAAGTCTGGAGAAGAGTTTAGTCTTGAAAGTGTAGATCTGGAAGTTATTATTAGCACATAGACAATAGTTTAAAATAATGAGTTGGATAAGTTTGCACAGCAGGATTGGTTTATTAATTAGAGTAGTGTACTGGGGTTGGATCCCCGGGGAATGTCAATATTTAAGAAGAGCCCACAAGGCTTCTTGTTGAAGAAGGAACAAAGGTGTAGAAAATTTCTGTAGTGGGTCAGGGATTTCCAATACCAAGACCACCTCCAGAGTCAGAGCGATTCACTAGGATGACTCACAGAAATCAGCATCTAGTCATGCCATGGCTACGAGTTATTACAGCAAAAGGAAACAAAGCAAAACCAGCAAAGAGAAAGGCATATGGGCCAAAGTCCAGAGGAAACCAGGCCCAGCTTTCAAGAGTCTTTTCCCAGTGGAGTCACACAGGATGGGCCTAATTCTCCCAGCAGTGAATTGCGACAATCTGTGAAATGCTGTGTTCTAAGGAAGCTCATTAGAAACGCTGTGCCCAGAGTTGTTTATTCAGGGCTGGCCACATAGGCACCCTCTGCATAACATGTGCCAAATTCCAGATTCCCAAAAGAAAAGTAGATGTGCAGTATAACCCACATTGTTAGCACAGTTTAGGTCCAGTGAGCTATTCTTATCAGTTAGGGTGGGGGAACCCCCCAAAATTCAAGTTTCCAGACACTAGCCAAGGGCAAACTTTGTAAGCCGACCTTTCAAGGGCCTACAGTGTTAACTCTCTTCTACACATGTCATAATAATAAAAATCAAGAAACTTGAACATTTTAAAAAGGAGGGAATGATAAACAATGTTAAGGGAGCAGGGGCCTAGTGTGACGAGGACTGAAAGTGTTCGTTGTATTTGGCAACCCAGAGGTCATTGGTAACCAGTGCCAGCACCGTTTCGTTGGAAGGGTGAGAGCACAAGCCAGGCTATGATTGATTGAAAACAATAGAAAGTGAGAAAGTAAACTTATCTATTTCAAGCATTATGCCTCAAAAGAAAGGGTAGTTCCTAGAGGCAGACAAAGACCAAGCATTTTTCAGATGCAGAAGGTTTGAGATGATTTTTGGTTGAAGGGAAAGAGCCAATTAAATAAGAGAGGGGCACTGAAGATTAAAGAGAGGAAGAGAATAATTAATGGTATAAGGTCCCTAAAAATATTGGAGGGGATTCAATTAAGGTAAAGAGAGGGGCTAGCGTTTTTTTGTTTTTCGGTACGCGGGCCTCTTACTGCTGTGGCCTCTCCCGTTGCGGAGCACAGGCTCCGGACGCGCAGGCTCAGCGGCCATGGCTCACGGGCCCAGCCGCTCCGCGGCATGTGGGATCTTCCTGAACCAGGGCACGAACCCGCGTTCCCTGCATCGGCAGACGGACTGTCAATGACTGCGCCACCAGGGAAGCCCGGGGCTAGCTTTGAAGAGCAGGCTAAAGGGAAGAAGGCAAGGTCACAGAGGTGTGTGTGTGTGTGTGTGTGTGTGTGTGTGTGTGTGTGTGTGTGTGTGTGTGTGTGTGTGTGTGTGTGTGTGTGTGTGTGTGTGTGTGTGTGTGTGTGTGTGTGTGTGAAGCTACCATAAGCCATAGAAATGGACATATATAAAAGGGAGATAAAGGTTGATGTTTACCTTTTACCAGAAAAGAATGCTAGAAATATTGATAGGTTGCAGAATGGCATTCAGAAAACAATATACAGCCAACTATTCCTTCTGCCCTTGATGCCAGGACTATTTAGCCAAGGAAGTCTAGAAAGAACTCTTCTCCTTTCTTGTATCAACTCAGTACTGCTGGAGAAATAAAGAAAGAAGACTTAGAGAGATGAATTATTGATGGAATGTGTGAAAATAATATCTAATCAAGACCAATGACAAATTACTGAATCAAATTTTTTACTAAATCTGGATAATAATATAATTTATAAGATCATGTGCTATACAATTTCTCATAAGTAAAAATAGCATAAATACAAAATGTTTTCATAAATTCCACCCCTCATGTTATATTTTAAACCAGAATGATAAAAATCGTTAGAGTGACCTTTACTTCTCTTAAGAGTACCAGGCTGAAAAGGAGACTACACTGAGATTCCTTGCAGAAATTACTTCATAATGTTGTATTTCTGAAACCACTTGATCAAATACTTTCATGCTGTGACAAATAATGTGAAGGGTATATAATTTGGGTATCAGTATTGTAATTACCCAAAGATACTATTTATAACCAATCTGCTTCATTTGGCAAGTAGAGCTGTTTCCACAGCGGGAATTAAACTTTTCTGACCAATACTAATCACCTTTTTATAGAATTAGCATCCCTTTTCAGCACTTAATATTATAAATTGTTTTAAGGTGTTAACTCTCATAAATTTGACAGCCTTGTGTTGGGACTTCAGTATCTTCTACTGGGTGGTCATCCCACTAAATTGGAATTTATTTACAGAAATTATGTGTTTCACCTGGCCTTTTTCACATGGAGAATTAACAAACTATGCATTTGTTTTTCTTTAAGGGAGATGAAGACTATTAAAAATCAGTACTAATGATTTAAACATCATTTTTAATATTTTAAGACCAGATGTGTCATTTAAAGTAGTCATTTTTATTTTTATGAATGTTGAATTATAGAATTAATTAGAGTGATCAAAATCCTGGCAAATGTGTATTTGTTATTAATGTGAGAAAACAGTTTAAAAACATTTGAAAATAATGAATATTTTAGGACCTAAGAAACCAAATTAGCATTTCCTTTCAATTATTTGAGAGTTTTTCTTTATCATGAAGAAGTGGTAACCATTTATCAATTTCCTAATAAAATTAAAGGTTAACTAGTTAATGAACCTTATTGATAAGATTATCCTCTGAAAATAGGTCTGGCCTCTTGATTAAAGTATAGGTAGAGTGTCAGTAGTTATGCTCCTTAAAGGACTAATTGCAGGAGCCTTTCCATTGAGACCCGTGTGATCCCTTTCAATTAGAAGATACTGCCCTGAGACTAAGATACTGCCCTGAGACACAGTCACAGCCCTGTCTCAAGGGTGATTCCCACTTTTCTTCACTCTTCATTCCTTCAACACATGGACTCTTTCCCTAATACTTAGGTTTGTGTTGAAATCTATGTGAGCTTTAACCTCACAAGTTGCTGTGGAGGAGGTTATGTGGACAATTAAACTTTGATATGTAGTGACACATACAACAGCCTTCTCTTCTGATTGGGAAACCATGGGGAACCATGGCAGGGATAGATTCTGCGTTCTTAGCTTTGTAGTTATTGCCTTTCTCTCTGGCCTTTCAAATTCCTTCATATCTCTTAAATTATAAGGACTATTAGCCAAAGCTCCTTTAAATAAAACTTTAGTAGATATTTTACTTCTTTTTCATCATAAGAAAAGTCTTAGAACTGGTAGTTAGCTAATTTGGCTGATACATAGCTACTTTGATGTCTTATTTCAAATATTTGTTGATAGAGTTGATTTTTATGTAAGCAAATTTTCAAACATCCTGCTGGTCAAACGGTCACTATACAATCATATAGCTATTAAATATCTATTTAATTGAAGAGTCAAGGTTTAAGGGTCATTGAGCCTGTTCTCTTTTAAATAGAAATGATGTATATATGGAATCTTAAAAAAAAATGGTTCTGAAGAACCTAGGGGCAGGACAGGAAAAAAGACGCAGACATAGAGAATGGACTTGAGGACACGGGGAGGGGGAAGGGTAAGCTGGGACGAAGTGAAAGAGTAGCATTGACATATATACACTACCAAATGTAAAATAGATAGCTAGTGGGAAGCAGCTCATAGCACAGGGAGATCAGCTCGGTGCTTTGTGACCACCTAGAGGAGTGGGATACGGAGGGTGGGAGGGAGGGAGACGTAAGAGGCAGGAGATATGGGGATATATGTATATGTATAGCTGATTCACTTTGTTATACAGCAGAAACTAACACACCATTGTAAAGCAATTATACTCCAATAAAGATGTTTAAATAAATAAATAAATAGAAATGATGTTATTATTACCACAAATAATATGCCTAAATGCCTTTGTAAATTGGTCCCCTAAATTTGGGTGAAGAGTAGACAGAGAATAGTAAAACTATTGAAGTTTTCCTTTCACTTCTTTCTGTTGGCGAGATAACTATACTGGTTTAGAAATATCTGTTCGTGAGAGTGGTTGGTGGCAGTGTGGCTTTTTTAAAAAGCATATAGAAAGTGAACATCAAAAACAATTGCTTATGTTTTTTAAACCTGAGATGTACCTACATTTTCTAATTAAAGGACAACTTCCAGAAAGAAGGAAAGTAACCTTATTTATATATTATGTACCAGGAACTCTGCTAGTTGCTTTCAGATGTGTTCTTATTTAGTCCTCACAAAAATCCCATGTTACAGATAATGTTATCACAAGATAATGTTATCACCAATTTACAGATTAGGAAACAGTTTTAGAGGAGTTAAATAATTTGCCTATATGAAATCGTGCAGCTGAAGTCCAAGGAAGCACATATACTTTATATTATGTCATGCTTTCCCTCTAAAACATATACTTTGGGTGTAGCTTTCCTATATTCATTTTGTAGAATGAAAAATTTTATATAATCACAAAATTTCTATTTATGAAATCAGTACTCTATATAGTAGGGATTATTTTTCTTCTAAAAGCTCAATGTGTTCAAAATATAACTTACCCTTTTTTGCTCTAAAATGACTCTTTCAGTTAATGATACCAATATTTTTGCAGTCTCCCAGATTTAAACCCTTAATATCATAATTTACTCCTTCCTTCATCTCCCTCACCCATTTCTGCCTTGTATCCGTGAGCTGCCAGGACTTAACAGTTCTGACTATGTACTATCTCTTATATCCATTTCCTTTTCTCCTTTTCTATTTCTTTTATCCTAGTACGACCCACATCCTCTTTTCCTCTTGAATCATTGCAACAATTCGCTAACTAGATTTGCCAAGTGTAGTCCTTTCCCTGCTCCAGGCCATCTTACAACTATTACCATACTAATCTTTGTAAAGCATAGTTCTGGTATTTAATCTCCCTCAAAGGATCGTATTATTGTCCATTGCCAAGCACTTATAGCTCTAGATAATTTAGCCCTAAACTCATCTGTGCCTCATCTCCCCACCTTACCTCTTCAGGTCAAACTCTTTCTGAAATGCCCTGTCCTCTTTTCTCTGATCAATCAAATCCTAACAATTCTTCAGTAGCTAATTAAAACATAACTTCTTCCATATAGCCTCTCTTGGTATAGATTCCCACTAGAAGTAACCTCACCCTTCCCTGAGCTCCATGACTCTTAATCTCCACCTCTCTTGAGGTCCTTATAGCTTTCTGCTGTTTGGCAGTTTTTATTTATTAGTGTAATGTTTTATGTGTCTCCCTACCAGATTAACGCTTTATCGGGAGCAAGAACTGATATTGATATTCTCATTTCCATGGTGCCTATCCTAGTACTTTGTATATAGGAAGGAGGCTTTCATTAAATATTTGCTGATTGACTGAATAAATAAATCTTAAAAACAGGTAAATGATACTGTATTTTGTTATGTATAGGATGAAGGTGACCAAGCAGCAAGTGTTGAAGAGCTAGAAAAACAGATTGAAAAACTGAGTAAAGTAAGCACTTTTCAGATTACAGTTTATTTATTTATTTATTTATTTATTTTGCAGCATTTCAAAAATCCACCTTGTATGGGATTAGTTTTTCTGGTTGCTAAATAAAAACAAGCTTTTTTGTAACTAGCTAAAATGAGGAGCTTTAGAAACATTCTCACAATTAAACCTTAAAAGTTTAATGCCAAGGTTAAAAACTTGCCTCTTAAGACATGGTACTAAATTTCACCAGGGCTTCTATTCTTCAGGTCTTCTTTTAAGTATAAAATACCAATAAATGCATGGTTTTATTTCTTGGAATTAATTACTTTAAAAATTCAGTCGAATTTTATGATAATAGTTTTGGCAGCTCATGTTTTATTTTATATTAGTACATTTGTGGGTTTTATTTTCAATGGATTTGTAAACTATAAATGTTTATGAACTTCTCATTAAAAATTGAATTTCAGTAGTATTAGTGAAGTTTTAGATGAATTTTTTGTTTTAAAAAAATGAGTTTTTAAAAGTATTATGAAATTGATATTATGAGATACCTGTATACTATAGCCATGTTAGATTCATCACAAATTTATCCCAAAATTTAGTCATATGTTACCTAGGTTTACAACATGAGTATAAAAATAGGCAAATAGAGGTCTGGTCAATTACATATATGAGTGTTACTTGTTACATATTGTAATCAATAGAATTAAGCCAATTTGCTTTGGCTTAATGAAATACCTGGTCACACTGTTTATTATTAAGTATAAGACATGCTTTACTATACTATACTTGATACAATAAACTTAACTCTTTAATCCACGGCAACAAAAATATTCCATCTACCCTCAAAGTAATTTCTATATTTATAAGTGTAACTAAAATTGAAGTCAGGCTTGTAATATTTAACTCTTTTGCTGTCTTTTCCCAGTAGTGAAATTTATCTGCTCTAAAGGCATAATAAGTGTAAAGTCGCTTATGTATTAATTTTTAAAGCACTTAACATCCATAGCTTAATTATATGCATCATTTTTTAACAGCAACAGAGTCAGTACAGAAGGAAGCTCTTTGACGCTTCTCACTCTTTACGTTCGATGATGTTTGGCCAGGATCGTTACAGACGCCGGTACTGGATTCTTCCCCAATGTGGGGGGATTTTTGTAGAAGGCATGGAGAGTGGTGAAGGTAGGAACTATTAATCTGTTACAAAGTAATATAAGGAACCATATTTTTTAAAAACCCTGTTACTCCTTCAATATATTTTGTGCTTCCAGAATCAAATCTGCTTTATGGATAAACATTGTAAAACCTTGATTCCCATTCCTTTTGAACTCATAATGCCCCTTGCGCTGATAAATATTCCTTCTCTCTCCATGATTTTTCTTCTGCCACTCTTTCTGACATCAAACATGAACTATTCTTTTTCTTTAGCAGACAAAGGTCTTCACCTGTATTATTCTTTATAACTACTGCTCCATTTCTCTTCCTTCCCATTTTCAAGTTTTCCAACATGTGGTTTTATTCTTTAACCTTCCCAACAAGCGTACATCCCAACAGTATCCCTGGAGGTAACTTGCTTCAATCTAAGACCCTTATTATAATCCTCATTCATCTTGAAATCTTGTTCATGTTTGAAATTTGTGATCACCTCCTCCTCCATTAAACTTCTTCCTTCCTTCAGTTCTGAATTACCACACAATTCTACAGTCTACCTTTGGACTATTTTTTCGCTGGCTCCATTCCTGTTACATTAACTAGCATGTAACATAATGCATATACGTGCTCAATAAACCATCTGAATTGAACTTTTTAGAACTCTGTACCTGGACATTTACAAATGCTTAAATTCTGATGGGGCCAAAAGCGTTATGTCAGTGCTTACAGGTTTCAGGGTATAGCTATTTCCCCATGGTGGTACATGGAGGAAAAACTTCTTGCAAAAGATTTTTTTTTTGGAATACCCACTATATGCCAGGCATTTCTAGGTACTACAGGAAGTTGAAAGATATGAAAAACATAGTCCATGCCATGTAGAAATTTAACAGTCCATTGGAGAGAGGGGATTGATTAATCACATAGACATCTAGAACAGAAATCATATAAAGTAGTTGTTTTTAAATTGATGTAGATGTTGATTTAATAGGATAGTGTGGTGGGTTCTTTTTTTAACTGTTTGCTTAAAATATTTAAAAATAAAAGTATTTTTAACCATGGAAAATATATTAATTAATTAAAATAATAAATTAAAAATAAATAAGTGGGACTAATCATATTAAAAAGCTTCTATACAGCAAAGGAAACCTTCAACAAAATGAAAAGGTAACCTATTGAATGGGGACAAATATTTACAAATTATATATCTGATAAGGGACTAATATCCAAAATATATAAAGAACTTATACAACTCAATAGCCAAAAAAAAAAAAATCTGGTTTAAAAATGGACAAAAGATCTGAAAAGACATTCTCCCAAAGAAGATACACAGATGGTACATGAAAAGATACTCAACATCATTAATCATTAGGGAAATGCAAATCAAAATCACAGTGAGATATCACCTCTCACATGTCAGAATGGCTGTTATCAAAAAGACAAGAAGGGCTTCCCTGGTGGCACAGTGGTTGAGAGTCCGCCTGCCGATGCAGGGGACACGGGTTCGTGCCCCGGTCCGGGAAGATCCCACGTGCCACGGAGCAGCTGGGCCTGTGAGCCATGGCCGCTGAGCCTGCGCGTCTGGAGCCTGTGCTCCACGACAGGAGAGGCCAGAACAGTGAGAGGCCCGCGTACCACAAAAAAAAAAGACAAGAAATAACAAGTGCTGGTGAGGGAGGATGTAGAGAAAAGGGAACCCCTGTGCACTGTTGGTGGGAATATAAATTGGTGCAGCCACAATGGAAAATAATATGGATGTTCCTCAAAAATTAAAACTAGAACTACCATATGATCCCTAGAAATCTAATTTAAAATGACAAAGCTGTGAGTCACTTGAGAGTGCAGAGCCTTGGTAAAGCTAAAAAGCAAAATAAAGAAATGTCCCGGTGAGTGGCTTTGCCTTAGCTGTATTAAGAATCACCTGAGAAGCTTAAAAAAAAAAAAAAGTGAGCCCTACCCCAGAACAATTAAATATCCCTCAATTTGATTAAGGGTCACGTCATTTGTAGTCACTTGGGCATGTAAACTTGAAGTTATCTAGGACATAAACTTTTCCTTCAAAATATCTGAAGTCAGTCTCTTTGCAACACTAGTGAAATCAGGTCTTTTTCAATATATATGTGAATTATTACCGCTGTCCTCAGCTTCTCTCTGTGCAATCCCCTTCTTCCATTGCATTCTGGCATTGTATCATGTCTGTACTCCAAAACCTCAAATGACTCCCTATTGCCTATAAGATGTTGAAATAAATCTGTATGTAACCTGGCATTCAAGGCCCTCTATAAATCTGACCTCAAAAGATCTTTACATGGTTCTCCAGTATGAATGTACATGAACCAGTCTATTTACTGTTGCTCAATACATGTGTATTCCTCCCCCTGTAACTTCACTGTGCTTTGCCAAATTCTGTTCAATGTAATGCTAATTTGCCTTTTCTTCAGACATCTAAATTTTGCCCGTCTTTCTTGATCCAGCTCAAATCGTAGCCCTTTTGAAACTCCTCTCTAGCTTATTTAAGTGGAACCAATTTTTACTATCTGTGAGTTCCTAGAAAACCAAATAATTATACCATTATCTTGGCACATTGATCCACATACTATTTATTTATTTTACTTAAATTTGATAATCCTTGTATGTACAACTTTTTATTTTCCATAGTGTTAAGCATAGTACCTTATATACCTAGGCACACTAAAAATGCTTTAATTAAGAAAGTAAGTAAATAATTAATTAAATGTCTATAAGGTTTATAAGAATAGCTTATAGGAGACTTTCTTTTTTTTAAATGTTAGGCCTCTCCAGTTAGATAGCATTAATTGAATTTGTAGTTGTTAGAACTCAGTTTCCATTCAGGCCCCACCACTTAACCTCTCTAGACTCTGATTTTCCTCTCTACAATAGAATTTTAATAGGCTCTGTATAAATTCTTTGGTTGTTATAAGGATCATGTCACATAATGAATCTAAAAGAGCTACAAGATATTTAACTATTAATTGTACCTTATACTATTATTTGGGTTCATTGCACAGTACACGGGAAAGGTAGGAATAACTTTTTATTTAAAGATTATTTTCTCATAAAATTTTTATTAATTCGGTAATTTGCATCTGCTGTATTATTCTAAGTGCTATGGAAGTCATAAAATAAATAACAGATGTAGATTCCTTTTCTTTAATCGTGTTTACTGTGCCTTGTACTGAGTACTGTGGAAATAAAAAAGAATCAATTAACCTATCTCTATCCACAAAAAGATCACAGTCTAATTGGAAAGATATAGCATATATGAAGATAAAGAACAAAAGCATGTAAATATGTAATATTATAGGCAAGTACTATATCTGAGAGGCAAGGCTGATAAGGATGAATAAGTACCAGCTGTTAGAAACTACCATGAAATAAGTGGGTAATGAAAGTTAATAGAGTGTTACCAATATGCTTCTTTTTTTTTTTTTTTTTTTTGTCTGTGTTGGGTCCTCGTTGCTGCGCATGGGCTTTCTCTAGTTGCGGCGAGCAGAGGGCTAGTCTTCGTTGTGGTGTGCAGGCTTCTCATTGGGTGGCTTCTCTTGTTGTGGAACACGGGCTCTAGGCGCATGGGTTTCAATAGTTGCAGCATGCTGGCTTAGTAGTTGTGGCACACGGGCTCTAGAGCGCAAGCTCAGTAGTTGTGGCGCGTGGGCTTAGTTGCTCCGCAGCATGTGGGATCTTCCCAGACCCGGACTCGAACCCATGTCCCCTGCATTGGCAGGCAGATTCTTAACCACTGCTCCACCAGGGAACCCAACAATATGTATTTTTATATTCTGCTCATTTATCACTTTTTAAAAGTTCTATAAAAGCACAGTCTTTACTTAATAAAGTTAGATTTAATACTCATCTATTTAAAAGTTTAAATACACAAGTTTTTTAAAAAATCCCTATAATATCATTATGATCAATAATATTACACAGAGATGATAATCAGATCTTGGATTACCTATATGAGTATAAGGCCTGTGGAAAAATCTCCCACTTCTAGAGTGAGTGTATAACAAATTTTAGAACTGTTTGGAGTGAAGAGAGAATCAAAATTTACCCTCCTGTGGGTATAGCTAGTGAGTTTCATCTGGAAAGCAGGAGAGTATCTACATTTGTATCCATCCATTCATCCGTAATATGAACAACAGGAACCGCCCAACCACCTACTGCAATCATGAAAGGTACCAAAAAAAGAGAGGAATATTGAGGTATTAAAAACTCAGGATCCCGGGCTTCCCTGGTGGCGCAGTGGTTGAGAATCTGCCTGCTAATGCAGGGGACACGGGTTCAAGCCCTGGTCTGGGAGGATCCCACATGCCGCGGAGCAACTAGGCCCGTGAGCCACAACTACTGAGCCTGCGCGTCTGGAGCCTGTGCTCTGCAACAAGAGAGGACGCGATTGTGAGAGGCCCGCGCACCGCGATGAAGAGTGGCCCCCACTTGCCACAACTAGAGAAAGCCCTCTCACAGAAATGAAGACGCAACACAGCAAAAATAAATAAATAAATTAAAGTCTTAAAAAAAAATTTTTTTTAAATAAATAAATTTAAAAAAACTCAGGATCCTGGCATACCAAATAGAGTCCTCATTTCTGCTCTTCAACTCCAGGAACTTCACAAAAGTAGGAGGACCTTTATGAGGTATAAGCAGTATTCAAAGTAAAAACAGTCCAAGGTAGCCAGACCAGACAAGTCTTACAGAGGTCATTGTTGAAGGGGTTGGTGCAGCTATCTTTTATTTTTTTATTTTTTTAAAACACAACATGATTATATTTTAATACACAACCAAAATGTAAAACACTATAGTAAATTGATGGCAATAAAATATAATATTGATATTTCATTTGCATTGCATGACAGATGGTTAACATCCTTAGTCCTAAATGAGTTCTTAGAAACCAGTAACAAAGACATTAATAAACCAAGGGAAATTAAAACAAAAACAAACCAGAAGAAAACGAAATAACACAAGTAACTAGTAAGGATTAAGCATATATGAAGATGACTGAGCTGAACAATAACAGAAGAAAAGCAAGTTCTTTGAAATATCATATTACTAAAGATTAAAAATTTAACATTTGTACAGTTTTAGGAAACATACCCGCATAAACACTGGGGGACAAGATGAGGTCCCATCTATATAGTAGGGGAAACTCTAGTTTGGACTCAAAACTATAAAATTTTGGATATCCTTAGTTCTAGCAGTTCCAATTCATTGGAATTATTTCAACAAATTAGTTGGATAAATTTACAATTTATATATAAATCATGTTTACTGCATGGAAAATGTGTAGCTAGTATATAGACCCCCCAAAAATGACTTGCATATTAATTTATCAGTACACCCAAAAGTATGTGTACAAAATTTCATTAATAGTAGATAACATAGTCGGAGGTGGCAGAATTAGAGGAGGAAAAAAGGCATTTAAGAAGTAAAATATTGGGCTTCACTGGTGGTGCTGTGGTTGAGAATCCACCTGCCAATGCAGGGGACACGGGTTCCAGCCCTGGTCCAGGAAGATCCCACATGCCGCGGAGCAACTAAGCCTGTGTGCCACAACTACTGAGCCTGTGCTCTAGAGCCCGCGAGCCACAACTACTGAGCCCACATACCGCAACTACTGACGCCCGCGCTCTTAGAGCCTGTGCTCTGCAACAAGGGAAGCTGCCACAGTGAGAAGCCTGCGCACCAAAACGAAGAGTAGGCCCCACTCGCCACAGCTAGAGAAAGCCCGCGCACAGCAACAAAGACCCAATGCGGCCAAAAATAAATTAATTAATTAAAAAAGAAAAAGAAGTAAAATATTATACTTCACAAATTTCCACATCCTTTGAAATTTTGAAAAAGATGATTTTTTGTTAATCAATTTTAAATTTCCCTGTGATAAGTGAAAATTTTAAATATATGCACTTAATACTTACGGGAGCATTGAAATGAAGCCTCAGAATCACACCATTCTGAGCTTCTCCATGTAATCATGCCACCATCATTCAGGCTTCTGAGATTTAGTCCAATGGCAACAATGAGAACAGTCAACATGCCTGGTTACAATTGGAGCTATCTTTTAGAATGCTATTTCTGCATTCTCTACTGCCTGTGGGTAAGGGGGAGCATGAATCAGCCACCCAATACCATATTAGTAAGCCCATTGTTAAATGGCAGAAGCTGTGAAAAAAATCCCAATTGTTTGTATAATTTTTGGAAACTCCAATATATAACAAATACGTTTCAGTCTTTATAGTATGTGTATTGTGTGCACACACAAGGGACACAGTAACTCCATATCCAGAAAAGGTGTATATTATTCAGTGGCTAGAGGAAATCAGATATCCAAAAGCTAGCAAATGTCATCAGAGTCTCTTTGTCAGAGACTTTAGTCACAGATACTTGTAGTGCTACTATCAAATAAAGTTGACTAAACAGGGTTGTTAAATTGTGAAATGAGGTTGCTCAGTACCCCTACCTGAATCTCTGCTTGTTTAAGAAATGCAATCTGAGGCTTCCCTGGTGGCACAGTGGTTAAGAATCCACCTGCCAATGCAGGGGACACGGGTTCGAGCCCTGGTCTGGGAAGATTCCCACGTGCCGTGGAGCAACTAAGCCCGTGTGCCACAGCTACTGAGCCTGCGCTCTAGAGCCCACGTGCCACAAGTACTGAAGCCCACGTGCCTAGAGCCCATGCTCCGCAACAAGGGAAGCCACTGCAATGAGAAGCCCGCTTACCACAGCGAAGAGTAGCCCCCGCTCACTGCAACTAGACAAAGCCCATGCACAGCAACGAAGACCCAACACAGCCAAAGATAAATAAATAAATTTATTTTTTAAAAAAGAAGAAGAAATGCAACCTTTCTCCTCCAGGTATGCAACACTGTTGTACAATCTGGTCCTGTAAGTATAGCTGGGTTTTGGCAACATACCTGACCAACAGGTATAGAAGCTACCAGTAGAGGTCACAAAAAATAAGTCCAACTGATATGTGGGCATCCTTGTGCAGGACTTAAATACCCCAGTCTGTCCATGCCAGGTATGCAACCTGAGGAAGGAATGAGTTCATGCAAAAGCTTTTACAGTGGTTGTGATTCTGGTCTTCCAGCCATAGTGAACCCAGAATCCCAACCCCAGTAGGGAAATGTGTTTGCCACGGCTCTGTTGCATTCTGGAACAGTAGATACTTGGTTCCTCATGTCTAGCAAGCCCATAAACGTTTGAGGCTGTTCTCCTTTCCAGCATAATGAACTGAGGAGTATGGTTAGTGATCCCTTGGAGGAGACCCTGGGGACTGAGCCCAGCCCTGGTCCTCCTTAAGTTTGAAAGAGCTTAGGTCAGGGAACAAAGAAACCTGGCTTCAGGAGTTGAGTCAAACTCATAAGGTGGAGCTGATGTAATCCCATTTCAAGAGAGTCAAGTTAATGTAGGGTATTTCCCTCAACTCTGTTCTCTGAGTTCTTTTCTGAGGAGTGTAGAGGCCATGAGATCTTACCAGATGGTTTGTGGGAGTGAGGCTTAATAGCTGTAATCCCTGAAGGAGATTCCTTACCAGGGACCTTCTCCATCTAATCTTCTGGTGTCTCCCACTCTTCTAACAACTCTTCAGTATGGCATGTGAACCATTCAATATTGTGTCTTACCTCACAGGAATCTTTTTCTCGGTCTCAGTAGGTCTTTCAAGTTTCTGAATAGGACCACATTCCCGCACTCCAGGATTACACAACCATCAACTTCTGTCCTATTAATCCTTCTGCTTATGAGCAATACCACACTTAGTGGTGTGTGGGAGCCTCTGCCAGAAGTCTAGCCTGTCTTTGATTCTTTTTTATTTTTATCTTCTCCTTCCTTTGTTCCTTTTTTGTTTTTCTTTTGTATGGAAACCTGTACCACTTACTAAGCTCCCTCTTTCCATTTCCTCCCCTGAGATGGGGCGTGTGTGACCTAAAAGAACTATTTCATTTCTATCAGTGCTTCACACGTGATGGAGTAAAGTCAAAGCAGTCGTCCACTCAGGTGGACCTGTTCTGATTTGATCGTTCAACATAATTTGCACCAAGAACATGTTGTCAGGCCTTCCCCTCTCAAGCCCTGGGTTTTCTTATAATCATGCTAACACAGCCAGGGTCTCAGAACAGCTACATCCTCTGCGGATCTAGTTCCACTCACATTCAAGGGTCAGGAAAACCACGGGGCTATATTTTACCAACACTACCAAGCATTCAGTTTGGAAACAGGGTGGCAACGCCTATCTCAGCATTATTCGTCAACCCAGACGGCTCATTCTGTAACAGGGGCATGTGTTCCCCCTTCTCAGCTTCATTTAATATCACTGCTGTCCCTCCATCATGCAAACAAACACGCCAAACCTCTAAGGATCCTTCCAAGTGCGTATGGTAGTAGACCTGTTGAGAACCTAGTTCTTACTCTGCACACTGCTGGATTTCCTCCCGCGGTTGTGTCCACTCAGATTCCTTTAGAGCATGCCTCACAATAACTGGCTTTTCACATACACAGGGGCCAGTTGCCTCATGTATTCGTGGGAGTTTGCCCCACTTTCCCTTCTAAAGGGGCTGCCGTCACCCTTTTTAGTTTACCACCCCCCCTTAGGGCTCATGAAAATCTCTAAGCTGGTAAGGAAGAGAGACAGAACTGGATTTCAAGTCAGCTTATCACCACTAGTCATCCTCTTTAGCATACCACTTTTATGGCTTCTGCCGTCTTCAGGCATTGCTACTAAGACCATTCTAACTCCACCAAGTGAATTACCACTGACCCCAAGAAGGAATTCTTCCACCCCTGGGTGTGCCCCTTCCAGAAATCCATGACATCAGGATTTTGTTGGTCACCAATTGTACAAGATGCATGGTCACAAAAATCACTAATGACATACATAGTGCTAATAACAGCATAATTTATTACTGAAGGCAACTTATAAGCAGAGAAGTTACAGTACATAGGATCTCCCAGCTCCCATAATGGTTCCATAGGACTTGGATGTGTGACAAGAACACTCCAAGAGACAAAACATTATACCCCATACCTTGCTCTCTATTTATGGGTTAGTGTAAGAAGGGGTAAGAAGCACTGAATTTCTCTAAGTAACAGTAAACATGTCAAGGGACCTTTGGGTCTAGGAACAGTGCTTACAGGTATGCATACCAAGAATCAAAATCTACACACCGAGGATCCTGAGAACAGTGTTGACATTAGCTGGCTAAAGGCCCTGCTATCCTTCCGCTGGCCCCCAGGAAAGTGGGAAGGAAGAAAGCCCCATGGCCACGCAGCCAAAACCAAGGATTTGTTGCCCTTCAATTCACTGTTCTGTTTGGGGTATATTGGATTGTGGATAATTCCTTCAATATTGGAAGGAAAATGAAACAAGTTTTTTGTACTGTGATGTGAATATTACTCTTCCATTTTGTATTAGGATATGTTTACAGCATTAGGTCTATAAGTACAGAAACTAATTCCTGTTAGGATGAGTGGAGGAATCTTACCTGGAGGATGAAGGTATTATGGTAAAAGGCATCTTTTAAAAAAATTCCTGGATCAGACTGGGAAGGAACAATCCTAGATAGACAACGATAAGAACCTGCTTCCTTGAGTCTTCTCCACAGTAATAGCAAGATGTCTCCTAGGAGCTGAGTTGTGGTAGTACTGACAACATGAAGTCACTTAAGGAGCTGTGAAAGTACTCCTGAGGTTAGGCTATACTGAATGGGTGAGAGCCTTTGAACCCTCGGAGGAAGCCACTGAACAGAGACCTGTATTCTAAATGCCAATGTTTTTACATTTCTTGTGTTCTTTGTTTGTGTTTCACTTAGATTTTAGTAAAATCTATTTGAAAGTTTTAGCCTGCTTCAGCCCAACTAAGGAGAGCCAAAGGAAAAAATTTCATTCGAACTGAGAATCGTGGACCCCTAGGGTCCAGTGACAACTATTAGGTAAACTAAAGGGTTTCAAAGTGATTCTGATTAAGCTCAAGAAGACATAGTCTCTTTTCCAATAGCAAACTTGCTCTTATTAGGATTGGTTTCAATTGGTTTAATTGGGAAATGGTATTTTCTTTGTCATTATATACTTGCAGTTACTACCAAGGAAATCAATCAAGTGAACGGCACTCCCTGTTTCATCTCTTACTTATTTTCCTCTTCTTTAGTCTGTTTTGAAAACTTCTTTTTTTAACATCTTTATTGGAGTATAATTGCTTTACAATGGTGTGTTAGTTTCTGCTTTATAACAAAGTGAATCAGCTATGCATATACATATATCCCCGTATCTCCTCCCTCTTGCGTCTCCCTCCCACCCTCCCTATCCCATCCCTCTAGGGGGTCACAAAGCACTGAGCTGATCTCCCTGTGCTATGTGGCTGCTTCCCACTAGCTATCTGTTTTACATTTGGTAGTGTATATATGTCCATGCCATTCTCTCACTTCGTCCCAGCTTACCCTTCCCACTCCCCATGTCCTCAAGTCCATTCTCTACGTCTGCGTTGAAGACTTTTTTTAACACTCATTGATACATGTCAAAGAAGTAAGGACTGGAAAGAACAGAGGATTGTGTGAAATAGGAGATAGACAACTATTTAAAAAATCTTTTTACTAAATATCCTGTATATTTTTCAAATTTTTAAAAATAATTTTACACTTCTGTTAGAGGTTTAGTTGTTTATAATTAAGCAATTTGAATATAAAAGTTAAAGACAACCACGAATAGGCTATTGAAATGTATCATCAGCTCACTTTCCTAGGTGCAAATGGGAAGTCATCAGCTAGTCTCAAACCAGTAAAAAACTTGTCTGTTGGTTGGTTGGTCTGTTTGTTTTTGGATATATGACAGTGGTTTTTGAGATACTAGTTCTCAGAATAAATCAAGCACAAATATTTATGTTTCCTTACTAGCCAATAATTTGTGTAAAGTTAAGGAAATTTGTGAGCATGGGTATTTGAAGAGAATATTTGTGACTCTTTTCATGTGGGCCTAATTGGAGGTGATGAAGTAGGGTGGTCTTCTAAGGGCAAATGTGCAGAAGTGCATAAAGATCATATGAGGCACAATATTTTTTTCTGGCTGTTTTTAAGATTTTCTCTATTATTGGTTTTGAGCAATTAGATCATGGTATGTCTTGGAGTAGTTATGTATCTTCATGTTTCTTTTGCTTGGAGTTGAGTTTTTTGGATCTTTAGTTTATAATTTTCATCAAATTTGGCAATTTTTCGGCCATTATTTTTCAAATTTAATGACCTTGTCTGCTAATGCTACTGTCTTGTCAGTTTGAGGTTAGTTTTCATTGATTGAGTTCTCTAATTATGTATCATTCATGTATGTCTTTTAATTTTGATTGAATGCGAGACATTGTGAATTTTACCTTGTTTGGTGCTGGATATTTTTGAATTTCTATAAATATTTTTGAGATTTGTTTAGCTGGAACACAGTTAAGTTACTTGGGAGAAGTTTGATCCTTTCAGATCTTTCTTTAAAAATTTGTTAGGCAGGACTAAAACAGTGCTCAGTCTAGTTTATCCCCTAACTAGTAAAGCAAGGTCCTTCTGAGTACTCCACCTGATGGCCGTGAATCTTGAGGTTTCCCAGTCCGGTTGGTAGGAACAGGTACCAGATGCCCAGCCAGTATGAGCACCTGGCACTGTCACCTCCAATCCTTTCAGGTGGTTCTTTCCTGGTCTCAGATAAGTTCCTCACATGGACACACTGCTCATTATTCAGCTGAATACTGCAGATCTCTGGAGTTCTCTCTCCATGCAGTGCTCTCCTCTCTAGTACTCTCTCCTGGGCACTGTAGCTACTTTGATCTCCCTGGACTCTCAGTTTCATCTCCTCATCTCAGGGAGTCTGCCAGGCTCCACCTGGATTCTTCCTCCCTATGCTGTAGCCTGGAAATTAACCCAAAGCAATAAGCTGGGGCAATCATAGGTCTGACTGTGTTTGTTTTCTTTTTTTGTTGCCTGAAGTCCAGTTTCTTGCAAACTGTTGTTTCATATATTTTGCCTCTTTTTTGGTTGTTTCATGCAAGAGTGTAAATCTAGTCCCTATTATTCCATATTGTCCAGAAGCATAAGTCTGAAGTATAGGATTTTAATTTGGGGTAGAAACTAATTTCAAGAGAAGTATGTGAAAGCCATTTCAAACATTAGTAGAGGATTGGTTAAGTTATGATGTATCCATAAAATAGAATATTATTCAGCTGATTGAAAAAAATGAAGTACAGTTATATGTTTTAGCATAGAAAACCGTCTAAGGTATTTAGTGAAAATATCAAATCCATCCTTTTATTTCATCGTTCAAGAAATATTTATGGAGCTTCTGTTTTATAGCAGCCACCATGTTAGGCATTTGGGATCCAATAATAAGCAAGAGAAACATTGCTCTACTTTTAAAAGCTTGCTGATTTAAATTCTAGTGTGTGGGTGGGAGTGGAGTAGAAAATAAACAGATAATTAGGTTATTGTTTATAATGATAAATTCTGTGACGGAAATATGTAGGATGATATTCTAAAGTGAATGGGTAAAATAAGACACAAGGCTGTATTGTACAACACAGGGAATATAGCCAATATTTTTAAATAACTGTAAATGGAGTATGACCTTTAACAATTGTGAATCACTACATTATATACCTGTAACTTATCTAATATTGTACGTCAGCCATATGTCAGGAAAACAAATAAATCAAGTGAATGGAATAGGGAGCCTACTTCAGATAAAATGATCAGAGAAAACCTCTGTGAGGAAATGACTTGATCTGAGACATGAAGGATAAGGAGCCAGTCAACAAAACAATATCCCAGGTGGAGGGAGCAGCAAGTGCAAAGTGCCCAGAAAAGGAAAGAACTGGGCATGTTTGAGAAGCTGAAAAAAAGGAAGAAAGGAAGAGCAAGGTTAGCAAGGACAAGAGTGGTCAGAGGTTGTAGGAATTTTCAGGAACCAGACCATACAGCATTGTAGGCCTTGCTTAGGAGTTTGGATTTTATTCTGAGTTGCAGAAAAGTGAAGAGTAGTATCCATTTATGTAATACTGCAAAATTATATTCCTATAGATGCGTGTAAGATTTCCAGAAGGATATATAGACGTGATAGATTAACCATGGTTACCTCTGAAGAGTAGAAATAGGGACGAAGGGAGTAGGGCAGAAAGGGTTTTTTTTATACCTCTCATTACTGAATATTTTACCTTGGACATATATTACTTTTCAAATTGAATAAAGTAGTGGATTTATATTTTTTAAAGAGTTCTTATAAATTATTTTAAAAACACTGTTCAAAAATATGAACCAGAAGTTCACAAAGGAGAAATGCCAGTAAGCCCATGAAAAGATACTCAGCCTTACTGGATATCAGAAAAAAAAAAAAAATGCAGCTTAGATTTTTATTGCCCAGATATTGACAAAAACAAAAAATACTGATAGTATTTAGTTTCCTTGAGGGTGTAGGCAAACAGATGCTCTTGCTTCTGGTATGAACGTGTATTGATCTAGACTTTCAGTTTGACAACATATTTCAAAAACTCTGAAAAGTATATATCTTAGGACTCAGTAAATCATTTATAGCATTTTTTATAATAGTGAATAACTTGGCCCTATTAATAGTAGAAGATTGATTATTTAAATTATGTTATATTCTATTGAATATTCTATAGCCATTAAAATTTATGATGTAGTTATATATTTATTGACATATCAGGATGTTTACAGAGAAAAACATGTAGGTTAGGCATTATGTATATAATAAGATTTCCTTTTTTTAATTTATAGGTTTAAGTGTGTATGTGTGTACATATAGAATGCCTGGAAGGATTTAGACAAAAATATTAATAATAATTTTTGCTGTGTATTAGGGCTTTTAAATTTTTTATATTTTAGTTTTTCTAAAGATTAGTCACAAAATTACATTAATTTTCCAATGAGCAAAAGAATCTAATCTATAAAAAAGGGGAAAATGGGGAGTATTAAGTAATCTAGAAAAGTTTCCTAAAATATTTATGCATATAACTTGATAAGTAATAAAAGAATATAATTATAGTATTGGTTTGATCTGGAGTAACTGATCTTTATAATGCTTTTCAATTTTTTAGGACTAGAAGAAATTGCAAAAGAAAGAGAAAAACTAAAAAAGGCAGAAAGTATCCAGATCAAAGAAGAACTATTTGAGACTTCTGAGGACACTTTAAATTGTTCAAATCCAAATCATTGTGAGCAAAAGGAAGATACTAAAGAAAAAGATAACACAAATCTGTTTCTTCAGAAACCTGGTTCATTTTCAAAATTAAGCAAGCTTTTAGAAGTAGCTAAGATGCCTCCTGAGTCAGATGTAATAACCCCCAAACCAAACAGTAGTGCAAATGGGTGCACATTGTCTTATCAAAACAGTGGAAAACATTCATTGGGCAGCATTCAGTCAACAGCAACACAAAGCAGCGTGGAAAAGACAGACTCTAATAATCTGTTCAATACCAGTTCAGGTGGTCCAGGGAAGTTCTATAGTCCTCTTCCCAATGACCAGTTGTTAAAAACACTGACTGAAAAGAATAGACAGTGGTTTAGCCTTTTGCCAAGGACACCTTGTGATGAAACATCACTTACCCATGCAGGTATGTCAACTGCTTCTTTAGTGACCCCTCAGTCTCAGCCACCATCTAAGTCACCTTCGCCTGCCCCAGCTCCTCTTCTTGGATCATCTTCTGCTCAGAATCCTGTTGGCCTAAATCCATTTGCTTTATCACCTCTTCAGGTTAGTGCTGCTAATTGTAACTCATTTTTATGTTGCTTTATTTAATCTTTGCCCGCATAAAGATTTTCTCTCAAGGGAAATCAGTTGAATATTTATAATATTATCTCCGCCATGGTTTGAAAATTGAAGAGTCAGACTTGCTATCACCAAGATTCATCAGAACTACTGATGTCTAAGTCAAAGCGTTCTTTAATTACTTTTTAACTTATTACTGTTGCATTATATCCAAAAAGAAATTACTTGGGGAGCAAATGAAATGACGTATGCCTCTAATTGTGATAAGTGAAAGAATGTTTTTTCCGAATTTTCTAAATAATTTCTGGTTCTAAACACTTTTCCTAACTTCTTAGATTGTTCTACTTTTTAAATGTTTTGGGTTTTTTTGCAGATGAAAAGTGGAGTATCTATGATGGGACTCCAGTTTTGTGGGTGGCCCACCAGTGTGCTTACTTCCAGTAATCCATTTACATCACCTTTACCTAGTCTTGGATCAGGGTTGGGATTATCAGAAGGAAACAGTAATTCATTCTTGACTCCTAATGTTGCTTCAAGTAAAAGTGAATCTCCAGTACCACAGAATGAAAAAGTCTCTTCAACTCAGCCTGTAGCTGTTGAAGTAGCAAAACCAGTAGATTTTCCTAATCCAAAACCTATTCCAGAAGGTAGGTACATTGAGATGGTTTATAGCCACTTACTTTATTTTATTGTCATAGATTCCTGCATTATAACCGAATCTTTGATGGTTTTCTACATAGTTATAAGTCTTCTGTTTTGCATTGTGCCATTAATTTATATTCAAAATATTTGTAAAAAGATCTACATATTTATCTTAACTCAGAAATGCAGTTTGGTTGGTGGAGAATTATTGACCCAGAGGACCTAAAAGCTTTGCTCAAAGTACTCCATCTCAGAGGAATAAGAGAAAAGGCGTTACAAAAGCAAATTCAGAAACACTTGGATTATATTACTCAAGCTTGCATCAAAAATAAGGATGGTATGTACCTAAAAGAGACTTCTGCTCTCTTGCTTAGTTATGAGAATTAGTTCTTTTATCTTAAAACATATTTTAGTATATCCTAATTCTTAATTTATTACTAATAGGCTTTTTTTTCTATGTTGTTCAACAAACAGTAACTCTTTACATTTCTTAAATAGGTATTACTTTCTTACAATTTCTCACAACCTGCAGACATATTGTTTTGTTTCTTAAAAAAGAATATTCCTACTTTTAAGAGTAATCTGCCTGTGTATGCACAAGTACATTTGTGTGTGTTAAGTTACACGTATATGTTATCCCTGGAACCTTATTCACTTTTTAGAAGAAATCATTGAGGGATGAAGTGGATTTTAAAATTAATTTCTTTTCAAATATAGTTGCTATTATTGAATTAAATGAACATGAAGAAAACCAGGTAACTCGAGATATTGTGGAGAACTGGTCAGTAGAAGAACAAGCAATGGAAATGGATTTGAGTATTCTTCAACAGGTAGAAGATCTAGAAAGGAGAGTTGCATCAGCAAGTTTGCAAGTGAAGGTAAAACTGATTGGAATGAAATCTGTTTTAAGGATGATGGAAGGTAACTATTATTTGTTGTATACCTGATATGTGCCAGTTACTCTGCTAAATGTTTTCACTTTATCTCATTTAATTCTCAAAATGATCCTGAACTAATTTCCCCCATCTTACAGGTAAGGAACAAGACTCAAAGTAAGTAACCTGCCAGTGGTCATATCGTAAGCTAAGTGTGTATTCATCCAAGTCTGTCTGACTCCAGAACCTGTGTTCTTTTTACCAAATCTTGCTGCCTCCTTAATGGTATTCAAAAGTGTCATTTCTAGTTTTACCCATGATAAATATAATGCTCTATCAAATTCCTACTGAACTGTTTCATATAGAGGAACCTCCTTGCGTCAAGCTATGTTGTATGTCAAAATTTCGCTCTATATAATTTAAAATTGGAGAATATAGATATATCCAAATATACACTGTATCATTATACACGTACCCACACACCCTACATATATATGTAAATTTTAAATTTATTTATCTACTGGGCATTACCATGTCACAAGCATTATCATGATCAGACTGGCTTCCAATGGACGGGCAAAAGGAAAGCTTTGCTGTAGTGCAAGAATTTTTAGTTTTGGTAGGAGAGATATAAAGTCTTCTCAGTTGATAATAAGGTGATGTCTCTGAGAATAAATGGATGGATGATGAATAAGTATGAGACACCTGAAAAGGTTTAGAAAATGTAGTATCCATGTAATTTGATTTGCTATTTTATGTTTTATCCAGAATGAGAAACTTATGCCATAATACTATCCTATGGCATTTGGAAACTTTTGAAGTTCTCCAAAAAATGTCACTTTCCAGAGCTAATAACATATCCCTTTCTTGCCGCAAACATAATTACCAACTTTGGGAAACAAAATTTATCATTTGTTGACTCTATTTTGCTAGCAAACTATATCTTCCTCCTAGTACTATAATACAGTATAAAAATGCCTCATTTATTTGGCATCTTCAACAAATGAAGTCTTCCACACAAGTTAATTTTCTAGAGAAATGAAAATTATTCCATTTAGCACCATAATTTTTTAACATGTTTGTCAAATCGCTTATGTTACGCATTACACTGCCTTCTTAAATTGAGAATAATGAGTTTGATTTAAATTATCTTGGTGACACAGGATCATTAGTGCGAAGACCAATTATTAGATGATGATTCCCTCAGGAAATGTGAAGAGGTTTTGCCCCTACATTAAATGGTCCTAGTGTGCTTTGCTTTTAAACGACTGTGTCTGCTTTCTATAGTCTGTTTCTGTCTTCTCTCATGGTCAGTTGCTACTACTTGCTGGTTTAAATTTGGTTGGTTCTTCTGGCCCAATTTTCCCCCAACTTCCTCCACCTAATTTGCCAGTTCTAATTGACTATTGGTTGGGAAAACATATCACCAAGATTTTTTTTTTTTAAGATATAATTTTATTTATTTTTGGCTGAGTTGGGTCTTCGTTGCTGCACGCGGGCTTCTCATTGTGGTGGCTTCTCTTGTTGCAGAGCACAGGCTCTAGGTGCGTGGGTTCAGTAGTTGTGGCGCACAGGCTCAGTAGTTGTGGCACATGGGCTTTGTTGCTCCGCGGCATGTGGGATCTTCCCGGACCAGGGCTCAAACCCGTGTCCCCTGCATTGGCAGGTGGATTCTTAGCCACTGTGCTGCCAGGGAAGTCCCAAGCTTTTTTACGTTAAGTATAAAGTCAGGGTGTGGGCCTGAAACATTTTCCTGGAGCCATACTCATATTTTCCTGCATTAACCTTATCACATTACTGGCTGCTTAGACAATCTTGGCTGTGTTCTAAGTATATAAGAAAAGTAGAATTTGTTTTTTAAGTGAAATGTTTTAATATTCTGTTATTAAGGTATTACTAAATTGTTCTGTATTATTCTGAAAAAATGAATTATATTATTCTTGAAGAGTCTAAAAACACAAATGATGAAAATAACCACAAGACATTATTTTAACATCTATAGAAGATTTAATGTTTTTTTTTTTTTTAAGAAAATAGAGTTATATGTTTAACGTGGGGAACTAGCCATTGTGAAGACACATCACACAGGTGGCCTGTGGGACTTACTTAGGTGCATTCATTTATATTTTTAATATTGCTGATAATTTGGACATTCTTTATTATTTTGTAGGAAAATCTGCAAGTCTCTTGTCCTAGTTCTGTTGTTGCGAGTATACATAGAACCTAATTACTCTTCCAGCTCCTCTAAAGACAGCTCCTGTGTCTCTAAGTTTTCTCTTTTACAAACTAATTAATTCCTTCAACCATTAGTCCTGTGAAAGAGTTTCCATGTACACGATTCTCTTCTGTATAAACACCAGTGTTAATATCCTTCTTAAAATGTTGTATCCATAACTGTACATAGCGCTGTCTGAATGTGTTCATGGGACTTTTACTTTCCTTAATCCAGCACTATACTTCCATTAATGCTGCTTGAATTTTGTACTAGCTTTTTGGCATCCACATCATTCTCTTGCTTCACTGAGTATACGCTATGAAAAAACAAACTTTGGCCCTCTTTCAAAGAGCTTTTAAGCAAGTTGTATCACATGTAGTATTCAATATTTCTGTGATTAGTTGCCTAACCTTCAAACCTAAAATTTACATTTATCATTGTTTTATTTTTATTAATTTCATGTGGGTACATTTTTCAGCATATGGAACTATTTTTATCTTAGTCCTGTTATACAGAATATTAAATTTTCTCCCTAGTTTTAAATCATCTGCAGATTTAATAACAATCAACCAAGTTACTCATAAGTGTATTAACAGGACAAACCAAGTACAGAGCCTTTTGGACACTGGCACTGGGGACCTTTTCTAAGGTGACACAAGTTCTGTCAATCACCATTTTTTGGAAGCAGTTTTCAACCGTCTAGATTTCTTTAATCTAGTCTTCATTTTTTGTCTTGTCATTTGCCTTGCAGACATCAAGATATGCTATGTTTACAGGGTTCTCTTGATTTATGAATTTAGTACCCTTTTCAAAATACGGGAATGCGGTTCATTTGACATGACTTGTACCTAATGCACTTACATGTACTATTCATAATTCCATCCTTACTTCACAAATATAAATGTTCTACTGAATTAAAAGAAGAGGAATTGATCCTAATATACAAGATAAAATAATTATCTCTAAAGAGGTTTAATAAAAAGGATAATGTTCATTCTGTTTTTCATTTAATATGCATTTACTAAGCCCCTATTCCACATCAGAGAGTAGGCACCACAAAATTGGATAAAATGTGGTTTCTGCTGTCAGAAATCTTGTCATCTAATAGGGAGATAAGTCATATATACATCTCCACAGAATCTGTTAACTGATCCCAGAGGAGTACAGAGTCATACATGAATTTAGAAAAAGAATGCATAACTTCTGATGGAGACATGGGAGAGACCAGGGAACATTTCACGTAGAAGTCGAGATGGAACTTGAGAAGGTGTGTCAGCTTTTGACAAGCAATGCCATACTAGGAAGAGGGAACAGCCTGAGCAGAGCACCAGGATCCAGAAGTTTAGGGCATGTTTGTGGAGTTGCAAGTTGTGGAATTTGCAGTGTAGGATATGTGAACGGGAACATGAGAGGAAGAGGCAGATTGAGGTACTTGAATGTCATGATAAAAATATGGACTTTGTTAAACAGTAGGGAAACTTTGAAGGATTTTGAGGTAGAAGATCAATAAAAGCAAGCTGAGTTATAAGATCATTCACTTATTCAATCAACACGTGTGTATTGAGTGCCTACTCTTTGCTTTCACTGTGCTGGAGATAAAAGGAGTAAAAGCAGACGTGGTCCCTGCCATCATGGAATTTAGAGGTAAAAAGATGTGAATCAAATAATCACAATAGTAAAAAATTGTGAGTACCACAAGGCTGTGGCATACTATATGGTCCTTTGTGGGCTTGTAATATGAAGACTTACCTGCTAAAGTAGGTCAGGGAAGGATTCCCTGAGGACTTTTAAAATGAGAACTGCAGGATGAGTGGATTTAACCAGCTTAAGAGCAACAGGGAAAGGCTCTACAGACAAATATAACAGCTCACGCAAACTCCTACAGCTGGAGGAAAAATGGTAAGTATTGTACAGACCCCTGTACTGAAGAGTGGTAGAAGGAATGGAAATGGAAAGGAAGAGCTGAATTCAGAGACCACGGAGAGATTTCTGTTGAAATGAATAAGCATGTAGTCTAAAGTCTCTCAGAATACTTTGCTGATTTTCATTATACCTTTCATAATATCAAAAGTTATTAAATTTTCTTTTTCAAACTTCTCACAACTGTTTCTTTTAATTTTTTATTCTTGTTTCTACCTAGCATTAGGAAACACAAGATAAAAACTTTTAGAAAAGATCCTTAAGGTCTGCTGGTGTCTGCTGCTGTATTTTAAGTAAAGGTAATTCACCCAGCAGGCATTTTAAGAGGAAACCATAATAACATTATTCTTTTGATATATAGGGTTGGATGTGTCCAGAGCCTGCATCAGAAAGGGAGGACTTGGTATATTTTGAACATAAGTCATTTTCTAAATTGTGCAAGGAGCATGATGGAGAATTTACTGGCGAAGAAGAAAGCAGTGCACATGCACTGGAACGGAAGAGTGACAACCCCCTAGATATAGCTGTAACCAGGCTGGCTGATTTGGAGCGGAACATTGAAAGAAGGTATCTGAAGAGCCCCTTAAGTACCACCATTCAGATCAAACTGGATAATGTGGGCACAGTTACTGTCCCTGCTCCTGCACCATCCATTAGTGGTGATGGTGACGGGTAGGTTATTGAGATTAACTTGAAAAATTATTGTGCTTCTTTGCTAATTGGAGCCTATTTTCTATTGCCTGTTATCTATGTATCTTCTTGTATGTCTGTGATCCATATGGATCATGCTGTTTGCATGGTGCTTTGTAAAAACATTTTTTTTTGTTGTTATGTGCGTTGATAATCCTGCAAAGTGATCTTACATTTACCTGGTTGTGACTAAGCTTTGAGGCACGTAGCCACAGTCTGTGCACTACATCAAATTTAGTTGCTTAAACCTTATACTTATTGGCTGTTACATGTTTTTGTCATTGCTTGGCTTTCAGTGTGATGATTGTTTCACATTCAGTAACCATAAATGTGGACGTGACCTACTTAATTTTTCTATATTTCAATGCAGAATTGAAGAGGATATTGCTCCAGGGCTCAGGGTATGGAGAAGGGCATTATCAGAAGCTCGCAGTGCTGCACAGGTAGCTCTGTGCATTCAGCAGTTACAGAAATCAGTAGCATGGGAAAAATCAATTATGAAAGTTGTAAGTGTTTTTATTTAAGAAATACTATAATTTACTTTGTCCTGTTTTTTTTTCCAATCTTCAGATATTTCTTAATTATGCATTACTTATTGTCAAAATAATGTATGCTGTACTTGAGAATTTCCTTAATTCTTAAATACTGTATAGTTTGATACTTTCCTCCTTATTTTGAGCTTTTTGAAGGAACCTACCAAATGTTATCTTTCGTTTTTTTAAATCTTGTCTTTCTCTCCTTTGAATATTGTTTATAACTCTGACTGAAGTTGTCTTCTCCATTCTGTCAACATAATAGTTGTTAATCTGAATGTTTTGAAGGCCCTTTCAATCTTGTAAACACTCCAGTTGCTAACATTACCTGCTAAGTACGTTCACTTCATTTCTAAAATATCTATATTTGTATCAATTTTCTTTTTTTAAAATTTTCTTTTTTTACTTTACTTAGCTAAGTAAATACAGAATAAGCAGAGAGCTCTTCCTTTATGCACCAATATCATGTTTTGGGTTGGCCAAAAGATTGCCTTAGGTTTTTAAGTAAAAATAAAAGATACATTTTTCATTTTCACCAAGAACTTTATTGAACAGCGTATTCACCCTTTTGTTCCACTACCTTCTACCATATTTCAGGCAACTTCATAATTCCATCTTCCCAAAACTTTTTATCTTTTTGAGCAAAGAACTGATCCAGGTGCCTTTTACAGTCTTCCAGGGAATTAAAATTTTTTCCATTAAGAGAATTTTGTAAAGCCTAAATAAATGGAAATCCAAAGGTGTAATGTCTGGTGAATAAGCTGGATGAATCAGAGCTTCCCAGCTAAGCTGTAACAGTTTTTGCCTGGTCATCAAAGAAACATGCAGTCTTGCATTATACTGATGGAAGATTATGCATTTTCTGTTGACTAATTCTGGACACTTTTTGTTGAGTGCTGCTTTCAGTTGGTCTAATTGGGAGCAGTACTTGTTGGAATTGATCGTTTGGTTTTCTGGAAGGAGCTCATAGTAGAGGACTCCCTTCCAATCCCACCATATACCGGCCTTTGGTGTGGTTGGTGGTGTTTCATTTCGCTTGCCCCACTATCTCTTCCATTCCACATTATTGTACAGTATCCACTTTTCATCACCCGTCACAATGTGTTTTTAAAATGGAACATTTTCGTTATGTTTAAGCAGAGAATCGCATGAGGAAATACGGTCAAGAAGGGTTTTTTTGCTTAATTTATGTGGAACTCAAACATCAAAGCGATTCACATAACCAAGCTGGTGTAAATGATTTTCAGCACTTGATTTGGATATTTTGAGTATGTTGGCTATCTCCCGCATGGTATAACGTTGATCGTTCTCAATTAATATCTTGATTTGATCGCTGTCAACTTCAACTGGTCTACCCAACCGTGGAGCATCATCCAGTGAGAAATTTCCAGCGTGAAACTTCACAAACCACTTTTGATGTGTTCAATCAGTCACAGCACCTTCTCCATACACTGCACAAATCTTGTTTTGCATTTCGGTTGCGTTTTTACCTTTCTTGAAATAATAAAGCATAATATGCCGAAAATGTTGCCTTTTTTCTTCCATCTTCAGTATTAAAATGGCTACACAAAAATTCACCAATTTTGATAAGGCTTTTTTTAAATGCACGCTGATATGATAAGTGTCACATACAATCTAACAAAATTGTTTTGAATGAACTTACAGACAACTAAGTGTTACTAGAGCCATCTTGCGGAAAAAAGCGAACGAACCTTTTGGCCAACCCAATATTTGGATATGGTTGGCATTGAGTAGATCTTTTAGTCTTTCCTCTAACAGTTAAAAATGTTTTTTCTCCTTCTTTGTTCAAGCCCAGTTAGTTATCATGTAGTGGCCTCTACTTTGTACTAGGCAACAAATGCTATATGTTCAAAATAAAAGCTATATTTCTTATATTTTCCAGAGAGATTTATTTTAAATCATGTACGTGTCCCCTTTGCCTCTTTTGTATCATATACAGAAATATCTATTATATGTAGACTTTTATGAATTACTTTAACAGTTGCTTTTGAATTACAGGTTAGCTTTAAAATTCAAACATTTGAGATTTGTTTTCATGAATGACTAAGGGTAAAATACCTATTTTAAATAATCTTCCCCAAAGAAAAGAAGTGATTCTTAAATAATTTAGCCTTCTCTCCTTCCTTTTTACCTCTATACTTAGACTACTCAATACTTTATTCATTCTATACAAATAAATTTGCTTTCTTCTATGGTTTTTTTCACTTCTTTCTAAAATGTCCATGGAATAATGAATCTGCATTTTTCACAATATGCTCAAATTTAGGTCTTTCCCTATATAGATTAGAATTTACTATAAGTTTTAAGGCATTGTTCAGGTCATCTGGTAGCATTTTTACCAGGTAAAAATAATTTTCCTTCTAAAAATTATTATTAAAACCAGTTTTAAAGTCACCTTAGACAAATATATTTGGTGAAATGTAGGCTATAATGATAAAAAAAGATTCAATTCCTATATCAGAATGAAATTTGTACAGTTACTTTTCTCATCTACACCAAAACAATCATCACAATGTAGGCAGTTTTGTTATAACCTATACACAGAAACCCAAAACTTGTACCAAAATCTACCTTTATATTAGTGTACTTACTTTCTACAATCTAAAATTTTATTTCAGGTTTTGCAAACTTCTTTTCCATTGTTATTAATAAATTAATATACATTCATCATTATTTAACTCCATCTCATAATTTTTATTTCTTTTTTTAATGTTTAATAATACATTATTTGCTATAAAACTACTTTGAAAAGAAGGCAGAGTTTCTTATTCAAAGATTAATGAGCACTTGGTAACCTTGAATTAGAAATGTAACAAAACCTATAATAATCCTCATAAGAAGTCCTAAAAAAAATGTTAAAGTGCTCAATGTCTTTAGAAATATCCTCTTTACCAGAAACCATGATTACTAGGAAAGAAGGAGCTGCCATGATTTTCCTCCAGATACTTCTCAGCCCACAATATGTTTTCTGTTGTTAATGTTAAGCAATCGGCAACATCCACTGTTTTTTTTTTACTGTGGTAGCAAAGGAGTTAAAACCAAATATTACTACATTTGCTCTAACATATTGTGAGCTATTACTGTGGATTTTCAAAAATGTTATGAACTTGATACCTCCTACCCTTTCTTAATAAGTATCAGAAAATAATTTTATTTTTAAATCATAAATGTGAGATGTAAGACAGGCTTCATAGTATTTTTAGCTATTGTAGAAAACAATGAGAATTTACTTAATGTTCATGAACCTGATTTTTAAAATTTATTGTTATAGGGATTGAAATATAACCTTCGAAATGTTATTTCTCAATGAGTATTTTTATAATAGAAATTTTAAAGAAATAACTCAAATTTGGAGAAATAACACCATATTAAGGTATTTAGTGATGTGGTTATCAGGAAAGGTCATAAAATAAATACTTACTGTTAGGATATTAAACTCTACTGCTTTTGCTCTTAGTACACATGCCAGTTTCAGTATTACATGTATATTACATATATTTGATAGATATTTGTTAAGGTGAATAGCATGTATCTGCTGTTTTGATAAGATTCTTAAGCTATCATTGGTGTACGTATTGAGTTATGAAAAACTATTTTAGACATTCCCAGATTAAGATTTAATGTTTTATTGAAATTAAATTAAGTTTGAACAATTAAGCTATTTTGTTTTTAACAGTATATAAATACATAACTTAAAATTAGTACAAATGATTTATAATTTAAATGTTTTAATTATTTTCAATTGAAATATAGTTGTACAATATTATATTAGTAATGTTTTCATTTTTTGGAATATTGATTACAGGACATTGTCTACTGTGACTGAAATAAAAACTAAATGTCAAAATATAATGTTAGTACTTACCATTTTTTAAAGGCATCTTTAAAGTTTTTACCTGTCTAATCTTCCTTCTTTCCCTTTGTGAAACTTGTTATACAGAATATGTGTGCATGGGGGGAAAAAAAATCTCTTTATAGATTTTAAAGTTCTTAATGGTATTAGAAGTTTTTCAACAGAGAAGGAACAATTTTATTTTTAGTCCTAGAAAATAAATTATGACTTCTAAATTCTTTTATTTAATTTATTGTATCAATTTCTTTTTCCCTTAGAAATCATTTCGTAGGATCCATTTTCTACATTTGTGACATATGTTTGATTTGGGTTGATTTCCAAAGTTTCCTGATTTGGACATAGTCAAAATACAGTGACATCTTATTATTATTATTTATAATTCTGTTACTAATACATGTTCCTAATTTTGATCTTAAAAATTACTCTAACTCTTACTTATTTCTTTCTCAGGATATCATGAGGATGCTAAGATAAGCAAACGATGAAATATATTAAAAAATTAAAACACCATGTATTAAAGCTATTCATTGCTTTATGTGCTCTAATGTCATGTTAATTATTTCGTATGTTAATGTGTACATGCTTCTGAAGTGTGTGCAGGCATTCAACCTCTAGCTTTGTTTTTTGCAGTGTACCTGAAATGTGCATTTACCCCAACTGAACTGCTCACCCCATCATGTGGTCCATATCTGTGTAACGAGAGATACATAGATGTGTATGGCTACTGTATATTTGTTAGCAAGCGGAATGTTCATTACTAATATAAATTAGGAATTAATGGTGTGTTTAATATCCCAAAAACTATTATTTGTAGCAGAGTGTTAATTTTAAATGATTTTCCATGTATTATAGTACTGCCAGATCTGTCGAAAGGGAGATAATGAAGAACTGCTCCTCCTTTGCGATGGCTGTGACAAAGGCTGTCATACATACTGCCATAGACCCAAGATTACAACTATACCAGATGGGGACTGGTTTTGTCCAGCTTGCATTGCTAAGGTAAGACTGATCTAAAACTAAATTTTTTTTATTGAAGTATAGTTGATTTACAATATTGTGTTAGTTTTGGGTATACAGCAGAGTGATTCAGTTATATATTTTTTTTCAGATTCTTTTCCATTATAGGTTATTACAAGATTTTGAATAGAGTTCCCTGTGCTCTGCAGTAAATCCTTGTTGCTTATCTATTTTATGTGTAGTAGTTTGTATCTGTGAATCCCATACTCCTAATTTATCCTCCCCACCACCACCCCCAGCACCTTTCCCCTTTGGTAACCATAAGTTTGTTTTCTAGAAATCTGTTTTGTATGTAGATTCTGTTTTGTATATAGATTCATTTGTATTATTTTTTAGATTGCACATATAAGTGATATGATATTTGTCTTTCTCTGTCTAACTTACTTCGCTTAGTATGATAATCTCTAGGTCCATCCATTTGTTGCAAATGACAATATTTCATTCTTTTTTATGGCTGAGTAATAGTCCATTGTATATGTGTACCACATCTTCTTAAACCAGTTGTCTGTTGATGGGTACTTGGATTGGTTCCATGTCTTGGCTATTGTAAATAGGGCTGTTATGAACATTAGGGTGCATGTATCTTTTCAAATTAAGAGTTTTCTTCTTTTCTAGGTATATGCCCAGGAGTGGGATTCCTGGATCATATGGTAGCTCTATTTTTAATTTTTTAAGAACCTTCATACTTGTTTCCATACTGGCTGCACCAATTTACATTCCCACCAACAGTGTACTAGGGTTCCCTTTTCTCCACACCCTCTCCAGCACTTATTATTTGTAGACTTTTTGATGATAGCCATTCTGACTGGTGTGAGATGATACCTCGTTGTGGTTTTGATGTACATTTCTCTAATACTTAGTAACGCTTAATGCTGAGCATCTTTTCACATGCCTGTTGGCCAGCTGTATGTCTTATTTAGAGAAATATCTATTTAGGTCTTCCACCCATTTTTCAATTGGGTTGTTTGTGTTTTTGATATTGAGTTGTATGAGCTGTTTGTGTATTTTGGTTATTAACCCCTTGTCAGTTGCATCATTCGCAAATATTTTCTCCCAGTCTGGTAGGTTGTCTTTTTGTTTTGTTGGTTTCCTTTGCTGTGAAAAAGCTTTCAAGTTTGATTAGGTCCCATTTATTTTTGCTTTTATTTCTTTTGCCTTGGAAAAGTGATCTAAGAAAATATTGCTATGATTTATGTCCAAGAATGTTTTGCCTGTGTTCTCTTCTAGGACTTTTATGTCTTATGTTTAGGCCTTTAAACTATTTTGAGTTTATTTTTACATATGGTGTGAGGGTGTGAGGGAGTGTTCTAATTTCACTGATTTAGCAGTCCAGCTTTTCCAACACCACTTGCTGAAGAGACTGCTTTTTCTCCATTGTATATGCTTACCGCTTTTGTTGTAGATTAATTTACTGTAGGTGTGCGGGTTTATTTCTGGGTTCTCTATTCTGTTTCATTGATCTATATGTCTGTTTCTGCCCCAATACCACACTGTTTTGATTACTGTAGCTTTGTAGTAGTGTCTGAAGTCTGGAAGGGTTATGCCTCCAGCTTTGTTCTTTTTCCTAAGGATTACTTTGGCAATTCTGGGTCTTTTATGGCTCCATATAAATTTTAGTATTTTTTAAGTAGTATTATTACTTAAAACTTTTTAATTGCCAGATCAAAATGAAGAGTTTTATGGGGATTTTTTTTTGAGATATAATTTGTATACTGTAAAATTCATTTTAAAGTGTGCAATTCAGTGGTTTTTAATATATTCACAAAGTTGTACAACCATCACCACTATCAAGTTCCAGAACATCTTCATGATCCCCAAAAAGTATGCTTGTACACATTATCATTCACTCCCCATTCCCCTTCTCTTCTCAGCCTTTGGCAACCATTAATCTATTTTCTATCTCTGTGGGCTTGCCTATTGTCATTACATATACATCAAATCATACAATATGTGGCCTTTTTCTTTCACTTAGCACAATATTTTCAAGGTTCATCTGTGTTCTAGCCCTTCATCTTTAAAGTCAAATGATATTTCATTATATGGACAGACTACATTTTGTTTATCTGTTCAGCTGATGGACATTTGGGTTGTTTCTACATTTTGGCTTTTATGAATAATGCTGCTATGAACAGTCATACCCAAGTTTTTGTATGAATATATGTTTTCAATTTTTCTGTTATATACCCAAGAGTAGAATTGCTAGGTCATATGGTAATAAGCATATGTATTTTAAGTCACTTTCCAGTCACATATAAATTGGAAACCTGTGAATTCTAATACTAATTGATTAAAGAGTAGCACTATGATAAAGTAGAAAGAAATGGGTTTTAGAGTTATAAAGTAAGGAGTAAGAAGTGTGAAAGGGTTAGAATGTATTGAGGGCCAGACTCTTCATTAGGTTTTCCCTATCTCAGACACTCTCTTCCATGTTTAATCTCTTGACGTAGTTACTACCAGTAACTACCACCACTTCATAAACTCAGTTTCAAGCATCCATCTCTCCACTGCCTCCTTTCTTTCCTGTTCACTCCCTCTAGTGCTCCAATTCCAATAATTCTTTGATCTCATCAGGACCTTCAATTCATTTATCTTAAGACCTTTTCACTGTGCCTCTCCCCATTCATGTCCTCTCTTTCCTCCTATAATCACTGCATCCACCCTTAGCTCCTGTGCCTCTCTCTCACTTGGTAAAACCATCATTCTGGTTAATCCAACTCTATGACTTCTCCGGCACCTATATATACAGATACAAAGGTATCTTGAATGTGGCTGGAGAAAACACCCACCCCTTTAAATTTAAGGCTAAGAGGGCCTTTAGTGGTGCCTGATAATTTACTGTCTCCTCCATCCTCATTCTCAGCTGATGACCTTACTCCCATTTCACTATGATAATGGAAGCCATCAGAAGAAAATATCACAAGCATCCACCACCACACTTACCATCCTTCCTATATCTGGGCTCTCATACTCTACCCTCCCTCCTGTTGCTATGAACTGCTTGTGTGCCCCTAACTAAGCCAATAACCCCACTTGTGCTTCAGATCCCATCCCCTCTCACCTCCTTAGGAGAATGGCTCCAGCAGTTCTGTCTTCTCCTGCATCATCAGTTTTTCCTTCTACACTGGGTTCTTTCTCATCAGCCTACTAACATGGTACTCTTTCTCCCATCTTACAAAAACTAAACAAAAACCCTCTTTTGGCCTCACTTCTTCCTTGATCTACTTCCCCCATTTCTCCCCTTCCCTTTACTAGAAAGTTTTCTGTTCTGGTTCTTTCTGATTCACTCTTAAACTCACTCCAGTCATATTTTCATCTCCACAGCTTCTCCAAAATTTCTCTTGCTATGCCCACAAATGACTTCCACATTGCTCGGTCCAGTGATCAGTGCTTAGATCTCATCTAACCCATCACTTACATTTGATAGAATGGAACTTCCCCTCCTCCTTGAAATCCTGTTTTCACTTGTCTTCTAGGATACCATACTCACCTGATTTTCTTCTTGCTTTTGCTCCTTTTCAGTCTCCTTTGCTGGTTTTTCTCACCTCCCAGATCTATAAATACGGAGTGCTTTCTTAGCTTCAAAGATATATCTGTAAAGTGGAATCGTATCTGCTTTGCGGGGATTTGTAAGGATCAAATATTGTGTGTTTGAAGGTTTTTATGACTTTAAGATTCTGTGATCTATTTTGGGGGGGGGATATATTTATATTAATACCTTATTATATTTTAGGCTATATTTTACAAAATAGCAGAGGTCTCACATGGCACCATATTCACTAATAATTGCTTTTTTATTTCTCATTACTTGATCATTTTTGTTACATATAGTTAAATGTAGTTTAATAATAATCTTCCCTGGTGGTACATAACTTATCTTTTAACTTCATAAATGTCAAGTTATAGAAAAGTGTCTCTAATACTTTATGAATTACTAACAAATCAGTGTTTTAATTCTAGGGGGTATCATCTGGTAGGCTATAGGAGGTTTTGTTTTCTGTAAATTTGCTTAAATTAGAATTCTGGCTATCTATCATTCCAGGAATGGACTAGAAGATGTGAGGTGTATGATCTCATCTAAACCCTTCTATGTAAATACAGCTTTCTAAGCCTCTGCTTTCTTGTTTTTTAAATGTGGTGGATTAGGTGTTATGTTTCTTACAGCAATAAAAAATGTTAAAAACACTGGATTTTGGTAAAGATTTTTAAAGTTAAGATTTTAAAAATATCTTTCCAGTAATTCAGTTATTTACAAATATCTATATTATACATCTTGCTCTCAAATAGCTATCTGCATACGTCATTGTGACTGTTTTTATTCTGTGTATATGTGTGTTTTCGTGCCAATATATATACATACACTATGTATATATATTAAAGATAGATATATATACTTTCTCTCAGGATCACAGAATCAAAAAAACTTGCATGTGTGTATATATACATACTTATACACACTCATACACACACACACACACACACACACACACACACACACGAAATTTTAAATTCCAGTGCCTACAAAAGCCAAATAACACAAAAGAGTTGGGACTGTAGCAAACAGGAAAGTCAAGCCATGGCCCCATTTATATGTGACAGACATTGCTCAACTCCAGCCGTCATGTAGACATGTGGGCCCAGTGTTCCAGGATCTACCAATATTTCATTATGGATTTTTATGCATGCCCTCCCAAATGTTAAATGTTGGCAACAAATTCAGGATTTTTACAAGCATTATGAGCCAAACAACAACACATTCTGTGGGCTGTTTACAGCCTCTGAGCCACCAGTTCACAACTTCTGATATATAGATATACAAGCATAACAGAAATAAGCCCTTATATGTATAATCTGATAGGTTCGGATTAAGATATCCTCAAGTTCCTCTTTGGATTTGGGCTCTAATAAGATAGAAAGGGTGGGGAACAGGGACTTCTCTGTCCAAGAACAAAGTCATCAGTAACAGAGCAACTGTGTAAAAGCTTGCTTTTAAAAGTGTATGTGCATGATCTAATGAGGTAAGCTGATAAACATCATTTATAAAAGGAAGAGAGAGGCTCCATTGTCTTTTTAAAACATCGCCAAAGTTTTTATTTCTGTGGATTTAAATTTCATGTTTTCTTACTATGAGTATTAATTTGTTAGAATATGATCCCAAGTATTGGGATCCGTAACATCTTATGGAAAAACCCGAATGAACTTTTTGGCCAACCCAATAGTATTTTCGTTCAAATAGGAACTAGAAATTTTGACCCATTATTCATGAAATTTTGTTCTTTTTAAGTAACACAATTACTCAATCTAACTTAATTTAATCTTCATTAAATAGACCTTTTCCTCATGAACTAAGCATTCTCTTTCTCTTTTTTTATGATTTCAGAGTGCTAAAATCTCAGTGTAGTATAAAAACTCAAAATAATCAGATTTTAGTGAATAAAAATTAATAAACTAAATGGAGAAGAGACTTAGTAAAACATTTTAATTATTCCAGCTAGTTTCAAGGGGTAGTGATTCTTTCATATGGTATAGGGAAGATGTTAGATTTATGGTTTGTTTTATTATTTTAGTCAATTAAAATATCTCTTTAACTATACTTTTAACCTACCAATAGAGAACCAAATAATTTTAATTGCTTGATTAAAAGCAATTTTTAAAAATAATGCTAGAAGAGGTCCTGAAATCCGCAAAGAAATTGGTATGAAATACTCCAGAGAAACGTTTTTCAGCCAAATTCATTTCAAGGATACATCCAACTTTAAATTACAGCTGATTGATATCTGACCCTACGTCTTAAGTCTAAGATTTCTTAATAGTCTGGGTAAGAGAGGAAATAATTTGCTAAAAGAGGATAAACACTGTTCCGGAAAATTAAAACAAAAACCATACATTACAGGGTCTTTGCACTGATATTCTTCTATGATCTGATATATTTATTGTAGTATTGTAAAATCTGAAAGTACAGATTTATTTCGCTATTTCTAGGTTGGGGGATGTGGTGGGCAGCTACTGTTACATCAGTGTGCTGCCTGTACATTGTAGTTAGATTGCGTAAGGCCATGTTGAGTTTTTTTGAAGTTGTTTTTTTTTGTTGTTTTTTTTCGTGTAATTTTAGAGCTAGAATGACCGTAGGAATTGTGTGGCTTATCTTTCTTATTTTACAGGTTAGAAAACAGGGACTCACAGATATTTTTGTACAAAGTTCCATAGCCAGTTACTGACAGAGCCATAGCTGGAAATCATATTCTTTGATTCCAAATATAATCTCTTTTATACTATTTCTTTATTGTTTTCCTCAAAAACAGACATTTTTTCCCCCTCTTCCTTCACCTCTGCTTTGTTCACATCTGGTAACCACAAGTTTGTGGAACTGTATTCTTATAGAAAATGCTTTTTTTCTTTACCTAGAAAGAAATATCAATTTCCAGTAGATCTGATCATTTACAAAGGACTTTTTCTCTATTGGACACTTCATGAGCTATTTTCCTTGTTTTGGCCTAGCTTCTTAATTATCTCAACTTTCTTATTAATAAGATCTATATTTTTGTTTATATTCAACCTTTGTTCTTAATTATACTGTGCTCCAAAAGATAGTACTTTTGTATCTTTAAACTCATTCAGTTAGTGACCTAGACCCCAGGCCTCAGACTGTTAACTCGGTGGCCTGTTAGGAACCAGGCCGCACTGCAGGAGGTGAGTGGCAGGGAGCGAGTGAAGCTTCATCTGCCGCTCCCCAATCCTCCCCATTGCTCGCATTACCACCTGAACCATCCCCCGTCCATGGAAAAATTTTCTTACGTGAAACCGGTCCCTGGTGCCAAAAAGGTTGGGGTCTGCTGACCTAGATTAAAGAAATACTGCTGATAAGTTCTATAGTTCCGAAGATGGATTACCACGAGATCAACATCTTCAGATTTTAAGAATTCCTAAAATAAATTTTTCACGCTTTATTAGATTTTTGCCTCATATTATGGGAGAACAAATTAATAGGTCTCTCTTGAAAATAATAAAATGATCAACCTTCGAGATCAGAGATAATATTCTTTTTCTTGGCCCTGTCAGGCTTTCCTAACTTAAAATAATAAAAGGCCTGTAGACAGTTATTTTTCTTATACCTCATTTCCTTTTTTTTTTTAAATTAAAGGCAAGTGGTCAAACTCTAAAAATCAAAAAACTTCATGTCAAAGGAAAAAAGACTGAGTCAAAAAAAGTCAAGAAAGTAACTTTAACAGGGGATACTGAGGATGAAGACTCTGCATCTACAAGTAGTTCATTAAAAAGAGGAATCAAAGACCTGAAAAAAAGAAAAATGGAGGAAAATACTTCTATTAGTTTGTCAAAACAAGAAAGTTTTACTTCTGTTAAGAAACCTAAAAGAGATGACTCCAAGGACCTAGCTCTTTGCAGGTATTATTTCAGTTTTCATGTACTGTATATTTACAACTTCCTATTTTATTTGCTTAGAAATCTTCTGCCATACTAAAGGCAACTTTTTGACAATTTGTGTAAGTAGTAAATGAAAGTCTATAGTATAAGTAAATATATTCTTTTATCTTTTTAAATAAATTAATTTGCATTTTTTACTTGAAAGATTATGAAAGGTAAATTTTTAATAAAAATAGATATTTCTAAAGCATAGATACTGATTTCAGACATTGTTTTCTTTAGTATGATCCTTACTGAAATGGAAACTCATGAGGATGCATGGCCTTTTCTACTTCCTGTAAACTTGAAACTTGTTCCTGGTTATAAGAAAGTTATTAAGAAGCCTATGGATTTTTCCACAATTAGAGAGAAATTAAGTAGTGGACAGTAAGTAAATCATTTCAGTTCGATATTTATTGAATGCTTGGTACATGCTGGGTACTTTTCGAGTGAGCTAAAAATACATTAACAACAAAGACATAGGCTCTGCCTTTGGAGAGGGATGTGTGTGTGTGTCACTCGCTTTTGGTCAGGGTAGTATAGTATGTAAGACAAATCAATTAAAATTATGTAAATAATTAAAAAGCAGTGTGATAAAGCATTTTGACATTGGAAGGGCACCAAACTCAGCCTGGAAGGTAAGGAAGAGTATCAAGAAAGCCTCCCAAAGTAAACTACATGTAAGCTAGAGCTTGTATTGTACATCAGTGGAATATTGACACTGTCTCATGTGGATTTAATAAAAATTGACTCTGTAATATTTTCAGATTATTACAATGTAGAGATAGAAGATCACTGGAAATTTTAACTATTAAAAGCTTTATTGTGGGGCTTCCCTGGTGGCGCAGTGGTTGAGAGTCCGCTTGCCGATGCAGGGGACACAGGTTCGTGCCCCGGTCTGGGAAGATCCCACATGCCGCGGAGCGGCTGGGACCGTGAGCCATGGCCGCTGAACCTGTGCGTCCGGAGCCTGTGCTCCGCAACGGGAGAGGCCACAACAGTGAGAGGCCCACGTACCGCAAAAAAAAAAAAAAAAAAAAAAAAAAAGCTTTATTGTGAGTTGTTGGAGAATACTAAAAATGTGTTTATTAAATGTGGAAGAAAATTATTATTTGCTCCTCTCTACTATATTCTCTTTGTGATCCTATCCAAAGAGCAAAATGACTTCTGGCCACAGTTAATGATCTTTGTTAGATTGCCTCAGACTTCTTGCCAGAGGGTAGCAGCTGTTAGATGTTGGCATTTAGTTGGTTCTGGACATTGGACACTGGTTCTAAACATTTTGGAGCCACAAGAATAAGGCTGTTCTCTTACAAAACAAGCCCACACAAAAGCATTCCATGTGTTAATGGCCAGGAGCTGTGCATCTCCCTTCTCCATTCTCCCTGCACCCTTTATTCCTGCATACCAGTTTACCTTAGTGTAGCCCATGCGCATCACTTCAAGCAAAGTCATAAATAAGGAGAAAGAAGGAACTTTACATTTAAAAAAACTATAACATATATTTAATTGCATTATTATTGTTATTATTATTATGTTCTTTCTAGATATTCTTTTGGTGAAAATCACTGTAATCTGTAATTTAAACTCAGTTTAGAAGAGTTGAGTAGAACTTAACTCATAAAGATCAGTGTCTGTCTTACATGTATCAGATGATTTACGAGACTGACCAAATGACTAGTTTATTTCTCTGGAGGCTGAACTGTCAATCTTTTAAAGAATTATGTCTGTCCCATTTTATTATTTTTTAATTTCGAAAGGGACCTGCCTAAATTCCGAAAACATTAAAACTATTGGTTCTTTTTTTTTTTTTTTTTTCGGTACGCGGGCCTCTCACTGTTGTGGCCTCTCCCGTTGCGGAGCACAGGCTCCGGACGCGCAGGCTCAGTGGCCATGGCTCACGGGCCTAGCCGCTCCGCGGCATGTGGAATCTTCCCGGACCGGGGCACAAACCCGTGTTCCCTGCCGTGTCGGCAGGCAGACTCTCAACCACTGCGCCACCAGGGAAGCCCAAAATTATTGGTTCTTATATGATCCAAATAGCAAAAACTTCTGTCTATATATGAACTGGTTTTTTTGCTTTTGCTTTTTTTTTTTTTTAACATCTTTATTGGAGTATAATTGCTTTACAATGGTGTGTTAGTTTCTGCTTTATAACAAAGTGAATCAGTTATACATATACATATGTTCCCATATCTCTTCACTCTTGCGTCTCCCTCCCTCCCACCCTCCCTATCCCACCCCTCTAGGTGGTCACAAACCACCTAGCTGATCTCCCTATGCTATGCGGCTTCTTCCCACTAGCTATCTATTTTACATTTGGTAGTGTATATATGTCCATGCCACTCTCTCACTTTGTCACAGCTTACCCTTCCCCCTCCCCATATCCTCAAGTCCATGCTCTAGTAGGTCTGTGTCTTTATTCCTGTCTTACCCCTAGGTTCTTCATGACCGTTTATTTTTTCTTAGATTACATATATATGTGTTAGCATATGGTATTTGTTTTTCTCTTTCTGACTTACTTCACTCTGTATGACAGACTCTAGGTCCATCCACCTCACCACAAATAACTCAATTTCGTTTTTTTTTATGGCTGAGTAATATTCCATTGTATATATGTGCCACATTTTCTTTATCCATTCATCTGTTGATGGACACTTAGGTTGCTTCCATGTCCTGGCTATTGTAAATAGAGCTGCAATGAACATTTTTAACTTCCATAATTCTCCAGTTCCTGGATAGAGGATGAACCTAAACCTCAAAATAAACAGGCTTACACATTAACACAGAAGTACCAAAAGATCTGCAAAATCTAAGCTCCCTTTTTTCTTTCTTTTTTTTTTTGTTATGTGGGCCTCTCACCGCTGTGGCCTCTCCCGTTGCAGAGCACAGGCTCCAGACGCGCAGGCTCAGCAGCCATGGCTCACGGGCCTAGCCGCTCCGCGGCATGTGGGATCTTCCCGGACTGGGGCACGAACCCGTATCCCCTGCATTGGCAGGCAGACTCCCAACCACTGCGCCACCAGGGAAACCCTAAGTTCCCTTTTGAGAATGAGCGCCAGTAAATGGAGGAGGTCACAGCAGAAGCAAGCAGAGAGAAGCAGTTCTGTATAATCCTGTTTGTGATGCCAGGTGTGGGAGACAGAATTCAGAGAATTCAGACTCCTCTCACTTCGACTTATTTCATTAAACCCAAATTAATGAGCTGGGACCCAAACTCACAAACAGTATTTCAAATTTCAAACTAGAAACTTAGAGAACAGAGGGGAGGAAGTGCCTCCTTTAATGAATCTTTCTGGGTTCCATCAGCTTCCCCTTCCTTCTGTTGTACTTATTTCATCTAGAATCTCGCCTAAAATTCTCTCCCGGATTTGTCTCCCTAGTGCTAATCATTAACCTTTTCTTGTAGTAAGGAACGGTCTAAAGAGATAAATATTTCTCAAGGCAACTTTAAAATATTTTATAAAAATTATTCCCACACATGTTATATGATTGCATTTATATGAAATGTCCAGAATAGGTAAATGTATAGAGACCAAAAGACAAGTTGATGGTTGCCACGGGCTGGGGATAGGAAGGAATAGAGAGTAAATGCTTAATGGATAGAGTTTCCTTTTGGGGTAATGACAGTGTTTTGGAACTAGGTAATGCAATGTTGTGAGTGTGCTAAGTGCCTTAATTATCTACCTTAAATGGTTAATATGATGTTATGTGCATTTCACCTTAATTTAAAAAATAATAATTCTCAGAAGAAAAGGAAAATGGGTGAGGTTACACAGGGCTGACAATTCTGTGAGCTCATTACAGATAAAGAAATTTTCTTCTTTTATTATTGCACATATTAGAAGAAAGGAGTGAAAAGACTGTACAAGGTATTTCATCAAAGAAATAATTCCACTTTTACCAGATCTCAGAGCTTCAGTGTGCGCTTCATAGGTATTTCTAATGGGTAAATTATTTTAGTATTCAATTTGTCATAAGTTAGAGTTAATTTAAATTTGACTTTCCAAAAGCCCTTTTTCAAAATGTATTGATTTGGCTTGAAATGCACCACTCCTTCCTTACTAATAAGTCTAGTCGTGCACCTTTCAGTTCTCTTCTCTGTGTTCTTACAGGGAAAGAGGCCTGGGATTATCCCACCAAAAAAAAGCACTGAATTCACAGTGCTTCTCATTGAAAGGCAGTTTCCTGATAATGTTATCTCCAGTAAAGAGATAGCACATGCTTTTTTTGCTTGTTTTCGATCATCATATGACAGTGTTTGAGCAAAAGAGCATATCTGAAGAGAGAAGAAGAGAAATGGGAAAGGGGCAAGGTTTAACACAGAGTGACCTATCCTGGGATGTATGTAAAAGCTACAGGGCAAGTGTCATGTACATAGTGCATGGGAAGCATTTATATTATTTCTACTGTAGCTAAATATTTTTGAGTGTAAAAAATAGGGTACTGCAAGTGATACAGTTGGTCAGAGTTAATAAACTAATCAAGTAGGATGAGTCCTGTAACAAAATTGTGATACAGGTCGAACAGGAAATTGGATGTAAGAAAAATGCAAGTTTGTTGAAATATATCTTGATCTTCAAGAGAAATCTGTTTTCCATTTAACCTGTCTTTAAATTCTATATGTCCAGAACACGTGCAGTCTTTTAAACGTCCTATTTATAAGAGGGTATAATATGTTTTATATCAGTTTAAATGCAGTTACCCTAATCTTTTTCTTTTTCCTTTCAATTTTATGTTTTATTTTATCTTTTATTACCTCTTCATTTGTTTGCAAAACAAAACCAGCCTACAAAAGCAACCTGTAATCATGTGTTTTCTTCCAGGTATCCAAACCTTGAAACTTTTGCTCTAGATGTCAGGCTTGTTTTTGACAACTGTGAAACATTTAATGAAGATGATTCTGATATAGGCAGAGCTGGCCACAGTATGAGGAAGTATTTTGAAAAAAAGTGGACAGATACTTTCAAAGTGAGCTGAAGTTATAATAATCTCTCTTTTTTTTTTTCCTTTTAAACAAGGACAAATGAACCAGCAATGTGAACTGTATTTACATACATGTGCAAGGCACATACATAATGACTTTTTTTTCCTTAAAATAAATATCACACAAAAAAAAAGTATCAGAAGAATGATACCGTTTTTAAAGGCTTCACTCCTACAACAACCAAGGCCCTTGGTTATTGGTTTGTGTGATTTATCAGCTAATTTAGGTAGAACAGGGAAGCACACCCAAAGAATTTTCAAAGGAAAGGGTGTTATAGTGCAATAGCAATTAAAATGTATCAAATCGCACTGAATATTCAACACCAGAGCTCTAACGTGGGAAATGGTTCTCCTTTCCCTCTCAATAAATATCTATTTTTCATTTTTTTACTTTGTAGTTTATTTTTTAGTGAATGTATTTAATTTTATGAATTATTTATGATTAAACCACATCCAGAATCTTCGTTTTCTGTGAAAAGGAAGAACTAGAAAAATTGCTTTAAATCTTGAAAATACAACAAGGAATGTTTTAAAATATAAAACAAAGCCAAGTTAAACTGTTTACACTGATGTGCTATAAAAGCACCAAAAATAAACTTTACTGTAGAGTTACAAGTACATTTATATATATATATATATACATATATATATGTATATATATATATGTTGCTGCATCACTTGTGTAGTTAAATTGTATTTCAAGACAGTGAAGAAAAATTGACATGTATATACTGTTCATTATTGTTTATATTAAGTCTTGTTTTAAATATGTATTATGTGTATATATTGTTTGCAGACATTATTGTTTATGCCTTAGAAGGATTGTAGCATTTTATTTTAGTCTGAAGGTAATTATAGCTATACAGCTTGTACAGTAATTATCCTCTACCAACACTGTGGCATCTCCTTGATCTTGGTAGTGCCTGCCTTTGAAACAGGGTGTAGGGGATATTAGTTTTCCATTTTTTCTATTTTGTTATATAATTTTAAGCCACCAGGGCCTAAATTAAAGTATAATCATTTGTATCCATGTGGAATAAAATTGTGACAATTTCCTACGCACACAGTATTTTTTCATAGAAACATTTCCCTCCCATTTGCCTTGCCTCAGAAATAAATTTAAAAGACATTTGTAACCACTGTGTTTTATCTACTGTGTGTTGTGGTGGCCTGTTGGAGGCAAGTAGATCAGAATTTTTTTGTACCTATGTAAGAGTACTTGAAGTTTTATTTAAAATAAAATGTTGTGGAAAAGGTAGCATTCTTTTTTTTAGGAGTGTTATTTTTCACTACTATGTGTGGCACGGATACAATAAAAGACTTTTACAAACTAGTTTTTTAGTTTTTCTTAATGAACCTGGAATTTTTTTTTTCTCAAAAAAAGCTAGTTAATTTAAATTTGCTTTTTACAGAATCATAAAGGAGGAGCAGCAGAGTGTGGTTCAAAGAGCATTGGGCTGGGTGGAGGAAGGTGGTCTTAAGTCAAGTGATGTGACTTTGATGAGTCTCTGAACCTCTCTGGACCACTTTTTATTGTTTATTTCACATTTCTAATATGAAAATATTAGAATATTTTTTAAGGTCTTGTTCTAATAGGTGAAATGTCTCTATTGTAGACATACAACCCAGTTGTCATTAAGAAAAATTTATTATATAAATTTGTCTAATAAGTCATGAGATACAAGTTCAAGCATTCATGAACTATGATTTGATGCCTTGCTGGGGTCTGAGGAATCATTGAATGAACAAGACAGGCACAGGCCCTACCTTCATGGAGCTTACAGTCTAGTGCAGACGTGATCCTTAGCTAATGTCCTTAGTAAAGGGCTTTTCATAAGTAGTGAAGGGAGAATAGAAAAGTTTTGAAGAAATATTAAGCTTTAGAATGCTTCATAACCTCAGAGTATTTTCCAAAATTCCTAGAGTGTTTGTGAAGGCTTATATGAAAATCAGCTGTTATTATGTACATATGTCGGTTTCTGTTAACCAAATATTACAGTGATGCCTTAAGGAGCTGGTGCTCAATCAAAAATACCATGTGGAACAGAGAACAAGGTGGTGCTGTGAATCAAGTGTGTGGTTTTTGTGTTTATAGAACTGGCTGCCAGATGCTCCATGGAGAGTCGTCTTCATTGGGGTGTTTTGCCTTAGGGAGCATATGTGGTTACATTACTTTATATTAGATGGCATATAAGAGCTTGATATTAACATGTCTGATGTCCGAGGGGCGAATGAGAAATAAAATACTTAAACACACACGAAGAACAGTTTTTCAATGATTAATTTTCTTTTAAAAATAAATTAAATATCCCTGAAAAAAAGAAAGGTGACTATTGGCTACTTTGGACTGCTGTCTTCATTGTTGTTACTCAGCAGGAGTAGCTGTTCAGGAAGTACTGGCCATGATCCCCAAAGGGCCACAATTAGTCTCCAGAACAATTGTTACAATACACATGTGGATCATTTGTTATGTGAATGACTCTTGCATTCACGGTGCCATAGGTTGGGCCTATCTTCAATAAAACCAGTATTATTATTCTCCTCAAATATAAAAACATTTTCCTAACCCTCTGCTATCATACAAGTATGCACAACATACTTTTTCTAAGATAAATTAGGCTTTAACCTGAACCTTCTCCATTCTAGTCCTGGTTGCTCTGTGAGTTGTAAAAAATTGGCCTGACCTCAAGTATAGGTTTTGATTTATCCTAAGGATAAACCAATCAATCCACTACTACCGAACCCCAAAAATAGTCATCAGTTTGAAACAACATCTAGAGAGTAAATTAATATATTTGTTTAGTTGTTAACCGTGGTTAAAATTAAACAAATGAAAATTTATCTGTGGGTATACCTTGAACTCAAAAGAACTAAATTACCATAAATGCAAGGTAATCTCTTTTTCTTATTTCAACCCCAAAATGAAATTTGTTAAAAGCACTAGTTTTAATCAAAATCATGAGGGAGCTGATCTGTCTTTGGTACCTTACTGCACCCACTCTGTGCTGCTTCTCTTTTCTATCCCCTCTACCCCCATACCCATTCAAGAAATTTAAAATCCTGTTCATTTAGGCTCCTATGAAACACATCCTTAACAAGGAGATCTGATATCTATGAGTTACTCCTTTTTATAAATTGTATTTGTGGGCTACCTCTCTCAAGATTATTTGCATTTGAGAAACAAAAGAAGTTTGTGTTCTGTTAAAAGAATTTCATTCCAACAAGGAGATAAGAGAGGTATTCTAAGACAATTGAAATTTTCCTTCCACAGGAATATGACTCATAAAAAATACAACACAGAGAAACTAGTAGAACCTTATCTACTAGGAATTTTGCCTCAGTTAGATCTCTTAGGAGGCCTGCTTGGACCACATTACAACTCTGCCTAAAAAAAAAAAATTTTTTTTAAACCTCAACTACACAGAATTAAGATAATTCCTCTCCTCAATTCATGACACACTCTTCACATTGTTGTTGCAAAGCCCCTTTTCTTTCATTTTCTTACTTCTTCCTTCAGCTCCTCTTCAATGCCCTTTCCCCCGCACATACAACCACATATGTCTTTCCAGTCAACCTTTTATATATGTATTTAGCAACACATACATCTTTAAAAATATATGGTGTGGGAAAAAAAACAAATATATATATATATATATATATATATATATATATATACAGTGTTTTTCAAACTTGTATCAGTTGCATTATGCTATACATGTCTTTCTATTTTTCTATTTTTGTTTCTTTTGAGTTGAAAAAGGAATACATAAATCTAGTTCATTACTTTTGATTGCTACAAGGTATTCCATCACAGGCGTATACCACATTTTACTTTCAAACTTCTCTCAGAATGAAAACCTAAGTTGCCTGCAACTCCTTGTCACTGCAAATAATACTGCGGTGAATGTTGTCATACATGTCTTCTATGGACCTGCGTGTGCAAGCCTGTTTCCTAGATGGTCCCACATGATTCATGCCCCTGTGTAATCCCTTCCCATATTGTATCGGGTTTCGCCTGTGTGACCAACATAATGTGGCAGTGATGTGTGAACTCCCAGACTAGGTAATAAATACATTGCTATTTCCACCTTGTTCTCTTGGATCGCTTGCTCCTGGTAAAGCCAACAGTGTTGTTGAGGACACTGTAGCAGCCCCATGGGACAGCCAACAGCTAGCACCAACGTGCACGTCATGTGACAGCAGCATCTTAGAAGTGGATCCTTCAGCTGAAGTTAAACAGATGACAGGAGCCCCGGCCAACATCTGGACTGCAACTTTACAAGAGACACTCCTGAATTCTTGACCCATAGAAACTGTGGAATAATAAATGTTTATCGTTGTTTTAAGCCACTCAGTTTTGAGTAATTTGTTACATAGCAATAGATAACTAACAGACTGTGGTAAGAGTTTCTCTAGGATCTATATGTAGGGGAGAATCCCCAAGTTGTTAGGTATGTGCACACTAACTTTCCACGCTATTGCCATACTACCCTCCAGATGACTACACCAGTTTACACTCCTACTAGCAGTGGAAGAGGATTCTTCCCCCTACTTCTCAACCAGTATTCAATATTTGTTTGGATTAATTTTCACTAACAATTTATTACAGATTTTGAATTCGAATACCATGTTTTGAGGGATATCGAGCAATTTCTCCAATCTTTTTAGCAGCTTCAACTTTGATTCTTTTTATAGTTTTTGTTTTATGTAGACATCATATCTAACCCTATCTGCTTTTTAGGGACTATAAAACTGCCCCAAATTTTATATTCAGCCAATGATATTCAGGAGACGGAACATTCAGGAGATGAGCAGGCAAAAGCTCAGGTAAATGGAGGTGAGTAGAAAATATTGAGAGTTCTTGGGTATTGTTGGCGCTTATATAGACTTATGAGTTACTGTAGCAAAAGCAGTGCTTGGAAGTGTGATGGGTAACAAGTTGGCTAAAGGCAGGGTTAAAGGAAAAGATAATTTGGATCTTCTGGACCTTCACTGGAAGAGAATTTTGCACCGTAGCAAAATTAATATCTGAGATTTATTTGTTCTATCTCTACCCTGACCAAACACATGAAGATCATTTGGGTTGTTCTCACTTGGATGACTAAATAAAAGCATTGTGAGGTATGCTATAAGTTGTATGTAGTTCATTCTTGAAATTAAAAAAAAAAATTTAAGTATCAAGCTGGACTTCTAAGAGTGCCCTTATTCTCCCTGAACAAACTCCTTACCATGTCCTTTAATAAAAAATAGCCCTGGGACTTCCCGGCTGGCGCAGTGGTTGAGGATCCGCCTGCCCATGCAAGGGACATGGGTTCAAGCCCTGCTCTGGGAGGATCCCACATGCCGTGGAACAACTGGACCCGTGCACCACAACTACTATGCCTGCTCTCTAGAGCCCGCGAGCCACAACTACTGAGCCCGTGTGCCACAACTACTGAAGCTAGCGTGCCCAGAGCCCATGCTCCGCAACAAGAGAAGCCATCACAGTGAGAGGCCCACGCGCCCCAGTGAAGAGTAGCCCCCACTCGCCGCAACTAGAGAAAGCCCCCGTGCAGCAACGAAGACCCAACACAGCCAAAAATAAGTTTGTTAAAGAAATAAATAAAAATTTAAAATAGCCCTAATAATCATGGTAATGGATACCAAAGAATGTGGTTGAATCTTGAAGAGGGATTCGGTAGTGAATGAAAGAGACCTAAGGCTTATAGCCAGTCGAGAATAAACCTTGTGCTGAGATGAAAGGAAAGCTCAGCAAGGTCATTACATCACCAAAGGCTAACAAGACATTTACATGGCAGGTTTGTATGGAGACAGTGGAAGGCCTTGAAAGGTATGTTCTCATCTGTGATTCCTCCAATTCTTCAATTACGTTTACAGCTCTTCTTCAATATTGCTTTTCTGAATATCCTCATTATAGCAAATCTCAACTCTTTTGAATATAGAAGTGACTGTTTAAAAACAAAGGCTGATTCTATTCAGCCATTAAAAATTATCATGAAAATCTATATTTATATTGGTAAATTAAGTGAAATGGCTGGTTATAGTATAGTATGTATAGTAATTCTGTTAAAATATATTTAATGCACTTAGCATGGGGCAAACTTTGCTGGGATGCATATACTAAAATGTTAGTGCTTTTTTCCTGCAGGGATGTATAAAACATTAACAGTGCTTTTTTTCTCTGGTTGGTAGAATTTGGGAAGACTAACATCTTTGTCATCTTCCTTATCTATAGATCATAATATCTCTGCAAAAAAGTGTGCTTTTTTTAACATTTAAAAAGTCACAAACCAAGTATGGTAAATTTAGCTGGTAAATATAACTGGTGAATATACTGAATGATACCATTTAAAGGTTAAGGCATAACATTTACATAATAATTGAGTTGTGGATTACTTTCACATCTATTATTTCACTTAAGTTAAATAGCTTTTTATTGTGTAGGTATTTTTCATGTGGAAGACACTTTAATTGCCTATTCAGTAGCTGGCTGTCTTGTCTTCTTCCTTCCATCCACTCTGTAGATGTTGCTTGGCTGTAAACTTCATGGGAAAGTGGGCACTTTTTTAGCCCCAGGAGGATAAATCTTTTAATTAGTAAGCCAATCATGGTAATTCCATTCCTGTTGAAAGTGATTGCTTAAAGAATGAGCATGTGATATAATCCTGGGCAGTGACATATGTGAGAAGTCTTCTGGGGAATTGTTCAGAGGAGAATTTCTGTCCCTTTTGGTCTTTGGAGATGGTTATAGGAGGCCATGATGCTTGGAGCTACTGCAACCATCATTCAGCTATGCAGAGACAAACCTGAGAGATGACAACAGTAATGCTGAAGATGGGGGAAGTGAGGGAGATGGAAAGGACTTGGGTTCTTGATGACATGAGCCATCAAATTAATCTTAGAGCCACATTACCTCTGAACATTTTGCTAGATGAGATAATTTATTGCATAAGCAATTTTGATTTGAATATTTTGTTTCAGATGAAAGCATCTTACTATAGCCTGGGCTACTGCTTTGCAGCAATTCAGGCTACATGCTGCACAATTCCAGAGGGCCCCATTCATATAGGCCAGGATGTAGCCCATTTTACAGATGACAAAACCAATACCAAAAAGGTCGAGTAATTTACGCATTGGCAGCAAACTTAGTAAGCTTCAGTTGGTAAGGTCTTTGGCCTTCAAATAAAATTCCTCAGAACATAAGACTGATATTCTTGATTACTTTGAACATTATTTGAATGCATTTTCTCACCAAAATATTCCAAAACTAATTTGAGCATTGGTAGTGTTATGGAATAATAACAAGATGGTAATTTTTAAGAGATGAATGTATTCTAGTTTATTTAGAAATAGTTACACTGCTATGGAATCAAAATCTGAAAAGAATATTGAACACTAAGTTCACTTCTGTACATGAGGAAGGAACTGGAATTATCTTTAGCCTCCTGCTGTAAGCAATCAGGCAACTGAACAAAGTATATAAAACAAATGTTTTTAGACATTAGACTACAACACAAGACTGATGCCTGAAATAAGAGTAAGAAATGAAGCTGGCCTTACAATTACCCTGGCTAAAGATTTAGTATCTGGAGGTGCTCCAGTCTTAATTTTATTATCTTACCCATTATTTTGATTAACTCAGCACTTTACAGCATGCGATGCAGTATCCTCCACAGGTAGAGGATTTTCACTGCAGTTCATCCTTTGGTGTTGATGTTTTTCGTTATGGGACTGGTGCTATGATGGCATAAAATATGTCTAAATCCTTAAGGTAAGTTAAGAGTCATATTATATGAAAGACAAGTGGAAAGGAACTTCATTTTATAATGTGGGGTAACCCAGGTTTGAATATAACAGATTGATGTCTTAAGTAAACTTGGAATAAAAGTTATATTCCTTACTCATCTTCATATAGATTCAAGTATTACCTCTGTAGTGGTTCCCAATCTTTTCACTATTATGTACAACTGTTATTGTTGTTTTTATTTCCATGTCGCAATGCTTGAAGAGTTTTATTTACAAAGCAGTGGGATTTAAAAAAAAATACCTTGTACACCATAATTACAGGCACACGTGCCATTCATTTGAGACTATTTGGGTCATTAAAAATAGCATAACACCCCTAGTTATAACATTCAGAGTCTGCCTAGAAGTTGGAAAACCTCAGGCTTACTTATCATTGATGATTCCTGTATCAATAAATACACACTATATTCTTCTTCTGACCTCAAACTCTATCTTAGGACATGACACAGATAACACAACCTCAACAATCTAAAAATGATCTCATTGTCTTCCTACTTTTCACACTTGCTCTTTCCCCTGTATTCCATACCACGGTTAACAGAATCAACATACATCTAGCCACCCATGGTAGGAAACCTCAGAATTCCTTTGGACTTCTCACTTTACCCATCTCTCCATGACATCCTGAAGAATCTTCCTCTAAAATTCCTATGGTGTACATTTATCTCCAATTTTCCATTCCCTCTGCCACTATACTAGTTTAGGCCTCATCATTTGCTAAGTACCAGTATCTCATTTTTTCTAGCCATCCTCCCTTTTTATTTTATTTTATTTTTTTAACATCTTTATTGGGGTATAATTGCTTTACAATGGTGTGTTAGTTTCTGCTTTATAACAAAGTGAATCAGTTATACATATACATATGTTCCCATATCTCTTCCCTCTTGCGTCTCCCTCCCTCCCACCCTCCCTATCCCATCCCTCCAGGCGGTCACAAAGCACCGAGCTGATATCCCTGTGCTATGCGGCTGCTTCCCACTAGCTATGTACCTTATGTTTTGTAGTGTATATATGTCCATGCCTCTCTCTCTCTAGCCATCCTCCCTTTTTAAAAAAATTGTGGTTAAATATACATGACATAAAATTTGCCATCTTAATCATTTTTAAGTGTACAGTTCAGTGGTGTTCAGTAGATCCATATTTTTGCACATCTATCACCACTATCCATTCCAGAACTGAGACTCTATATCCATTACACAGTAACTCCTCCTTCCCCCAGCCCCTGGCAACCACCATTCTACTTTTTGTCTTTTTGTATCTGACTTATTTCACTTAACATGTCTTCAAGATTCATCCATGTTGTACCATGTATCAGAATTTCCTTTCTTTTTAAGGCTGAATAATAATATCGTATATGTATAGACCACATTTTGTTTATGTATGCATCTGTTGATGGACATTTGGGTTGCTTCCACTCTATAGCTATTGTGAATAATGCTGCTATGAACATGGGTGTACAAATATCTCTTCAAGACTCTGCTTTCAATTCTTTTGGGTTTATACCCAGAAATGGAATTGCTGGATCAGATGGTAATTCTATTTTTTAGTTTTTAAGGAACCACCATAATGATTTCCACAGCAGCTGTACCAGTTTACATTCCCTCCAACAGTACACAAGTTTCCAACTTCTCCACGTCTTTGTCAACACTCGTTTTGTTGTTTATTTTTTGACAGTAGCCATCCTAACAGGTGTGATGTGGTATCTCACTGTGGTTTTGATTTGCATTTCCCTGATGGTTAGTGATAAGTATCTTTTCACTTGCTTGTTGCTCTTTTGCACATCTTCTTTGGAGATGTGTCTGTTCAAGTCCTTTGCCCATTTGAAAATCAAGTTGTTTGTTTTTTGTTGTTGTTGAGTTACAGGAGTTTTTTTTAATATATTCTAAATATTAACAACCCTTATCAGATATATGATTTACAAACAGTTTCTTCCATTCCATGGGGTGCCTTTTCACTTTGTTGATTGATTATATCCTTTGATGCACAGAAATTTTTAATTTTGATGTAGTCCAATTTGTCTGTTTTTTTCTTTTGTCTATGTTTTTGGTGTCCTATGCAAGAAATCATTTCAAATCCAAGTCATAAATCATTCCCCCTATGTTTTCTTCTAATAGTTTTAGCTCTTACAGTTAGGTTTTCGATCCATTTTGACTTAATTTTTGTACATGGTAGAAAGTAAATGTCCAACTTCATTATTTTGCATGTGGATATCCAGTTTTTGCCATACCATTTGTTGAAAAAACTCCTTTCTCCATTTCGTGGTCTCAACACCCTTGTTGAAAATCATTTGACCATATTTGCGAGGATTTATTTCTGGGCTCTCTCGTCTTTCCCAATGTTTTTTTCCATTGTTGTAATAAGTTTTGAAATCAGTCTAGTCATCCTCCTTTTGTCCACCACTCCGCCATCTTGAACCCAGATCTGATTCTGTTAGTCCCTTGCTAAAAAGGTATTCGTGTAGCATTAAAGGCTCTTCAGACTTGGCCTCGGCCTATTCTTAGTCTTTTGTCCTATCATAACCCCATCCTCTCTTCCCTATTGGCTACTCATCCCACAAAATAACTCCAGAACACAATGTATACCCACCCACCACCTGCTAAATGCTATTATTTGTGCCTTCCTCTGTTCTCCTTCCCACCCTCCACCCCCAGGCGGCAGTTACTTTTTACTCCTATAGAATTTTGTTACTATCAGAGCCATTATCACATCAACTAAATTATGAAGGGAAAGAGCCATTCAACTAGCTAAAGTACCATGTCCAGGTTTCCAGTATCGTGATATCTAAGAAAGAGACTGAATTATCTGAAATATACTAGGTGAGCATATAGACTCAACACAATGAGAATGAGATATGCTTGGGAGTGTTTTATCCAGGCATGGTAAGGGCAGGCGAATCAGCCCTTCTCCACAACACAGCAAACCACAATGTAGTCTCTATCTGACAACTTCTGGGGTTCTTTCCTGGACAATACATACAAAACAGCATATATTACCCCTCAAACTCCCCTTTTTCTCTGTTCCATGATGCTTATCCCCATTTTGTGTTCCTGAGAAAATGAAATATCTCAGCTTCCTTGATTATCACATTTTCCAGTTCTGCCTATTTAAAATTATTTCTAGCTATCTGATTGGAATTCTGCACATTTCATGAGTCATGTGTTTATCGACATGCTCTTATTTTATGACAAGAGATAACTGTCCATTATATATGGATTTAACTGGCTTTCTTAGTCCTCCACTCAAATTTCCTGTGAGCAGCTAGAATTCATATTCTCCCATAACTAAGGGTATTGCTGTTATGGGCTGTGTATCTCCCACTCTCACCTGACACAGCTTCTCAAGAGATTGTGTCTTACACATTTTTTAAACACCCAGTATCTAGTATAATGTCTGACATATTAATGGCACTCAGTAAAATTTTGTCAATAAAGCCTTCCCATCAAGGAAGTTACTCAAAAGAATGAGCTATACTCTCTGAAAGCAATGCCAAAATCCAGGTTCTAAATATCTTTTAGGTAGCAGCTATGCTGGAATAAATGTTTGAATTTTCCAAATGATTGCCTTGAAAAGGATAGCTCTTATTGCACGTATATGTTGGACTATATTTCATGAAATATGAGGTCATATTACTTTATAATCATATCTTGAAGCCTAGTAATGTTCTGATAGCATACAGCTGCTTCCTGGGACGTGTTAAAGAGGCTCATGTCTGTCATAAAAGACCTAAGACGTCCCAGGTGAACTAAATAGGTCAAAAAGAAGGGATTATCTGGTACAAAGTAAAACTTCTTTGTAAGTCTCCAGATTGCTTTCCTCTGGTCTCTAACTTTGATCTCATTTCCTTTCTAAGAGGAGAGTACCTATCATCTGGTATAGTCATTAATACCATAAAATCAAAGACTTATCTTCCTGGGCACATGATGGAATTGTATTTCCTATACTCCTTGTGGTTGAGTGAGGCCATTTGACAAGCTAGTTCTGGCCAAAGAGATCTGAATATAATTGTCATGTGCATCTTGTTGGCCAAGTATTTAATTTCTCTCCTCTCCCTCTGGCACAGCTACTATTAATGCTCAAAATGACTCATGTTCTGTTAGCCCAGGTCTCTGATTAACTATGTTGAACATAATTCCCAATGGACACATAGCATAAACAAGAAATAAACCTTATTTTAAGTCACTAAGATATTAGGGTTCATTGTAATTGCCTCATATCCTAGGCTATCCTGATGCAGACTGGCTATTAAACCATTGGATTAGAAGGAAAAAAATAGGCCCTGTAGGGCATAATATCTTACCTCTCTGTATCCCATCACTTATGAAATGGTCCTGGAAAAGAACTAAAATGCACAATTGAAGACGGTCTTGGCAAAGTTAGTAGATTGAACTGTAGTAATGTGTCATGGTCAGGAAAGACTGCTAATATATTTTACCTTAGGTTCAAAGGGGAGACACTGCTTTTGAGAAACCTCATGATGGAAAACACACAACCAATAAGAAAGTGGAGGGGCTGGAGTGCATTTTGACCCAGTGAAACTTTGGGCTGATATGGATTTGTGTGGACAATGCTTTATGCTATTATTGAGACCCAAATTGTGATCGACCTAAAAAAGATCGGTAGATTTTATTAATACAAAGAATTACAGGGCTTCAGCCAACGCAGTGGTTAGAGGGATATTTATAGTTGTAAATCCTATATGGAAAAAAAAATCATAAATCAGTAAGCTAACCTTCCAATAGAAAAAGAAGACCAAACGAAGCATTAAGCAAGCAGGAGGAAGGAAATAATAATTAGAGCAGAAATTAATAAAAAGAATAGAAAAATTAATTAAACCAAAAATTGGTTCTTTGAAAAGATCAACAAAATTGACAAAGCTTTAGCTGAACCAACTGAGAAAAAAGAGGGAAGACTAATTACTAAAGTCAGGAATGAAAGAGGGGACATTGTAGAAACAAAAACGGACTTTAAGTGAATACTATGGACCAAGTAGATAACTTGGATGATAATGACAAATTCCTATAAGATACAAAGTACTGCAACTGACTCAAGAAGAAAGAGAATATCTAAATAGACCTATGACAAAGAGATTGAATTAATAATTCTGTAAGTTGGGCTATTATCAAGTAAATTTGATTATACAATGTCTATTATATTCTTATAAAAAACCAGGAATCTGAAAGTAAAAATGTGGGTTTCTTTTTCAAAACTGTATTTTAAATCTTGAATTCTCTTGTGGAGCATTAGTAACAAGATACTGGAAAATAAAGAATTTGAGAGGATGAGACAGAAGAAATAAGAAAAGAAAAATTTTAATTATAGGAAATAAAAGTCCATAAAAATCCATAAACAAGAAGAATGTTTTTTGTACCAAAGAGGAAGAAAAGGCATAGTTGGAACTGCAAAATTTCTTTAGCATGTACAGATACCAAATGCCATCACACTTCTTTCTTGTCTGCTTATTTTTAGCTACATGTATGTTTTCTATCATCAGGCAGCTCTCACTGTGCCCAGTGTGAGCCTTCCTCATCCTCATTTGGCAGCCCCTGGGTCTTTCTTCTATCTGTATGAAACACCAACTTAAAGAACCCTAGCGAACTCTTATTACTTGGCTGGCATCCAGGACTATGGGTGGATTAATGGAAACATGGCCAGTTAGAGGGTGTAAAGTTTATTTAATGGCAAAGGATAAGAGGAATTCGGAGACTATTCCATAATGCAGAAGATAACACAGCCTGCGCCCAGTTACAGCTTCCTCTCTGCTGGGAGGTAGCGCTGTAGATAATACCAGGTGTGGAAAGTGAATGATTGCATCAGTATGAGAGAATCCCTGGGCCTTTCTCATGGATATTTTTAGAAACTTTTTTTGAAGTTTAATATACACTACACACAAATGCATGTATTATATATATTGAGCTTGATACATTTTTTGCAAACTGAACACCTCCAGGGAGTTTTTTACATCTTGTACTCTACCTTGCCTGATGGTTCTGGAAACTCTGGCCTTATTTGCCTGCAAAGCAGAACAACCCAAATGCATTCCTGAGTATTTACTGTGAAACTGGGTATTTCTCAAGCTCATCCCTACACCCACCTTTTCTAATTACTTCAGTGCCTATCATCTCTCTCTCCTTTGAGCTCTTGGTTACTCTCAACTAAACATTGGAATAATCATTGACTCACTAACTGATTCACACCTATTCTGTTCCCACTGGATTGTATTTGGAGAGCATGTATTGCTTATTATTTAACTGAAAAGTTAGTTTTCCTTTAAATATACCACTTAAAATTGTTTTCTATATTCCCCAAGAAGCATTATTACAAGGAACAAAACTAGAAATTAATGATGAAACAGGATTATTGACCACAGTTACATAATTAGAGCAAAAAATATATAAAGTGTTCAAATCTTTAATGTTCCAAGTCAAAGTTCCAATTATTTGACACTCTGTCCTATGTAGTAGGATAACCAGTTCACTCATGTGATCAAAGATCTCTATAAATTCTTAAAATGTTTCTCTAATATATTGCCAAGATATTTTAATTAACATCTCCCAAATTGCAAATTCACAGACCAGAGACCAGCTACAATAAAGCTTCCCGCTTTGAAACTGCCTGTCCTCAAAACTGACCATACTGGGCTTGAGATCTCCATGCTAAATTACTGGCCTGTGTAGTCAGGGGTTTCTTTTACGTGTTCTACTTGAAGAATATTATAACAAATCTTACCCATCAAATTAGTGAAAATTTAAAAAAAATTACTCAAGTCTGTCAAGAATGTGGAGAGACAGGCACCACCATATGTTACTGAGAGGTGAAACCATACAGCCTCTCTGAAAAGCAATATGGCAATATTTATTAAGACTATTTACACCCTTATGCCCAGTAATTCCATTTCTAACAATTTCCTTAGCAAATTTCATTAAAGTAAATATTTATGTACAATGTCATTGAATCCAGTATTATCTATAATAAGCACAACAATATAGAAACAACTGGGAAAATGTTAAGTAAATTATGTTATGTTTCTGGGGCTGTGGACCATTAGGCAGAAACAGTAATTACACTACTGAGAAATTTTAGACGTGGAAAATGCTCAGGATACAAGTTTAAGTTGAAAAAGGTAGTTAGCAGATCCTTTTGTAAAATTATTGATATTATTATTCATGAAAAACTGAAAGTAAATGTATCTGAGTGGCTTATTTTCGAGTGGTGTGATTATTAGTTGTTTTTCTTATTTATAGTTTCTATATTTCCTAGAGAGAGCTCTATTTATACAATCAAAAAGTTACTTTTAGAAAAATACTGTTTTGGCAGTACTTCGGCCTGTAATCAGGTTTCAAAGTGTCAGTCATAATGCACTCGTTAATCAATTTAAAAATCACAGGAACATCTCAAAATCATGAATTTTGATCTCCTCTTTTCCCTTTGTCTTTTTCATTACAAATCTTCGGCGAATCTCAATTTCATGTTTAAATTTGAGTATTTTAGGTTATTACTCTTCAAATATGTGACTTTGGTTTCCTCAGGTTTGTAATTTTTAAATGTTTCCTCGCTGAAGAAAACTCTTTGTACCTTTGATTTTAATCTGAACATGGTTCAATACTGTGACGTGCACTTAGTTCGTAAGTGTTAGCACGCCGAGGAACTTTTTTCTGGTCAATTTTTTAATCTCAAAAGGGACTGGCAAAACCAGTTCGTAATCAATTACACGTGGAAACCACGGTGTAAGCTCCACGTGAGCTTAGGAGGCGCTCGGAAACGCTATAAGAAATGCACATCGGGTTCAGGTGATAGCAGTATATCCTTTCCAGCAGCCTGCCCTGGAAAGACAGATTTGGGTAACCTGAGCACAAAGGCGATGGCATGAGTCATGAACCACTGAGGTCAGAGCTGGCCGAAACAGAAAAGACCAATCAGGGAGGTCACAGAATAGACAGAGCAGGATAAAGAAATACAGCAGAAGAAGGAGGCTCAAAAACTTTCAGCTGTAGTAACTGGAGAGTTAAAGGGGGCATAAAATCACATTTCAGGCACTCGCTAGACCTTGAGACCTCAGCTTCAGCAACCAGAAAAAAATTTCAACTAAAGGAAATCCGGACTCATTTTTATCCTAGAGCCAGGTTTTAGTAACCTCTTCATTAGAGAAGCGAAAGGGCGCGCATGCGCCGCGGCGCAGGCCGCCTCCCGGGGGGGCGGGGCTTTCCTTTCGCTTAGGACGTCCGCCGGCGTCGGCTTCGCCCGCCTCACCTGCGCGTTACGTGCCCTGCGCCACTCGCCGGCATCTGAGCAATGATCCCCACCGTCGTGGGTCTTCGAGGTGAAAGGGGCAGTGCCCATGGGCCAGTTTAACAGCGGCGGAGGCAGGTGGGGGACCTTGACTGGGGTCAGCCCGCCGAACTTCCCCGCTCGAGGTGTCTAAATCCTCCGTGTCAGGTTCTAAGCGCGCGACAGGGACCTGCTGAGACCTTGACCAGAGCGATGCACGGTTTTGCGGCCTCGGTCTGGGAGCCGGGCGGCGCATCCCGGCGGGGCGTGAAAGCCCCAGCTGGCTTCCATCCCTCCCCCACAACCCGAGCGCCGGTCCCCGCGCCCCGGAAGGCCCTGCTCCCCGCCGGCCGCGCTCCTGCCGCGGGTCCGCTGGGGCCTGGTTGGCTCTCACAGTTGGGCAAATCCTTGGTCCCCGCGTGGGCGCGGTGGGAGTAGGTCTCGAGCTTTATGTTGGAGGATTCTTGGCACATTTCGGGTTTGCCTTGCATTAGATGGGTATGCGTGTGTTCACACTGGCGAGTTGATTCGGGATATGACCGGAAATTGAGTGTTTGGCTTGAAGGCTGAGGTTTAAGTGGACTACCACACCAGGTAGGGGTAGACTTGAGAGCGCGTTTCAAAACAAAGAGTTCAGCTGATTGCGTCTCTGTCCTTGCGACTCGAGGGCTTCGAACTGCAAAGAGAGCCGAGCGCCACAAGGGTGAGGAAGTTTGTTTGGAAAATTACCCGTGTGCACTTGCACAGTTGGGATTTGGGAGTTCCCTAGAAAGCACCTCCTGATGGCGTTTGTTTCCAGTGCAATACCTTAGGCGGTAATCTACCAGGGTTTTTGGTGGTTGGTTGGTTTTTTAGACTTCATTGAAGTTTGTTTGAAAAAAGAGGCTGAACTTTTGGGATAAGATAAATGTTGGAAAAGGCTCGCTCCATTTATTTGGAAAGATTTCTGTAAATAATACTAGAACAAGGTATTATGAATTTTACAATTCAAAGTTACGCCTGTCCCTTCAGGGCTGATTATTGCCTCGTTCTACACCATTTTTCCACTGTCAGATTTTTTTTCTTTTTCTTTTTTTTTAGTATTAGTAGCTTTATTTTTAGTTATCCAATCATTTTGTATTATATTCACATATAATGTTTAAAGCCTAGAACTGGATTTGGGGGAAAATGTTAATTCAGCAAATATTTATTTGACCACATTAGGTGCCGATACTGTTTTACGTTTTACATGTTGTGGATACAGAAATGAGCGAAACAGACCCGATCTTTGTTGGTTTGTGCTTACCTTCTAGTGAGGGGAGACAAGTAATAAGTATGTCAGAGGGTGGTAATTGCTACACTGAAGATTAAAATAGGGTGATGTGCTAGCCTGTAGAGGGGCTACTTCAGACTGGGAAACTCTCTGAGGAAGGACACTGAAATTGAAATCGAAATGTAAAATTAGATCCCCAAAGCAGGGGATACGCGTAAGAAAACCACTTTGTGAAGATCTTAGGTGTAATCCTTTTGACCAGGGAGGCTGGAAAGAGGGAGGGTGAGGGAAAGTGGAAGGAGTTGAGGTCTGAGAAGTAGGCAAGCAAGAGACAGACCATGTAGGGTTTTGTAAGTCTTGGTGAGGAGTTTGGATTTTATTCTAAATTTGTAAATTTGTTCTTAGGTGCAGACCAGCTAAGTCCATTTTTCGCCACTCTTCCTTTTTGGTTTCCTTGATTTATTACATTGATTCTTCATCTCAAATCTTTTATATCTTTTTATTCTTTGTCGGAAAAGATGACAAACCATGACATGATTGATAGCTTTCAACACTGCCACTTAAATTGTGAATGAAACCTTTTGGTCCTTTTTTATGAGTGAACTATATAATTTTGCATCTTAAAGGCAGAGCAATAGCCTTGGCTCCGTCCTGTGGAAGGAGCAGCAGAGTTTGTTAAGTAGTGAAAAATCTTTTTAAGCTGAGATTAGCTGATGTGGAATGAGGCAGTGTTGAGTAGCAGTTAGTTAAGGGAAAGTCTTCAAAGGTGAAATAAATACCCAAGGTTCTGGATGTTCAGTGTCAAATCAGTTTGAAGTTATTTGACTAGGTTCCTTTTCAGGAGTTATGGAATTTTATTGGTATAGCACTGGTGATTGTGATAGTCATCAGAGGTTATAGTCTTAAAATGTTTTATTTCTCTCCAAATTATTCTAACCCCCGGTATAATATATTGTCTTTTAAAAATGTGAATGTAGGAGCTTTCATCGAGCAAGTTAATTGATTTTGGCTCTTTTATATTGATTTGAGTTGCATTTATTTGATTCCTAGGGTGAAGTAACCTTTATCTGTCTAAAAATTGCAGGATATTTTACTTCAAGTAAAGAACATGGTGAAACTAATTCACACGTTAGCGGATCATGATGATGATGTCAACTGCTGTGCCTTGTCCTCTTCCCTCTTGGCCACTTGCTCCTTGGACAAAACAATTCGCCTGTACTCCCTGAGTGACTTCAGTGAATTGCCACATTCTCCATTGAAGTTTCACACCTATGCTGTCCACTGCTGCTGTTTCTCCGCTTCAGGACATATTTTGGCTTCATGTTCAACAGACGGTACCACTGTCTTATGGGATACTCAAAACGGACAGACTTTGGCAGTGTTGGAACAGCCCAGTGGTAGCCCCGTGAGGGTTTGCCGGTTTTCCCCAGACTCCACTTGTTTGGTATCAGGGGCAGCTGATGGAACTGTTGTTTTGTGGAATGCACAGTCATACAAGTTATATAGGTAGGAATATTTAAACGGCTTTCCGTTTTTAATCCTATTAACAGGTCCACAAAAAAAAGAAGAAAAAAAAAGGCAGAATATTTTGATGACGTTAAGAAGCAGATAATTTTTAGACATCACAAGGAAAAGTATTTTGACCTATCTTCTGAAGGTCATAAAAACATATGATTCTTGAAGTAGATTTGCTTGGCTCTGAGTGTTTTAAATTTCCAGTCTCTCTTTTGTAAAATAAGATTAATCTTGTTAGACTTTCATGGATTTTTTGGGTAAGAGTTCGGCCAAAAAAAACCCCCACAATAGTCTTTTGAATAAAATTTAGTAATTTTAGGCTTTATTTTTGTCACTCGTGGCTCAGGTGTTCTCAATAATAAAGTAATGTAGGTAAATCTCACCTACACAGCTCTTTCCTGACTAGGATTCTTGCTGACCAAGCCCAGAAGAAGGAACCTTGTGATCAGCATGGTGTTGTGTTATCATTTCTTTTTAGAAAAAATCACTTAAAAAACTCCTTTTGGATAAAAATACATCAATTAATTTACACTGGTAATGTTGTGTTGCAACTCACCAACATTAAAACCATGCACTTGTATGTATTTATAGTGTGGTGAAATATATGTAACATCAAACATTTTAACCATTTTAACGTGACATTAAGTACATTAAAAACTGTAAACTTTCAAGTGTTACCAATTAAAATAGCTTAATGTACCTTCCTTTCTCCCTACCCCCCAGCATCACTCAGAGCACAAATGGTAGCTGGTAAACAACTGTTACTCATTTAGATTTGGGTCTTTGGATTGAAGAAAGTGATGTGATTTAAGTGGTGTTAAACAGTAAAGAGAAAGCACAAGAAGAATGAAATGCCTTTAAGTTATTTTGTGTGAATGAAATACAGCTGTCAGCTAACGAATCTTTTTCACTTATTGGGTGATAAATTCTGCCTCCCTAGCATTATTTCTCTAGTGTATGTAATTAATGATATAAAAATGGTACACTGCAGTAGATTTAAGCACTGGCTAGGACACTGCACTAATTGTTGGGTTTTTACCAGTTTTTCCTAATTGAGAAAATAATTAATATTGTTAGGCCAGTGCTTCCTAATCTTCCCTAGATAATTTTAACTTGTTCACAGCATTTTCTTTACATAAAGAATTGGTATTTGAAGATGGGATGAAAGTTCCTGGGTGATTTTGCTGTTTGTTGTTTCTAGGTGATTTTTTATTTATTTTTTGCGGTACGCGGGCCTCTCACTGTTGCAGCCTCTCCCGTTGCGGAGCACTGGCTCCAGACGCGCAGGCCCAGCGGCCGTGGCTCACAGGCCCAGCCACTCCGCGGCACGTGGGATCTTCCCAGACCGGGGCACGAACCCGTGTCCCCTGCATCGGCAGGCGGACTCTCAACCACTGCGCCACCAGGGAAGCCCTCTAGGTGATTTTAATACAAAAGTTGAAAGTACTTTTGACCCCAGTAACATGTTTTTCAATCAAAAAGTTATATCTTTAAAAAAAAAAAAGTGACTGTAGTTGATATTGTTGGTTGTTATTGCTTTTTTTGTTAAGCTTTGTAGATTTTAACATGTTCCTACTGACTTGCCATATGGAAAAGTATGAAGATATTGTCGACTTTGGTTTGGTTAAGATAATGTTTAGATCCTCTTACTTTAGCAAGCACATAAATGATATTTTATTTCTCTAGGCATCTACTGCCTTTTATCTCTAGTTCTGTGATAGCCATTTATCCTCTTTTTAGTATATCAAGCTACTGTTAGAGATTGTAATGTCAAGTAAAAGATTCTCTGAAATGAAAATTCCCTTTTCTTTTGCTTTTATTTCAGATGTGCTAGTGTTAAGGATGGCTCCTTGGTGGCCTGTGCATTTTCTCCTAATGGAAACTTCTTTGTCACTGGCTCCTCGTGTGGAGATTTAACAGTGTGGGATGATAAAATGAGGTGTCTGCATAGTGAAAAAGCACATGATCTTGGAATGACCTGCTGCGATTTTTCTTCACAGCCAGTTTCTGGTTAGTTATTTTACTCTTGTAAGCACTAGTAATTCCCATTTGCAATTTGTATGTGACTTTTCATTCTTTTACTTATTTTCACTTCATCATTAGTAAAACAACAAGCCCTTTTAATTCATTCCTTTCAAGGAATCATCCTTCTCCTTTATCTTTTTTGATCAAAATGAAATCACAAATATTTTTTAGGGAAAATCAGGATCTTTGGGAAAATATGTAGGGGCTGACTCAACTTGGTGCAGCAGATCTGGATTCCTTGAGTCCGGTAATGTAGAGGCCTTAACCCTGTTGGTTTTACTGTGATTTTTGAAACATTGTCTATTGATATTCAAATAGAAATGTGAAGTGTAAAAATTGGAAACAGGTTTCATTTTCCGTTTACTAATTTAATCTTTCGAAACATAAATTTATAAAGCATTTGACAATACAATTAGTTTTCAGAAAAAGAAGAAACAAAAACTCCTGAATATAGACTCTTGGTTTTAAATAAATACAGTGAATTGGGAAGTTGTCTTCTTTTATTTTCATCTTCTGTGTTAGGATGAAGCTCTGCTTTTGGCTGCTCCAGTCTTATTGCCAGACCGGTGCTGGCCCATAGCAATATAATGTGAGCTACGTATGCAAATTTAAAATTTTCTAGTAGTAGGTGAAATTAATTTTAACATATTTTACCCTATATATCTAAAATATTATTTCAATAATTGATAGTAAAATATCAGTAAGATATTTTACTATATTTTGGTGTGAAGTCTTCGAAATCTAGTGTGCGTATTATGTCACATCTCAATTTGTAGTAGTCACACTTCAACTGTTCAGTAGCCATGTGTGGCGAGTTACACCTTATTGGACAGCTCAGGTCCAGTAGCAGGATGGCTTTGGCACTCCCCTATTTCAAAACCATCAATGGCATATTAAAATATGATTAAGGTAAGATAACATACCAAATCCCAAACACAAAGCCTGTAAGAACCTTCATATTCTGTTTCCCTGCCTCATCCCAAATCACACTTGGCTTCATGCATTCTCTTGCCACACTGGCCTTTCATTCCTTGAATGTCTCTTTTAAGATTTTTCCAAGGGTTTTACATGTGGACCCTTCACCTGGTTCACTATTAGTCATCCTTTAGCTTTCAGGTAAAAAAAAAAAAAAATCACTTCAGGTGAGTTACCCCTTCTCTTACCTCCTGCACACAGTCTAAAGTATTTTGATACAGTCTTTATTTGCACGCTTTATTTTTCTTTTAAAATAGGACTTAGTGAAGTATCACAGGCTTTAATTATATAGTTGTTTATATGGATTGTGTTTAATGGTGTTTTTCCTGTTAGATTGTAAGCTCCATAGGGCAGGGCCTGGGTCTGTTTTATTTACAGTGCTTGGAATATAATAGGCCTTGAAATGCAGACTGATGAATAAGATTGATTTGCTGAAATTTCTTGTTTTTGTTTTCTTAGCCTTTTAGTATCATATAGCAGATTAACAGATTTTCTTTTCATGAACCCATTTTTATATTAAACTCCCTACCTAATTTACTTACGATAATTTATTCTTTTAATATATTGTTTTATGCTGTTTTATTCTAAGAAGACCAGCTTGCAACAGACAAGAACCATTTCTTCCATTCTGTGAGACCTTCTCCAAAATCTTACAGGCACTCAGTGAATCTTTAATGAGTTATATAAACATAGGGAGATTTAGGTTTCCTTTTTGATTCTAAGTTACCTGAAAAAAAGATTTTCAATTAAAATACCATTTTTATAGTGATATTAGAGTAAAACTAAGGACATCCTTGTTCTATCTTTAGAGGGGTTGCAGTTCATGGGTCCTGGAAAGTTTCACTAAACAAGGCAGAAAATTTGGTGAGATTCTAAAATAAGTTTAATACTCACATCCCTACCCTGCCTGTAGAGTATATTTTTCAATATACTTCTAATATGTCCCTTCTGTACTTTCTTTAGTTCAATTTCTGTTAAAATAGATATTAACCTTATGTGTAAATTCCCTGAAACAGATCAATATATGCTTTAAAGCATATAAACCAATAAATGATTATTATAGGAATTTGTGGTAACTATGTATTTTCTTAAAAGACAAAGTATGTAATTTTTAACTTGTTATTGTTTAATTTGGTATTTGTTAATATATGTAAATACTTATGACATATTGAATCTTCTGTCTTTGTGACATTTTGCTCAAATAAGGAAAAATAATACCGTTTGTGCTGGAGGATGAATGTTCAATTCTCTCCAGTTTTTAAGTGAAAAGACAGTTTGGATTAGATTATTATTACAATTTAAATATTTTTCCTGAAGAAAAGTTTATTTTTAAATATTATATTTGGATCTCAAGGATAGGCATATTTTAAGCTTTATAATTTTACATTGTCCTAGATGAATTCTTACTACTGAAAGAAACTTCTGAATTAACTTAAGGATCTTATTTAGTCTAGAAACAATAGGAAAAAAAGTTCTCTTAACTGAGTCTAGTACTTAAATATTTTACTCTCAGCCATTTTTGGGTAAACTGTTTTGCCTTAAGAAGATTTAATGATTATTAGGAATTGCTTACATCCATCAAGATCTCTGAGAAAGGATGCTGTTTGGCTGAACCTGTGCTACAAAAACAAAAATGCTGTTGAAATGTGGAAGTCCCATGCTGTTAGAAAAACTTTCAGTGAAAAAGAAATTTTAATTTGTTTTATGTTAATAAAGTATATGTGCTTTCAACAAAACAGAGGGAGTCCATAGGAAGCATTTATTTTACATACCCAGGTGTATAAATTAAATACCATATACTAAATATTTACAAAACAGGAGTGCAATCTTTTTTTTTTTTAATTTATTTAATTTATTTATTTTGGCCGCGTTGGGCCTTTGTTGCTGCACACAAGCTTTCTCTAGTTGCGGTGAGCGGGGGCTACTCTTTGTTGCAGTGCACGGGCTTCTCACTGTGTTAGCTTCTCTTGTTGCTGAGCACGGCCTCTAGGCACGCAGGCTTCAGTAGTTGTGGCATGCAGGCTCAGTAGTTGTGGCTCACGGGCTTAGTTGCTTCGCGGCATGTGGGATTTTCCTGGACCAGGGCTCGAACCCGTGTCCCCTGCATTAGCAGGCGGATTCCTAACCACTGTGCCACCAGGGAAGTCCAGGAGTGCAATCTTAAGATGGGTAGTAGGTTTCTTAATTGTGTCTTACTGCATATGAGTGCTGACATTTCCTTTGACCTGTGATATTAGGTGGAATTCATATAAAATTGAGTTGGTGATACCAATATTTACATTACCCACAATATTTAGGAACTTATCTAGTGGGTAGATAAAGATACACTGAAAGTATCTAAGTAAGCATAACTAGCGGTTTTTTTGTAACACCAAATTTAACTGATTACTTTCCCTGATTTGTGTAATATTTTCCACCAAATCTATTAGACTGAATTGATGTTGTTTTGGATTTACGTAATTCTAGTCTTTGTCTTGATTAAATCAAATGGGGAAACAGTCTCATTCCATGTGAATTAAGACTAAGTTTTTAAGTGAACATATCCTAAAAAAGTTAAGTTGGGAGCAATTAAGCATTTAACACTCATCTCATAACTGACTTTTCTTCCTAATTTTTTCCATCAATGCTAACCTCATAGACTCTAAAATTGGGTTGGAGGGTGCCCTAGGCTTCGTGGCTCAATATTGGCCCTTGCAACATTGAATTATATCCTTAGTGGAAGGGAAATAAAAAGGTATTTTGTTGTCGCAACTTCAGGGGCTAAAGTCATAATCCTTTGAAGTACCTTGCTTAAAAGAAATTCTTTAACCGACATTTCGTTATATGGTATAAATTAATTAATATAATTAATATTGCCTGTGAATGTGGGTTAAATGAATAGAATTAACAGATCTGAGTTAAGAAATTGAAAATTTTTGGTTTAAATGTTTTAACAATTCTTGTGTATTTATTTGTAACAAATTTATATTTTTAGGTGGAGAACAAGGTCTTCAATTCTTTCGACTGGCATCATGTGGTCAGGATTGCCAGATCAAAATTTGGGTTATTTCCTTTACCCATACCTTAGGTATGTATTCAACTAGTAGTTCTCTAAAATGATTTTTTGTGATTCAGGTAAAATTTATATTTTACTTAATCTTTTTCACTAAAGAACTCTGGATATCTAAAAGTGATTATAAAAATATATTTTAAGAACTTTTAGTCAAAGTGATACATATACATGATTTAGAAATTATATGCACGCTACTGATTATGACCTCACCACTACCACTACACACATTCCTGCTCACACATTCCTCCTTTTTCTGTTTTCAATTTTTTTGATGGTTTTCAAAGTTTCTCTAAATCCTGTTTACACCACCACATTTTATTTATTTATTTATTTATTTATTAACATCTTTATTGAGGTATCATTGCTTTACATTGTTGTGTTAGTTGCTGCTGTATAACAAAGTGAATCAGCTATATGTATACATATATCCCCATAACCCCTCCCTCTTGCATCTCCCTCCCACCTTTCCTATCCCACCCCTCTATGTGGTCACAAAACACCGAGCTGATCTCCCTGTGCTATGCGACTGCTTCCCACTAGCTATCTGTTTTACATTTTCTAGTGTATATATGTCAATACCACTCTCTCGCTTCATCTCAGGTTGCCCTCCCCCCTCCCCGTGTCCTCAAGTCCATTTTCTATGTCTGTGTCTTTATTCCTGTCCTGCCCCTAGGTTCTTCAGAACCATTTTTTTGTTTTTTTTAGATTCCATATATATGTGTTAGCATACGGTATTTGTTTTTCTCTTTCTGACTTACTTCACTCTGTATGACAGACTCCAGGTCCATCCACCTCACTACAAATAACTCAATTTCGTTTCTTTATGGGTGAGTAATATTCCATTATATACATGTGCCACATCTTCTTTACCCATTCATCTGTAGATGGACACTTAGGTTGCTTCCATGTCCTGCCTATTGTAAATAGCACTGCAGTGAACATTGTGGTACATGACTCTTTTTGAATTATGGTTTTCTCAGGGTATGTGCCCAGTAGTGGGATTGCTGGGTTGTATGGTAGTTCTATTTTTAGTTTTTTAAGGAACCTCCCTACTGTTCTCCATAGTGGCTGTATCAATTTACATTCCCTCCAGCAGTGCAAGAGGGTTCCCTTTTCTCCACACCCTCTTTAGCATTTATTGTTTGTAGATTTTTTGATGATGGCCATTCTGACCGGTGTGAGGTGATACCTCATTGTAGTTTTGATTTGCATTTCTCCAGTGATTAGTGATGTTGAGCATCCTTTCATGTATTTGTTGGCAATCTGTATATCTTCTTGGGAGAAATGTACCACCACATTTTAAATTTGTTCATTGTAGTTACTGTTTTTTGAGCATGTGTGGGTCTTTCCCCCATGCATTGTACTATTCTTTCAGGTGACTCGTCAGTCAGTCAGGAAACTTATGTCTTTCATTTTTGGTATACAGTATTCATTTATTCTAATTCTTCTCTACTTCTCTTTTTATAACTCCCATTAGTTGAGTGTTGGACCTCCTGACTTGATTCCCTGTGTCTATTTTTCCCCCACATTTATCTCTTTATCATTTTTTCTATCTTAGGAAAAAATTCCTTAGCTCTATCTTTTAACCTTTTTTGAATTTTTTAATCCCATCAATAATATTTTCAATTTCCAAATGCTTATCTTTTTTGTTTCTTTTTCCTACTGTCCTCCATTTAATGCAAGATCCTCTCTAAACTCTCAGGATACCGATTAGAGGCTTTTTGTTTTGGCTTTAAGTTCCCTTCTGTTTCCTAATGAACTTTGTTTGGGCCCTTTTTTGTTTACCCTGATCTTTCTCTTTCATATGATGACCTTCTTCAAATGCCTGATGATCCTTAGTATTCCATTTACTTTCAAGAATTAAAGAACAAGAAGAAGTTTAAAAGCTCTGGGCACATGGTGGTTGTTTGTATTTGCTGGCTTCTCTTTAGGATAAGAAGGTGGACTGTTGGCCCTTATTGCGGAAGGGTTGGAGATTTAGAGAATGTGGGTGTCTGTGTTGCCCTGGAGCTGCCCTCGAGCTCCCCAGGCAGTCATTGTTTTCCTTCATCCTGGGGAGAAGCATCTAGCTTTCATGCAGCATACTATGGGTGGGGTCAGGGAGGGATGGGAGGTAGATATTGTTTTATAAACAGACTTAAAGTTAATTCTTCTGTTTTCAGGTCTGTATCTCTGACTTTCTTTTTCCTTGGCTTTTAATAGTTGTCTTTTGGGGTTTTCTGTTAATAGTCCTAAGTCTTTTGGGGTTTTCTAGGGAAGACTAGCTTACTTCTTTGCTGTAGCCCCCTCATTTTACACCCCAAGCTGTTCTCTATATATAATCTCGTCAATTAATTTGCATCTGCTTTTCCAAAATTGGTTTCAGTTTCTCATTTCCTGATGCCCCCCTTCCCCTTCTCTTCATTGATGTGAATTTATATCTTTATTAATTCCTTCATTATCATTTTAATGGGAACTCTGAAATTATATGGTCAGTTGGCCATCTTGCTTCAGATGCCCAAAAATATTCTTATTTTATTATTTGTTACCTAATAAGCTTTAGCTAAATCATGAGTTATATTTCATTGTTTATAAAATTATTGCCAGAGATAAACAAAGCTGAACACTAGTTAAAGCGGTAAGGAAGGATTTTAATATACTATTGCAATAGATTTTAATCAGTAATATACTATTGCAAGTGTCCAGCATGAACTGAGCTTAACTTCAGTTTATGCAGAGGTGACTGTGTATTTTAAAGGGAGAATGAGGGAATAAAGCAGGGGTAAATGGGGGCTCCGTAGCATCCAGGAAGTGAAAAAATTACAAAAAGCAAGAAGTGAGGAATTTGTCCATGTGAAACGCATGTGAGTTTGTAACTGGCACTTATGGAAGCTAGGCTCCTCCCCTCTCACAGAGCCGGGGAGACAGGAGCTCTATCTCCAGGTGTTGGCTGGAATAAACGTAAATTCTTTTGGCAGCCCTGAGTTTTCCCAGGCAGGCACTTTATAAGGGGGGTAGGGTCATCCTAGGGATGCAACCTTGAACTCTTAGAAACTGTGTTAAAGTCTTTGTAGGCCAAGGTCAAGGCCTAGTCCAAGAGGCATCTCAGAAGAGCCTGGGTAGAGTTCGGTCAGGGAGAGAATCTTTGTCATTATGCTAGTGTATAGAGAAGGGTCTGCTATTACAAAGTAATAAATACATTTTTTTTTGAGGAAATTTAGTTACTTTATTGTCTGTTAGGTTACATTCAGTAATTTTTTAATGTATTCCGTGACATGCTGGTAAAGATAAGAGTTCTATTACTTCTCTGGTCTATCCTACCTCTTCCTTCTGTTTTCAAGGTGAAATTCTTATAAGAAACCATAAATATAGTCATGTATGTGGATGTTCTAAATACAACATATCTTTAATAATTCGAAAGCAAAACTTTTCATACGTTGTCTGGAAAATGTGTTTTTACACTGGCTCTTTAAAAAACATATATAACAGTATATAAACATGTGCAGTTAAAGCCTTTCAATAAAGCGTTTAGCATTATTTGCACCTTTTGGCGGACCTCTCACTGCTGTGGCCTCTCCCGCTGCGGAGCACAGGCTCCGGACGCGCAGGCTCAGTGGCCATGGCTCACGGGTCCAGCCGCTCCGCGGCATGTGGGATCTTCCCGGACCGGGGCACGAAACCGTGTCCCCTGCATCGGCAGGCGGACTCTCAACCACTGCGCCACCAGGGAAGCCCCTGCACCTAATTTTAATGCTTATTTGTAGAGAGGAATAGATAGACAAATGGATCTTATACTTGAGAATGTAATAGATTCTTAGGATCCTGTTGCAGGTTTATTAAATCTTCATTTAGTTTGCATCTTAACATTTTTGCTTTGTTTGATTGATTGTGCCTACTTATTGATCTGTATATGCCTAAGTATTGATCAGTGCCTTGAATGCCTATATCTGCTGTCCCATGTAAAAACATATTTTTTCTATTTTGGATAGAAATAAAATACTTAATAATAAAGGGAAATATATATTTTTTATTTGTTGAAACTTTTACCTGCTCTAATGACCTTTTTGTTTAGTTAAATGCTTTATATCTTAAGAGCCATTAACACTTCGAAAAAGTTCTTATTAGGTGCGAGAAAATTACAGATTTCACTTATTTCCTTGTCTTGCCAGGCCAACTTCTTAGTGATTGTTTTTATATGTTGTCACTAAAATACATTGAATTCCCTCAGCTTACCTTTAAAAGAGTTACGATATTCCTTTTCAGTAATTATAGAAAGCATAAAAAGAATTTTAGTGTTACCATACTTGTAGGAGTTTTATAGGATATATTGGAATTATAAGATGTTACATTACTATTATTTTTAATTTATGGAATCAGAAAATATTTTCTTAATATCAGATATTTAAAACTACAGGTATTTGATTCTTTTAGGCGTTTGGGCAGTTGGTATGTGGTGTGTGTGTATTTTTTAAGATAACAAGATTGAAGTATAGTTTAAAATTTCAATTAGTTGAAAATTTTATATATTTAATAGTTTAGAATTTTTTAATTTAAAAATAATTTGATGATTATAACCCCCCATCTAGCCTTTGCTAACCCCACCATTTTCTTTACCCATTGCTGAACTTTTGAAACCACTTACTCACTTGAGTTGCATGACAATTTTTTTTTCATTTTTGTGTCTTTTAGGCACTCAAAGATTTTATTGAACAAATAAATGAAATAGTTTTTACTTAAAAATAAATTCTAAGCACAGTCAGCTTGCTAATTTTTCTCACCTTGTTGTTTGCAGGTTTTGAATTAAAATATAAAAGTATACTGAGTGGGCACTGTGCTCCTGTTCTGACTTGTGCTTTTTCTCACGATGGGCAGATGTTAGTTTCAGGGTAAGTTACTTAGTTTAATTTCCTTAAACCATTTTGGTATGAAATAGAGTAGACTTACAGAAAAGTACATAAAACATAAGAGAATAGGTTGATAAATCATTGTGATGCAAACTTGTAACCGCTGCTCAGGTCAGGAAATAGACCATTGCTGGTTTTCCTCTAGAAGTCCTCCCCTTCCAAGTGCCCCTTTCTGGTGACAGTACCTCAGGTCATATGCAACATTGCTTTTTCCTTTTAAATTGATTTAAAAGAAATCATACATTATGAATTATTTTGTGTCTGGCTTCCTTTACTCAACATTACGTTTGTTTTCCTAGTGGTTGAACACATCTGATGTATATAATATGTGATAGGAATCCAGTTTCATTTCTTTCCACATGGATGTCCAGTTGTCTCAGTACTGTAAGGTGAAAAGATAATCTCTTCTTCACCATTTTCATATGCCACCTTGTCAGAAATCACTGATCATATATGTGTGGGTCTTCTCAGCCTGTTACTCTGTTCTGTTTTTCTGTTTATCCTTGCTCTGATATCTTTCTGAGCCTTTATAACTTGGCTGTTCCTGGCTTTTGACACTTCCATGTAAATTTTAGAGTTAGCTTGTCAGATTGTCTCCAGTTCCTCCCTCTACCCACACAAACCTGTTTAGATTTTGACTGGGATTGTATTGAGTCTGATAAATTTGGGGAGAATTGACATCTTTATGATGTTGAGTCTCCAACCCATGAATATGGTGTATGTTTCCATTTATTTGTCTTTTGATTTCTCTCAATATAATGTCTCTCAATAGAATACAGTTTATTTGTCATCCTTGTGGAGGTCCTCCTCATCTTTTATTAGGTTTATTCTAGGCACTTAATTATTTTGTTGCTATTATAAAAGATGTGGCTAATATAGGGAAATATATATGGAAAGACTGGATTTATCTGTTAAGATTCTAATTTTGGATTTTTTACGTATAAAATCATATCATATGTTAATTATGGCTTTTGTCTCTTCCTTTCTAATCCTTATACCTTTGGTATCTCCTGTGCCTTACTGAACTGGCTAACTGGCTACCAGGATAATGGAAATAGTGAAAATAGCCAACCTTGTCTGACCTAACTGCAAAGGGAACGCTTTCATTTTTAAGTGTGATCACTGTAGATTTTGGGAGATAAGCTTTATTAACTCTTCTGTTCCTTCTATATAGTTTGTAAGAATTTTTTTCATGAATAGGTGTTATAGTTTATCAAATGATTTTTCATGCATCTTTTGAAATGAGCATATGCTTTTTCTTTTTTATTCTATAACTGTCATAAATTATACTGATTTTTATAAATCTGCTTTACACATGTTAACTGATCTTTTGTTGGAATAAATACAACTTAGGCCATATTATTTTTGTGTATTGCTACAGAGAAGTCAGTTTTATTATGACTGTTGCTTTTTTTGGATATAATTTATATTTTTTTCACTGGCTTCTCACACATTTTGAGTTTTCTGCACATTTACTTTGATGTATCTAGTATTGGGTTTCTTATTATTTGGTTTGCTTGGAATTTACTGAACTTCTTAAAGATGTAGAATGAAATTTCATCAGTTTGGGGGGAAATTCTCATTTATTATCTCTTCCAATATTGCCTCTGTCCTTTTCTTTCTCTAATTCGGGGATTCCAATTAAATGCACATAATACCTTCTTACTGTAAACTTTATGACTTATTCTCTCTTTTGTATTTTATTTTGAAATTTTGAATTTTATTTATTTTCTTATACAGCAGGTTCTTATTATCTATTTTATACATATTAGTGTATACATGTCAATCCCAATCTCCCAATTCATCCCACCACCACCCGCCCTCTACCACTTTCCCCCCTTGGTGTTCATACGTTTGTTGTCTACATCTGTGTCTCAATTTCTGCCCTGCAAACCAGTTCATCTGTACCATTTTTCTAGGTTCCACATATATGCGTTAATATACTATATTTGTTTTTCTCTTTCTGACTTACTTCACCCTGTATGACTGTCTCCAGAGCCATCCACATCTCTACAAATAACCCAGTTTCATTCCTTTTTATGGCCGAGTAATATTCCATTGTATATATGTACTACCTTTTCTTTAATTTGTCTGTTGATGGGCATTTAAGTTGCTTCCATGACCTGGCTATTGTAAATAGTGCTGCAGTGAACATTGGGGTGCATGTGTCTTTTTGAATTATGGTTTTCTCTGGGTATATGCCCAGTAGTGGGATTGCTGGGTCATATAGTAGTTCTATTTTTAGTTTTTTAAGGAACCTCCGTACTCTTCTCCGCAGTGGCTGTTATCAATTTACATTCCCACCAACAGTGCAAGAGGGTTCCCTTTTCTCCACACCCTCTTAAGCATTTGGTGTTCGTAGATTTTCTGATGATGCCCATTCTAACTGGTGTGAGGTGATAACCTCATTGTAGTTTTGATTTACATTTCTCTAATAATTAGTGATTCTTTTTGTTTTTTAATTGGAGTATAATTGCTTTACAATATTCTGTTAGTTTCTGCTATACAGTGAAGTGAGTCAGCTATATGTATACATATATCTCTTCCCTCTTGGACCTCCCCCTCCCCACCCCCTATCCCATCTACCTAGGTCATCACAAAGCACCAAGCTGAGCTCCCTGTGCTATACAGCAGGTTCCCACTAGCTATCTGTTTAACACCTGGTAGTGTATTTATGTCAAACCTAATCTCCCAGTTCATCCAACCCTCCTGTTCCCCCTCTGCGTCCACATGTCCGTTTCTGTACCTACATCTCTGTTGCTGCCCTACAAGTAGGTTCATCTGTACCATTTTTCTAGATTCCACATATATGCGTTAATATACGATATTTGTTTTTCTCTTTCTGGCTTACTTCACTCTGTATGACAGTCTCTAGATCCATCCACATCTCTACAAATGACCAATTTCGTTCCTTTGTATGGCTGAATAATATTCCATTGTATACATGTACCACATCTTCTTTACCCATTCATCTGTCTTTGGACATTTAGGTTGTTTTTGTGTCCTGGCTGTTGTAAATAGTGCTGCAGTGAACTTTGGGGTACATGTGTCCTTTTGAATTATGGTTTTCTCAGGGTATATGCCCAGTAGTGGGATTGCTGGGTCATATGGTAGTTCTGTTTTTAGTTTTTTAAGGAACCTCCATACTGTTTTCCACAGTGGCTGTATCAATTTACATTCCCCTGCAACAGTGCAAGAGGGTTCCCTTTTCTCCACACCCTCTTTAGCATTTCTTGTTTGTAGACTTTTTGATGATGGCCATTCTGACTGGTGTAAGGTGATACCTCATTGTAGTTTTGATTTGCATTTCTCTAATAATTAGTGATGTTGAGCAGCTTTTCATGTGCTTCTTGGCCATCTGTATGTCTTCTTTGGAGAAATGTCTATTTAGGTCTTCTGCCCATTTTTGGATTGGGTTGTTTGTTTTTTTTTGATATTGAGCTGCATGAGCTGTTCATATATTTTGCAGATTAATCCTTTGTCCATTGATTAATTTACAAATATTTTCTCCCATTCTGAGGGTTGTCTTTTCATCTCGTTTGTCGTTTCCTTTGCTTTGCAGAGGCTTTTAAGTTTCATTAGGTCCCATTCATTTATTTTTGTTTTTATTTCCATTACTCTAGGAGGTGGGTCAAAAAAGATCTTGCTGTGATTTATGTCAAAGAGTGTTCTTCCTATGTTTTCCTCTAAGAGTTTTATAGTGTCCGGTCTTACATTTAGGTCTCGAATCCATTTTGAGTTTATTTTTGTGAATGGTGTTAGGGATTGTTCTAATTTCATTCTTTTACATGTAGCTGTCCAGTTTTACCAGCACCACTTGTTGAAGAGACTGTCTTTTCTCCGTTATTTTTCCTTGCCTCCTTTGTCATAGATTAGTTGACCATATGTGCATGGGTTTATCTCTGGGCTTTCTATCCTGTTCCATTGATCTATATTTCTGTTTTTGTGCCAGTACCATAGTCTTCATTACTGTAACTTTGTAGTATAGTCTGAAGTCAGGGAGTCTGATTCCTCCAGCTCCGTTTTTTTTCCTCAAGACTGCTTTGGCTATTCGGGGTCTTTTGTGTCTCCATACAAATTTTAAGATTTTTTGTTCTAGTTCTGTAAAAAAATGCCATTGGTAATTTGATAGGGATTGCGTTGCATCTGTAGATTGCTTTGTGTAGTATAGTCATTTTCACAATATTGGTTCTTCCAATCCAAGAACATGGTATATCTCTCCATTTGTTGGTAACACCTTTAATTTCTTTCATCGGTGGCTTACAGTTCTCTGCATACAGTTCTTTTGTCTCCCTTGGTCGGTTTATTCCTAGGTATTTTATTCTTTTTGTTGCAGTGGTAAATGGGAGTGTTTCCTTAATTTCTCTTTCAAATTTTTCATCATTAGTGTATAGGAATGCAAGAGATTTCTGTGCATTAATTTTGTATCCTGCAACTTTACCAAATTCATTGATTAGCTCTAGTAGTTTTCTGGTGGCATCTTTAGGACTCTATATGTAGTATCATGTCATCTGCAATCAGTGACAGTTTTACTTCTTCTTTTCCAATTTGTATTCCTTTTATTTCTTTTTCTTCTCTGATCTCTGTGGCTAGGACTTCCAAAACTATGTTGAATAATAGTGGTGAGAGTGGATATCCTTGTCTTGTTCCTGATCTTAGAGGAAATGCTTTCAGTTTTTCACCATTGAGAATGATGTTTGCTGTGGGTTTGTCATATATGGCTTTTATTATATTGAAGTAAGTTCCCTCTATGCCCACTTTCTGGAGAGTTTTTATCATAAATGGGTATTGAATTTTGTCAAAAGCTTTTTCTGCATCTATGGAGATGATCATATGGTTTTTATTCTTCAATTTGTTAATATGGTGTATCACATTGATTGATTTGCTTATATTGAGGAATCCTTGCATTCCTGGGATAAACCCCACTTGATCATGGTGTATGATCCTTTTAATGTGCTGTTGGATTCTGTTTGCTAGTATTTTGTTGAAGATTTTTGCATCTATATTCATCAGTGATACTGGTCTGTAATTTTCTGTTTTTGTAGTATTTTTGTCTGGTTTTGGTATCAGGGTGATGGTGGCCTCTCATTCTCATGGTAGAATGAGTTTGGGAGTGTTCCTCCCTCTGCTATATTTTGGAGGAGTTTGAGAAGGATATGTGTTAGCTCTTCTCTAAATGTTTGATAGAATTCACCTGTGAAGCCATCTACTACTGGGCTTTTGTTTGTTGGAAGATTTTTAATCACAGTTTCAATTTCAGTGCTTGTGATGGGTCTGTTTATATTTTCAGTTTCTTCCTGGCTCAGTCTGGGAAGGTTGTGCTTTCCTAAGAATTTGTCCATTTCTTCCAGGTTGTCCATTTCATTGTCGCATAGTTGCTTGTAGTAATCTATTAATCTATCATGATCCTTGGTATTTCTGCAGTGTCAGTTGTTACTTCCCCTTTTTCATTTCTAATTCTGTTGATTTGAGTCCTCTCCCTTTTTTTCTTGATGCGTCTGGCTAATGGTTTATCAATTTTGTTTATCTTCTCAAAGAACCAGCTTCTAGTTTTATTGATCTTTGCTAGTGTTTCCTTCATTTCTTTCTGATCTGATCTTTGTGATTTCTTTCCTTCTGCTAAATTTTGGGGTTTTTTTGTTCTTCTTTCTCTAATTGCTTTAGGTGTAAGGTTAGGGTGTTTATTTGAGATGTTTCTTATTTCTTGATGTAGGATTGTATTGCTATAAACTTCCCTGTTAGAACTGCCCTTGCTGCATCCCATAGGTTTTGGGTTGTCGTGTTTTCATTGTCATTTGTTGCTAGGTATTTTTTGATTTCCTCTTTGATTTCTTTAGTGACTTCTTGGTTATTTAGTAGTGTATTGTTTAGCCTCCATATGTTTGTAATTTTTACAGCTTTTCCCCTGTAGTTGCTATCTAGTCTCATAGAGTTGTGGTAGGAAAAGATACTTTATACAATTTCAATTTCTTAAATTTACCAAGGCTTGATTTGTGACCCAAGATATGATCTGTCCTGAGAATGTTCCATGAGCACTTGAGAAGAAAGTGTATTGTGTTGTTTTTGGATGGAATGTCCTGTAAATATCAATTATGTCCATCTTGTTTAATGTGTCATTTAAAGCTTGTGTGTCCTTATTTATTTTCATTTTGGTTGATCTGTCCACTGTTGAAAGTGGGGTGTTAAAGTCCCCTACTATGATTGTGTTACTGTCGATTTCCCCTTTTATGGCTGTTAGCATTTGCCTTATGTATTGAGGTGTTCCTCTGTTGGGTGCATAAATTTTTACAATTATTATATCTTCTTCTTGCATTGATCTCTTGATCATCATGTAGTGTCCTTCTTTGTCTCTTGCAGTAGTCTTTCTTTTAAAGTCTGTTTTGTCTGATATGGGAATTGCTACTCCAGCTTTCTTTTAATTTCCATTTCTATTTTCATGGACTATCTTTTCCATCCCCTCACTTTCAGTCTCTGTGTGTCCCTAGGTCTGAAGTGGGTCACTTGTAGACAGCATATGTACAGGTCTTGTTTTTGTATCCGTTCAACCAGTCTGTGTCTTTTGGTTGGAGCATTTAATCCATTTACATTTAAGGTAATTATCAGTATGTATGTTCTTATTACCATTTTCTTAATTGTTTTGGGTTTGTTATTGTAGGTCTTTTCCTTCTCTTGTGTTTCCTGCCTAGAGAAGTTCCTTTAGCATTTGTTGTAAAGCTGGTTTGTAGTGCTCAATTCTCATAGCTTTTGCTTGTCTGTAAAGGTTTTAATTTCCCCATCAAGTATGAATGAGATCCTTGCTGGGCAATCTTGGTTGAAGGTTTTTCCGTTTCATCACTAAATATGTCCTGCCGCTCTGTTTTGGCTTGCAGAGTGTCTGCTGAAATATCAGCTGTTAACCTTATGGGGAGTCCCTTTTATGTTATTTGTTGCTTTTCCCTTGCTGCTTTTAATATTTTTTCTTTGTATTTAATTTTTGATAGTTTGATTAATATGTGTCTCGGTGTGTTTCTCCTTGGGTTTATTCTGTATGGGACTCTCTGTGCTTCCTGGACTTGATCGACTACTTCCTTTCCCATGTTAGGAAAGTTTTCAAGTATAATGTCTTCAGATATTTTCTCAGACCTTTCTTATTGTCTTCTTCTTCTGGGACCCCTGTAATTCGAATGTTGGTGCGTTTAATGTTGTCCCAGAGGTCTCTCAGACTGTCCTCAGTTCTTTTCATTCCTTTTTCTTTATTCTGCTCCCTGGCAGTTATTTCCACCATTTTATCTTCCAGCTCACTTATTCGTTCTTCTGCCTCAGTTATTCTGTTATTGATTCCTTCTAGAGTATGTTTAATTTCAGTAATTGTGTTGCTCATCACTGTTTGTTTGCTCTTTAGTTCTTCTAGATCCTGTTAAATGTTTCTTGTATTTTCTCCATTCTGTTTCTGAGATTTTCGATCATCTTTACTGTCATTACTCCTAATTCTTTTTCAGGTAGGTTCCCTATTTTGTCTTCATTTATTTGGTGGTGTAGGTTTTTACCTTGCTCCTTTGTCTGTAACATATTTTTTTCTAGTTTCTTTTTTTTTTTTTTTGATGGATGGTGCTATATTCCTGTCTTACTGGTTGTTTGGCCTGAGACGTCCAGCATTGGAGGTTGCAGACAGTTGGATAGAGCTGGGTCTTGGTGCTGAGCTGAGGACTTCTGGGAGGCCTCACTCTGATTGATATTCCCTGGGGTCTGAGGTTCTCTGTTAGTCCATCAGTTTGGACTCGGAACTCCCAGCACAGGAGCTTGGGCCTGACCTCCGGCCTGGGAACCAAAATCCCACAAGCTTCATGGCATGGTTAAAAAAAAAAAAAAGTGGGGGGAAGAAAGAAAAAAAGAAGAAAGGAGCAGTAAAATATCAAAGAATAATAAAATAAAATTAGAAAGATGAAAAATGTATTAGGAAAATTAAAACTATAATTGAAACAACTGCAGCAAGGTAAAATAAAACCACAAAAGAAAACAGTGTGTGTGGGAGAACAAGCCAAAAGGAGAGAGCAATAACAAAGTGTAAAGAATAAAGTAGAATTAGAAAAATAAAAGGTTTATTAGGAAAAATAAAAACGTAGAAGAGTCAACAACAGTGAATCCACAAGGTAAAACAGAACTCCAATCTAAAAAAGGCGAAAAGAAAGAAAAAACCTTGACTGTGGGGGTGGAGTTTTGGCAGTGGTGGAACTTAGGCAGGGGTGGGGTTTAGGGTGGGGTGAGACCTAGGCAGGTGGGGGTGTGACGTTTGAGCCTGGGGCGGGGCCTGGGGGGGACGGGGTAGGGGGGGACATTCAAGTGTGGGGTGGGGCCTCTACTTAGGCCCTGCCCGGAATGGGAGAGGCATCAAGACCTGAGGGGGCCCTCTGGAGTGTGGAGTTCTGGAGTTTGCAGGTAGGGCCCTGAGTGAGGCTGTGTGGGTGGGGTGTAGGCCCAGCTCATTGGAGGGGGTCTCCGAGTGTAGAGGTGGGGCCCTGGGTGGGGGTGTAGGGGCGGGGCTTGGGCTCTGCACAGCAGGAGGGAGGCTCCGAGGGCAGAGGATTAGGCCTGGGAGCCCAACAGGCTTCCCCGTGCCTGAGTGGACAGGGAAAGCACTGGCCCCTTTCCCTTCTGTTCCTTTACGCCCTGCCGTACCATCTCCCCCAGTGTCTCCCCCGTTGCTGCTGGACCCCTAACCGTGGGTGGGTCCTGCTGGGTGTAGGAACTCCTCCCCTCCCCCAGCTGCCCCTCAGGGGTCCCGGAGGTCCGGCCTTTACTTTTGCTCCCCCTTCCCTCCCTCCCATTCCCTCAAGACCCGTGCAGCTGGAGGGAGCCTAGGTGGGCAGAGGATCAGGCCCTGGATCTCAACAGGTTCCTGGGGGTCCGAGTGGGCAGGGGAAACCTGGCCACGCCCCCTTTTGATTCTCTGCCCTCCCAGTGGTTCCCCAAGTTCCCTCTTCAGGCGTGGGATCCCTTCCCCTCCCCCAGCCGCCCCTCAGCAGCGCCAGTCCTGTCCCACATCCACTTCTCCCCCTTCACTCCCCCCACGCCCCACGTCCTACCTGGTAGTTGGCTGTTCCTCCCGTCCCCTTAGGTGTCCGTGGCCCCCCACCGGTGCCTGGTAGGTGCCCTAGTTGTGAGGAGATGGGAATTCCGTGTCCTCCTAGTACGCCATCTTGACTCCACCCCCCTCATTGCTTTTTAGTCTTAGGATTCTTTGACACTCTTAAAAGTTATTGAGGACTCCAAAGAGCTTTTGCTTATAAGGGTTCCATATATTGCTATTTATAGGAAATAAAACTAAGAAGACTAAAATATTTTAAGTTTGTTTAAACAATAATAAACTCGTATATTAACATAACATTTTTCTTTAGGAGAAATAAAACCAGAAATAGTGAGAAACGTGGCATTGTTTTACATTTATGAAAATCTCTTCAGTACCTGGGTTAGCAGAAGATACACAGATTCTCATATCTGCTTCACACACTTCATTAGCTCTCAGGGCTATGATGGCATCACACGTCATACAGCAAAATGTGTAGGAACCTTTTCTCTACATCTTTCTCCACATCTCTCCTCTAATAAGTTTCCTCTAGCCCCTTAGCCGAATTTGTGTTTTGTTTCACCCTTACTTCTCTTGATCCAACCAGATAAAGTTAACATTATATGAATTAGCTGCTATTCAAACAGGAAGAGTCAATCTTTGTAATTCAAATAGAGGTTGCCTTTTTCCATAAATTCTCAGTTCTAGTAGTTATGATTCTTTGGAAACCAGTTTAAGAATGGCTATCATTGTTAGAGTTTTAAGAGTTCAAAAATAACACCTTTTTTTCTTCTTCTTGAGTTGAAAACCAGTAAGAGAAATACTGGACAGATAACTACTAGATAGCAGGACTGTAGATCTGCAGCTGACTTGTTCACCCGCTCTTGGGTGGCATGGACCACTGCAGACTTCCCCTGAAAGGGCAGATCAGAAAAAAGAAAATCCAGAAGGGGCTGAACCACATGGCCCAGCATCTTCCCCAGACTTTCCAGTCATCTGTCATTCCTTTCCTGCTAAGCAAGAGAGGGAGAAAAGAGGCCAGGGATCTTATTCCAGAAAGAACTGGAAGTAATTGTCCCCCCTCTTCTCAACAAGATGCTTGTTTATGTTTTATCTTTTATAAATGTGGACAACAGAGTTTTACTGTCATGAATTAGTAATGGCTCAACAGCCACCCTCTCTCACTCAGTAATGACTAGCATAAGAAGGCTTAAGGTCACCTTTCCAAAACTCAGATCATCATTTATTTCCCCGTACTCTCTACAACATTGTTAACAGAACTATTGAACAAGTCAGTTCTTTAGACAGAGTCCATGTTGCAGTTTGGTTATCATGAGGGTTATTAGATATTACACGGCTTGAAAAAATAGATGTCTTGTGAAAACTCTAGTGAAATTTGAATAGTCATGCGATCTGTTTTGTAAGTTTTTAGGATAAAACTGTCAGGGTGTGTGCCCATTATGAATCAAGTTTAATTATAATACATTCATGGGGGATGATGTTCTAGGAAGTGTAAAATCCAGAAACACAGGTTACTGAGTTTTAATCCCAGCCCTGCCATGCACTAGCTATGCAACCTCAAACAAGTTCTAGTTCCATATCTTCTCTCGGCTTCATTTTTCTGAATTATAAAATGGGGAAAGTCAGAACACTTTCCTCATAAGAGTGTTATGAAGCTTAAATAAGAAAATGCAGGCAAAGCATTTATTAGGTTTGGGGCACAATAATTGCTCAGTATAGGTTCATTAAATATTATGTATATTACAAGAATATTATTTTTATGTATTATTCTTGTAATCCAGAACATTAGGCAATTATATAACATATAACATATTATTTTACTCCCTCATTTTCTGATTTCTGCTTTTTCTGGGTTAAGTTTTTAGCCATTTATCTATACTGAGGGGCATTATAAAACAGCTGTTTGAAACTTACCATCTTCATTCAGGAAGAGTTGTTGGGGACTATGTTTCATAGAATCACCTCTGTAAAGACTTTGGGGAAAATAGTTCCTACAGGTCTCAGTCTAAAGGATTGATGTCCCTTTCCCATACATTGGGTTTGTGTTTCTATCTTAAATTGTATGACAGAGCGTGTTTCCTTTTTTAAATTGCTATTGAAGAAGCTCGGCAACAAACCTGCAGCCCTCTGTTAACGAAGTGGACTCTATGTTGTGACATATATTTTAAATACTAATCTTAATCTTCACCTCTTTCCCCCACCTCATCTTTATGTTCTCTTCGTCCCCAGTTTCTTCACATAATTTTTATCTTCTTTTTTCTACATCTTTGTAAGAGACTACACATACTTTCCGAATGAGAAGAAACATATATATTTAAAATAAAAATGTGTGAGTGTAAAATAAATCTTTAAACCTTAGGAACATACTTGACCTAATGAAATAGTTGTGGGTAATTTCATTTGATTAGTTTTTTGGTCATTGTATAAAACTGGTTTGAATTAAAATGCTTTAGGTGATTTGTGACATGGGTGGCTGTACGACGTCACTACAGTGTCACTCATCTCCCTTGAGCTTGTGATTATATGCTCTTCCATATCAAGCACATAACTGTATGTGTTGTTGCTCTTGCCTAGCAGCTGTGCAGATAAAATTGGCGTGTTTCTCTTGTATTCTTTTTTTTTTAACAAATTTATTTATTTATTTATTTTTGGCTGTGTTGGGTCTTCGTTGCTGTGTGTAGGCTTTCTCTAGTTGTGGTGAGTGAGGGCTACTCTTCATTGCGGTGCGCGGACTTCTCATTGTCATGGCTTCTCTTGTTGCGGAGCATGGGCTCTAGGTGCGCAGGCTTCAGTAGTTGTGGCACGTGGGCTCAGTAGTTGTGGCTTGCGGGCTCTAGAGCGCAGGCTCAGTAGTTGTGGCGCACGGGCTTAGTTGCTCCGCGGCATGTGGGATCTTCCCGGACCAGGGCTTGAACCCGTGTCCCTTGCATTGGCCGGCAGATTCTTAACCACTGCGCCACCAGGGAAGCCCTCTCTTGTATTCTTGAGTGAGTAGAGTTAAGGTTTTAGAGTGCCACAAAATGGTAGGAATGGAATACCAAAAAGACTTAACAATTAATGCATCCTTTATAAGGGAAAGTGAGGTTAAGGTGACAGGGCAGATTGTGGGTACTGAAAGAATTATATATAGCAGGGGGAAGAGTTATATATAGCAGGCAAGAAATGTATAACCAGCGGCACCAAACAATCAGAATTTTTGTTTGCTGTTGGCTCACGTTCTATTTAGGGAATATTTTGAGGTTTTATATTGTTTTAGTAGTTTCAAGGTATTTTATGTCTGTTTACAGTGATTATAATTATTTTCTGCCTTTGAAACCCAAATCTTGAATATTGAAAACTATTATTTTTCCCTAATCCTAACTTCCTTCCCCCCAAATCTAATCAGTTATCAAATCCCATTACATCTTCCTTTGAATTCCCATTAGTCAAATTAGGGACTAAATCCTTTTAATCTCTAAATGGGCACAGGTCTCCGCCCATAATCTCTAGTCTTCTTGCCTAGATTCAGTAGACTCTTAAAGAGTTCTTCATGTTTGGCCTTTTGCTTCTCAAATTCATTTTTATACCTCATCAGCAAGTGAACCTATTTCATTGCCATCATGGCTGGCTATCTGTTGCCTACAAGACTATCTAATGATGATTGAGCTTCTCAAGTGATACATCATTAGGATGAGTTAGGTTTAATTGCACTAGTGGTAGTCTCAGAAAGTGGAAATTCCTTTTAGTTTGTTTTAAGGATGCTAAGAAGTAATGAAGTTTTCCCTAAGAATTTTAGATATTCCAGAAATAATACTTTGTACTTCGAGGAATTTAGGACAAAATAAGAGTGTCTATAAATCATGTCTAGCATATACATATTAGCTGCTAATACAGTTTCTCAGTGTTTTTTGGCTGGAATTTAATGTTTAATGCTGTAATTCTGGTTTTTGATGCCAGAATGCATTTATATGCTTCTTATTTGCTTGTATTTTATTTTACATTGAACAACGTACAAGTTCTATTTTGAAATTGTGGCAAAGATTCTGTAGTCAAAATCCATCACCAACACTGGAGAGACTACTAAATATGAAATTTTAAGTCTTATTCAAAGGAATTTTGGTGGCATGTGGGATCCTAGTTCCCCAACCAGGGATCGAACCTGAGCCCCTTGCATTGGAAGCTCTGGGTCTTAACCACTGGATTGCCAGGGAAGTCCTTAAAAGAATTTTAAGCCTTCTAATAGGTGTGACTCCTGTGGTCAGACTGTAATCAGCTACCTTTTAATAATAATAAGTACAAATACTATTAAAGTTGTGCAGAGAGTAGTAACACTCGTATTGTTGGTATGTTTTCTTGCTTTGCAACATATATCATGGCATAACAGCTATATCGGGGGAAAATATCATGTAGAAACATATTTATCTGTTGTTCTCAATTAAGTAGTTTGTTATGTTATTGCATTTTTCTTTGTATGATGGTTTTCTTTTTCACCACTAGAATAAACCCAGATGGTTGTTTTAATTTTTTTTTTTTTTTTTTTGTGGTACGCGGGCCTCTCATTGTCGTGGCCTCTCCCGCTGCGGAGCACAGGCTCCAGACGCACAGGCTCAGCGGCCATGGCTCATGGGCCCAGCCGCTCCGCAGCATGTGGAATCTTCCCGGACCGGGGCACGAACCCGTGTCCCCTGCATCAGCAGGCAGACTCTCAACCACTGCGCCACCAGGGAAGCCCTGGTTGTTTTAATTTTTATAGCATTGAAAGAAACAATGTAGGGTCCATATCAAGTTTAGAATCATAATTTTCAAAAATGAGTCACAATCAAGACATATATACATATTGATTAGTAATTAAGGCACGGCCATATCAATAATAGCAATGCTATTTGGAACAAGAATCAAGTAGAATGTACTACCTTTTCCTTGTAGTAGTTTTTCCCTTCGAGTTACTAACTTGATATGAGATTGCGTCTTATTTATACATTACAAATGCTTATTCTGTTTATGGCTATATAGTATAAATAGCATGTGCTAGCGTTTAATAGAGTTTATAATTTTCTGATAAATTTGGTATTTGGTATATGGCATGTAGTTTTTTTAAATAAAAGTTTATACATATGAACAAAATAGACTGCATTCTGAATGTGTGCATATCAATATGTCAGCCTTAAAAAGTTATTAAAATGATTAAAAATACTAATTACATAAATACTGTACTTTGTTTTTATAGAACTTTCACCCATAATCTTTTTTTTTTCTTTTAAAGATCAGTGGATAAGTCTGTCATAGTGTATGATACTGTAAGTATTTCAAAATCTTGTATGATCTGTATAAATTATGTTTGCTTATTAGGCTACTGAACTTCAAGTTTAGCTAGGCAAGATGAGAAAAATGTACATGTTTTTTCCGTTTAGGATGCCCAAGAATATAATATATACATTTTCAGAAATGCTAAAATAGTTATGCAGGTAAGGTATTGCTTCTGGAACAAGCCCTTAAATATTTCAATAATGGTTTTAAGATAGACAGATGTTTAGTCTGATCAAAGAAAATACAGATTTAAAGAGCATCAATATTAAAAAATCACTTTAAGTCAATTTTTCTTAAACTCTTACACCAGGTTTCCATAACAACAAAGGAGTGTTTACCCGAGGGTTTTGGGAAGGTATAGCTGAAAGCGGCTCTGTCACTTTATAGAGTCCCACCTGGATTTAGAGACTAGTATAAGAAGAGTAGGTTATAAAGGATTTGGAAAAATAGGGCTTTTTGGTAGATGCATGTGAATAAAGACCAGGTTGCATAAGTATGAAGAAAAATGAACATTTAATATATAGTGAAAGTATGATTGATGAAAATATTCGCCAAGAGAAATCGGTGTTGAGTGGGACCTTACAGTGGTTGAGCTTAGGTTGTAGCTATGCCAGCAAAGAAATAGAGATGTGAATTATCAAAGTGTAGTGGGTCAAGCAAGGAAGCTAAGCTAGTCCTCCACACAGCAGTTAAAATTATTGAGTTCTGGCAGGAAGTGGGCAAGAGTACTCAAACGAGGTGAAATAGATCCTTAATATTTCTCAGGAAATTTTCACGAGATTTTACATTCACAGAAATAGCTATAATGTTAAATTTTCTCCATAAAATATGTATATGAGTCTTAGTTAAATAGATCTAGTTGTTGGATGGCCCGCTAAGTGTACTCAATATTGAAATGACTAATTTCTACTCACTGGTCTGCAGTGGGTACAGTCAAATGCCATAGCAAAAATGCAAATAATTTCATGGTTACTATTAGTAAGTTGAGACAAATCAGCCAGGACTGTATTATACTAAAAATTTCAGCAGACAGCAGTGCTGATAATTGAGAAAGTGAAATAAGTACTTGATAATGTTATTAGTTATAAATGCTATTCTCTATTCATTGGGTAAAGTTTTGGTTTATATTAGTGACTCATAATATTAGAATACATAGAGTATATAAACCATTCAGGTCAAACAAGTCTTTATCAGTAGCTTTACTCTTGCCTGAGTAAATATAAAGCTGTTTGTGTTGTTTTTCAGAATACTGAGGATATACTTCACACCTTGACTCAGCACACCAGGTCTGAACTTAACCTCACTTTGTATTAATATAATTAAAAAATTGGTCTGAGGATATATAATAGTTGTTTTTATTAACTAGGTATGTCACGACTTGTGCCTTTGCACCCAATATCCTTTTACTTGCTACTGGTTCAATGGACAAAACAGTGAATATCTGGCAGTTTGACCTGGAAACACCTTGCCAAGGTTAGTAAGGATATCATGTGTAACCCAGTTCAGCACCATTCACCATTAAAAGGAGAAATTCAGTAATTTTTTGACAAATTATTCATGTTGCTTTTCTCAATATAAAGCATACATACAAATTTAATATAATTTAAAAATAATTTTAGAGAACCCAGTGTTAAAGTTAACCCAGACATCTACATTAAAACTGTTGGTAAATGCTTTTGGATGCACATTCGTGTATATCATACCTCCCATAGTTTTGTAAGCTCTTTATTTATACTCCATACTAATTTTTCAGATAAATATAGCCTAGAACAAAATAGAAATGGTAGTTTTATCTTGTTGCTTTTATTTTTGGTTTTCTCAAGCAACATTGACACCTAATTTAGGAGTTTTATTTTTATCACTGTCAGAATTAACCAATTAGTGGTGCTGATATGCAGATGACAGATCACATATAATACTTTTGCTGATATGAATTTTATATAATAAAGATAAACTTTTTCTGGAGTGTAAAATGTTCCAAAAGAGTAGCATTTAATGTAGCATTAAATAATACTTTATACATAGTATTATTTGATTTTTTAAAATTTCTTAAAGGATTTTAAAGTAGAAAACACAGACTTAAGAAAATTTCATTTACTTTTTAGTACAAAGTGAGAATGTTTATAAAGGATATACTTTTTCTTATTTTTACTTACTTTTTACTTACTTTTTGTTTGTGGGGTTTTTTTGGTTTGTTTGTTTTTAAGCAAGGATCGTGGAAGATCAACCAAAGCAATTTACTGAAGATTGGTCAGAGGACGATGTCTCAAACTGGCTTTGTGCACAAGGTTTAAAAGACCTTGTTGGTATTTTCAAAATGAATAACATTGATGGACGAGAACTGTTGAATCTTACAAAAGAAAGTCTAGCTGATGATTTGAAAATTGGTAAGACCTAGTGAAAGTTAGGCAGTCTTAAAGACAACTTTTAATAATTTACTCTGAGATTGGTTTTAATTGCATTAATGGTTTCCTCTTAATATTCTAGCACAGTAGTAGTTCTGGTATATGTCTGTGTGTAGAGGTGTAGTATATTTTTATTAGATTATGGAAAAGAAATGTTACATACTGTTTCTTTAGGTAATTAAAGCTATCATGTAACTGTAATTCTTAAAATGTATATATATTTTAAATTGTGGTATAATTCACCCTTTTATAAGTGTACAGTGCAGTGACTATTCAAGTTGTATAACCATCACCACTATCTGATTCCAGAACATGTTCATCACTTCAGAAAGAAACTCCATTCCCATTAGCAGTCACTCCTATTCCTTGTCTCTCTAGCTCCTGGCAACCACTAATCTACTTTCTGTCTCTAAGGATTTGCCTGTTCTACATTTCATAAAATGTATGGCCTTTTGTGTCTGGCCTCTTTTGCATAGTGTGTTCTCAAAGTTCATACATGTTGTAGTATATATTAGTACTTCACTTTTTTATGGCTGAATAATATTCCATTGTATGAATTTATCACTTTCTGTTCATCCATTCACTGGTTGATTGGATTTAGATTGTTCCCAATTTTTAGATTTTATGAAAATTGCTTCTATAAACATTCATATACACGTTTCGTGTGGGCATCTGTTTTCAGTTTTCTAGGGCGTTACCAAATCATATTGACAGAACTTGGCCAGAAGAAGATGTCTCCTTTTGTGATTGGGAGTTGGGAATGCGTGTTATTAAACTTAATTGCTCAGGAAGAAAAGACCCTTTACCAGCTTGAGGGCTAGTAGCTCCTCAGTATGGGCAATGAGCAACATTTGGCTATATTTAATATAACTCTGAAAAGGCATCTGGCTCTTAATAAGATGACAAATTAAATAGGCCATCAGCTCCTGTACCCTCTTCCCCACCCCTTCCCCATCCCTGGAAATGCTACATAATTGAAGACTGATGAGTCTAGACACAAATAACCATCAAATATACAAAACAGAATTCTGAAAACTGTCGAGTGGAATTGGTAGATCATATGGTAACTCTGTGCTTGCATTTGAAGAACTGCCAGGCTATTTTCCAAAGCAACTGTGCTTTTTTATATTCTCACCAGCAGTGTATGAGGATTCCAATTTCTCTGCATCCTCATCAACAATTGTTTAGTTTTTCAATTATAGCCATCCTAGTGGTTTCTCATTGTGGTTTTGATATGCATTTTCCTGATGACTAGTGATGTTGAACAACTTTCCATATGCTTAGTGGCCATTTGTATATCTTCTTTGGAAAAATGTCTGTTCAGATTCTTTGCCCATTTTAAAAACTGGGTTATTTGTCTTTTTATTGTTGAGTTGTTTATATAAATTTAGATACTAGACCCTTAATCAGATATATGATTTATAAATATTTTCTCCCATTCTGTGGTTTATCATTACGCTTTCTTGAAAGTGTCCTTTGATGCACAAAAGTTATAAATTTTGGTGAAGTCCAGTTTATCTGTTTTTTTTCTGTCATTGCTTGTGCTGTAGGTGTCGTATTTAAGAAACCCAAACCTAATCCTGAATCTTGAAGATTTACACCTGTGTTTCTTCTATGACTTTTATAGTTCTAGCTCTTACATTTAGCTGTGTGATCAGTTTTGACTTAATTTTTGTATATAATGTGAGGTAAGGGTTTAGCTATATTCTTTCAGATGTATATATCCAGTTGTCCCAGCACCATTTGTTGAAAATACTATTCTTTCCCCTTTAAATTATCTTAGCACCCTTGTTAAATATGAGTTGACCGTAAATGTGAGGGTTTATTTCTGGACTCTCAATTCTATTTCACTGATCTATTTGTCTGTCCATATGCTAGTGCCACAGTGTCTTAATTACTATAGCTTTGTAGTAAGTGTTGAAATTGAAAATTGTGTGTCCTCCATCTCTGGATTTTTTTTCTCTCCAGGACTGGTTTTGCTCCTTTGGGTCCCTTGGCATTTCCATAGGAATTTTAGGATCAACTTGTCAAATTCTGCAAAAAAGCCACCTGACTTTGATGGGGATTATACTGGATTTCTACATCAGTTTGGGGATTATTGTCATTTTAACAATATTAATTCTTCTAATCCATAAACACAGGATTTTTTTTTTTTTTTTTTTTTTTTTTTGCGGTACGCGGGCCTCTCACTGTTGTGGCCTCTCCCGTTGCGGAGCACAGGCTCCGGACGCTCAGGCTCAGCGGCCATGGCTCACGGGCCCAGCCGCTCCGCGGCATGTGGGATCTTCCCGGACTGGGGCACGAACCCATGTCCCCTGCATTGGCAGGCGGACTCAACCACTGCGTCACCAGGGAAGCCCAGTACAGGATATTTTTATGTTTATTCAGGTCGTCTTAATTTCTTTTTCAACAATGCTTTGTAATTTTCAATGCACAAGTCATTTTTTCTTAAGTGTACAATCCACTGGTTTTTAGTGTACTCACAGAGTTGTACAACCGTCACCACTATCTAATTGCAGAACTTTTTTTTTTTTTTTTTTTTTGCGGTACGCAGGCCTCTCACTGTTGTGGCCTCTCCCGTTGTGGAGCGCAGGCTCAGCGGCCATGGCTCATGGGCCTAGCCGCTCCGCGGCATGTGGGATCTTCCCGGACCAGGGCACGAACCCGTGTCCCCTGCATCGGCAGGCGGACTCTCAACCACTGCGCCACTAGGGAAGCCCTAATTGCAGAACATTTTTATCCCCCCAAAAGAATCCCATTCTTTCCTCTTTCTAGCCTCTTGGCAACCACTGATCTATCTTCTGTAGAAATAGGATCTACCTATTTTGGACATTTCTTTTAAGTGGAACCATACAATATGTGGCCTTTTGTATCTGGCTTTTTTAATTTAACCTTTCAAGGTTCATCCATGTTTTTGTATGTGTAAGTACTTCCTTCCTTTTTATGGCTGAAAAATATTCCATTGTATGGCTATACCACATTTTGTTTATCCACTCATCAGCTGATGGTCATTTGAGTTGTTTCTACTTTTTGTCTGTTATCAATAATGCTGCTGTGAATATATATGTATGAGTTTTTGTGTGAGTATATTTTCATTTCCCTTGGATATATGATTAAAAGTAGAATAACTACATATACCATTTTGAGGAACTGGCAGACTGTTTTCCAAAGCAGCTGTACTATTTTACATTCCTACCAGCAGTGTGTGAGCTTTCCAATTTCTTCACCTCTTTGTCAGCACTGGTTATTACCTATCTTATTGATTATAGCCATTCAATAGATGTGAAGTGGTATTTCATTGTGGTTTTTGATTTGCATTTACCTAATGATATGGAGCATATTTTCGAGTGTTTATTGGCTGTTTGTGTATCTTCTTTGGTTAAAATTGGTTTGTCTTTTTATTGTTGAATTGTAAGAGTTGTTTTATGTGTTCTGGCTATTATCAATACCTCCTTATCAAAAACAGTTTGAAGTCTTAGTGTTGTGCTCTAATGAACATAATACTCAGACACTTATCAGTGTGCTCTAGTAAAATCTTAATTAACCAGAAAGCTTAGGAAATAGGATGTCCATAGTGAATTTACTGTTAATGAGGAGTCAAAGAGCAAAAAAGTGTTTGTTATAGAAAATCATCTATAGTGGTATACTTTCATTACATAGTAAATATAGTATGTGAACCTATTTAAGTGTCTTGGAAGCTTATGGCCTTTTAAGAAGTTAATAGAATGATGATTTTGTGAAAATAATTAGAATCAGATGGTTTTGTACTCAGGCCGTACTGTGAAAGCTATTTTTGTATCTCTAGTAACTTATTTCCTTTATAGTTTACTCTTTCTTCCTGAAAGTAGGTAATAGAGTACAGGGATTTTTTTGTTTTTGTTTTTTTTTTAAAGTTCTGGTGAATTTAGCATGTTCATTAGCTGATTTCTCATTACTCTCTCACAATAAGTTTTAACAATACCTTATCACACAGAAGCACATGACAATATAAAATAATAATTTCAGATTTCAACAAAGGATGTTTCAAAACATAAGAGAGCATAGTAAAAACAATAGGAATAGAATTCTGTCCCAATAGCCCGGTAAATAAAGTATAAGAAATTCTTACAGGATTCAATTAGTGGCCTGAAATAGTTTTTGAAGGTGAGTCTCGGGTTTAGTAGTTATGATCATTTTGACGTTCAGTGAAGTAAGTTTTGGAACTACCAGGCTCAAGCCAAAATTGAAATATAATTTAAATAAGTCTGCTGTGGTCTAAAAGCTGAATTAGGAAGATCATTATAAACGGAGACAAGAACATTGCATAGTCTCTAGTAAGTAAGGAATTTGCTTTGTGTTTGTGCTTAAGATTTGGAAAGTTAGCAAATACAACAAATTAAATACAGAATAAATTAGTAAGTAAATTTTTAAATAAATAAGTTTTTAAATAATTTTTTTCTGCATCATTCTATAGTATCAATATTTTAAAGTTTTTGCACAATTATAAAGGGTCAGCAGGCTAACGTTAATCTGCAACTGCTACTTTAAGCTACAGTGGATTTCTGTTAGTCTTGAGTTTTAAGAAAAGTAGGCTCTTCCTCAAAACAGTAAATTGGAGTAATAGAGAAGTGAAATTGGGTCTAGAAAAAAATGTGTTAAGAGGCAAACCGATGAGTATGTGATAATGAATTTTACTCTTGTGATGGATAACTATTTTACTTGCATTTGCTTTTGTGGTACAGCTGTTAAAATGGTTCCTATGTCAATGTGAATAAATATGAATTTAACATGCATCATATGAAGGAAGTTAATTAATTTTCAGTGAAGTGTATTGGAGTGTTAGGGAACGAAGTAGTATATCTATAACGTTTGACACTTAAAAATTATTTTTAAGGAGTCAAGCAGTCTATCAAATCTTTTTTCAATGAGGCTTTGTAAATATACAATAAAGGAACCTTCTATAGATTTGAGTATCTGTTGGAACCTGGTGTTTTAACCTAGAGTAATAGTCCTTTTCTAGGATAGTGTTAATGAAAACTAAGGGTACAATAGACATAGTTTTAGGTAGGAAATAACTCCTTATATCTAGTGCTATATTTGCATAAGGAATATCCAGAAAGAGATTACAGGTACAAGAGATCCTTGATATTAAGAGAGGTATGTCTTAAGACATATGTGTATCCATGAACTCTACGATAGCCTTTAATATTGCAGCCAAAAGGCATAAAGTATGAAGATAAAGAGCAAGGAAGTCTCTTTGAGATGTGATCCTAGGCAAGCAGTAAGTCCACTAACTAGCCACGTGATTTTCATCTGCAGTTTGGCTTCAGTTTATATCCAGGACTCAGGAATATTGCAAACTGCTACCTATCTTGGAGTTTGGAATTGCTGTAGACGATATAATGGTAGAACCATGGAATGACAAATGACAAGGAACTATTGTATATTGTGTTAGTCCTTACCCTTATATTCAACTGATTATCAGTCATAGATTTATCAGTCGTAGATTCTTAATTGGGAATGAGGTTTCTTCAAAGCGTTCCCTCTTCTTTTTGCTCTTGTCTTTCCAAGAAACCATGAAAGCACTTGAGACATTTTTATCATTTTCTGCTTTAAAAATTATAATATCAAATTATTATATCAAATGCTTTTTAAAACTTTATGCACCAGCTGTCTTAACATCTTCAGATTTTGGAAGTTTCATGTTTCAAATTCTAGTAATACTTCCTTATGTAGACTTTCACTTGTTGCCTAACTGCATATACTGTTAAGTAATAAGAACATTTACCATTTTTTTCTTTACACACAATTGAAGTGAAATAGTCCTTTCACATGTATAGGCCTGTGCACTGACCTGCTGTTAGAGTGGGCATAACCCTTCCAGTTCAGCTGCTGCTCTTAAACTGGCCTACCCCACTTTCCTGAGAGTAGGGCATTTCGGGGTCTCCATTCCTCAGGCCTATCAGATGTCCTGTTGCTTCCGCATTGATATCAATCACAGGTCTTATGGATGTTGGTGGTTTATTCTCTTCCACTTATATAGCGGGATTCATGAGGATACCCTGCTACCTTGTTTTTTGGAAGTGTCGGTGGGATTTGATTTTGCTATCTCGTTGCTCTGTTTTTATGTGGGGATTCAGAGAAGTTTAAAAATTATATTGCTTCTATCACCATCTTCTCTAAATCCTTTAAAAAATCCCTACTGTACCTATAGTTTTGTGTCCCTTTTCTTTCCTAATACAGTTTTATGTCTTGTTTTCTCTTGATCTTTCAAGTCAGAAGTTTGTTAATAAATTTTATTTTTAAAAAATAAAAAGTTTTTAAGTTTTTTTCTCCAAGAAACCAGCTTTTGATTCTGTTGTTCTGTCTCAGGGCATTGCAGAGGTGATTCAGTGACCAGCCCAATGGGCTGTAATTGTTAGTCCAGGCCATAGCGCTCTCTTGTTACCCTGCCTCCAGCTCATGCTGGTGTTGCTGCCTTAGCAATGATATTTACAGGACAAAGTTGGGGAGAGTGAAGGCTACAAGTAGAAAGGTATTTCTTCCATTTGTGTACACAAATCTCTGCTTTAAGCTGTTTCCCATCCCCTACTCTGGAACCTAGTTAGTTCTGTTTCCTTGAGGGTTTTCTGAATTTTGTTTTGTATTTTTGATGGTTATTTGTGTCCACACTCCATCAATTCTCAATTATGTAGCATTTCCAGGGATGGGGAAGAGGGTACAGGAGGTGATAGCCTATTTAATTTGTCATCTTATTAATAGCCAGATGCCTTTTCAGAGTTATAGTAAATATAGCTAAATATTGCCCATTGCCCATACTCAGGGTTTACTAGCCCTCAGCTGGTAAGGGTCTTTTCTTTCTGAGCAATTAAGTTTAATAACACTCACTGCCAAACCCCAATCACAAAGGGAGATGTCTTCTTCTGGCCAAGTTCTGTGGATATGATTTGGTAACTGCTTGCCTGAGGGCATTCTTAAATGACATTAAAATTAGAAAAGGGTAACACACAATTTAACCTTATCCAGTACATTTTGAAATAGGGTTTCTATATTCTTTATTAATAAACATTCTAAATATTGGCACACATGTATATTCGACAGGGTAATATATATATTGTTTTCAGAATATTAAATACCTCTATATCCTTATTACATGTTGTATAATTTTCCCCTTAAATGATATGACTTAATTATTTTAGTAGTTATGTAATTATTAATGTGTCTAATTAGTCCAATTATAAAAGTGTTTATAACATGGTGCTTTTAAAAAATTGTATTAAAAATCCTCAATTTTGTTTCAATGAATTACATAGGAGGTAAGTCATAGGAAAGCAGTAAAGCAGTTCCTAAGATGTAGGCAGCTGCTAGGTTGACTTACCATACTTGCATAGATATGGTCAATGAGTCCAAATAGATTTGAACAGTTTATTACTCATGGCACAGCAGGCAGCATGAGCTTCATATTTAAATTGGTTGCCCTTTCCACCTAGTCCTGTGGGGGCAATTTGTGTTGGTGTCATAGCTGAGGAACCCTGAGTTTATGAAACCCCCCTCCAATCGTATAAAGGGACTGCTAGCAGACTAGTCCAAGAGGAAGACATTATCTTTGTTCTTGTCAGGAAACAAATCTGCCCTCAGACTGGGAGGGAAACACTATCTCTAGCTTCCAAGTAAGTTTGCAGACATCCTTGAAAAGATTGCTAGACAAAAGGTGTCATAAGGTGTGTATAAACACATGGAGAATTACCTTCCAATCAGAAAGAAAGCTGATTTGGCTTTTTATGGGAACTCTGAGGTGTTCTGAAATGTTGTTCTTTTTTCCTACCCACCCTACACCCTCCAAACACCTCCACCTAAAATAGAACTGTCAGCTAGATTATCTAAAAATATAAACAGATAATCACACTAAACTTCCTAAACTTCACTGTATTAATCTTCCCGAAATTAAAAACTAAGATAATTTTAAAAACTTAAGATAAAAGTAATACAAATGAATGAAACATATGTGTAGAGTCTTGGACAAACATATGAACTTTATTTGAGATTGTGTTTCATATGAGAATCAGCAAGTAATATACCCAACTTCATAATGTTTAAAAATAGATGGAATTTTTATATTATCAAATTGAACATCTTTAGAAATGATTTTTAGGAAATTTTTTGTTGTCTAAATAAATTAACCTATAATAATGAGCCTTTTCTGATTTTGTGTGGTATATTAGTATTTGGGCAATCTGAAATTCTTGAGGAACTTTGAGAATCAAAAGTTATTTAGAATAAACTTGCTGAGTTATTTTAATCACACAGTATTCTATACTACAAATATTGATTAAAGAATTTATAAAGAAAAGGTTCCATGTGGTAAAACTGGATGTCTGAAGATTTTTGGTTGTAGTAGATGAAATTTCTCTTTGCTGAAGACTTGCATAAAGGTTAGAAGTAATAGTTCTCCAGCCCTAACAGAATAATTTCTTTTCAGAATCTCTAGGGCTGCGTAGTAAAGTTCTGCGGAAAATTGAAGAGCTCAGGACAAAGATGAAAACGCTTTCCTCTGAAATTCCTGATGAATTTATATGTCCAATAACTAGGGAGCTTATGAAAGATCCTGTCATTGCATCAGGTATGTGATGCTATTCTAAGTTTCAGGGCATATTATGTACTAAATAAATAATGTAGACAGTTCACAAAAGTTTGTGTTTAAATGTGAAACTTTTTCAAAATTTATTTCTCATAAGTTCTTTTTTTTTTTCTTTTTAAAAATTCCTTAGATCTGAGGTGAACTACTAAACATTGTATGTTTCTTAATGAATAAAATTGGATGGAGCAGGTTTGGATAAGATTAGAGACAAAAGAAATAATCTTGACAAGCCTTACTTAAACTTGTGAAATATGTATTTAGTTACTAGAATGTATAGTTAAAATACTGTTTTTTAAGATAGACTGTTGAGATCTATTATATTTATTTTGTCTATCATGAATTTAAACAACCTTACAGAAATAAGAATTTAAAGGATATAAAGTTACATCATTTCACATTAATTTCTAATCTTTGTAAATGAACACAGACATACATACTTTACATAGTTGTAATCAGTGAATCCATATCGTGCTTTTTATTTTTAAGACTATTATATACATTTCTGAATATTGGCTTAGTCTACATAATTTTCAGTGTTAATAACTTTATTACACTGGAGCTCTATGCTACAATTTGACTCTTCTACTATTTGGTGTATGTATATGTTTGAAAAGCTTTATGTTGTTAATAGCATTGTGCCGATATCTTGGTACTCCTTTCATTGTGTTGTTACCATTACTTAGGGGTATTTTCATGACATGTGTTCCCCAAAGCAGAATTAACTGATCAGAATATATATATATATATATATATATATATATATATATATATTTTTTGGCGGTATGCGGGCCTCTCACTGCTGTGGACTCTCCCGTTGTGGAGCACAGGCTCCGGACGCGCAGGCTTAACAGCCATGGCTCAGGCCCAGCCACTCCGCGGCATGTGGGATCTTCCTGGACCGGGGCACGAACCCGTGTCCCCTGCATCGGCAGGCAGACTCTCAACCACTGTGCCACCAGGGAAGCCCCCAGGATATTTTATGAATGTTAAAAAGAAGAGTTTTGATAGTTCTTGTTAGACTTTTATTAGATTGTTTTCTAGGAAAAAATAGTTTAGAATGCTACCAGAAATGTATGTAAGTGTACCTGTTTTTCCAGTTTTGTGATCATTGAATTTTAGAACTCATTTATTTTTGCAAGTTTAACACTTGTTTGAAACTGTATTCCTTTTTTTTAAAATTAATTTTTTTTTTTTTGCTGAATTTACATTTATTTACTCCGATTTTGTTTCTTATGCCAGTAGTGTACTTTTACAGTTAAACTAAATTATTGTTAAACAGTAAGTAAAAATCTTAAAAAAGTCTTTAAGAAAGTGTGCACATGTGGGCCCCTTTCTATTTGTTTTTATTTCTCAGAAATCTTTAGACTGCCTCATTTCTGGTCTGGATCAGTTATAGTGAAGGCAAAATTCCACTACAGTGGAGGTGTAGTGGAGTGTAGTCTGAGAGTGAGTTGATGGTTGATGGGGGTGATAATAAACTGGGACTTACGTCCTAAACTTACCCAGCTCATCAGAGAGACAGGTATACCAGATTTGGGGAAATTTGTAATTAGATGCAGGCATTAATTAAATACATCTTTTCTTAATTGTAGTAAAATACACATAAAATTTACTGTCTTAACCATTTTTAAGTGTATTACACTATTGTGTAACCAATCTCCAGAATATTTTCTTCTTGCAAAACTGAAACTATATACCTTCTTGTTTCTATGAATTTGACTATTCTACATATCTCATATAAGTGGAACCATACAGTGTTTGTCTTCTTGTGTCTGGCTTATTTCATTTAGCATAATGTTCTCGAGGTTCATCCACATTGTAGCCTGTGTCAGAATTTCGTTCCTTTTTAAAGCTGAATAATACACCATTCTATGTGTACACATCTTGTTTATCCATTCATCCATCAGTGGATGTTTGGTTTCCTTCCAGCTTTTGGCTATTATGAATAATGCTGCTTTGAACAGGGATATACAAATATCTCTTTGAGTTGCTGCTTTCACTTCCTTTGGGTAAATGCCCAGAAGTCGAATTGCTAGGTTATATGGTAATTCTTTTTTTTTCTTTTTTCTTTATTTTTCACATCTTTATTGGTGTATAAATGCTCCATGGTGTTTGCGTGCCGCACAACAAAGTGAATCAGCTATATGTATACATATATCCCCATATACCCTCCCACTTGAGCCTCCCTCCCACCTTCCCTATCCCATCCCTCTAGGTTGTCACAAAGCACCGAGCTGATCTCCCTGTGCTAAGCAGCAGCTTCCCACTAGCCATCCGTTTTACATTTGGTAGTGTATATATGTCAGTGGTACTCTCACTTCATCCCAGCTTTCCCTTCCCCACCCCGTGCCCTCAAGTCTTCCCTCAAGTCTGTTCTCTACGTCTGCGTCTTTATTCCTGCCCTGCCACTAGGTTCATCAGTACTGCTTTTTTAAATTCCATATATATGCGTTAGCATACGGTATTTGTTTTTCTCTTTCTGACAGTCTTCACTCTGTATGACAGATTCTAGGTCCATCCACCTCACTACAAATAACTCAGTTTTGTTCCTTTTATGGGTGAGTAATATTCCATTGTCTATATGTGCCACATCTTCTTTATCCAATCATCTGTTGATGGACATTTAGGTTACTTCCATGTCCTGGGTATTGTAAATAGTGCTGCAGTGAACATTGTGGTACATGTCTCTTTTTGAATTACGGTTTTCAAGGGTATATCCCCAGTAGTGGGATTGCTGGCTCATACGGTAGTTCTATTTTTAGTTTTTTAAGGAACCTCCATACTGTTCTCCATAGTGGCTGTTATCAATTTACATTCCCACCAACAATGCAAGAGGGTTCCCTTTTCTCCACACCCTCTCCAGCATTTACTGTTTCTAGATTTTTTGATGATGGCCATTCTGACTGGTGTGAGGTGATACCTCGTTGTGGTCACCTCGTTGTGGTCTTGATTTGCATTTCTCTAATGATTAGTGATGTTGAGCATCTTTTCATGCATTTGTTGGCCATCTGTATGTCTTCTTTGGAAAAATGTCTATTTAAGTCTTCCGCCCATTTTTGGACTGGGTTGTTTGTTTTTGTGATATTGAGCTGCATGAGCTGCTTGTATATTTTGGAGATTAATCCTTTGTCAGTTGCTTCATTTGCAAATATTTTCTCCCATTCTGAGGGTTGCCTTTTCATCTTGTTTATGGTTTCCTTTGCTGTGCAAACGCTTTTAAGTTTCATTAGGTCCCATTTATTTTTATTTCCCTTTAGGAGATGGGTCAAAAAGGATCTTGCTGGGATTTATGTCAAGAGTGTTCTACGTACGTTTTCTTCTAAGGGTTTTATAGTGTCTGGAATTACATTTAGGTTTTTAATCCATTTTGAGTTTATTTTTGTGTATGGTGTTAGGGTGTGTTCCAATTTCATTCTTTTACATGTAGCTGTCCATTTTACCCAGCACCACTTATTGAAGAGACTGTCTTTTCTCCATTGTATATCCTTGCCTCCTTTGTCTAAGATAAGGTGACCATATGTGTGTGGGTTTATCTCTGGGCTTTCTATCCTGTTCCATTGATCTATATTTCTGCTTTTGTGTCAGTACCATACTGTCTTAATTACTGTAGCTTTGTAGTATAGTCTGAAGTCAGGGAGCCTGATTCCTCCAGCTCCGTTTTTCTTTCTCGAGATTGCTATGGCTATTCGGGTCTTTTATGTTTCCATATAAATTGTAAAATTTCTTGTTCTAGTTCTGTGAAAAATGCCATAGGTAATTTGATAGAGATTGCATTGAACTACCCTGCTTTGGGTAGTATAGTCATTTTCACAATATTGATTCTTCCAATCCAGCAGCATGGTATATCCCTCCATCTGTTTATGTTATCTTTGATTTCTTTCATCGGTGTTTTATAGTTTTCTGAGTACAGGTCTTTTGTCTCCTTAGGTAGGTTTATTCCTAAGTATTTTATTCTTTTTGTTGTGATGGTAAATGGGATTGTTTCCTTAATTTCTCTTTCTGATCTTTCGCTGTTAGTGTATAGGAATTCAAGAGATACTGTGCATTATTTTGTATCCTGCAACCTTACCAAATGCATTAGTTCTAGTAGTTTTCTGGTGGCATCGTTCAGATTTTCTTTGTATAGTATCATGTCATTGAAAACAATGACAGTTTTACTTCTTCTTTTCCAATTTGTATTCCTTTTATTTCTTTTTCTTTGAATGCTGTGGCTAGGACTTACAATACTATGTTGAATAATAGTGACGAGAGTGGACCTCCTTGTCTTGTTCCTGATCTTAGAGGAAATGCTTTCAGTTTTTCACATCGAGAATGATGTGGCTGCTGGTTTGTCATATATGGTCTTTATTATGTTGAGGTAGGTTCCCTCTATGCCCACTTTCTGGAGAGTTTTTATCATAAATGGATGTTGAATTTTTTCAAAAGCTGTTTCTGCATCTATTGAGATGATCATATGGTTTTTATTCTTTCATTTGTTAATATGGTGTATCACATTGATTGTTTTGCATATATTGAAGAATCCTTGCATCCCTGGGATAAATTGCACTTGATCATGCTGTACAGTCTTTTTAATGTGCTGTTGGATTCTGTTTGCTAGTGTTTTGTTGAGGATTTTTACATCTATATTCATCAGTGATGTTGGTCTGTAATTTTCTTTTTTTGTACTATCTTTGTCTGGTTTTGATATCAGGCTGATGGTGGCCTCCTAGAATGAGTTTGGGAGTGTTCCATCCTCTGCAGTTTTTTGGAAGAGTTTGAGAAGGGCGGGTGTTACCTCTTCTCTAAATATTTCATAGAATTCCCCTGTGAAGCCATCTGGTCCTGGACTTTTGTTTGTTGGAAGATTTTTCATTATGGTTTCAATTTCATTACCTGTGATTGGTCTGTTTATATCTTCTCATTCTTCCTGGTTCAATATTGGAAGGTTGTACTTTTCCAAGAATTAGTCCATTTCTTCCAGGTTGTCCATTTTATTGGCATATAGCTGCTTATAGTAGTCTCTTATGATCTTTTGTATTTCTGTGGTGTCAGTTGTAATCTCTCCTTTTTCAGTTCTAATTTTATTGATTTGCGTCCTCTCTCTTTTTCTTGCTGAGTCTGGCTAAAGGTTTATCAATTTTGTTTATCTTCTCAAACAACTTACAGTTTTATTGATCTTTGTTATTGTTTTCTTTGTTTCTGTTTCATTTATTTCTGCTTTGATCTTTATTTCTTCTACTAACTTTGGGTTTTGTTTGTTCTTCTTTCTCTAGTTCCTTTAGATGTACGGTTAGATTGTTTGAGATTTTTCTTGTTTTTTGAGGTAGGATTGTATTGCTACAAACTTCCATCTTAGAAGTGCTTTTGCTGCATCCCATAGGTTTTGTATCATCATGTTTTCTTTGTCATTTGTTTGTAGGTTTTTTTTTTTTTTGGCGGTACGCGGGCCTCTCACTGCTGTGGCCTCTCCCGTTGCGGAGCACAGGCTCCGAACACGCAGGCTCAGCAGCCACGGCTCACGGGCCCAGCCGCTCCGCAGCATGTGGGATCCTCCTGGACCGGGGCACGAATCCGCGTCCCCTGCATCGGGAGGCAGACTCCCAACCACTGCGCCACCAGGGAAGCCCTGTAGGTATTTTTTTATTTCTTCAGTAATCTATGGTTATGTAGCAGCACACTATTTAGCCTCCTTGTATTTATGTTTTTTTACAGTTTTTTTTTGTGTGTGTGTAATTGATTTCTAATCTCATAGTGTTGTGGTTGGAAAAGATACTTGATATGATTTGTGACCCAAGATGTGATCTATTCTGGGGAACTTTTCATGTGCACTTGAGAAGAAAGTGTACTCTATGCTTTTGGGTGGTATGTCCTGAAAATATTAATTACGTCTACCTGGTCTGTTGTGTCATTTAAAGCTTGTGTTTCCTTATTTATTTTCTGCCTGGTTGATCTGTCTGTTGGTGTAAGTAGGGTGTTAAAGTCCCCCACTATTATTGTGTTACGGCGAATTTCTCCTTTTAAGGCTGTTGGTATTTGCCTTATGTATTGAGGTGCTCCTACGTTGGGTGCATAAATATTTATAATTGTTACGTTTTCTTGGATTGATCCCTTGATCATTATATAGTGTTCTTCCTTACTTCTTGTAACAGTCTTTATTTTAAAGTCTATTTTATCTAATATGAGTATTGCTACTCCAGCTTTCTTTCGATTTCCATTTGCATGGGATATCTTTTTCCACCCCCTCACTTTCAGTCTGTATGTGTTCCTAGGTCTGAAGTGCGTTTCTTTTTTTTTTTAACATCTTTAGTGGAGTATAATTGCTTTACAATGGTGTGTTAGTTTCTGCTTTATAACAAAGTGAATCAGTTATACATACACATATGTTCCCATATCTCTGAAGTGTGTTTCTTGTAGACAGCCTATATATGGGTCTTGTTTTTGTATCCATTCAGCCAGTCTGTCTTTTGGTTGAAGCATTTAATCCATTTACATTCAAGGTGATTATCGATATGTATGTTCCTATTACCATTTTCTTAATTGACTTGGGTTTGTTTTTGTGGGTCTTTTTCTTCTCTTGTGTTTCCCAATTAGAGAAGTTCCTTTAGCATTTGTTGTAAGGCAGGTTTGGTGGTCCTGAATTCTCATAGCTTTTGCTTGTCTGTAAAGCTTTTGATTTTTCCGTCGAATCTGAATGATATCCTTGCTGGGTAGAGTAATCTTGGTTGTAGGTTTTTCCCTTTCATCATTTAAAATATATCCTGCCATTCCCTTCTGGCCTTTAAAGTTTCTGCTGAGAAATCAGCTGATGTCCTTATGGGATTCCCTTGTGTGTTATTTTTTGCTTTTCCCTTGCTAGTTTTATTATTTTTTTAATTTAATTTTTGCTAGTTTGATTAACATGTCTTGGAGTTTTTCTCCTTGGCTTTATCCTGTATGGGACTCTCTGCGCTTTCTGGACTTAAGTGGTTATTTCCCTTCTGGTGTTAGGGAAGTTTTCAACTATGATGTCTTCAAATATTTTCTCAGACCCTTTCTGTTTCTCTTTTACTTCTGGGACCCCTATTATTCAAATGTTGGTGTGTTTAATGTTGTCCCAGACGTCTCTGAGACTGTCCTTACTTCTTCTCATTCTTTTTTTTTTATTCTGCTCCATGGCAGTTATTTCTACCATTTTATCTTCCAGCTCACTTATCCTTTCTTCTGCCTCAGTTATTCTGCTATTGATTCCTTCTAGAGTATTTTTAATTTCAGTTATTGTGTTGTTCCTCACTGTTTGCTCTTTAGTTCTTCTAGGTCCTTGTTAAAACGTTTCTTGTATTTTCTCCATTCTGTTTCCGAGATTTTGGATCATCTTTACTGTCCTTACTCTTAATTCTTTTTCAAGTAAGTTGACTATTTCATCTTCATTTATTTGGTGTTGTAGGTTTTTACTTTGCTCCTTTGTCTGTAACATTGTTTTGTTGTTTGGTTTTTTTTTTGATGAGTGGGATTGTGTTCCTGTTTTACTGGTTGTTTGGCCTGAGGCGTCCAGCACTGGAGTTTGCAGGTGGTTGGGTGGAGCTGATCTTGGTGGTGAGATGAGCACCTCTGGGAGGCCTCACTCTGATTAATATTCCCTGAAGTTCTCTGTTAGTCCAGTGATTTGGACTCAGTGCTCCCACCACAGGAGCTCAGGCCCAACCTCCGGCTGGGAACCAAGATCCCGCAAGCTGTGCGGTTCAGCAAAAAATAAGAAAAAAAGGAGTAGTACAATAACAAAGAATAAATAATAAAATAAATTTAGAAAGATAAAAAATGCATTAGGAAAATAAAAATATAATTGAAACAACTGCAACAAGGTAAAAGAAAACCACAACAGAAAAAAGAGAAAAAAAGGGTAGGGGGAACAAGCCAAAAGGAACAAACAATAACAAAGTATAAAGAATAAAATAAAATTGGAAAAATAAAAGATTAGAAAAAATAAAAATATAAAGGAGTCAACAACAAGGTAAAAGTGAATGCCAACCTAAAAGAAGAAAAAAAAAAGCCTTGGCTATTGGGGGCGGAGCTTATGCAGGGGTGGAACTTAGGTAGGGGCGGGGCTTAGGCTGTGGTGAGACCTGTGGGGGGGTGGTTATGTTTAAGCATGGGGCGGGGCTTAGGCTCAAGACCCGCACAGCTGTCAGAGGCCTTGGGGGCGAGGCCTAGGCTTAGGACCTGCGCAGAAGGGGAGAGGCAGCACATCCAGAGGGCCTCTGGAGTGTGGAGTTCCAGAGTTTGGAGGTAGGGCCCTATGTGAGGGTGCGTGGGTGGGGTTTAGGCCCAGCTCATTGGAGGGGGTCTCAGGCGGTGTCTCTGAGTGTAGATGTAGGGCCCTAGGTGAGGGTGTAGCGCTGGAGCTTGGGCTCTGCGCAGCAGAAGGGAGGGTCTGAGGGCAGAGGATTATGCCCACAAGGGCAGCAGGCTCCCCGGTGCCCAAATGGGCAGGCAAAGCGCTGGCCGCATTCCTTTCCATTCTTCCGCCCCCAACAGTCTCCCCCATCACTGCTGGACCCCAACCATGGGTGGGTCCCGCTGGGTGTAGGAACTCTTCCCCTCCCCCAGCCGCCCCTCAGGGGTGCTGGTCCCAGAGGTCTGGCCTTTACTTTTGCTCCCCCTTCCCTCCCTCCCACTCTCTCAGGACCTGCATGGCTAGAGGGGGCCTAGGTGGACAGAGGATCAGGACCGGGATCTCTGCAGGCTCCCAGGGGCCCAGTTGGGCAGGGGAAACCCTGGACATGCTCCCTTTTGATCCTCTACCCTCCTAATTGTCCCCCACTTCCCCCTTCTGGGTGTGGGATCCCTTCCCCTCCCCCAGCCGCCCCTCAGGGGTGCTGGTCCCATCCCGCCTCCACTTCTCCTCCCCCATCACTGCCCCTCACACACACCTCACGTCCTACCCGGTCACTGGGGGTTCCTCTCATCCCCTTAGGTGTCCATGGTCCCCCACTGGTCCCTGGTAGGTGCTCTAGTTGTGCAGAGATGCAAATTCTGTGTCCCCCTAGTCTGCCATCTTGACTCCGCCCTGTCTTGCAGTCTTAATGTGAATGTTTCTGTAGAATAAATTACCTAAAGCTGCAGTTAGTGAAGGATACTGACAAATTGTCCTCTCAACATTATATGAGGTCCCTATTTCCCATATCCTTGCCTCTACTGGGTGTTAGCAATCTTAATCTTTCTCATTCTAATAAGTGAGAAGTAATCTCACTTTGCATTTTTTTGTATAATATTGAGTTTGAGCGCTTTTAAATGTTTTTAACCACTTATAATTCCTTATGTGACTCTCTTATTCATCAGCATTTAATTCAAATTTAATTTCATTATTTTTAGTTATTATTTAGTAAGAAACATACTTAATGGGAGCCACTATGATCTAGTTGTTGAGCATATGCACTGAAGAACCAGACTGCCTGGGTCTAAATCTGTTTCATTACTTATTAGCTGAGTTACCTTGTGGGAGGTTATATAATCTTGCTGTGTCTCATTTTCCTTATGTACAAAATGGGATACTAGTACTTAACCTCATGGGATTCTTATAAGAATCAAATGAGTTAATGCATGTTAGGTACTTAAAAGAGCACCACTCAATGGCAGTAAACTCGTTTAATTTCAGGCTATGAAATTTTCTCTGAGCATGGTAATGGCTGTATATTTTTGGCTTTGGTATGTTATATCAGGACCCTTATTTGCAACTGAAAGTAACTCAACTTGAATTAGGTTAAGCTTAAATGGTAATTATTAATAGTTACTGTAAGTGAGTCTCAGGAAAAACTGGCACCAGAGACGTGAGTGTTGTTGGGGGACTGTTTCTTATCTGCTCCAAGGCTTCTGAATAGCCACCTTCTGTGATACTCAGTGTGCCTCTTCCATGTGTTAGAAAAACATGAACACCTGTAGGTCCCAAATTTTACATTTTACAGTTTCACCCACCAGAAAGGGACCATTCTGACATTTCTCTCTAGTGCCAACTCCAAAAATCCCAGAGGCTCCCAACCTGATCCAGGAGCCTATCCCAGTGCTAGTCTCTGCAGGCATGAGGTGCAGCGCTGAGATTTGTCTGACCGTGGAGAGTAGAATTATATATAAATGGAGCAACATCATAAGGAGGATAGTGGTGGAAGGGACAGTTTCCAGAAAAGGGGTACTGACCAAATAATAAATATTCACTACCTAGATTTTGCCATATTTTCCATATCTTCAATTTCTAAGTAATATATACTTTCAGCTTACATTTCTACTTTTACCCAAAGGTTGGTAGAAAAACTGTTTTAAACTTTGCAAATTGTTTGATTAGTTTTGAGGTTGTGTTTTGGGAAAGGGGTGTCTAGTTTTGTTGCATGGAATCAAATGTGAAACTGTATTTCTTTGGGGAGTTAGAGATTTTCCTTGTATGTTTGTTATAAAATTTATATGGTTAATTTTTTATAAAGTTTCGATGGATATTTGAAGGAAAAGTATTTCTTCTCTTTGGTTCCAAAATTATTTTTTGCAACATTATTGATATATTACAGTATATCAATATATAGATAGATATAGATATCAAATTGATAATTGTCTAATTCAGATCCTCTGTATCATTGCTCTCCAGTAGAACTTTTTGTGATGATGGAAGTGTTCTTTGTACTGACCATTGTAGTAACATCAGGCACATGTGGTTACTGAGCACTTGAAATGTGGCTACTGTTACTGGGGATATGAATATTTTACTTAATTGTGATTGATTTAAATTCAAATAGCCACTTGTGGCTACTGTATTGGACAGTACAGCTCCATAATCTATTTTTTTGGATAAAATTTATTGAGGTATAATTTAAATAATAATATCTCTTCATTTTAAGTATACAGTGTGATGAGTTTTTGAAACGTGTATACCTGTGCATCCACCATCATGATCAAGGTATAAATGTTATCATCATCCCAGAAAGTTATTTTATCCCCTTTACAGTCAATATTTTTCCACCCCTGGCCTTATGTAACCACTGATCTACTTTTTGGCACTCTAGATCATATTTGCCTGTCTAGAATTTGATATAAATGGAATCCTTCAGTATATACTTTTGGTATCCGGCTTTTTTCACTCAGCAGAATGCTTAGGATTCATTTATATTATTGCACATATCAGTAATTCATTGCTTTGAATTGTTGAGTAGTGTTCCATTACATGGATATACCATAGTATATTTATCCATTAACTGTTAATGAACTTCTGGGCTTCTCCAGTTTATGGCTATTATGAATGAAGCTACTGTAACATTCATGTACATGTACATGTCTTTGTCTGGACATGGTTCCTTTCTCTTGGTTAGTTAGGAGTGAAATTTCTGTGTTGTATAGTAAGTGAATGTTTAACTTTCGAGAGAGACTGCCAAACTGTTTCTCAAAGCAGTTGCACCATTTAAGTTCCCAACTGAAAATTCCAATTTCTCCACATACTTGCCAACATTTGGTATTGTTAGTCTTTTAATTTTTGCCATTCTGGTGGGTGTGAAGTGGTATCTCATTGTACCTGTAATTTGCATTTTTCTGATTATTAGTGTTGTTGAGATTTTATCCTGTTTTCTTCTAGATGTTTTATAGTTGTATATTTTATGTTTAGGTCTATGATTTATTTCAAGTTAATGTTTGCAAGATAAGAGTAAGCTTTTCTTCTTTTCCTAAATGGGAATTCAATTGTTCCAACAGCATTAATTGAGAAATCTTTTCCCATTGAATTATTTTAGCAACTTTGTTGAAAATCACTTGACTGTATTACTGGTCTGTTTATAGATTTTCTGTGACCTGTTGATCTTTATGTCTGTCCTTGTGCCGGTTACATCAGTGCCTTGATTACTGTAGCTTTATCTTGAAGTAGGTCTTCTTTTTCTTTTCTTAATTAATTAATTTTTGGCTGTATTGGTTCTTTGTTGCTGCGTGCAGGCTTTCTTTAGCTGTGGCGAGCAGAGGCTACTCTTTGTTGCAGTGCACGGACTTCTCATTGTGGTGGCTTTTCTTGTTGCGGAGCATGGGCTCTAGGCACACGGGCTTCAGTAGTTGTGGCACACAGGCTCAGTAGTTGTGGCTCGTGGGCTCTAGAGCTCAGGGTTAGTAGTTGTGGCGCATGGGCTTAATTGCTCTGCGGCATGTGGGCTCTTCCTGGACCAGGGCTTGAACCCATATTCTTAACCACTGTGCCACCAGGGAGGCCCTTGAAATAAGTGTTGAAATCAGGTAGTATAAGTCATATTAGTTCTTTTTTTTAGCATCTTTATTGGAGTATAATTGCTTTACAATGGTGTGTTAGTGTCTGCTGTATAACAAAGTGAATCAGCTATATGTATACATATATTCCCATATCTCCTCCCTCTTGCATCTCCCTCCCACCCTCCCTATCGCACCCCTCCAGTTGGACACAAAGCACCGAGCTGATCTCCCTGTGCTATGCAGCTGCTTCCCACTAGCTATCTATTTTACATTCGGTAGTGTATATATGTCCATGCCACTCTCTCACTTTGTCACAGCTTAACCTCCCCCCACCATGTCCTCAAGTCCATTCTCTACATCTGCATCTTTATTCCTGTCCTGCCTGTAGGTTCTTCAGAACCATTTTTTTGTTTTTTAGATTCCATATATATGTGTTAGCATATGGTGTTTGTTTTTCTCTTTCTGACTTACTTCACTCTGCGTGATAGTCTCTAGGTCCATCCACCTCACTACAAATAACTCAATTTCATTTCTTTTTATGACTCAGTAATATCCCATTGTATATATATGCCACACCTTCTTTATCCATTCATCTGTCAGTGGACACTTAGGTTGCTTCCATGTCCTGGCTGTTGTAAATAGAGCTGCAGTGAACATTGTGGTATGTGACTCTTTTTGAATTACAGTTTTCTTGGGTATATGCCCAGTAGTGGGATTGCTGGCTCATACGGTAGTTCTATTTTTAGTTTTTTCAGGAACCTCCATACTGTTCTCCATAGTGGCTGTATCAATTTCCAGTTCTACCAGCAGTGCAAGAGGGTTCCCTTTTCTCCACACCCTCTCCAGCATTTATTGTTTGTAGACTTTTTGATGATGGCCATTCTGACCAGTGTGAGGTGATACCTCATTGTGGTCTTGATTTGCATTTCTCTTAACGATTAGTAATGTTGAGCATCCTTTCATGTGTTTGTTGGCCATCTGTATATCTTCTTTGGATAAATGTCTATTTAGGTCTTCTGCCCATTTTTGGATTGGGTTGTTTGTTTTTTTGATATTAAGCTGCATGAGCCGCTTGTATATTTTGGAGATTAATCCTTTGTCAGTTGCTTCATTTGTAAATATTTTCTCCCATTCTGAGGGTTGTCTTTTGGTCTTGTTTATGGTTTCCTTTGCTGTGCAAAAGCTTTTGAGTTTCATTAGGTTCCATTTGTTTATTTTTATTTTTATATCCATTTCTCTAGGAGGTGGGTCAGAAAGGATCTTGTTGTGATTTATGTCATAGGGTGTTCTGCCTATGGTTTCTTCCAAGAGTTTGATAGTGTCTGGCCTTACATTTAGGCCTTTAATCCATTTTGCGCTTATTTTTGTGTATGGTGTTAGGGAGTGTTCTAATTTCATTCTTTTACATGTAGCTGTCTGTTTTTCCCAGCACCACTTATTGAAGAGGCTGTCTTTTCTCCACTGTATATTCTTGCCTCCTTTACTTATTAGTTCTTTTTCAAAACTGTTTTAGTTATTCTTGGTCTTTAGCATATTTCTGTACAGACGTTAGAATTACTTTCTCAGTTTTTATGGAATAGTGTGCCAGATGTTTTTCTGTGTGTGTGTGTGTGTGTGTGTTAAAAAATAAATAACACTACTGTACACTTAAAAATGGTTAAGAAGGTAAGTTTTAACAGTATGCACATTGTTCTGTGACAGATCTCTAGAACTTTTTCATTTTGCAAAACTGAAATTCTCTATTTATTGAACAATTCTCCTGTTCCTCCTCTCCCCAGCCCCTGGTAACCACAGTCTACTTTCTGTTTCTATAGTTTACATACCTCATATAAGTGGAATCATACAGTATTTGTTTTTTTGTGGCTGGCTTATTACATTCAGCATAATGTCCTAAAGGTTCATTAAGGTTGCTACAAATGGCAGGATTTCCATTCTATTAAGGCTGGATAATATTCTATTGTATGAGTATACCCTATCTTGTTTATCCATTCATCCATTGTTGGACACTTGGGTTGCTTCTCCCTCTTGGCGGTTGTCAGTAATGATGCTGGGAATATGGGTGTGCAGATAGCTCTTTGAGATTATGTTTTCACTTCCTTCGGGTATATACCCAGAAGTGGAATTGCTGGATCACATTGTAATTCTATTTTTAATTTTTTTGACGAGCCTCCATACTATCTTTTATAGTGGCGGCACCATTTTACATTACTGCCAACAATGCACGAGGGTTCTTATTTTTCTGCATTCTCACCAACACTAGTTATTTTCTGGTTTTTGTTTTGTTTTGTTTTGATAGTGACTATCCTAATGGGTGTGAGGTGATTTCTCATTGTAATTCTGATTTGCATTTTCCTAATGATTTGTGATGTTGAGCACCTTTTCATATGCTTGTTGGCCATTTGTACATCTTCTTTGGAGAAATGTCTATTCAAGACCTTTGCACATTTAAAAAATGAGGTTGTTTATTTTTTTTTGTTGAGCCCTAGGAATGCTTTATATGTTTTAGGTATTAACTTACCATATATATGGTTTGCAGATATTTCTCTGTAGGTTGCCTTTCCACTCTGTTGATTGTTTCCTTTGCTGCGGAGAAGTTTTTAAGTTTGATGTACAGTCAGCCCTCTGTATACACAGCTTCCCCCCAAATTCCAGAAAGTTTCAAAAAGCAAATCTTGAATTTTCTGCACGCTGACATCTATTTAAATAGTATTTACATTCTACTGGGTATTATAAGTAATCTAGAGATGATTTAAAGTATATGGGAGGGGAGATTGGTTCAAGATGGTGGAGTAGAAGGGTGTGTGCTCACTCCCTCTTATGACAGCACTGGAATCACAACTAACTGCTGAACAGTAATCGACAGGAAGACACCGGAACTCACCAAAAAAGATACATCACATCCAAAGACAAAGGAGAAGCTTCAGTGAGACGGTAGGAGGGGCTCAATCACAATAAATTCAAATCCCATAACCGCTGGGTAGGTGACTCAAAAACTGGAGAACAGTTATACCACAGAGGTCCATCCACTGGAGTGAAGGTTCTGAGCCCCATGTCAGGCTTCCCAACTGGGGGTCTGGCACAGGAGGAGGAATTCCCAGAGAATCAGACTTTGAAGGCTAGCGGGATTTGATTGCAGGACTTTGACAGGACTGGGGGAAACAGAGACTTCACTCTTGAAGGGCACACACAGGGTAGTGTGCATATCGGGACCCAGGTGGAAGGAGCAGTGACCCCATAGGAGACTAAGCCAGGCCTGCATGCTGTTGTTGGAGGGTCCCTTGCAGAGGCAGGGGGTGGCTGTGGCCCACTGCAGGGACAAGGACACTGGCAGCAGAAGTTCTGGGAAGTACTCCATTAGCCCCACCAAAGAGCCCATAGCCTCCAGTGCTGGGTTGCCTCAGGCCAAACAACCAACAGGGGGGGAACTCAGCCCCACCCATCAGCAGACAAGCAGATTAAAGTTTTACTGAGCTTTGCCCACCAGAGCAACACCCAACTATACCCACCACCAGTCCGTCCCATCAGGAAGCTTACACAAGCCTCTTAGATAGCCTCATCCAACAGAGGGCAGACAGAAGAAGCAAGAACTACAACAATCCTGCAGTCTGTGGAACGAAATCCCCTTTCACAGAAAGATAGACAAAATGAAAAGGCAGAGGACTATGTACCAGATGAAGGAACAACATAAAACCCCAGAAGAACAACTAAATGAAGTGGAGATAGGCAACCTTCCAGAAAAAGAATTAAGAATAATGATAGTGAAGATCCAGGACCTCGGAAAAAGAATGGAGGCAAAGATCAAGAAGATGTAAGAAATATTTAACAAAGACCTAGAAGAATTGAAGAATAAACTCCTAGAAAAGTTAAAGAACAAACAAACAGAGATGAACAATACAATAACTGAAATGAAAAATACACTAGAAGGAATCAATAGCAGAATAACTGAGGCAGAAGAACGGATAAGTGACCTGGAAGACAGAATGGTGGGATTCACTGCTGTGGAACATAATAAAGAAAAAAGAATGAAAAGAAATCAACACAGCCAAAGAGATCTCTGGGATATTAAACGCACCAACATTTGCATTATAGGGGTGCCAGAAGGAGAAGAGAGAGAGAAAGGACCTGAGAAAAGATTTGAAGAGATTATAGTTGAAAACCTCCCTAACATGGAAAAGGAAATAGCCACCCAAGTCCAGGAAGCACAGAGAGTCCCAGGCAGCATAAACCCAAGGAGAAACACACTGGGACACATAGTAATCAAACTGACAAAAAATAAAGAAAAATTATTAAAAGCAACAAGGGAAAAACGACAAGTAACATGCAAGGGAACTCTAAGGTTAACAGCTGATTTCTCAGCAGAAACTCTACAAGCCAGAAGGGAGTGACACGATATATTTAAAGTGATGAAAGGGAACAACCTACAACCAAGATTACTCTACCTGGCAAGGATCTCATTCAGATTCGATGGAGAAATCAAAACCTTTACAGACAAGGAAAAGCTAAGAGAATTCAGCACCACCAAACCAGCTCTACAACAAATGCTAAAGGAACTTCTGGAAACACAAGAGAAGAAAAGAATCTAGGAAAACAAACCCAAAACTGTTAAGAAAATGGTGATAGGAACATATGTATTGATAATTACTTTAAATGTGAATGGATTAAATGCTCCAACCGAAAGACACAGGCTTGCTGAATGGATACAAAAACAAGACCCATATATATGCTGTCTACAAGAGACCTACTTCAGACCTAGGGACACATACAGACTGAAAGTGAGGGGATGGAAAAATATATTCCATGCAAATGGAAATCAAGAGAAAGCTGGAGTAGCAATACTCGTATCAGATAAAATAGGCTTTAAAGATGTTACAAGAGACAAGGAAGGACACTACATAATGATCAAGGGATCAATCCAAGAAGAAGATATAACAATTATAAATATATATGCACCCAACATAAGAGCACCTCAGTGCATAAGGCAGGTGCTAACAGCTATCAAGGAGGAAATCTACAGTAACACAATTCTAGTGGGGGACTTTAACACCTCACTTACAGCAATGGACAGATCATCCAGCCATAAAATTAATAAGGGAACCCTAAATTTAAATGACACAACAGACCAGATAGATTTAATTGATATATATAGGACATTCCATCCAAAAACAGCAGATTACACTTTCTTCTCAAGTGCACACAGAACATTCTCCAGGATAGATCACATCTTGGGTCAAAAATCAAGCCACAGTAAATTTAAGAAAATTGAAATCATGTCAAGCATCTTTTCCGACCACAACGCTATGAGATTAGAATTCAATTACAGGGGGAAAAAACGTAAAAAACACAAACACATGGAGGCTAAACAATACGTTACTAAATAACCAAGTAATCACTGAAGAAATCAAAGAGGAAATCAGAAAATACCTAGAGATAAATGACAACAGAAACACGATGATCCAAAGCCTATGGGATGCAGCAAAAGCAGTTCTAAGAAGCAAGTGTATAGCAATACAAGCTTACCTCAAGAAACAAGAAAAATCTCAAATAAACAATCTAACCTTACACTGAAAGGAACTAGAGAAAGAACAAACAAAACCTAAAGTTAGTAGAAGGAAAAAATCATAAAGATCAGAGCAGAAATAAATGAAGTAGAAACAAAGAATAGCAATGATCAGTAAAACTAAAAGTTGGTTCTTTGAGAAGATAAACAAAATTGATAAAGCATTAGCCAGACTCATCAAGAAAAAGAGAGAGAGGACTCAATAAAATTAGAAATGAAAAAGGAGAAGTTAGATACCACAGAAATACAAAAGATCCTAAGAGACTAGTACAAGCAACTCTATGCCAATAAAATGGACAACCTGGAAGAAATGGACAAATTCTTAGAAAGGTATAACCTTCCAAGACTGAACCAGGAAGAAATAGAAAATATGAACAGACCAATCACAAGTAATGAAATTGAAACTGTGACTAAAAATCTTCCAACAAACAAAAGTCCAGCACCAGATGGCTTCACAGGTGTATTCTATCAAACATTTAGAGAAGACCTAACACCCATCCTTCTCAAACTTTTCCAAAAAATTGCAGAGGAAGGAACATTCCAAAACTCATTCTATGAGGCCACCATCACCCTGATACCAAAACGAGACAAAGATACTACAAAAAAAGAAAATTACAGACCAACATCACTGATGAATATAGAATCAAAAATCCTCAACAAAATACTAGGAAACAAAATTCAATACCACATTAAAAGGATCATATACCATGATCAAGTGGGATTTATCCCAGGGATGCAAGGATTTTTCAGTATATGCAAATCAATCAGTGTGATACACTATATTAACAAATTGAGGAGTAAAAATCATATGGTCATCTCAATAGATGCAGGAAAAGCTTTTGACAAAATTAAACACCATTTATGATAAAACTCTCCAGAAAGTGGCCATAGAGGGAACCTACCTCAACATAATAAAGGCCATATATGACAAACCCACAGTAAATATCGTTCTCAATGGTGAAAAACTGAAAGCATTTCCTCTAAAATCAGGAACAAGACAAGGATGTCCACTCTCGCCACTATTATTCAACATAGTTTTGGAAGGCCTAGCCATGGCAATAAGAGAAGAAAAAGAATGAAATGAATACAAATTGGAAAAGAAGAAGTAAAACTGTCACTGTTTGCCAATGACATGATACTATACATAGAGAATGGTAACGATGCCACTAGAAAACTACTAGAGCTAATTAATGAATTTGGTAAAGTTGCAGGATACAAAAGTAATATACAGTAATCTCTTGCATTCCTATACACTAACAACAAAAGATCAGAAAGAGAAATTAAACAGTCCTGTTCACCACTGCAACAAAAAGAATAAAATACCTGGGAATAAACCTACCTACGGAGGTAAAAGACCTGCACTCAGAAAACTATGAAACACTGATGAAATATATCAAAGATGACACAAACAGATGGAGTGATATACTGTGTTCTTGGATTGGAAGAATCAATATTGTGAAAATGACTATACTACCCAGAGACATCTACAGATTCAGTGCAATCCCTATCAAATTACCAATGGCATTTTTTTACAAAACTAGATCAAAAAATCTTAAAAATCTGTATGGAGACACAAAAGACCCCGAATAGCCGAAGCAATCTTGAGGGAAGAAAACAGAGCTGGTGGAATCAGACTGCTGACTTCAGACTATACTACAAAGCTACAGTATTCAAGACAGTATGGTACTGGCAGAAAAACAGAAATACAGATCAATGGAACAGGATAGAAAGCCCTAGATTAATGGAAATAAAAACAAAAATAAATGGAACCTAATGAAACTTAAAAGCTTTTGCATGGCAAAGGAACCTATAAAGAAGACGAAAAGGCAACCCTCAGAATGGGAGAAAATATTTGCAAATGAGTCAAAGGACAAAGGATTAATCTCCAAAATATATAAACAGCTCATGCAGCTCAATATTAAAAAAACAAACAACCCAATGAAAAGCACAGAATACCTAAATAGGCATTTCTCCAAAGAAGACATACAGATGGCCAAGAGGCACATGAAAAGCTGCTCAACATCACTAATTATTAGAGAAATGCAAATCAAAACTACAATGAGGTATCACCTCACACCAGTCAGAATGGCCGTCATCAGAAAATCTGCAAACTACAAAGGCTGGAGAGGGTGTGGAGAAAAGGGAACACCCTTGCACTGTTGGTGGGAATGTAAATTGATACAGCCACTGTGGAGAACAGTATGGAGGTTCCTTAAAAAAACTAAAATTACCATATGACCCAGCAATCCCACTACTGGGCATATACCCGGAAAAAACCGTAATTCAGAAAGATTCATGCAGGGCTTCCCTGGTGGCGCAGTGGTTGAGAATCCGCCTGCCGATGCAGGGGACACGGGTTCGTGCCCCAGTCCAGGAGGATCCCACATGCCACGGAACGGCTAGGCCCGTGAGCCATGGCCGCTGGGCCTGCGTGTCCAGAGCCTGTGCTCTGCAAAGGGAGAGGCCACAACAGTGAGAGGCCCGTGTACCACAAAAAAAAAAAAAAAAAAGACACATGCACCCCAATGTTCATTGCAGCACTGTTTACAATAGCCAGGTTATGGAAGCAATCTAAATGCCCATCTACAAGAAGGTGTGGGACATGTATAGAATGGAATATTACTCATCCATAAAAGGGAATGAAATTGGGTCATTCGTAGAGACGTGGATGGACCTAGAGATTATCATACAGGGTGAAGTAAGTAAGAAAGAGAAAAACAAATATCGTATGTTAACGCATATATGTGGAATCAAGAAAAATGGTACAGATGAACCTGTTTGCAAGGCAGAAATAAAGACACAGATGTAGAGAACAAACATATGGACACCAAGGGGGGAAGCAGAGTGAGTGGTGGTGGGATGAATTGGGAGATTGGGATTAACGTATGTACAGTAGTATGTGTAAAATAGATATTAAGAACTGGCTGTATTAAATAAAGTCAAATAAAATTCAAAAAAAAAGTATATGGGAGTATGTGCATAGGTTACATGCAAATACTATGCCATTTTACGTAAGGGACTTTTGCACCTGTGGATTTTGGTATCCACAGGGGGTCCTTTAACCAAACCACTTTGGATACTAGGGACGACTTCAGTCCCATTTGTCTGTTTTTGCTTTTGTTGCCTGTGCCTTTGGTGTCCTAGCCAAGAAAGCATTGCCAAACTCAATGAATATTCTCTTCAACAAGTGTTGCTGGGAAAACTAGATATCCACATATGGAAGAATGAAGTTGGATCCTTACTTTAACCATATACAAAAATGAATTCAGATGGATTAAAGAACTAAGTATAAGAGTTGAAACTATAGGGCTTCCCTGGTGGCGCAGTGGTTGAGAGTCCGCCTGCTGATGCAGGGGACACTGGTTCGTGCCCCGGTCTGGGAAGATCCCACATGCCGTGGAGCGGCTAGGCCCATGAGCCATGGCCACTGGGCCTGCGCATCTGGAGCCTGTGCTCCACAACAGGAGAGGCCACAACAGTGAGAGGCCCGCGTACCGCAAAAAAAAAAAGAGTTGAAACTATAAACCTCCAAGAAGAAAGCATAGGGGAAAGCTTCATGACGTGGAAAAATGTGTAGTCTTTCCCCATTGTGTAATGTTGGCACCCTTGTTGAAGATCATTTGACCATATATGTGAGTGTTCATTTCTGAGCTCTCTATTCTGTTCCATTGGTCTGTATGTCTGTCTTTATGCCAGTACCACACTATTTTGATTATTGTAGCTTTGTAGTATGTTTTGAAATAAGAAAGCATGAAGCTTCTAGCTTTGTTCTTTCTCAGGGTTGTTTTGACTCTCCAGGGTCCCTTGAGATTCCATATGAATTTTAGGATAGATTTTTCTATTTTTGCAAAAAATGCAGTTGGGATTTTGATAGAGATTGCATTGATTCTGTAGATCACTTTGGGTAGTATGGAGTATTTAACATTATTAACTCTTCCAACCCGTGAATACAGGATGTCTTTCCATTTGTTTGTGTCTTCTTTTATTTCTTTCAGCATGTTTTGTAGTTTGCAGTATAAAAGCTTACAAGGATTTTGCTTGGGATAGTGTTTAATCTGTAGATCCCTTTGGTATTGACAACTCCAATTCACAGGTATGATATAGCTCTCCTTTTATTTAGGTGTTCTTTTAAAATTTAAACTGAGTTTATTTTATTTATTTTTGGCTGCGTTGGGTCTCCATTGCTGTGTGCAGGCTTTCTCTATTTGTGGTGAGCAAGGGCTACTCTTCATTGTGGTGCGCAGGCTTCTCATTGCAGTAGCTTCTCTTGTTGCGGAGCATGGGCTCTAGGTGCACGGGCCTCAGCCGTTGTGGTGCACAGCCTTAGTTGTTCCACAGCATGTGGGATCTTCCTGGACCAGGGCTCGAACCTGTGTCCCCTGCACTGGCAGGTGGATTCTTAACCACTGCACCACCAGGGAAGCTCTACTTAGGTCTTCTTAATATTTGCTGAACAGTGTTTGTGTTTCGGTCTATAGGTTTTGCACATATTTTGCCAACATTATCCTTAGGTATTTCATTTTTTATAACAAATTTGTAAATACAACTTTTCAAACTTTCGATTTCCAGTTCTTAATTGCCTGATATTTCACACTGGATTTTGTAGATTTACTTTATTTTTTGACTTGCTTAGTTTATTAGTAACAAGAGCTTTTAAAATAGATCCTTTGACTTTCTAAAGTAAAAAAAAAAATTCATTTTATTTTTTAGATTCCACATGTAAGTGATAATATACAGTATTTATTTTTCTCTGACTTATTTCATTAAGCATAATACTCTCCAGGTCCATCCATGTTGCTGTAAATGGCAAAATTTCATTCTTTTTTATAGCAGACTAGTATTCCATTATATATACATACCACATCTTCTTTATCCCTTCATCCATTGATGGACACTTATATTGCTTTCATATCTTGGCTGTTGTAAAGAATGCTACTATAAACATGTATCTTTTTGAATTACTCTTTTCATTTTCTTCAGATATATACCCAACAGTGGAACCGCTGGATCATATGTAGTTCTGTTTTTAGGTTTTTGAGGAACCTCCATCTTGTTTTCCACAGTGGCTGCACCAGTTTACATTCCCACCAACAGTATACTGGAGTTCCCTTTCTCCACATGCTCACAACATTTGTTATTTGTTGTCTTTTTGATGATAGCCATTCTCACAGCTGTAAGGCTATATCTTATTGTAGTTTTAATTTGCGTTTCTCTGATGATTAGCAATGTTGGGAATTTTTTCGTGTGCCTGTTGGCCATCTGTGTGTCTTCTTTGGAAAAATGTCTATTCAGGTCTCCTGCACATTTTAAAATCAGGTTCTTTGTTGATATTGAGATGTATGAGTTGTTTATATATTTTAGATATTAACCCCTTATCAGTTGTATCATTTGCAAATACTTTCTCCCATTTAGTAGGTTTTCTTTTTGTTTTATTGCTGGTTTCCTTTGCTGTACAAAAGCTTTTAATTAGGTCCCATTTGTTTAGTTTTGCTTTTGTTTTCTTTGCCTTAGGAGAAAGATCCAAAAAAATATTGCTACAATTTATGCAAAGAATGTTCTGCCTGTTTTCTTCTAGGAGTTTTATGGTGTCAGGTCTTACATATAGGTCTTTAAACCATTTTGAGTTTATTTTTGTATATGGCATGAGAAAATGTTCTATTTCCATTCTTACACATGTAGCTGTCCAGTTTTTCCAGCACTACTTATTGAAGAGACTGTCCTTATTGTATTTTCTTGCCTCCTTTGTCATAGATTAATTGACTGTGAGTGTATGGGTTTATTTCAGGGCTCTCTATTCTGTTGCATTGATCTATGTGTCTGTTTTTCTGCCAGTACCATACTGTATTGATGACTGTAGCTTTGTAGTATAGTCTGAAGTCAGGGGGCATGATACCTCCAGCTCTGTTCTTTCTCAAAATTGCTTTGGGAATTTGGGGTCTTTTGTGTAAATCTATAGATTGCTTTGGGTAGTATGGACATTTTAACAATATTAATTCTTCCAACCCAAGAGCACTGGATATCTTTCCATTTCTCTGTATCATCTTCATTTCCCTTCATCAGTGTTTTATAGTTTTCACAGTGTAGGTCTTTCATTTCCTTGGTGAAGTTTTTTCCTAGCTATTTAGTTATTTTTAATGCAACTTTAAATGGGATTGCTTTCTCTGATAGCTCGTTATTAATGTATAGAAAAGCAACAGATTTCTGTATATTAACCCTGTATCCTGCACCTTTACTGAATTTATTCTAATATTTTGGTGGAGATTTTAGGGTTTTCTATATATAGTATCATGTCATCTGGAAATGTGACAGTTTTACTTCTTCCCTTCCAACTTGGATGCCTTTTCTTTTTCTTATCTGATTGCTGTGGCTAGGCCTTTTTTTTTTTTCTTTTTTTTTCGGCTGTGCTGGGTCTTCGTTTCTGTGCGTGGGCTTTCTCTAGTTGCAGTGCGTGGGCCTCTCACTGTCACGGCCTCTCGTTGCGGAGCACGAGCTCCAGACGCTCAGGCTCAGTAGTTGTGGCTCACGGGCCTAGTTGCTCCACAGCATGTGGGATCTTCCCAGACCAGGGCTTGAACCCGTGTCTGCTGCATTGGCAGGCAGATTCTCAACTAGTGCACCACCAGGGAAGCCCCATGTGGCTAGGACTTTTAATACTACGTTAAAGAGATGTGGCAAGGGCTTCCCTGGTGGCGCAGTGGGTGGGAGTCCACCTGCCGATGCAGGGGACACGGGTTTGTGCCCCGGTCCGGGAAGATCCCACATGCCACAGAGTGGCTGGGCCCGTGAGCCATGGCCGCTGAGCCTGCACGTCCGGAGCCTGTGCTCCGCAACGGGAGAGGCCACAACAGTGAGAGGCCCGCATACCGCCAAAAAAAAAAAAAAAAAAAAAAAAGATGTGGCAAGAGTGGGTATCCTTGTCTTATTTCTGATTTTAGAGGAAAGGCTTTCAGTTTTTCACCATTTAGTATGATGTTAGCTGTGGGTTTTTCATAATGGACTTTATTATGTTGAGGTATGTTTCCTCTATACACAAGTGATTTTTATATGTTGATTTTCTATCCTGCAGCTTTGCTGTATTTATTTTTTGTGTGGAATCTGAATTATCCTCTTTACATATTGCTGGATTTGATGTGCTAATACTTCCAGTATTTTTATATATGTGTTCATAAGGGGATATTGGTTGTACTTTTCTTGTAATGTCTGACATGGTATGAAAGTAATTCTGGCCTCATAAATGATTGCTAAGTGTTTCCTCTCCATTTTCTGAGTTTGTATGGTATTGCTATTGTTTTTTCCTTAAATGTTTGTTAGAACTTACCAGTGACGTCATCTAGGCCTGAAGTTTTTTGTAGGAGAGTTCTTAACCACAAATTCAATTATGAATTCAAATCCAGGTTTAATAGGTTAGTTCACAAAATTGAATTTGTGACTGTTCTCTGTTGGAGGTTTGCATTTTTTATCATCTTAAAATACCCTTGTTGGTATCATTTAATGTATTTTGTCTTGAATTTTGTCTCATACATTTCAGTCTTGGCTCTCTTGTTTTTTTTTAATAGCTGCATGGTATATTTCTTTCATTTTATGTATTTTTAAAATAAACGTAAGTATACATATTGAATTTTCACATAATCAAGTCAAGAAGGGTAGTCAATATTGTGACTTAACATTAATCAGAAGCACTTTATTTTTCAAGTGTATATATATATTTAATTTTACTGAAGTACTGTTGATTTTCAGTGTTAATTTCTGCTGTGCAGCAAAGTGATTCAGTTATACACATATATACTTTTTCATGTTCTTTTCCATTACGGTTTATCAAAGGATATTGAATATAGTTCCCTGTGCTAGACAGTAGGACTTTGTTGTTTATCCATCCTATATATAATAGTTTGCATCTGCTAATCCCAAACTGCCCAACCTTCCCTCTCCCTTGGCAACCACAAGTCTGTTCTCTATATCTGTAAGTCTATTTTTGTTTTGTAGATATGTTTGTGTCGTGTTTTAGATTCCACATAAAAGTGATATGGTATTTGTCTTTCTGACTTCACTTAGTATGATAATCTCTAGGTCCATCCATGTTGCTGCAAATGGCATTATTTCATTCTTTTTTATGGGTGAGTAGTATTCCATTTTACCATATCTTCTTTATTCATTCATCTGTCAGTGGGTATTTAGGTTGTTTCCATGTCTTTGACTATTGTAAATGGTGTTGCTATAAACATTGGGGTGCATGTATCTTTTTGAATTATGGTTTTCTCTGGGTATATGCCCAGTAGTGGGATTGCTGGATCATATGGTAATTCTATTTTTAGTTTTTTAAGGAACCTCCATACTGTTCTCCATAGTGGCTGTATCGATTTACATTCCCACCAACAGTGCAAGAGGGTTCCCTTTTCTCCACACCCTCTCCAGCATTTGTTGTTTATAGATTTTCTGATGACCATTCTAACTGGTGTGAGGTGATACCTCATTGTAGTTTTGATTTGCATTTCTCTAATAATTAGTGATGTTGAGCAGCTTTTCATATGCCTCTTGGCCATCTTTATGTCTTATTTGGAGAAATGTCTATTTAGGTCTAATGCCCATTTTTCAGTTGGGTTGTTTGTTTTTTGTTGAGTTGTATGAACTCTTCCTATATTTTGGAAATTAAGCCCATATTGGTTGCATCATTTGCAAATATTTTCTCCCAGTCCATAGGTTGTCTTTTTGTTTATGGTTTCCTTTGCTGAGAAGCACATTTTTATCTAAATTGAAACAGAGAGTGTCTCTTTTGGGTCTAGCTTCTTTAAGTATCATGTTTGTGTGATTTGTTCGTGCTGTTGCACAAAGCAGTAATTGTTCATTCTCGTGTCAGTATACAGTTTATTTATCCATTCTACTATTGATAGTCATTGCTGGCTATCGTAAACATGCTGCCATGAACCTTTGATCATTTTTTGTGTGTATGAATGTACAAATGCATTTCTGTTGGGTGTATTCCTAGGAATGGATATACGTAGTTACCCGGAGTGGTTGAATCAGTTTATGCTTCCACCAGCAGCGGGTGAGAGTTCTAGTTGCTCCATAGCCTTCTGTACATTTAGTATTGCCTTTGTTTTTCATTTAAACCTTTGTGGTGCCACCCGTTCATTTTTAAATTTTATTTTATTGAAACAATTGTAGATTCACACTCTGTTCTGTAAGAAATGAGCGATTCCTTGCACTTTTCCCAGTTCCCTCACTGGTAGCATTTTGCAGATGATACTGTACTATTACAACTAGGGTATTAACATTGATGCGATCCACAAATCTTATATTTAGATTTCCCCAGATGTGTATTAAGTTGTATACAGTTTTGCCCCTTTTGGAAGTTTGAGTATCAACCACTATTGAAGACAAAACCCACAAGGACTGCTCCTGTTGCCTTCTTATAACTATATCCATCATCTGCCTGCTCTCTTCCCACCTCCACCCCAGTGTGTCCTCTGTTTCTAAAATTTTGTCATTCCAAAATTGTTATATAGATGGGCTCATACAGTATATAACCTTTTGGGATTAGCTTTTTTCATTTAGCATAATTCCCAGCTAGTCACCATCCATTTATTTTTAGCCTTCCTGTGTTTGTTTTAGAAGTGTTCCCTGTGGAAAACATACAGTTGAATTAAATTTTAAAAATTCAGTCTTATCTTTAATAGAACAGAACCAATTTCTTTTGCTTTCTTCTACTTCCCTTTTCCCCCTTCTTTCCTGAATTGATCACATGTCCTTTTTGGCTTTTTTCTTCCCCATGGTGTTTTGGAAGCCTTATATCTTAAATCTGTTGAATTAACTGTCTCAGAAAAAAATTTCTGAGACTTGTTTCTGCCTATATTTCAGCATTCTTACACAGTATTTTTTTATCTATCCTTTTAAATTATGACTGCAGCATGTGCTTGGTGAAAAACACTTCAGCAACACAGAAATAAATATTTTGAAAATGTGGAGACTCTTCCATACTCTGGTATATCCTTCCAGGTATTTTTCTAGCCACTTATAATTTTGTTCTATAACGAATAAGATGATACATTAAAAATTTTTTATTTAATATATATCAGATAGTATTCCCTTGTTAGTATATTCAGAACTACTTCATTCTCAACTGTAGGACAGTATTTTATGGTATGGATGTTCCATATATTAACTCTTACTCTGTTAAGACATTTTGCCAAGTAATTCTGCAGAAAAAAATCCAGTCATATAGTATATACAGGTATACTTGTTGAACTATTTCTGTTGGATAAATTCTCAATACTGATAGGCACTGCCATATTTAATTTTTTTGTTTTAATTATGCTCAGCTTTATTTTTAAATATTAGCATGTGCAATTTTTGTCCATTTTGACCTCCAGATAAATTTTAGAATCATTTTGTTATGCTACAAAAGAAAATCTCATTGACGTTTTGATTAGAATGACAGAAAAATCTAAAAACGAAATGTTAATTTTGGGGTGGAGCGAGTAGGAATGACAACTTTCACTAGTCAAGCTTTCCATCTCTTCTGAATATTTAAATATGTTAATTTTTAGAAAAATAAGTGTTCACATTTATAACTCATCATTCTAAATTGTATAAACCTAATAAACCTTATCTGAGCACGCTGATTTTTCTCTAAAGCCTTCACAGTGTTACCAAACCCAGGTCTGGCTGCTTGCTGCTTGAAAGCCAATTCTCGAGAGACAAGTGTTGGTAGGAAAGGAAAGGTTGCTTTATTTTGGAGGCTGGCAACTGGCGGGGAGGGCAGATGCCAGTCCAAAGCCTGACTCCCCCTGCCGACAGTTAGGGGGCAAGAGTGTATATAGACAGAGGGAGGGGGCTACAGGCAGAAACAATACAGTCAGCTCTGACAGTCATCTTGAAGTTGGTCATCGGTGGCCTTACCAGCATCATCTTGATCGTTTTAGGTACAGTTAATCTTCAGTTCCAAGTTCAGTTTCCATTTCTTTGAGGCCAGTTCTTGTGGCAGCTTATGTCATGACTAGAGCCTGGTCATCATGTAGATAACTTCTTCCACCTGGTGGAGGTTTCAGTATTTATAAGACAGCTCACAGGATATGGCTCAGAATATTATCTGTAGCCCTTAAGGAGGAACTAAAGGTCCTTGACTATGCTTAATGACTAAACTATTATTATTTGATCTCCTTTGACTGTTTTCCTTTGTTTCTGCACTCCGATTAAACTTATTCTTTGGCTAAAGTTTTTCCACAGACAAAAGGCAGGCTGAGTACATGGTTGGGGGCGGGGGGCAAGGACCATAGGGTCCTGCTCCGTTTCAACGGTGATTTATCTCAATTATTTATAGAGAATACATTCTTTAGCATCTGTTGTTTCAGTGCAAGTATAATGTCAGTTTCTGATTTTTTGTTTCAGTTTGATATGTATTTTTATTTCTCTTGTTCAGGGTACACTGCTTCTTGAATGAATTCTGTGCCTTTTATCAGTTCTGGAAAACTTTGCTATTCTCATTCTGTACACCTTCTCCAGCTTGCCTACCAGTCATCTCTTCTGCATTGTGTTAATGCTATACCGTTGAGATTTTCTTTCAACATTTCAGTATTTGTCATTTCTGGAAATCTGATTTAGCATGTAGATTAAGGCGCATAGACTGCTTGGGTTTAAATCCCAGCTGTGTCTTTCCATACTTGTATGATCTTGGAAAGTTATTCAGGCCATGCATGAATTTCTTCATAAAGTTGTACAGATTAAATAATACAGGTAACAGTGCCCTGGAACAGCCTAATGATACACAATTAGCTGTATAAGTATTAAATATTTCTTTTTCATAGTACATTGTTTTAGATTCATTCCCATTTTAGGAATACTCACTGGTTGTTTCTATTATCAGTTTCTGAGGTTTGTGTGATCTAATCCTTCTCTTTGTTTCTGCATGCTTGTCTTCAGTCAAGTGTTACCTGTGGAAGTTGAGTACAGGAAGAGGGCATATAGCTCCAAAGGAGTGTTGGGCTTGCTTTGTCTGTTTCTCAGGACAACAGGTGGGCAGCGGTGGGCTAAGAACTTGGACAACAGATGTATTAAAAATTCAGAGCCCAGGCCTGTGAGCTAATAATATTTTTCACTTGAACTTTTTTCACTAGAGCAAAGCCATTTGAACCTGTAAGTCAGCTATCCATGTTAGAAATGGTGACTAAAAGAAGCACCTTTTAAGTATAATCTAGTAAGAAATTTGGGGGTTTACTTAATCTTTATTACTAGAAATAGCAGTGTATGGAATGAATAAAGTAAGTGTCATTACTTTGGTATCTTATCACAACTTAATTATGTGAGTATATTCAATAATTATGAAGTAGGGCTTCCCTGGTGGTGCAGTGGTTGAGAGTCTGCCTGCCAATGCAGGGGACACGGGTTCGTGCCCCGGTCCGGGAAGATCCCACATGCTGCGGAGCGGCTGGGCCCATGAGCCATGGCCGCTGAGCCTGTGCGTCCGGAGCCTGTGCTCTGCAACGGGAGAGGCCACAACAGTGAGAGGCCCGCGTACTGCAAAAAATAATAATAATAATTATGAAGTAAAATTCTGTGAATAGAGCTTATTAAATATTGTTTATTTCCTAGAACTATCTGGTATAGCTCTTTTTTTTTCTTTCTGGTATAGCTCTTGATTTGTCAACTCAGTATCTTGGTTTATAGCAAGAGTCAGATGGTACTGTCTGGGCAAAAATAATTTTAAAAATTATTGAAAGCTTTAAAATCCTTAGGTCAATTTAAAAAATATGAAAACAAGCAAACTTAGTTAATACTGAATGTATGTGCACTATATATTTTCTTTTAAAAACTGTCAGTTTTTTCCCCTAGTGATACATGTTTGATTTCAAATAAGCTAACTCTAGTTATAGTAAACTTCAGGCATGAATTTCTAAAAGAAATCCAAATTTTCAGATGCAGTTATTTCTAGTTACAGTGTTTCATTGCTTTTTTAATTATACATGACAGACACACTGTCTGTGGGTGGGGAAGCGGTCCTTGCTTTGTACTGTAGCTCTGATAATACCTTTTAGTGCTTTGGGATGAACTTTGGTAGAACAGTTTGAAAGCTGACATATAAACAGCAATGCACTCAGAATTCCTACTTTCTCTGTTAAACAAATGTTTCAGGGAATGTATTTGACCCCAGTAGAAAACTGTTGATTATTCCAAAGAATCACTACTTTATAATATCATAGAAAGCTTATATTAAACTTTAGGATAAACTGTGACCAGTGTAACTGACTTTCTTATAGCAGGAAGCTTGTACCTCCATAGAGTGAATGGGTTGATATTTTATTCACTGCTACCGCTCAAGAAACTGACAACCCACAGGCAGGGAAGGAAAAATTATTCATTTAAGGGAATTCAATTAAAGGTGATAAAATACTATAAGATGATAATAGGCTCTAACAATGTAGATATCATAGAACTATTAAACATGGAGAGTAGAGAGTATGAAAAGTTGAATAAGCTCACTGATTATTAACTGAGTAAAAAGCCTATTTGAAGTTTAGACAGTGAGGGACAGAAAAAGACTACTAGCTAATTTGAATATTACTTATATAGTAAGGAACCAATAGACACTAATACTATTGGTCTCATCTTTTTTAAAGGTATTAGTGTAAAGGTAAACCAGTAGATCAAAAATACAAACTTCCCTAAGTATCAAAATGGAAGAAACCAGCTCTACAGTGAAAGAATTTATGTAAGTAATCTATAAAGATATAAAAAGAATGACAGAACTGTATTACCAAACGTACTGATAATAAACAATTTGGCTTAACTCATCCCTAAAGAGATGAAAGATTTGAGGTTAGTTGACAAAGCACAATCTAACTTAAAGATTCAGAAAGGTTAGAAATAAAAGGATAGACAAAAATGAGACAGTTGCAACTAAAAATAAAGGAGTTACATACTTGCCTGCAAGAGAATTCAGACCAAAAAAAAGTTAAAATGACACAGGATACTATATAATACTGAAGACCACGATTCTCAGTGAGGACAAACCATTACTAGCTATGCAGTCCCAAACACAGCAAAGACTTTCACAGAGCAGAAGCTACAGACAGTGTAAGGCAATGGAAGGAGAAATACAGCACAGTAATAGGCTTGATCATACCTGTCAGTCCAAAATAGGAAGTACACCTTCTTTTTGAATAGATCGCCAGAAATAACAAAAACACCATTGGGTCACCACAGTGGAATGTAACTAAGAAATTAATAACAAAAGTGGGCCCCTTTCACCTGGAGGGTTAAAAACATGCTGTTATCATATGTATCCAGCTTGGTGGCAAATGAATTAGCTGTCAGTCACTGAACTCACAATATTTCACACGCCCACCATTTTTCAGAGGCCAGTGTGGTATGTAAGATTGCGGTTCATTATATATCAGCTTTGCATAAATAAAAATTGAGTATATTTTCCTACAGAAACTATTCTTACAACTCAATAGTAAGACAAATAACCCAACTGAAAAAACAGGTAAAGGATTTGAATAGACCTTTCTCCACAGACGATATACAAATGGCCAATAAACACTGGAAAAGGTGCTCAACATCATTAGGGAAGTGACAATCAAAACCACAAAGAGATACCACCTTCACACCCACTAGGATGACTAGAATCAAAAGGATGGAAGATGGCAAGGAGATGCAGAAATATTGCTAGTGGGAGTGGAAAATGGTGCAGCTGCTGTTGAAAACAGTTTGGCAATTCCTCAGAAAGTTCCATGTGACCACACAATTGTACTTCTAGATATTTATCCTAGAGAATTGAAAATATGTTCATACAAAAAGTTGTACTTGAATGTTCATAGCAGTCTTATTGATAATAGCCAAAAAGTGGTAATAACTCAAATGTCCCATCACTGGATGGACAAATTTAAAAATCTGGTATATCTACACAATGGAATATTAATCAGATATAAAAGGGAACAGATACTATACATGCTACATAGATGAACCTTGGAAACATTATGCTAAGTGAAAGAAGCCAGACAACAAAGGCCACATGTTGTATGGGTCTGTTTATAGGAAATGTCCAGAATAGGCAAATCCGTAGAGACAAAGTAGATTAGTGGTCACTGGGGGAGAGGAATGACTGCTAATAGGTTCAGAGTTTCTTTATGGAATGATGAAAATGTTCTGAAATTAGATAGTGGCGATGGTTGCACAACTCTGTAAATTATACTAAGAACCACTGAATTGTATATTTTAAAGGGTGGCTTTTATGGTATGTGACTTATATCTCAAAAACAAAAGGTGGTACAGTATCTGCAGAAAGCATCTATGTTCGCTAGGACGCAGGGAACAAAGAGAATGAGTTGAGGTTATTAGAACCTCACGTGGGTCTCTCAGAACCAGAACTCAGGCTTCTAAGAAGGGGGAGCTACCCAGCTGGTGCTTCTTTCTCTAAAGGGGGAAGGGTAAGAGCTTTGGGCAGTACCTACAATGAAGCAAATATAAAAAAATTTGGAGAGTATAACCAGTTACCCCTGCCAGATAAAGGGCCATGACCAGGCACAACACTGATAGGAGCCTTCACCTTGTTTTTGTCTCCTTCTAGAGAAATCCTATTGCAGGACATAACAAGAAGCCAGCTGGCAAAGCAGAAATGTGGTTTACAGTATCCTGGCTCCCAGCATGCTGAGTCCTCAGCATTACATATGGATTTGGAGCTGAGGCACCATAGGTTAATAGGGCTAATCAGCATTTAGCAAGTTACATCAATGCGGAATCAATAGCCTTCGTGTGTGTGTGTGTGTGTGTGTGTGTAAACAAAAAGCAGTTAAAAGGTATGATGGAAGACAATTTACAAGAACAAAAACAAAACACTATAAAACATCCCTGTAAAGTCTACTTGGAAAAAAAATGGAAAGCATAGCACACTGATAGATAGGAAGACTCATCGCGAGCAAGATGTCACTATTAGGCTTTTTCCTAGAAATACAGAAGGTGATTATTAGGTTCCATTGGAAAGAACACACAACAAATAACCTAGATTATAAAAAACAAAGAGCCCTACCAGATATTAGAACATGTTATAAAGTGTCTATAAAGTATACAGTGTGAGATTGGCACATGAATAGACAGACTAATGGAAAATAATTCTTAAAAATCCAGAAATTGATCCAAGTACATTTGGAAATTTAGTGAATGATAAACATGAAATTTTAAATCAGTGGGAAAAATAAGGAATTTAAAAAAGGGGTATTCTGACAACTAAGTAGTCATATGGAAAAGGATAAAACTGGCTTCATCTGTCATACTACACATCTAAATTAATTCCAAATGAATTAGACATATAAAAAAATGAAACCTTTACAAGTCCCAGAAGAAAATGTAGCTAAACTCCTTGATAACCTGGAAATAGGGATACTTCCTAACCTGGACTCAAAATCCAAAAGAAATAAGTATAAAAATTGAAAAATGTTCATATTCCATGGATGAAATAAACATTAAAAAAATTAATATCAATCCTTCTTAAACTCTTTCAAACAACAGAAGAGGAAGGAACACTTACAAACTCATTTTACAAGCCAGTATTACTCTTAAGAAAACCAGACGAGGACACCACAAGGAAAGAAAATTACAGGCCAATATCATTGATAACCATAGATGCAAAAATCCTCAACAAAATATCAGCAAACCAAATTCAACAACACATTAAAAGGATCATACACCATGGTCAAGTGGGGTTTATTCCATGGATGCAAGGATTATTCAGCATCTGTAAATCAATCAGTGTGATATATCACATTGACAAAATGAAGGATTAAAAATCATATGACCATCTCAATAGATGCAGAAGAGCATTTGCCAAAATTTAATATCCATGTATGATAAAAAGAACTGTAAATAAAGCAGGCATAGAGAGCATTACCTCAACATCATAAAGGCCATATATGACAGGCCCACAGCTCATATCATACTCGATGGTGCAAAGCTGAAACCTCTCCCTCCAAAGATCTGGAACAAGACAAGGATGCAGACTCTCACCACTTTCATTCAACATAGCATTGGAAGTCCTAGCCAGAGCATTTGGGCAAGAAAAAGAAAAGGCATCCAAATTGGAAAAGAAGTAAAACTTGTCTCTATTGCATATGATGTAATATATATAGAAAACCCTATAAAGCCCACCAAAGAACTATTATAACTAATCAAACAATTCGATAAAGTTGCAGGTTAACAAAAATTGATATATAAATATCACTTGTGTTTCTGTATACTAGTAACAAGCTAGCAGAAAGAGAAATTAAGAAAACCCATTTGCAATTGCATCAAGAAGAATAAAATACCTAGGAATTTAACTCAGGAAGTAAGAGATCGGTACACTGAAAACTACAAGACATTAAGGTAATTGAAGAAGACACAAATAAATGGAAAGATATTCTGTGCTCATTGATAATATTGTTAAAATGTCCACACTACCCAAGCAATCTACAGATTTAATGCAATCTCTATCGAAATCGCAATGGCATTTTTCACAGAAAATAACAATCCTAAGATTTGTATGAAACCACAGAAGATTCCAACTAACCAAAGCAATCTGGAGAAAGAAAAGCAAAAATCATGTTGCACACCTGAAACTTTTGTCAGTTACATCTCAAAAATAAATCTTCTGAAATAAAGAACAATCTAATAGAAAAGTGAGCCAAAAATATGGTCAGTTTACAGGAAAATGAAAAGCGAATGGCTCAAACATACAAAGAAATGTTCTAGCTCCTTCATAATAAAATAAAACTACTGGTAAAAACTCAGTTTGACAGCATATTCTCTTGGTTGGGCTCTGGGGAAGATTCAGGCACTCTAAATGCCATTGCTAGTGGGGAAAAAAGATGGTAGAATTCCTATGGAAGTACTAGCATTTCTAACAAAATTGTATACATTTTCTCTGATGCAGCAGTCCTACTGCTAGAATCTCCCCCCAAATGATAGCACTCACTGTTCACTGCAGCACTATTTGTAAAAAGGTATTGGAAATAACCCAGATGTCCATCAATACATCCATACAGGGGAGTACTGTGGGGGAATAAAAAAGCAATGTATAGTTAAGTAAAAAACCAACCAACCAGGTACAGAATAGTGTGGAGCATGCTAACTTTTATGTAAGAATGTATGTGCACTGTGTCTGTACACATACATTTGCTTATATTTTCAAAAGGAAAGGGTAAACAAACTAACATACATGGTTACCTATATGGGAAGGGAGAGAACGTGGGTTGGACAGAGAAACTCTTAATGTGACTTTTTATAGTTTTTACTTTGAAACCATTTAAATGTCAAAATACATCATGAAAAACAAACCAGTCTCTAAAAATTGGGAGGATAAAAAGGGAAGCAAATGGACCACATTATATGTCCAGTAACATAATCAGAAATTTTTTTTTCAAGTGATTGTCAAACACAGGATTTCAATTAGACAACCCTAGTGGATCTATCTTGGTGACAGAAGGAGCCAGAAAAAAATCTTTCACAGTCTTACATTAGTAATATATTGGCATTGTTAGTTTGAAACAGTTGTATGCATTGCAGATTAAAAGAAATAGGTTAATGTGTAAATGTAATTAGGAACTAAGATTTTAAGTTTAAGAGAAAGAGCTACAAGTATAAAAAAAGTAGTGAAGCAAAACCTCCAACCTTAACACGTGCAAAAAAGTTTGTAAGAACATGGTATGAAAAACCTTAGCCAATGAATTTTTTTTTTTTTTTTGCATAGTAAATCCCTTTACTGTCAAGTCCTTAGTGGGGTGAGCTCTATAATCTCTTGGTATCTGTTTCCCTGACTTTTCAACATGTCAGAAAGTTTTGCCTTGTCATCCCCAGAGCTTTTTGCTCCCATCTTTAGCCACATTAACTGACACATAGCTGACAGCACTAGCAGGGCACTGTAGCTTCACTACCACTTTCCTCTACCTGGCTCGTTTCCTTTCTTCCTTTGTGCTACATCTGAATTTTTGACAGTCCTTTTTTCAGTTTTTTGACACTGTTTGAGGTAATTTGTGCAATCTTAATGCATCTTAAATGGTAGAATTTAGGATGTTGTTGCAGAAATATTTGGGGAGCAGTGGTGCTAGACAAGACTACCACTTAAATTACAGTAAAGGCCTTGGCAATGGAGTTTTTGTACCCATTTTAGTAATCCTAACTTCCCTTTCCTACATTGCAAATAATTTGTGTATGTGGTTTTGTTTTGTTTTTAGATGGCTATTCATACGAAAAGGAAGCAATAGAAAATTGGATCAGCAAAAAGAAACGTACAAGTCCCATGACAAATCTTGTTCTTCCTTCAGTGGTACTTATACCAAATAGGACTCTGAAAATGGCCATTGATCGATGGCTGGAGACACATAAAAAATAAAACTGTTTATTTTATATTGCATTATTTATATTTTCTGTGATTTCATTTGAATGATTTAAAGGTAGATACTAATCAGACATTATTAAAAGCAAAACAGAAGGAGAAAGGTAAACTTCTTAAACTTAGTTACCTATAAAAACTATTTACTGGCTATTTTCATTCTTTAAAACATAGGAACTAAGTAACACATATAACATCTTTTCTATTTTTACTATAAAAGCCTTTTTATACTAGTGAAAAAAAAGCTTAACCTGTAGAGAAGTAAAGTTTTACAACTTTAAATTTGCCATGCTCAAATTTATTCTTGTTATAGATCATATTCCATTATAACCAGAGATTGGAATAATCTAGAATATAACAGATAAATCCTAGTTAATAACTGTTCATTTGATAACTCTTTGGAATCCTTCTAAAGAGAATTTTTAGCAAAACAATTGTAGATTTGTTTATGACTAAATTGAGAAAATCACTTTGACGTTTAATGAGCAATTTTGTTAGATTCTAAGTTTGCAAGGTAGTAATGATTTTCCCCCATTGTCCAAACCTAGGTACAAGTTAGATGGAATAAATTATCACAGATACATCAAGTTGACTTTGCTGAAACATATAAAGTGGCAAACTAGCCTCCCTTTACAATTTAGAATTCTTAAAAGTTCTCACATAATAGTTTAAGCTAAGGTGACTATACATTTTTACACAACAGACTGATAGCTAATACAACACCCTGATAAACATTCAGAAGAAAACATCAAGTTTGGAAAGCTGAGGTTGTGTTGACTCTCCATTTGTCTCACAAGTTGTTTACCAGAATGGAAGCCATTAGTGGGAAAGCTTGTTAGAACTAAACTCTAAGGGCAGGCAGGGACCAAGACTCTGTGCTTACCCCCGAAATCCTCACTGTCGTCGTTCTGAAATTTGAAAACACAGAAATAAAAGGGAAAAATCAGTGTAAGTATTTATTCCGTCAGCCTTTTCTAGTGTTTTATAAACTTACAGCTAATATGCTGTATGTTCACAGAAGGGTGGAAAGCTACCACAGAAATCTCCAAAAACCTGTTCTTTGTAATTGCTGCTTTGTAAAATTTCTGTCATCCTTATGTATTACTGAATTTTATTTCCTTTGTGTCACAGCTGGGATTCACAATACGTGATTCTAGAAGAGTTTTTTTTTTTCATACTACACATGCCGCTCACATTCTTACTCATGAGGACCAACAGATGGGAACATGTTCTAGAAGGGGTTTTTCTATTGTATTCTGTAGAGGAAGTATGCTAACATAATTCTAACAAAAGACTGGGTAAAATTGATAGAGCCCACCATTGGACCAGATATCTTTTGTTTTGATAAAATAGACTTATTTTCCAAAGAAGGCTGGCTGGTTTTCACATAAAAATTACTGAAAATCACTGAAGTCACTGAGAGAAAACAGTAAATGTTGGTTATTTGCTAAATGTGTTAAAGAAGGTGATTTTCTTTTTTACGTTTCACTAGGATGGTTTCTTGTTAAATGGCCGAAAACTAAGATGCCAGTTTACAAAAGTGAAGTGCATCTGTTTTTATATACAAACAAACCGAAGCGGAGCTGCTACTCCTTCCCACAAACACAAGCAAACAAACTAAATAAACCAAACCCAAACTCACCCATAGGAAAGGACACCACACGGCCCCTCTGCACTCTTGGGGACCACCATCCGTGCAGGACTAGGCAGGAGCAGCCGTCACCTACCTGCCCACTGCCCGGTCCTCAGCACTGACCAGTAGCATCCCAAGGAGACTGCACTTCCTGGGGTAACTGGACCAAATACCTTTACTAAGAATCTATCAAAATCGTAATGTAATGTATAATACATTCTAATAGTCACACTGGCAGCATCACAGGAAGTCATCCAATAAGAATGATCTATTAATAGAGTTTTCCCCTCCTACCCAGTTTTTTGTTTTTTACCTTTAGTTTAAATATATAGCTTTCAAGAGTGACTGAAAATACTTTACTTGGCCTTGCTAGTAATAGCAGTAACCACACAATAACCTGAAGTTGCTTAGGCTTAAGATTCCACATCAGGATTTTATCACAATACAACAGTTTAATGTTCACACTCATTCATACTACTTTGAAACTGAAATATGTGGTTATAAAGACAAACACTTTTAACTCAAAGATAACAGAAATATGAAGAACGAACTTGCACACTGGCACAGTGTTCAGTGCATGTATCGCCAAAGTGGGAGTTATGTACTGAAGATGCACTGTTGCCACTAAAACCACGCTCCAGGATTTCCGAACAGAGAAGTACGGAATGCTCTTCATGCGTTCTTCTCATTTCAGGCAAAAAGACTAATTTTGACCCTGGAATGTTTTGGGATTTCTGGAAGCCATTACCCTTGTTCTGAAATTATTAAATAAAATTAAATATGTATTTGTAGTATTACTGAGAAACAGGCTTTCCACTTCTTTAGGATAAAATCACTCTGGATTTAAGCAAGGCAGATAGCTGACATCAGGATCTTCTCTACGCAGCCATTGTTTCATTTAATGCAAAACAAATTCTATTAATTGTCTTTATTCCATATGGAAAAGTACAGTAGTTGTGCAGAAACAAAACTACATAACAAAAGAGTAAGACTTCCACAAATATTAAAGAAAACAATAAACAATAAATAAGCCATAGTAGTTATAGCAGAACTCATGAGACGCCTCTAAAAAAGACTGACAAAGCTGTACAAAGTACTCTGTACACACTCAGGAACAAATGGAGAATGACACCAGAAGAGTCCTATTCGTACAAAACCATAATGATGCTCACAGGGACTTCATTACAACTATTCGTTTTTAAAACATTCTGTAAATATAGAACTTCCTTCTCTCCAATTCTAGAAAATAAATTTCACACCCCAACATACAAAACAAATACACTCCCACCACCTCTCTCAAACTAGTATTTTAACATCCTCCAATAGCACACCATTTTCTTATAAAAATACCTGTAAAATCAAGGTTCACTCCTGTACCTTATCTTTACAAATGAATAATACATCAGTTTGGACTTAAGTAGCACCTCAGAGGTGTTCATATAAATGAGATAAAGTGCTGTTACTGGTATACTGTTAACATGCCATATATATTATCGTTCAGTGCAATAACCAGCATGGACGAAGCTTAAAAAGAACATGCAAATGTATGACTTTAAGATTAACTACTTCAAATAGTTATATTTACAAGTCTGAATACAACTTGGCTATATGATATATACAACATGTGGCTATAAAGTAATGACTATAATAAAACGAAAGCAATAACCAACCACACCTTAAGTATCCGAATTAAATATTGTCATTAGAGGACCTTGGAAGGTTTGTTCCAGGAGTGCTATCATTGATAAAAGCCGTTTGGGGACCAACTGAGAGCTAATTTACATGTCACCGAGAATGCTGTATTCTTAGTATTTTAGCCCAAATTCAACTTAACCACCAATCATGATTCCAAATGGTTTATACTGTTTCCAAATATTAAAAACACCTTGAAGCGGGAATATAGTTCCAAAAAAAGGAACCATAACACAGAAATAGCTGTTTAATCTTTTTAAGGGAACTGCTATAAAGGGAACAATACTTGGATGTTCTTATATTTTGCTTAAAAAAAAAAAGTGACCCATGTAACACGTATAGTCACATTCAGCTAGAAATTACTCAGGTCTTTCATATATATATATATACACGTGCACATACACACTGACCCTTGAACAACAAAGGTTTGAATTGTGCAGGTCCACCTATACATGGATTTTTTTTTCCCCGGTCAATACATACTACATGATCCACGGCTGGTTGAATACGAGGATGTGGAACCCTCCACAGGGCCGACTAAAAGCTACACTGTACATTTTTGACCGTACAGGGGATGGGCGCCCCTAAGTCCCATGTTGTTCAACAGTCAACTCTATGTGTACGTGCATATATATATAAATTAAGATATGACTCATTGGAACTGTAACTTGAAAATTCCATCTTTTCCAGAACATATCACCTGGATATTATGTCATGAGCTAAACTTATCACTAGACATTTACATTATCTAAGAAATAATATGATCTTACCACATAGCAAAGGCTAGGAGAAAAGTGATAAAAACCAAATAATTTCAAAAGAGAGAAGCATGAGTTAATGTCTTCTTGGCTGTCTTCAATTTTTAACTTAACAGGCATAACTAGTTGTAGTTTTCAATTCTGGTTAGCATTCTTATTTCTGGTGACTTCTATCTATCAAAGAAATTTAATCCCACATTTTCAACATATCAATGGCATCTGATCCACCCCCAAGGGAAAAATAAATATGTGACTAAAGAGTAATTTTTCTCACAAACCACCATTTAATGACTACCAGGAGCCAGCACACCGTTTTCCAAATACCACACGTGGGTCTCCCTCACGGCTCACACATTTGATTCTATGAATGATCGCTTTGGTTTTGCTGAAGGGAGGTGACTCCTGTGGGCTTCACTGCTGATGTGAGGCTGCTGTTTAGAGAGACCTTCCTGATACGCGTGAGAAACCGTCTTAGTTACCCGGCTGTCTTGGCAGTGGACTGGAATTTGGCACTTCTTTTCTTCTAGCTCCTTCCCCTGGGCCCCGTTGTGGACCCCTCCACCCAGAGTAGACACAGAACGGGTTTTGGCTTGGCTACTGTATCCTCCTGCTTGCTTGAGAGAGGGCTTCTCAGAGCTTGCGGCCTGCAGGCCAGCCGCGGAAGGCATGTTCGTCGGCAGCCCCTCTGGCACCGTGCAGTGCCAGGCGCAGCTGGGAGGATGGCTCTGCTGCTGGAACCTCGCTGTCTTGTCCATGATGCCCATGAACGGAGTACTGCGCGGCCTGTGCTCAGCTGGGCCACTCGGAGCCTGGCTACCAACCCTGTCTTTCATTCGAGCATCTGGTCCTTGGACCTTGAAGCCCTCTGAAAAACTGCTGCTTGAAGCCAAACTACTGGTTGAACTTGACATCTTGATGCTGCTTGACGGAGAACCGGAAGAGCCTGAGCTGGTGAGGGAAGCCGGGTGTCGCACGTCGCTGCAGCTCACTGGCCCGCCTGGGTTTAGAGGGGCTACGTCCACAGCCACGGTGGCACGAGACAGAAGCCTCTCTGCAGTTTTTATCTTACTCGGTAGAGGATACGCAGCGTCACCCTCACTGGGCTGCAGCTGGACGCTGGGGCTGGGCCCCAGCCGATCTCCCGAGTGGCTAGAAGCTGCTCCCGCAGGGAAGGTGCCTGTTCCCTCCAGATGCTGGTTTCTGCTTCCGGCGGCGGGGGTGGCAGAGAGTCTTCCAGGCATGGGACTCGGGGGAGGATTCTGCGAAGAGACCTGCGTTTTCGAGCTAGCATTTCTCAGGCCAGCTTGCCCAGAACCCAGGTGCTGGCTGGTTTTCACGATCTGCGCCTGCTTGGTGGGCTGCACCCTCAGCCCCGGCTGAGCGACCGGCTCCCTCGGGGGCTTGCTCACCCCCAGCCGATTCTGTGGCGATAGCGGCCTCATTTTGGACTGGAGCCCTTCTTGAAGGTTTCGGATGTATGGGGAGGGGGCAGAGGAGGGCGGCTGGGGCCTGGGAGCGAGGGGAACGGATTCTTCCTGTGGAGAAGTCTCCTCCTCTTCAGCCTCCTCGAGGTGAAAGCCGTCGTTCAGGCCGGGGGTCGGGGCGTCCTCCTCGTGGTCCGAGTCGGCGGGGGGCGCTGGCGGCGGGCACTGCTGCTTCTGCTGCTGGCTCCTCTGGAGCTGCCTGCATTCCTCTTCTACGCGCGCCAGGAGCCTCCTGATCTCCTGGTTGGTGGGACAGAGCTTCACGGCTTCCCGCAAGTCAGCCAGAGCGGCCGTGAACTGCCTTTATATTAAAAGAGACGATATAATTACAGGCCACTTAAGAACAAGCTCTGAACGTTAACTGTTCATAAAGCAGCTCTGCTAAAAGAAAAGAGAAGGTAGCTGAGTGAGTGCTGCACAGTCATGGTGTGGACGGACCCCACGGAACTAGCTTAGAGTTCCTCGGCTAAGTGGCAACGCTGAACTCTAACCCAGACCTGAGCGGCTCCGGGGCCCTGCTGTCTCTATAAAGACCACTGGGCTGGGGTGAGCGCAGGCAGAAAGCAGTGGGGGTCAGAATCCTCTTAACGTCACCTTCCCCATCCCTCTCACCACGTCCACCTGCAACTCAAGACCTATGGACTCCACCCAGCCTCCCCGCCGCCGCCTCCCGGCGTCTCTAGTTGGCGGTCTCACTGGTAACATGGACTAAGCTAGGAACTTTACGTTGCAGATGTCAACTGTGGGGAGAGTTACTGAGATGTCTGGAGAAAATGAAAAGTTTAGCCATTGCTAATGACAGCCACTGCTGCGCCTTCTGGAAGCTAGCTGTTCAGTATTACAAGGGAGGAGAGGCACTGAGTGATGCTCGTGCATCAGAAGCCCCCAAAATCAAAGCAGCAGCTTTGATGTCAGAGAAAGATAAGCAGGCTTCTCTAGTCACAGTCACATATCTAACCCCAGATGGTACCTGCTGCTCCTCTTTGCTCTCGCTCTGGCATAAAAGGCTTCATAGGACTTTGGTTTCAACTCGAGAGCCTTGGAAGCAAATTCTTCTGCCATGCCGAAGTCCTGGTATCAATATTTAAATACACAAGTCAGAAGCAGCACTGAAACATGATTACAGGCAACCTTTTAATAAGAGTTTTGCTCTAGAGGTTAGTAGAGAAGTGGGACACATTTGGAGCGAGATGAAGGGGAAGGTAGGTTGGTTTTCTTGTTGTGAAGTTAGGAGACAGTTATAGCTTATTAATGTTCTTACAAGAAGAATCCCACAGAGAAGCAAAAATCGGTGACTCAGGAGTCAGTCACTCGAGAGAGAGAATGGTGGTGGAAGCAGCGCAGCAGAGGTGAGGGCTGATGGGAGCCCGCCCTTGGGGGGAGGGGGAGCCTCAGAGGGGCCCGGACACTGCAGCACCTGCAGCAGGAAGGTGGGCAGAGTCCGTGGGCATAGAAGCAGGCAGGTCACAGATTTGGTGGAGGGAGGATGAGGTTTAAAAAAGAAAAACAAAGAAAGTGGTACTGAAGCAAATCTAGTTACTAGTTACAAGTTAACTGTGAGTTAACTACAATTAATTACAAATTGACCAGTTCCTGGCTTACCCTCTGAGCAAACATAATAACACTAAGCTGATTATAACACATTTGTGGTGAACTTTACAATGATACCCTTGCCTTCTGAATCTGGGGACAGCCACTCGTGCTGGCAGCGTGCAGTTGGGCAGCGGTGGAGGAGCAGTTTGCATATGCTCGTCATCACTGAGGCAGAGAAACTACGTCCATGTGCACTCTCAACACCTTGGGAGGTGGGTGGTGCTGTGATCTAATGATGGTCACCCCAGACAAGCAGCTCCCCATGCGCCAGGTTCACAGAAAAGTGCAAACAAACCAGACAGGAGGTCTCATGATTTGGTCTGTAGAAGGGCAGGCCTTCACCACTGTGAGAACAGCTAAAGGACTGGAATAAGGGGCCCGGCTTACATTTGTTTTTCTTCGGCAGCGAGACAAATTGAGATAGAGGGAAATCCTTAGCTCATTGAACGGTCTCATGTCCTCTCCGAATCCTTCTCGAGGAAACTTCCTTAAGGCATACTGGTACCTCTGGGCTGCCTCTTTCATCTTCCCCTTCTAGGATTCAAAAATCAGAGAAATTTATCGTTTCCAGAGGCTCCAAGATGGATAAAGATCCTGATGAGGACAGGCCACGGCCAGAACCAGGCCACTGACTGGCCTGGACACGCAGCTTCACCGTCCGCCTAGGCGTCTGCAACCAGAGCTGGGTTTACGGGAAGGGATCTGTAAATTGCCAAACCCATAACCGTCAATCTTAGTTAAAACATCAGATTATCTTCTCTGTTACGTATTTGTGACAACCATTTCATGAATGATCTCTCATCTAAAGATACTTTAATGCAGAGTGTAACAGAAATCAAATGGAGAAACCACGCCGTCCCTAAAGCAAAGTAGAGTCTTGTGGATAAACCTAGAGCTGCTGTAGAATGATAATTTTTCTTTTAAGAGGAACTAAAGCACGGGCTTTAAAACTTAGCACAGCACTGCACGTCATCTTCAAGGCTAAAGAAATCCATTTGCTCTGTTGGTTCTGTTGCACAGCAGGTATGAAGTCTGTCGAAAATGGCTAATAATTGCCTACCAAAATTCATATTAAAACCACTTCAAAGCCACAACGATACACACTCTGAACTCAATTTCAAACTGATTCCAGGCCAGGAACCCTGCTGGGTCATGCTATATGCCTATTTATTTGTTGTTATTAAAAAAGAAAAGGAAAAACTAAAACATAGAAAGTACAGCAGCTTCATGCCAGAAAGGATTAAAATGGTCATGATGTAGTTTTCTGTTTTCATCATCTTTTAATTCTGTCTAATCACAGACCTGGAAAGAAAAATGATCTATGGAAATGGCCTGAGCATCTCTCTAAACTCGGGGTTGGCAAACTACGGTTTCCGGGCCAAACCCGGCCTGACACCTGTTTCTACAAACACAGTTTGACTGGGACACGGCCTGGCTCATTTGTCTGTGTGTTATCTTGGCTGCGTCTGTGCCACAAGAGCAAAGCTAGAGGGCTGTGACAGGGACCGCAGAGCAAAGCCTGACATGGTTGCTACCTGGCTCTTTCCAGATGAAGTGTACTGCCCTCTGATCTAAACTGCATGTGTTAGTTTGAACATTTTTACTTTAAAATCAAATTTACTAATCTTTAAATTGTCTTTCCATTTCTAAGGGAAAATGAGAAAAAGAAATTAATTCCACCTCCTGAGTAACTGAGTGTTATCTATTACTTGACTATTTTAAGTAAAAATCTCTCCAGAAACAGTTTCAAATTCCAGAAGCTTACAGACATTAAAACTAAGATAATAAAGGCTTGGGAGATTTCATGATTCTTTTCTTCTGAAAATGTCTCCTGAGTGTTCCTTTCCCATGTCTCATGATTCCAAGCACCAAGGAATTTCCTGTAGGATGTGCCTGTTAAACAAGAAGCACCTCTGCCTTCGTATCAAGGCTTCAGGCTGTAAGTCACAGTTACAGCCCCAAGGATTCGTTCAGAAATAATGGTTCTCAAACACAAAGAGGAGTGCTTTCCACATTGAAGATTCTGCTGTGAGGATATCAAATCCTGGGCACAAGGCTAGGTTAGCACTTCCCAGAACTTCTATTAGCTGAGCTACATGCATTCTGTGCAGCAGCACAGCTACATCCGTTATACCGCAAACGAAGAGGCTGCTCATAGGTTGTTTACAGGATCACAAGAAAAGGGCAACACCACTTACTTTGTACATCAAGTTTCCTTCCTCCATCAATTTCTGTAAAAGTATAATCAGAATATCAGGTTTGGAAGTAGCCATCGCCCAGGCAGCATTTCCTGCAAAATAAACATGCGTTCAGAGACATTCCAGTGGGCCTGGAGCAAAGGAGCTCAATGCTTCCGTGGCCCCGTCACAGCTAAGCCCACAAACAGCAGAGAACCCAGCTGCAGAGGACACTGCAGTGTGTCCTGCAGGTGTATTGTCCTGCGTGACAATACAGCGAAGGGAAGGGAGCACTGAGCAGGGAGTTGCACCCCGCACACCCTGTCACTTGGGGGGACAAGAGTGCTGGGACACGCAAGCATCAGCGCAGCCATGAGCCACCCCTCCTTTCTACGGGGATTTGCTTCCCAATCATCTCTTTAGTTCCCTGCAGTGCTGTCAGGACCACGCGCAGGTGGACGCGAGGCTTCTCAGCATCTCTCACACTCGCTGCAGAGTCACCACCAAATCCACTCTGAGACGCCAGCTCTGGCCCTGCTGCCCTCCTCCCACCATCCCCGCCCTCGGCCTCCCTGCTCCCGCCTGTGTCTCCTTCTCTCCCGGCTGACGGCACAGCCACAACCTCTGTGTAAGCCTCTTCCAAACAACGCTTAAGGGCATGGCCTCAGGAGTCGGACTCAGGTTCAAGGTGACCTGCCGCCCACTATGACCTCAGGGGAACTATTCACCATCTTCAGGCCTGGGGTTCCTCCTCTGTAACATGATGCTTTCATCATTCCCTACTTACAGGGTAGGTGAGGATGAGATAAGTTAAAACATGCAACTGCTCAGAATAGCTCCTGATACCATGAGCTGCTTAATAATGTCATTTCACCACCTTCATCGCAGTCCCCTCCCCAGAACTGCTGGCAGCCAAAGGTCTGGCGTGAGACCAGAAAAGACAGTGCCATACGGGGCACTCTTCCCTGCACTCTGAAGCCTGGACCATGTTCCAACCTCCTCAGAGCTCCGGTCCCTGACATTATCCTCAAGTCACTCCGTCTCGTCTCCAGTAAGCCCCGAGAGCTCTCCCTCCCAGAACCTGTGCTAGGGTTGCCGCTGGCCTTCCCAGAGGACTAGCCGCCCCTCCCGAACAGCAGTCCTCGCACTCGTGGGTCATGACAACCGCCCTCCAGCTCCTGCCCACCCGCCCTCGGGCCCTCCCCACAGAGGCCCCCGGAACTGCTCCCGCTGTGGCTTCCCAGGGCTGGGCTGTCCTTCAACACTGGCCTCTGCTTTCTGCCCACGTGGGCTGTAATAATATGAGTCTTTTACACACTCTGAATGACTGTGATTAACTGAGCCTTAGAGAGGGACAAAAAAAGTCTCCACACGCCTGACATCTTACTTCTTCACCCGGGAGCAGGTGGGTACGGTCCCTCGCGTACTCTAAAATCTGAAGGTACCCTCCCTCTCGCTGGTGAACTGCAGAGTTTACTGACCTAACTTGGCTCCTTTTCTCAGCAGTGTAATCACTACAGATGTGTTTCGACAACCGATGGCTCTGTCCAAGGGCCGCATGCCGCTGTGGTCCACGTGCTCGATCACGGCCCCCTTGTCGACCAGGTACAGCACCTGCAAAAGGGAGACACAGGACCTGAGGGCGCGGGTAGCAGGAGCCCTCACCTTGCCCGACGCTGCAGCTGGCGTAGGAGCTGGCGGTCTTAGCTTCACTCTGGTCTCAGACGCTCTGGCCTAACGGGATCTCAGAAGGGAAACGAAGCTGACATAGAACAGAGCAGAGGAGCTGCAATCCACAGCTCACACCCACTCTGCTAAAGTGATTTTGATGTTGGCAATGAGACAGGCAGGTGGATGTTCCCAGGGCGGGACGTGTGTCCGTGCACCCACAGACAGTACACGCACGCTATCGCCTGTCTGTCTCACCCCACTTCCCAGGCCACAGAGACGAGACACAGTCACCTTTTCATCTCCAGTTACTCAGGAGGCAGGCTTCTGCCATAGCTCCAGCGTGCTGGCAGGTTATGGCAATGACACTTCAGAGACACTCAGACCCACACAGCCTGGGTACAGAAGCCGGAAAGACCAGGGTCAACTGGACCCGGTTATAACTCACTTTAGGGCTTAGGAAAGAGACCTGAATATGGGCACTGTAAAGGTGGCAACTGTGAGACCATGGTACAAAGACTGCCGTGATGTGATCAAACAGCTGTCACTTGGACTAAACAGAGAACAACAGGGAAAACCATGCTGGCCACTAAAATTGCTCTATTCACTGGAAAAATCTGTAGCCTGCTTAGATTTTCACGTGGATCTAGTAGATCCCATCAGTCCACCAGCTGTTCAAAATGACACTAGAGGGATTAATATCCAGAATATATAAAGAACTCCTACAACTCAACAAAACCTCAAAAACCCAATTTAAAAATAGGCAAAGGCTGTGATAATCCGTAATGGAAAAGAATATGAAAAAGAACATATATATATACATATATATATATGTGTGTGTAACTGAGTTGATTTGCTGTATAGCAGAAATTAACACACTGTAAATCAACTATACTTCAATAAAATTTAAAAAATAGGCAAAGGGGCTTCCCCGGCGGCGCAGTGGTTGAGAGTCCGCCTGCCGATGCAGGGGACACAGGTTCGTGCCCCGGTCCGGGAAGATCCCACATGCCACGGAGCGGCTGGGCCCGTGAGCCATGGCCACTGAGCCTGCGCGTCCGGAGCCTGTGCTCCGCAACGGGCGAGGCCGCGATGGTGAGAGGCCCGCGTACCGCAAAAAAAAAAAAAAAAAAAAAAATAGGCAAAGGATCTGAATAGATATTTTTCCAAAGGTGACATAAAAATAGCCAATAAGCATGTCAGAAGATGCTCATCATCACTAGGGAACTGCAAATCAAAACAACAAGCTATTAACTGTTAGGATGGCTGCTGTCAAAGAAAAGAACAAAACAGAAAATAAGTGCTGGAGAGGGTGTGGAGAAACAGGTAGCCATGTGCACTTTTGGTGAGAATGTAAAATGATGCACCCACTACGGACACAGCATGAAGCTTCCTCAAAAAATTAAAAATAGAATTACCCCTCGATTGAGCAATCTTACATCTGGGTATCTATCCAAAAGAATGGCTAGATCTCGAAAAATCTTCAGGCTCTCGAAGAGATATTTGCACACCCGTGTTCGCAACAGCACTACTCATAATAGCCAAGAGGTGGAAGCAACCCAAGTGCCCAATGATGGATGAATGGATTAACAAAACGTGGTAAACACATAAATGGAACATTATTCAGCCTTAAAAAAAAGGACATCCTGACGTATGCTATAACATGAATGAACCTAGAAGACATTATGCCAAGTGAAATAAGTCAGTCACAAAACAACAATCTTGTACGATTCCACTTGTGTTCAGGGACCTAGAGCTGTCATTCACAGAGACGCAAAGTAGAAAGGTGTTTGCCGGGAGCGGGGTTGGGTAACGAGGTAACTGTTTAACGGGTGCAGTTTCAGTTTTACAAGACAAAAAAAGCCTGGACTTTGGCTGCACAACGATGTGAAATGTATGTAACACTACTGAACTCTTCACCTAGGAATGGTTATGACGGTAAATTTTATGTTACGTGTTTTTACCAAGACTTTTTTTAAATGACGCTTAGAATGCTAAGATCCTTCACTCTTCCCTAATGTTGATAAACGACAGGATCTGGTAATGTAACATAAGCTGAAAGAGAAAAGCGTGGAGGTGCGAGGTTTAGTTAAAGAGCTGTTTCTGAAAATCGACATTTAAGTACAGTGTATAATGTCCAGGAAATTGAAACTATTTAACTGTAACCTCACTGCCTTGTAAAACCATCAGGCACAGACGTGCAGGGTGGGGATGGCTTCTGCTCCGAGGTCCACAGCCCCCAGCAATACAGTACCCGTCTGTCTAGCTAATCCTCACCTTAGATACACGTAACGATTCATAAATGATAATTCTCAAGGAGAGATGAACATTCCTCCAGCACCTGCTTGGTGCCTGGGATATGGACACTGACAAGGTGGTTTTTGCCCTGAAAGACATCTTGTGGGTTTTAGTTTATTAAGGTTTTATCCCTTCCTTCCTCAGTTAGACTTGGGCCTTTGGCAAAGAGATAAAGACAGTGCCCAAAGCATTTTCTGTTATTTCTAGACAAAGCCGCATCAATTTAAAAACAAACCAACTGATTATTTGATGAGTAATTTCTCACATATAAAAGTGATTTTTAAATGATCTATACAGGCATTCTATTTACATGGAAATTGTAAGAAAATGAAACGACATATGCACGTGTGTACACATATTCACGTATGTGCGTGCAGTTTGTAATCATGGAATTTTAAGCCTTTAGAGTCTATTAAAATCTTTACCCCAGGTCTGGAACAGACTGCGTGCCACAGAATTAGAGGAAAACGAAAGCCACCCCACAGCACACGTGTATGCCCCGGCCACACGGGGCCAGCGCCATGCACACTTGGGGATGGCTCAGCTCCCGAGTCTCCACGCGGCCCAGTCCGCCTGGCACAGGTGGGGAGCGTGGCCGCCGCGGTACCTACGGTCTCCGCATCGCCGTAGAAGGCGGCCAGGTCCAGGGGGCTGCGGCCGTTCTTGTCCGTCTGGTCGATCTTGGCTCCTTCCTCCACCAGGAACTGGACCACAGCCCTGTGCCCTTTCAGACAAGCCCAGCTTAATGCCGACAGACCCTCTTTGTCCAGAGAAGAAAGGGCGGCACCTGAAAGACAAGCCCATTCACAGAACGTGACCGTGGAAAGACAAGGCCAGAGGCAGACCCTTTCACACCCGCAGGGGCCTGGCCTAAACAGCATCTGAAGCCAAGGGTGAAATGACCATCCCTCCTGCAGCTGAGTAAAGGGTACGTGGGATGTATCCCTATTCCCTCCACTTGTGTGCAAGTTAAAAAATTTCCATGACAAGAACACTAAACAAAAAGATTTTTTCAAAAACAAAACAAAGACAACAACAAAAAAAACAAAAAAACGAAATCAGAAAGTACTGAACGAGTCTGCCAAAGCTCTTGTCCTTGTCCCTCCAAGAGAGTCCCACGCAGGGGGGGACAGTGCGGCTACCTTTCGAAAGGAGAAATTCCACGGTGCTCAAGTGCCCTTCACAAGCAGCCACCATGAGGGGCGTCCGGCCCTGCTTGTCACTTAGGTTCACGTCACAGCCACGGTCCAACAGCAACCCAACGATCTGAAAGAAACACTCGGGATTACACGCTTCCTGCTGCCCCTTGAATCACGTGCTCTCTACTCGGGATGGTTTTTCCACCTTTCAGAGTAGTGAAAGGACTCTCCCCTCTTTTTAAAAACCCCTGTAAGTCGTGTGATCCATGGGGCCTGTAAAATCTTTCTACTGTATTCCTTCGAACAGACTCTTCCAAATATATCTTCTCTTTAACAAGCCTGATTCATTACTATGTCTGTAAAACTTGCACACACAAGGCAGAAATTTGGAGAAGGGAGGATTCCAAGCACAGTCAAGTGATGACACGACAGCCACTACAGGGCACGTGGGGTAGCTGAGCAGAACTAAAGGGAAGGCACGACAGCCATGGCCCCATGGCGGTGCTGACACCACGTTCCTGCAGCAGGCGGACGCGGCACAGGCAATGGATGCGAAAACACTCACCCACCCTCTCCCCTCAGCAGTCTGCTTCCTGAGGCTTAGGACTGGGGGACCTTCATAGCAGGTGATTTTTAGCAAAGCTTCCTGGAGGAGAGTTTCAGCCTCCAAGTTATGCCTTTAAACAGTACATGGTGAGAAGGGGAAAAAAAACCCAGAGAGGGGTCTCTTACAATGACCATCCTGGAGGGAACTGCTCTGTCCAGGGGGTTGTGGTCCAGCCTCTCTCCCTCTGGCACCGTGCTTGTTTTATTGCCACCACAGCAGAAGGTGGCATGTTCCCACTGCTCTCTTGTTCCTGACACACTAACGTATGTCTCCAGACTCCCCCACGACTTAGGGAACACGGAGAACAGGAGAGAGGATTATTAGCCAGGGCATCTCAAGGACTCGTGAGATAGGCAGGGAGTGGCCGGCACAAACCAAGCTCTTAGAAACGGGAAGGAGAAAAGCCAGAATCTCGGTGGGGCACCCTCACAGCTCCTGCCAGCAGAGCTAGCAGGAACCGGAAGGGTTGCGACTCCGCGCTGTGAACTTGGGTCTAGAAAATTCCTTCTATAATGGACATGATGCGGAAATCCATCTGTCTGTTTGCAGCTGTGTGTAACCTGGTGCCAGCCATGGGGTAGATACATGGTCACTGTTTACAAAATGAAGGAATAAATGACTGAACCACTGCTATCAAGGACCCCTTGCTCCCTTAATTAGACTAAAAGCAATGATGCGTCGCTCCTTGTAAAAAGAAACCAGCCTGAATCACAGTGCAGGACCAGAGGGAAAAGGCTTCCCCTCCCAAGGAGCACAACAACGCCACTCTTCTCCCAAGCCTGCTGGACAAGTGGGTTGCACAACCACAGCAGCCGCTGTGTTACAGCAAGTCTTCTGCTGTCGGGATGGGGTGCACCCACTCCATTTCCCCTCCCCGGTTACGGGGAAGCAGCTGTGGGTCTCTGACCTGGTTACCGGCCTTGCTCCCAGTTACCAGCCAATGTGGCTGACTGTGCTAGCCTGTCAAATGTCTGCCTTGATACAGCAGTGCTCACAGCACAAGCAGAAGCCAAGAATGTGAAAAAGACAGGGCCCAGCAGGGGAGACGGGCAGTAGCGATCTCTATCCCATTCACTGTTTCTGAAGCACTCGGGGTCCCCCGGGTACCTGCCAATGCCCCTGGCGTGCCGCACAAAACAACGGAGGGACCCCTCTCCTGTTAGTCCGAGACGCAGCAGCTCCACGCTCCAGCAGCAGCTCGCAGACCTCCAGCTTGCCTCGTCCTGCAGCGGCCGTCAGGGCTAGAGGGAAGTCACGGGGGAGGGGTCTGTTAGTATGATGGCCACATGGTAGTGGCTAAAGGTGGCCACAGACTCTCTCACGCTCCTCTCACTGAGAGGAGGGGAACCACGTATCCTGCCCCCCTTGAATCTGGGCAGGCTCTGTGACACCTTTTTCTTTCTTTCTTTTTAAAAAAAATTGTTTTTGGCTGTATCGGGTCTCAGTTGCGGCTCGCAGAACCTTTCGTTGTGGCACGCAGGCTCTTCGTTGTGGCATGCCGGCTTCTCTCTAGTTGTGGCGCGTGGGTTTTCTCTCTCTAGTTGTGGCGTGTGGGCTCCAGAGCGCGTGGACTCTGTAAGCTGTGGCCCACAGGCTCCAGAGTGTGTGGGCTCTGTAGTTTGCAGCACACAGGCTCTCTAGTTGAGGCGCATGGGCACAGCAGTTGTGGTGCACGGGCTTAGTTGCTCTGCGGCATGTGGGTTCTTAGCTCCCCGACTAGGAATTGAACCTGCGTCCCCTGCGTTGGAAGGTGGATTATTTACCACTGGACCACTAGGGGAAGTCCCTCTGTGATACCTTTGACCAGCAGAACAGAGCAGACATGATGCCGTGCCAGTGCATGGGCCCAGGCCCTGAGGTGGGCAACTTCCACTTCCTTGAGCGCTCCTTGGAACCAGCTGCCATGCTGTGAGGAAGCCCAAGCAGCCCTGAGGTGAGACCCACTGGGAGAAGCTGTGCGTGGCCAACGTCCTAGCAGCCAGCCAGCAACACTGTCACCTACGTGCGTGTGTGCCATCCTGGAAAGGGGTCCCCAGACACAGTCAAGCCACACCAGCTAGAGCTGTGAGAGCAGAGATGAGCCGTCCCTACAAGCCTGGCCCAAACGCAGATTCGGGAGCCACTAAGCGTTTGTCTTATTGTCGTCTTTTTTCACAGTAAGAGACAATGAGAACATAGGGCCACACAAACACAAAGATCAGTATTACTGTCAAGACCAGCTTCTTACCCTAAAGTCACACATTTCAGTCAACAAGAGCTAACGATTGCTAAGGCAGTGAGAGCATATCACATCCTTCCTGCCTTCAGGGAGCTTAGAATGTCTGTAACAAGTCCAGATCCTGGGTTAAGAATGTCAGCAAAGGAACAAAAGGACAATTAGGCTGTGGAGGGCCTTGAGTGCCCGGGCGAACAGCCCAGTGTGATCCTGAGGCAGGGAGCTGTAGCTGGCAGCAGAGGTGCTGCGGGAAGGTCAGCCGAGGACAAAACGAGCACGGTGTGAAGGGAACGAATGCAGGCCAAGGGTCCTCAGGACACCCTCACAGCAGTGACTACGCCTCCCCAACCCCAAGGCATGACTCCTGGTGGGGGCTGGGGAGGCAGAAAGACATGTTTAGTTAGAAGAGGGGCTCTGCCATGGCATGAACCCCTGTCTAGAGGGAAGGACAGCGGCAGGTTGCAGGGACAGCCCCAGGCCAAGACAAAGCTCTTCAGCAGAGGACAGGAAGGGGCGAGGGTGGGAGACGGAGACACCGCAGTTGGGAGTGTCTACAACACAGAGGGGGAAGGAGAGGGTGGCGCCCGACGCTGCGGCTTGGCTCTAGTCCTGGGGCGACTCCATCTCTACATACAACCTCACACCTCAAACTTCTGGCTTCCTGAATAAAGTAAGCGTCCCTCCAAATCAGTCAGACATCTCAGTATGAAAACCAGGAAGGCACAGGAATAGATCCTTCACAAAAGGTGAAGTCCCAAGGCCAACGAACTTATGAAAAGTGCCCAAACTCACTAGCAGTCCAAGTAATTGAGAAATGGGACTCGCTGCTGGTTGAGGACGTACACATCCTTCCACGCAGCAACCCAGGTGTAGATGGGTGCCCGGACGTGCCCCTGGAGCACACGGGGAGGCGTGCTTGTAACAGCCTGAGCTGGAGCAGCCCAGCTGGCTGTGGACAGCCGGCCACAGGTCATGGTGCCAACACTACACGGCCACCAAATAAACACCACGCGGCTAAATGCAGTGCAACGGGTCCGCCTCCCAAATTTAACAGAGATTCCAAGAAGCAAAACACAGAAGAACACACAGGGCAATAGCTCAGAACTGAGAGCACTGCTGGGCGGTCTCAGGACAGGCCCACAATGGCCCCCTTTCCGGGAGGGCAGGGCCGGCGTCGCTGGGAACCCTGGGTCTCCCGGCGTCGCTGAGACGGGGAGCCAGGGGCTCAGCAATGCAGCTTCCCTGTGTCCTCTCCAGACCCCCTTCTCAGGACAGACACCATGCCTACTCCAGCTCTGTCGGCCGACCACGGTTTACCTCCCAGGACCGCACACACCCAAAGGATGTAAACATGACACCTGGACCTCAGCTCCCACTCAGGGACAAAGAAGTCGCCAACCGCTTTACTGATTTTCTCAAGACAGGGCAACCAGTAAAAACCACAGACGGGGAGTGGAAGCTGTCTCGGGTCTCGACCACGGGTGCCATTCCTATCCGTGTTACACAGACAGGCTCGTTGTCACCCATCGCACATCTAAACTTGTAAATAACTTACAAATAAATACCGTAAACAGACTAGTACGGATATCGGTTTATAGACGGATGCACTGGGCTGGAGGTGGGAGTTCCCATACCCCAAACGTCTGAGCATCGGTGGCCAAGTGATCCTGTCTGTCCTGTGAGCTTCTACACTAGCGGGTCCTGGTCCTGCTGCCGGGCATGCCCGTCACGGTCTGCTCCTGCCACGGTGTGAATGTTGACGATTCTGAAGTAACGTGGGCCTTGGGGCGCTTTTCTTCACACTGTCTGGATGGGTCTAACACCACATCCCTGCACGCGGGGGCTTTGTGAGATGGAAGCTCTGGACGCTGAGCCACTCCCTGGGCCTGGGGCTCCCCGGCATCCTTCCTGCAATTAGGGAGCCCCTCCTCTGCCGGGAGCGGCCTGTGGCACCGTGCGGGCACTGGCGCTGCAGGCGGGGACACCGTGGATGTAGTAAGCTCAAGTCTCTTTTATTTGGTAAACAGGCTTCATCCGCATTATAAATGGGGCCTTTAAGTCAGGATTTCTGTTGCAGCTGCCACTGATTTTTTTTTTTTTTTGCAACAGCACATCAAAAATGACAGCCCGGCACTAAAAATAGGGCCCCGTGTTTGAAGGAGGTGCCAGAGGAGCCAGAAGTTAGAACAGCTGACAGTCGGAGGGGAGCACCGCCCAGGCCCGGAGACAGGGCTGGATTCCCTTCTCCCTTCCAGCCCGCCCGGCTGCACTTCTGGTGATTAGCCTTCTTCTGAGAAGGTGACGCACCTATCAGCACAGGCTGGGAGTCTCACACAGCCGGCCTAAAATGGATCACACCTTCCTAACGAGGCTCTCGCTTTCACCCCGATGCCCCAAACAACAGGACCTGTGTTCTCCTTTTTCTACTCAGAGGGAATCTTTTTGTTGCCGTCACTCAGGACCCCTGAGGTTAAGGGTGTCTCTCAAGTTCTAGCAGCCACGAGGAGTTAAGGATACCATATTCGGAAACAAGCCAGGCTGAAGAACAGTCAACCAGATGCTCAAACAAACAAAACCAGCAGAACTCTGCACAGGAATTCCAGTTATTCTGCTGAAAAGGCTGTCTTCCGAGCAGACCAGCGGCCCCTAACAAGGGTCAGCGCACTCTGCCTGGCCGGAGAAGGGGGAGGGGCCGGACAGGAGAGAGCGCCTGGCAGCAGGGCAAAGCCGTGGCTTCCGGCCAGCGGAATTCAGAGAGGAAGGAGAAAGAAGACCTGGTAGGAAACGGGGGCTCTCAGAGTCAGCCTGAGCTCACGGCGCTTCGTAGGACTCAAACTGAACATAATTTCTTCTACTGCAAAATCCTCAACAAGATGGCATTTCTGTAATTAAATTCCCATGAGGGCATGTGTCATTTTCTGATTCATTTTACCTCGGCCATACTGTCTTCTGTCTTCAGAGCATGAGTACGTTGGTCGTGGTGGATGTTCATTTTAAGAAAACCCAACTGACCCTCAACAATACGAAATCCTCACTGAAAACATCAGTGAGAGATGATGGTTCCTGGTAAAATGGATCATTTCCAGGAATCTTTTAAGAACTAAAGTTCTCTGGGCAGAGATGTGATTTACAAAAGCTCAACGGCAACTTGCCTGGAACACAGTCATTCCATGAGCAGGGCTGTTTGTGATATTTGATGGCAGGTCTGTCCCTCAGACACACAGGGGTGTGTTCCTGGGCCAGGCCGGCAGGCCTGGGGGCTTCAACAATGGAGTGTCCCCCCCTCTGCCCACATCCTTCTCTCCCGACTTACAGAAAAGGGTGACAGGTCAGAGCACACGCAGGCGGTCCCTGCTTCTGGACAGTGACCTCTTCATACACCACACAGTGACGAGCCAGCCCACACCCCCAGGCCCCAGCTGAGCACGCGAGCCACAACAGTGCGCACCCGCAGAAGCGCGCTTCCTGCCGGCTGAGACGGCGGCCCGGGTCGTGGGCAGCGCCGCTCGGCTTTGCTTCCCTACGTGTGTTCACTGGTGTGATTTATTTCCTGACATGCTGGCTCTTCCCATCTTTTATAAAAATGGGTGGAAAATGAATAGTGATAAGCAGCAGGGGTCTCATAAATGTCATCTAGTTGCGACCAGGATGGAAACCATTAGATGCGACAAAGGCAGTGAAGACAGAACCCAGGCCGGAGGAGAACAAAGGTAAAAGTGCACGTGGAACGCAGGGGGAATTCTCAGCTATTTTATCTAAATGCTGAAATGTAATTTGGGATTCCATAATTTTTTAAACCTCTTTGGGAATGGCAGCCCCTCGCCCTGCACTTAACAAATGACCTCTCGAGGAGTTGTCACCCCAGAGGCTAGTCGGCCTGTATTTTGCTTTGCTGCCCTTTGGGTCTGGGCAGGGCTGCCACTCAGAGAGGCTGGTCCCAAAGGCCTCTGAATGAAAGCAGTGCCCTGTCCTCGCCCTGGGAAGTCAGGCAATACCCCCTTTCCCTCCCCCTTCTACGGACAGGGCTGAGATTTATAAAAGTCCAGTATCATAGCCTTGCTTTGTTAAGTATTTCCTTCCTGGCTGAAGGAGGGGAGGGCTTCCATTAGAAGAACAAACTCCCCAACAGCTATAAATTCTTCATCTCCGCAAAAATCAACACAACCAAGACAACACAACAAAGATTGCTCTCACTGAAAAATGCCATTGCACCGGGAGACGAACCCCCAGGAGCCTCCAGCACCCCCAGCCTTGACACCCGTGCTGGGAGGGTGACCTTGCGAACAGGAAGCCGGCTCTGCCCCAAAGCTCTCTGAAGCTCACCAGTGGCTGCTTGGAACACCTTCCTTATTGTTCTGACCCTGCCTCCTCGTTCTGCACTTGGCATTAAGTCTCCCAGGAGGGCCTGCAGCTGCAGGCCGGGCTGGGGTCAAGGAGAGGGAATCTCTGTTGACAAGGCAACAGGCGGCAACCAAACCACACATAAAGATGCCCGCACCAAACCAGCCCATTTCCCAATGGACTACTTACAAAGCAAGGCAGACACCAAACCTGAGGAACCAAGACACCCCTGGCATGTGACCAGTTCTAGAGTAACAACATGCTGCCAGTCTCTGTACACAGTTTAAATATGAACCTCCAATTACCAAGGAATTTTTTTATAGAAATAAAATGTGTCATTGCCACGAAATGGGACTTCCCATGTGACTAAAATTCTTTTCCATCCTTCAAATCCATAAAGGAATTGCAAAGTAACTAAGATTCTGTCACTTAAGCATTCATTTCAATGCTCTATCAAGACCAAAGGTATAGCATAAATATATTACAATAATTAATATTAACAATCAGCTCATCACAACCTTTGCAGCATATCGTATCTGTTGAACACTTAGAGCTGCCGAGCTCTGGGCAAAAGACTATGGGTGAGGGCTTCCCTGGTGGCGCAGTGGTTGAGAGTCCGCCTGCTGATGCAGGGGACACGGGTTCGTGCCCCGGTCCGGGAAGATACCACGTGCCGCAGAGCAGCTGGGCCCGTGAGCCATGGCCACTGAGCCTGCGCGTCCGGAGCCTGTGCTCCGCAGCGGGAGGGGCCACAACAGTGAGAGGCCCGCGTACCACACACACACAAAAAGACTATGGGTAAATTCTTACTTAAGCTTGACAAGAATCCTTCGAATTAGAAGATTATGATGTCCATTTTACTGAGGTGAAGGAACTGAGTCACATCATTTGCCCTGAATCATAAAGCTGATTCAGTGTCAGTTAGAAATTAAACCCAAGCAGCTGAAAGAACCTGGAGGCATGCTCTCAATCAGAATAGGAAGATCCTGGTTATCTAAGAGTTTGGGTCCTGGTTCTGCCACCCATTCACTGTGAAACCTTGATGAAATAATTAAATTTCTTTGGACCTCAACTACCTGCACCTATACCATAAGCTTATTAGTCTCTTTCAATGATATGCTTTGTGATTCTAAGGGTCCTAGGTCTTGAGAACTTTTAAAGGATAAGAAAACAGTGCAATGTGAGATTACTGGACAAGACGGCAGAACAGAAGGACCTTGAGCTTGCCTCTTCTCACAAGCAAAAGACGAAGATCCTGACATATTTTAATAATATACTCTGACACTCGTAAACTGCCTCCTACATGATGCTTCATGGCCCTTCAAATTCATAAATTTAATATACAACTAACTTCTGGGATTTCCCTGGCGGTCCAGTGGTTAAGACTTTACCTTCCAATGAGGGAGGGGTGCAGGTTCGATCCCTGGTTGGGGAGCTAAGATCCCACATCACATGCCTTGGGGCCAAAAAACCAAAATATAAAACAGAAGCAATATTGTAACAAATTCAATAAAGACTTTAAAAATGGTCCACATCAAAAACCTTAAAATATATATATATATACACACACACACACACCCCTAACTTTTACAAGGCAAGTACCACTCATCCTGGTTTTGCAGATGAGGAAAATATGGTCCAGAGAAGTTGAACAACTCACCTAAGGTCACACAGCTAGTGGGAGGGAAGATAGGATTTGAAGTCAGGGAGTCTGGCTGAAATCTGAGTTCTTAATTCTCACACTTCTGCCCCTAAGAAGTCTCCTTTTAAAAAATATCCAACTAATCAAACAGACCATGAACGTTGTTTTAGAACAAGGGTACTAGAAAACACTTTTCTTCTCCTGAAGAGCTGTTAAGCTTTCTCCCACAGACAGTAAGAATAATCTGTAATGACTATGTTTCCTTCTAACCCTGGTCACACAGCATCCTACGGCCAAAACAGTAGCTCAACCTAGTAAACATTCAGGACATTATGGCAGGAATATCCCTGCTCTTCCTCATGTCCAATTCCTGACTTTTTCCCCTCTTCTTATATGTATTAATTCAAGTAAGCCTCTTCAAATCCTTTGAGGAATTATGTGTGCTATAAATAACATAATTCAATTTAAAAACAATTTCCTAAACTATGGATGACATAAATCATGTTTCATACGGACTTTGTGCCAAAAATCTATCAGGGGATCGCAGCTTTGACCAGCTGTCACTTGCAAAGTGTGCTGAGAATGTTCCCATTTTGGACAGACCCCCTTTACACACCGAATTATGTGAAGCACATACAACGTGCTCCTTCTTGTGCCCTCAAAGGGCTGGGCGTGGGCTGAGGAGAACAGAGCTATGGGCAGGACCCCATGTGAGGGGTCAGTGTTTAAAAAGGGGGGGCAGTTTCGACAAAACCATCCTACACAAGTTGAGATCCAGGCTCAAAAAAAGAGAATCCAAGTATCACTGCTGTAGGAATTTGGAAGAATCAAGGATGATTTTTCTGGGGGAGAGCAGGCAGATCACGTGCGGTCCTGTTAGGAGGGAGTGACCAAAAGAACTAGCGGCCGCGTTTGTGGGTAAAGATGCTCTAAGCTACCAAAATGTAGATGAGCACGTGCCTTTCTGGTGAGAGCCCAAGTTTTGTTTTTGTTTTTTTAACGAATAGGAAGGAACTCCCTAGAACAAAGGCCTCTGTGTACAGCGAAAGCAGCAGGATGAAGGCGGAGCACAGGGTCCCGGTAAGCAGTCAAGCTACCAGTCCATCTACACCTGAAATGCCTCTGCGGGTTTCTACGGGCCCCCACTCCTTGCCCCCCACCTGCCCTGTAGGCCAGGGACACACAGGTCCGCTGATTCCTGCTGTCCTCTCAGCAGAGGAAAGGTCTCCAGAACACACCCACGTCAGGGGCAAACCCCAGGGGTCTGCTAGAGCAGGAAGGGGACAGGGTGTGGACACACCCAGTCCCTTTGGTTCTTACCCCCCAAATACTCTCTATTGTTAGGGTGACCCCATCTCCCTCCTTCCAGAGCCTGCACTACCCCCTCCCCCAGTACCTACATTACCCCCTTCCCCAGTGCCTACATTACTCAACTTTGTCCCTCCCCTTTCACCGTCCTGGGTTATTCCCCAATTCCCCTCCATTCAGGGTCCAGAGCTCCCCCCTCCCATCCTCTCCAGGGTTCTGGGTTATCCACCCTTCCCCTCCCTGCCTAGGTCCTGGGTTGCCCCCTCCATCCAGGATCCTGGATCACCTCTCCCCACCTCATTCTGGGTTATCCCCTCCCTCATATCCTCTAAGGTCCTGGGTTACCCCTCTTTCATGCTTTCAAAGGACAACCAAGAACTTCTACCTTGTTTAGGACTGACAGAAACCTGGATTTCCACCAATCTTCTTATACTTTCCTAAAGCAAACACCAGCAGAGGAAGGAGTGCCTGGACAAGGATTTTCCAACAGCAGTACTGGTGAGGGGCTCGGGACCTCCAAAAAAATCAGGTATCTTCAGTGTACAAGAGAAGTCACTTGCTTTTCCCTACAAGATATATTTAGTAAATTCCTTCACACAAATTCTCCACATGCCCCAACAAGCAAGAGACCGATTCTTTTCTTTCCAGTCTCTCACCTGAATTCTGCCCTGAGATGTACCTAACCTGTGTGAAGGCCAAACTCAACCCAGTAAGTCTCAAGCACTCTTTAAATTCTTACCGAACAATAGCCCTCCTCTCTCCAAAAGACCTAAGGTGAAATCTGAATAAACAAAGGGTTATTTTTAAATCAACAACAAGGCATCCTGTCGCCCGACATGCATGCACCGAGCTCTGGGGTGGCTTTGGGTGTGATGAGCTCTGCTGTCCGTGGTCCCTGCAATGAGAGCAGGAGGACACCTCACCCCCAGAAGGACAGGCAGAGCCCCAGAGTGGAAACTGAAGCAGCTGTATGGAGACGAGAGGGAAACTTTTAAGACATCAATGACGAAGTACAACTCATTACCTGGCTTCCTGGCCCCGTAAGGAAGCAGATGTGAGGACCCGCCCCCAAGACTCGCCTGGAAATGCCCACACCCCAGCTGACAGGCTGGGCCTGAGAGTCAAGTCCCATCCAGAGTTCCGAGCAGAATTAGAGAAGAGTGAGTGACCTGTGATCAGCGCACATGCTGGACCAAACTGCCTGTGTGAACTATGACGATGAAGGGCCACGCAGCTAAATACTGGGGAGAAAACTTCAGCCCTTCTTAGAAAGACAGGAAAATACGGCGCTGGTAACAGCTTGGGCAATACAAACATAGTGTTTACAACGATTCAACTTCTTTGGAAAGTATTTACCAACTAAAAGAGCATGGACAACATAAAAGAACACTTGGCATGAAACATTTCCGTCAGACGTCTACCTCCCTCTGACTGACAGGGCCTCTCAGGTCAGAAATTAGGGAAGGGCAGCCCTTGGGAGCAGTCGTATGGCAGGCGGGACGGCGTCCTGTCCATTGGTGAAGCCCACGGCTCCAGGCCTGCTGCAGACCAGCTGTGAAGCAGTGAGAAGGATTTCCGAGGGACAACAGTGTGAGGGCGCGGCACATCGGGGGAGTGGGCAGTTGGGCTGGTGATGCAGGGAGGGAGATGTTATGGACACACAGAAGGGGCTGGCACGGTCCATCCTGGCCTGTCACCCGTGCCCACACCACGTGTGGCTGCTAATAGCTGGGTGTTCCAAAAGATGTAACCCAGCACCCAGCCACACTGATGACTGGGATGAAGGCATCTCAGCCAGCCTGGAATCCAGCAAGACACGAAGACACCCGAGGATTGGGTCCCGATGAGCAACTGGGCTCCTTACCTCTCCCCTCCAACAACACAATTTCTCCCAAATTATTCTGCAAAGTGAGTGTCACCTACCCTAAAAGTTACCTAGCCTTGTTTTCTCTAAACCCGCTTGTCCGCTCATTCAACACCTATGTGACAAGCACCCGGCAAGATCAGTGGCTAGTGGCTACCTGGCTGGACAGCACAGAAAGCAAGCATTTCCATCACCACGGAAAGTTCTACCGGACAACACGAGACCAGACACAGTGACCACACAGAGGTGAGCACAGGAGACCTGGAAAGTTCTGCCCTCCTGAAGCCCACAGTTTGGGGACGACAAGCTTGCATCAAATAAGCAACACCAACAATCGAATTTATCAGTGGTAAGTACTACGAAGGGAACTGCAAGGTGACCCCAAGGGGCCGGGGCTGGGAAGTCTTTGCTTACAAGACAGGCAAACTTGCTGAAACAGAAGGGCCTTTATGCCCCTGTAAAGAGCGTGAAGTTCTGCCCAGAGACAGACAACAGGCTCACAGACTTGACAGTGGCCTAGAGTTTGGAAGCACAGTTCCTCTGACAATTCACAACACCATGAGTCACCAGTTAAGCATTTCTGATCATTCCAGTTTGGGCAGATTCCCATCACACGCTGACAAGGAAACAGTAACTCGGTTAGGTCAAGACTTCGTGGGAGCCAGTACTTGCTTGTTATGGCTGTGGAATGCCTGAAACAGAGATAATGCAAGCATCTGATGGTTCAGGCTGCCTGGAAACCATGGGATCAAGGCTGTCCGACCAAGAGTGTGAACGTCACGAGCAGAGGGTCTCGGCTGCCTCGCGGGCAGAGCCGCTTGGTGGAGATGCACCCCAAGCCCACTGCGCTGTAGCTCCGAGCTTTCTCCTTACTCCCCCCCTCCGCCTGAGTGTCACACTCCTTGAACTGCGTGAGCCCGAGGAGAAGCGCTAAAGAGCTACAGGACTGATTTTGGAAGGGCTGGATCTAGACATCAAACAGACGTAAAAGGCAAATGGCTCCAGATGCTGGTGGAAAGGGAAACTTACATAAATTAGGCCCTCTGCTCTCCAAAACGAGTAGACATACAGGCATAACTCATTTAATTGCACTTTGCAGATACTGCCTTTGCTCACTTTGTGCCCCGGTGTCATGTTTTGGTAATTCTTGCAGTATTTAAAAATTTTTTATTATTATTATGTACTCGTTACGGTGATCTGTGATCAGTGATCTTTGATGTTATTATTGCAAAAAGATTACAACACACCGAAGGCTCAGATGATGGTGAGCATTTCTTTAGCAATAAAGTATTTTTAAATTAAGGTATATACATTTTTTAAAGACATAAAGCTATTACACACTTAATAGACTACAGTACAGTGTAAATGTAACTTACATGCGCTGGGAAACCAAAAAATTTGTGTGACTCACTTGTACTGTGCCATTCACTTTATTACAGCGGTCTGGAACCAAAGTCACCATATATCGCCAAGGCACATCTGTATTCTGCAACTTTTCTTAAAACTCTGAGTTTACTGCAATAAACCCCAAAGTAAACATTGTTCCCATTTTAGATGAATGTCTTAAAAATCTACTCTATACACTGTCTTGTCTCTTTATACCTAAGGCAGGAGCCACCCCCTTTCGGGACACTGTTTGCTGACTCCAGGTCATCAGCAGGGAGTTGCTCAGCGCACTGAAGACACACAACTGAACCTACTGCCATCACCTCCACGCGGATGGGCCTGGGTGACAGAGGGCCTCCCGTGGGGCTGTGCCCCCTGTGCTCCCTCCTCCCCGGCTGTCCGCTGTCATTATCTCTCACTGATGAACTGCTGCTTCCAGTCGGCAACAGGCATGAAAACCCTACTTGTGCAACACACAGCAGCTCCCCCGGGATTGCAAAGGTCCCTCCCAGCAGAAAAGTGGAGGAGGACTTTGCACACTGATTTAGCGCTCCCACCTCCTGGACGTGGCTGGGAGAGGACAGATGGGCAGGTAGCTGTGCTCCAAACAGGGCGGCGTAGTACTGCATGGAAACCAACGGGCCCTTCAAAGATGGGCAGGTGAGCCAAGAACACACCCCGGAGACCCTCTCTGGGAGCCCCATCAGCTGGCTTTTTTTTTTTTTTTTTGCGGTACGCGGGCCTCTCACTGTTGTGGCCTCTCCCGTTGCGGAGCACAGGCTCCGGACGCGCAGGCTCAGCGGCCATGGCTCACGGGCCCAGCCACTCCGCGGCATGTGGGATCTTCCCGGACCGGGGCACGAACCCCTGTCCCTTGCATCGGCAGGCAGACTCTCAACCACTGCGCCACCAGGGAAGCCCGTCATCAGCTGGCATTTTAAAGCCAAGCTGTCCATAGCTAACCTACGCTGAACAGACTTGTATGAACTCACACAGGGTCAAACAGAAATAAGGAACTGCATTATTCACACACAGCGTCTGGTTGTCCCGTCACCTGCCCACACCCCAGACACGATCACTCCTGGGATCCTACCCTCTCACTGTGGTTGGAGAAAGACAAGCTCCATCCTAGAGTGCCTTAGACACAAAGCACCACTGACCACACCCAGGAAAGAGGATCAAACAAACCAGGAAGCAAAACAATCGCTTTCACTCTGAGGGTCCCCAGCAATTAGGAAGAGTGCACAGAGCAGCTGCTGGGGACCCACCAGCTGGCGGCTTGGTGAGAACAGGATTATGAGCTGACCCATCCACTCAGGCTGTCATCAGCACCGGGGCCTTCTCTTCCAGAAGGCATTCGGGGTCAGGTGGTGTGGACCCTATGTGGCCAAATCCCAAACACAGACCTCACAATCTGAGCAATGCAGCAGACACTCGTGCAAAGCCCTGTTATTTGCAGATGTTTTCTCATCTAAAACCTCCTCCTCAAGATTTCAAAGTATTCCTCTGACAACCACAGACCTGGAAATCAGGAGCGTTTGTGGTAGCCGACATTGGTGGACATTTTTGAAGGAACACAGGAGAAAGGTATCAGATAGAAAAACGCGGAGCAGGCAAGATTGGTTTTACTGACATGCAGCCACAGAGCACTGCTGGGGCCTCGAAGCCTGAGAAATAGTGCTTAGCTTTCACTTGGTTTAAATTTTTTCAAAAGTCTCTCAAAGGCTTGCCTGAGTTAATTCACGCTTAATGCCTGCTGAGGGAAGATGTGACCTGCTTCTCAGGCTGCAAAGTGGTCTGAAGGTTATGCATGAGGCTTTGGAAGGGAGAGGCTGAACTCTTACTCATCCTTTCACTGAGGCTGATGGGTGTCTGTAGTTTCCCTTACGTGCTTCTTTAGCCTGCAACCTAGCAGATTCTCAGGGGGGAAGGGAGGGAGGTGGTTACTGAAATTCAGGACTCATCATCTCCAGACAAAACAGACTGCTCACACAGAGCCCTCAAATGAAGCCCTTCTCTGGACATTTTTTTCCAGAAAGAAAACTCAACTCTAATATTAAAGATTGGAGATTCTTATTTGAGCTAAATGAGGGCTGTCACTGTACTGCTACTAGCACTGACCCTCATCATCATCACCAGCTCCTCTCATTACTGGCACTGTAAGGCCGGCACTTTAGACAGCTTCTCACAGTGCTTCTCTATTTGTCCTGAAGCCACGAAACCACCTGGGTGCCCTGTTAGGAAAGGGTCGTCTTGGACTCACCCTAGACCTAATGAATCAGAATTTCTAGGCTCAACTGTCCCAGGGAATCTGATCATTGGGAACATTTGGCCAAGATTATCTCATCTCATTTAGTCTTCACTGCAATCCTATAAAAACTTATTTACCTCGTTTGACAAGGAGGCAAAGTTACCTGCCCGAAGTTGAATAACCAGGCAACGGAAGGCAGGGATTCGGACCTTCTGGCTAAGCACAAAGGAAGTCACGTGCTAACCTGCCCAGCTATCCTGCTGCCTGCAACACAATAGGAAGTGGTAGAAGCTGTCCTTCTATCAAATTACAGAGCAGTCCCTACTGTGGTACAGAGAAATGGGTGGGGGAAAGACTCCAGAAGGAATTAAGGCCAGTATTTACATCCACACACGTGTACCCCAAGCATAATCCAATCCCGTTTGGGGGTCCTGTGCTCTCCCTGAACCCCGGGTCATGCCACCTCTCCTCCTGCCGGGACCTCCATGGCCCACATCAAGCAACTGTAAGCCCCACGTGTGTGTGTGATGGCAACCGTGGTCGGGGGGTGAGCACCTGTGATACCCACCAGGAAACTCTGAGGCTTTTCCTAATAAGTATGAGTGAGCTGATGGACTCTACACAGCACCATTTGGCTTGTTAGGAAATAAGTGAGAAGCATTTGGAAACAAATCTCTGCAGGAGACACTGAAGTCATATACGCTATGTATACACACAGGACACAGCCCGGAAATGCATATTAAACACCTTGGTTACATCTATTAAACAACAACTGCTCACAAAGTCTTACATTTCTAATACCGATTCAGTCAAATGGAAAATTTCAAAGCAGTGTTATTTATATTGAGCTGACAAGTATCCAACTCAGATGTACTCGCCCCGGGCTTCCTTCTTCCACTACAGCTCAACACACACCCGCACGCCCTTGGAAACTGACTTGTTAGCTGGTATTCAGGATTTTAAGCAGCTCCACGAGGACTGAGTGCTACTCTCCTTCCAGGAGGCAGGCCAGAGCCTCCCTTGCTGAGCACCTTTGATTCACCTGAACATGGGGCTGGAAGTTCCCACTCTGCTCACTCTGCACAGGTCACAGGAAGACCAGGTCGGTTAGGACATGAGAAAACTCAGCAAAGCAGAAACCGCTATCTTATTTGGGTATTTCTAGCTGACATTCATCACATGCACAGAAACTGCTGGTAAATCCAAAATGATTCAAATTACACTTGCTTCTAGAAAAGTTTTACTAGCCATTTGGGAAGCTTTAAAAGCTCTTAACTTCAAATGCCTTGTGATAAAATAACAATAGGACTAGATGCATCCCAAGTCATTCTTAAGACAATTGGGCCAAAATGCAGGCTAAAACGTCAAGAAGCTACTTGGCCCCAACTACAAGCAGTGGAACCATAATTACCTGTTTCTCCCCACAGTGTGTCGGTGCCATTGATGTCTATTTCATGCTCCTTTTCCAGTCCCAGCAAGCACTGGACCACCTGTCAGAAGTGGCAAGGTGATTTAATGAGTTCTCAAAGCCACATGTGCTTATTGTAACCTATGTATCAAAGGAGAGAGTGTGTTGTTTTTTAACCATGATTATCTTATGCTGCACAAGGAGAGAAAACATGATGAAAACGGTTTTCCAGCATAATTCGTATGCTATTCACACTTTCCCTTTGAGAAGGAGAAGAAAAAAGACAGTGAATTTCGGCAACATTGTTCAGGATTACTAGGTACTCAGAATTCTAATGAATTCCAACATGACCCAAATATGCCAGCCTAATCAACAAAGGACAGGGGAGATCATACACAGTGCAGTTTCTGCATAAGTCGCCAGAAGACGGTGACTCCCTTTTTTCACAAGGAAGGAAAACAAGGTGATGTACATACCTTTTCAGTAAAATAAAATAGTGCTGTTCCAAATTTCTCTACTGACAACATTATTCTTTTCCCTCTGTCAAAGAGCAGGCTGGGTCATAGGTGTGGAGGCAGGGGTGCTGGCCCGCGGGGAAACAGAAGTGTCTGAGCCCCGAACCAGAGCCAATATCCACCCCACTCGTGTGGCAGCGACCTCGAGCTCGCCGAAGCCATTTTCCAGTCTCTCAATCCACTCCCAATAAGGGCCCTACATCCTAGTCCTGAAAACCTGTGAGTGTTACCTTACATGGCAGGAGGGGATGTGCGGATGTGATGACGAATCTTGAAATGGGACGATTATCCTGAATTATCCAAGTGTATATTTGATATACACTTGATAAGAACACAGCTGTTTATAAGAGGGACAGGAGGAACCAGGGTCAGAGGAAGGAAGACATCAGGAGACAGGAGCCTCAGTTAGACTGACACACTCTGAAGATAGAGGCAGGGTCACAAGCTAAGGAATAAAGGTGGCTTCTAGAAGCTGCAAAAAACAGAGAAACACTCTCCTCTGGAGCCTCCAGAAGGAACACTGGCTTCCTGACCCAACTTAATTTCAGCCTCTGACCTCCAGAACAGGTTGTTTTAAGACACTAAAGTCTGTGGACCCTTGTTACAACAGCATGAGGAAACTAATACACCCTTCAAGTCTTTTGGTGAACAAATCCTGTCCTTTTCCACGGAACAGTTACTGGATGTCCTGCAGTTGCTTTTCCACAGCTCCCCGCAGCCAGCTTTAAAACGAGCTGAGACCAAGGTCACGTCCACTGTGGCTTCCCTGTGCTCCCTAAGATGATTTTGCACATTCTGGACACACACAGATTTAGGGAACAGTTTAAAGAGGAAAAACACCTACATTCAAATAAGTGGACTTAACGTGCTCTCTCTGAATCTATGTATATGGGTATTCAAAAGTATTTATTCACATTTTTATTTTAAAGGAATTATAATAAACCCACCACATGGTAACAGTTAACACATTTTTATGAAATGAGTATTTTCTTCAAGCTAAAACATATAGAGGAGTTGACTGGCATCGTTTCACATTTTTGTAAATCTCTTTTATGTCTGTATTAAGAAAAGACAGCTGCGTTTTCTTACATGCTTCTGCATTCAACTTACTGCAATATATTGTGTTGGCTGGAGTAGTGTATGTGTATAGTTTTGATGTTTTAAATGCCAACAATAAGCTAGCAGTGTGTGCGTGTATCTGCTCTAGTGTTTTAAATGCTAAAAGTCAGCCAGCTGGCTTTGCAACCAAATTTACGTTTCAGTCATTGTGGAGAAGAATCTTACCAAACACTGGCAACTCTGTAACTGCTTGAAGATACGTAATACAGCGTGAGAAATACACGGAGAGAGAGGGTCAAATATTATTAAATTTACAGACACACGGGTCAGGAGATGCCAATGAATTCTTCAAATCGAGGAATACTGACACCTACCAGAAATGAAGTGCTCAATGTAACTACGGCATGAGGTTTTCCTTCAGTGCAGGAACCACGATGGTAAGCACTCTTTCATGCTACCAGAGCACTGAAGTTCTATTTTTAAAAATCCTTCAAATACTCAAGAACAAGTTTATAATTAGGATTCCATGTGATTATTGTTAAAAGATCACAAGGACAAAAGAATGAATCAAAGGGGAAAAAGGTAGACAGCAGAGCTAGAGGGTAAAAATAGAACAAGGAAGGAAGAGGGGAAGAAACAAGGAAGAGCAGAGAATGCACACCATGGAGGGGCTCCACGTGGGAGCAGCCAGCCCCTACCGGGCCAGCACCTGAGACTGTGGGCACTCCCCAGCGTTTTCACTCACAGGACAGGCTTGATAACAACAGAAGATCTTTACACGTGGTGAAACCCTCATTTTCTTTCATTCCTTTGGTGCATCACAAGCTAGCAACTCAGAAGAAGGTGGATGCAAAACACCAGACCCACTGGGCTACACGGGGCTCCCAGTTTCCCAGGAAGAGCCCTGGCAGCCCCACTCACCGAGCTGTGGCCCATGCTGGCGGCCGCTGTCAGTGCCTGCTGCAGGGCCTGGCTCTTCCTCAGCACGCCTGGCTGGGGTGGGCCCACAGACCACTCACAGGTCAGCAGGTAGCGGAGAATGTCGCCGTGGCCCCTCAGTGCGCTGTGGACCAGCGCGCACTGGCCTTTCTTATCCAAGTGGTCCACCTGGGCGGGCGGTGGGGGGGAGGAACAGGGGAAGGTCACGGTTTAGCATCACTTTGTCACAGTGCCCCACACACGCTCTGCACAAACCCCATCCCACTGCAGGTGTAAGGGGATAATGTCCCAGTACGTCTCTCTGGAGAGTCTCCATCTGAATTACTATGGTGTAATTAATGCACTATTCCAGGCCTCGAGTTCCCTCTGTACAACTAGTGATCACAAGACATCCTCCTCGCAAATGACTCAGCGCTCCAAGTTCTCTGGGAAGCAGGTATGAGGACAGACCAAAACCTATACTTCCCAACCTTGGTAACTTGGGCAGAGTATTCTAACTCTGCTGTGACAAGCTATGACTTGGGGAGTAGAGCAGTTCTTTGCTTACTGAGACAGGAAAGCCAGCGAAAGGAAGGGATCTGGAAAACCCAGCTCTGAACGAAGAAGAGCAGGAAGGGACCCCAAGCGGCATTTTACTGGGGAAGGCAGGTGACCCAGGACGTGTCAGCATGCTAAGTGTGGTCGCAAAGCCAGGAAGGCCGGCTAGCCACAAATGGGGAGTACCCAAGTGCTGCATACCCCCTAATGGTGCAAGAGGCAGCAGACAACACATCATTCCCTGTCTAAACCTGGAAATATCAGCCTGGAAGAGGATTCAGGGTCCAGCCTTGCTCGCAAATTCTGAGGATGCTCTACAGCTCAACCCAGAGGCTTTTGCAAGGGCCACTACACAACCCATCCCCTCCTACAGAGCTTTCAGCTGGCCTCCGGACAAAGCCCAGCCACGATTTGGAAGTGGAAATGGAGGTGTGGTGATGAGCAGTAATGAACCCACCGGGAAGGCTTACCAGCAACATTTCCCTTCTTCCATGAGCTAAGGGTGACCTGTCCCAAATGCTTTATTTTTGAGAGAAAAAGCCAAAAAGACTCCCATAGTTACTATAAGCCTAATATCTTGTCGTTGAACCTTAAAGATCCTAACTATAAAGAAGAAAGACACACATCAGTGATTTACTTCTATTGTTGTTCAAAAGTACCTTCTCCCTTCCCCAATGAAGTGCTTATAAACCTAAACAGAGTTTACTGGGAACTTGGCACTGTTCTCATTTAATCTCTTAACATTGATAGTCCTCGAGTAACCCCTTAACAATATAGTCACTCTGTATTGTTAACATACTGATTTACTTATGCTCACACAACAGCCCTGTGGTAGGTCCTGTTGTTATGCCCATTTTACGGATGAGAAGCCTGAGGCACACAGGCTCAACAACTTGCCCAACGTCCCAGCTGGCAGCTGGAGAAATGAGAATTTGGGGCCTTCTAGTGTTCCTGCAACCCTATGCTTAAGCACATGCCTTCCAAGACCCACAGAACTCATTTTATTGGGTTTTTTTTAAAAAAAAAGACATGAAACGGAATAAGAAGAAAGGAGAAAAAAAATCAAACATTTATATGTTTTCAACCAATCCAGTGCTGTGTTAAATTCTGTGACAAGTTCCAGGACCACACTTGCAGGCTTTTGAAAGGATGGCCTTACTCAGGCTGCTGGCGGTCAGGAGCCTCCCCTTGGGCAGGATTAAGCAGAGTAAGAGCTTCGAACAAAACACACGGGCTCTCTCTTTCTCGGAGGTGACACACACACCCACGTCAGGCTACATCACACACTGTCTGGAGCCTGTAGCTCCACCTTTTCTGTTTATGTGGTGATTTCTGTTAGCTGCAGCTTGACAAAGCAGAGACCAAAGGGAGCTTGGCCCAGAAAATGAGAATTCTACAAGCAATGGAAGACCCCTCCCACCTTCACCCCTGCCTCCCCCGCTGCTGCTTACCCTCGCCCCCTTCTTGGCCAGCAGACACACCAGCTTCGTGTGGCCGGCAGCGGCCGCGTAGCAGAGGGCAGTCATGCCGTTCTCTGACGTGCCGTCCAGGCAGGCGCCAAATTCCAGGAGCAGAGTGACCACCTCCTCGTGGCCGAGGTGAGACTGGACGCACAGGATCGGGGCGTTATTTAACACTTCGGTCCTGTAGTTCACGTTGGCCCCTCCCAAAATTAGGAGACGGCTCACCTGTGGGAGAAGGTCCCCCAACAAGATTAATTTCTCACGTAGATGTCAGTCACAACAACAGCTGTGGAGAAGGGTGGTATTCTTGATCCAGTGGTTCTCAAAAACTTGAGTGTGCACCAGTGTGACCTGCACATGCACTGAAAATGGACATTCTTGCCGGTGGGAATGTAAAATGGCACAGCTGCCACAGAAAACAGTATGGAGGTTTCTTAAGAGCCAGCAATCCCACTCTGGGTACAGATCCAAAGGAAGTGAAATCAGGGTCTCGGTATCTGCACTGCTGTGTACGGAAGCACTGTTCACAATAGCCAAGAGATGCAGGTGAACTAGAAGGTCAACAGATGAATGGAAAAATGTGATATGTAAATACATACAGTGGAAAATCACTCAGCCTTTAAAAGGAAGGAAATCCTGTTACTTGCCACAGCACAGATGAACCTTGAGAACATGAGGCTAAGTGAACTGAGCCAGCCACAAAGAGACAAACACTATATGATTTCACTTATACGAGGGACATAAAGTAGTCAAATTCATAGAGACAGAAAGTACAATTGTGGCTGCCAGGGGCTGGAAAAGAGGGGAAATGAGAATTATTTAATAGGCATGGAGATTTAGTTTTATTCTAGAGACCTACTGTACAATAATGTGAAAATATTTAACACTACTGAATTCTGTCCTTAAAAATAGTTAAGATGGTACGTTTTATTTTATGTTTTTTTAATCACAGTTAAAAATTTAGAAATGCACATTCTCTGGAATCAGACCTCTGTATTCAGTAGGCCTGGGGTAGGGCCTGAGAATGTGCCTTTTTTTTTTTTTTTTTTTTTGCGGTACGCGGGCCTCTCACTGTTGTGGCCTCTCCCGTCGTGGAGCACAGGCTCCGGACGCGCAGGCTCAGCGGCCATGGCTCACGGGCCCAGCCGCTCCGCGGCATGTGGGATCTTCCTGGACCGGGGCACGAACCCGTGTCCCCTGCATCGGCAGGCGGACTCTCAACCACTGCGCCACCAGGGAAGCCCAAGAATGTGCCTTTTTAATGAATTCCCCCCAGGTGATACTGATGCTGTTGGTCTGGGGACCACCCTTTTTTTTTTTTTTAATTAATTTATTTATTTTTGGCTGCATTGGGTCTTCATTGCTGGGAAGGGGCTTTCTCTAGTTGCGGGTGAGCGGGGGCTACTCTTCGTTGCGGTGTGCATGTTTCTCATTGCGGTAGCTTCTCTTGTTGTGGAACACAGGCTCAGTAGCTGTGGCTCACGGGCTTAGTTGCTCCACAGCATGTGGGATCTTCCCGGACCAGGGCACAAACCCGTGTCCCCTGCGTTGGCAGGCGGATTCCTAACCACTGCGCCACCAGCAAAGTCCCTGGGGACCACACTTTGAAAACCACTGTTTGATCCAAATGAAAACAGAAAATTCATTTTGGGGGGCAATGAAATAATCATCACAGGATTAAATAATTAACAGTGAGATAATAAAGCCAAAAGTGAAAGCAAATACTCTCTTTTCTTTACAAGGAATTGTACCTTCAAGAAAAAGCAGAACACGTGACAATGTTCACATGCTTGGGGCTGTCAGCAGCACAAGACTCACAGAAAATCAGCGGCTTTTTCTAATTACTACATCCACCACCCACTTAACTCCTTGGACCCAGATATCAAGGGAAGTTTGTTATTTGTAGGTTTTAAAATAAAATCACAGAATACCTTAGGCAAATTTTAGCTATACTAATATCTTCTTCAAATCTCCAGGTCATTGGAAAAATGACACTCCTTTAAACACCTATTAAGATGCCCACTGTGTTTCTTCTAACAGTTCCCTTCAATGGTCCCGGATCGACATCAATCACTCCCAACAGACCCTGGCCACTTCCGGGCTGCCCATTAGGTGTGAAAACCACACAGACTGGGTCTCTCATTTGACCGGAGACACATGGGATCATTAAAAGATACAGAAAGATGACAAAACACACAAAATTCAAGGTATTTCAATGATACGGTGTCCACAAGAGTAGCTGACAGAATACTTACAAAGTGATAGAAATTATTATTCTGGTGGTGACACCACACCTCAGAAGAGTGAGACAGCATACAGACAGGTTAGAACCCAAAGTGTCAAACCTGAAGCGGTCTGGGTTGCCACTGAAGCTTGAACCCCGGGTGACCCAGCCCTTCAGCTCCTTCTCTGACCTCGTCTCCCAGCACCCTTTCCCTCACTTCCCCGCACCGTGACCATGCTGGGTTTAACGCTTGTCCTACAGCAATGGCAAGCAGGCCCTGGCCTCCTGGTCTTTCCCTCTTTCTCATATGGTTCCCTCTGCCAGGAATAAATACCCTTTCCATAGCTACAGATGACAAAGGATCACTTCCTATGGGTCCCTGCTTCAATGCCAGGACACCAGAGAGAAGTCCCCCCATCCTATACAGAATGCCCCCAGCCCTCCCCATGCACACGCCCCCCCCCTCCCCAACACACACACACACAGAGGCCGACCCCGTGCATGGCCATCTACTCTGCACACTCCACTTCCCGGCTCAGCCCATGGCACAAGATACTGGTTCTAAGACACAGAAGTTCACAGAGAAGAGAGGTAAACATAGCCCCTTTATGGGTGAGGATGGCCCACAAGTCAGTTCCTTCCTGCCATTAGGATCATCACTTACCTTTAAGGAAGGACCGCTTGCAGTTGGGGGGAGGGATAAATTAGGAGTTTGGGATTCACACATATACACTACCCTATATAAAATAATCAACAAGGTCCTACTGTATAGCACAGGGAACAACACAATATTTTGTAATAACCTAAAAGGGAGAAGAATCTAAAAAATTATTTATATATATAAAACTGAATCACTTTGCTGTACACCTGAAACTAACACAACATTGTAAATCAACTATACTTCAGTTAAAAAAAAAAAGGAAGGAAGGACAGCTTGTACCCAAGTGACCAACACCTGCCTCGTCATTCACCCAATCAGGGGGACCATCTTTCAACCCCATCTGGGTCAGCACCAACCCAGCCTCCTGCAACAAACCAGCACGTGAGGATGGAAGGGCAGAAAAAGCAGGGAGGAGAAATCCGGAGAGCTGTCCCTGTCCCAAGGGTGACATGCGACACTCAACCCCGGGCAAACTCATCCCTGCCACGCTTGCTCTACCACCCTGTGCAGGTTTGCTCTTAAAAACAGCACAGACTCAAATAGGATTTGAAAGCATTTTAAAAGGGTAAGTTCTCAACCAAAGTTCCTTTCCTTTGTGGGTGCAACGCGGCGGGTATTTTTACCACTTACCCCCCAATCAGTCTGTGGATCTACCCCGAACCCACGTTTCTTAACCTCGCTGCACAATGAAATCACCTGGGAGCTTGCAAGTTTCCAAAGCCCCAGCCGCACCCTGGGAGATTCTGACTTGGCTAGGGCCCCGGGGCTCCTGAGTGGTTCCAGCTGGCAGCCATGGCTGTAAACATGTCAGGTGCAGAGCGCACCTGTGGAAGGAGCATGGGCTTGCTCGGCGGCAGGCACCCTTCCCGCTGTGGGATTTGCGTCACCCTGTCACTGCCCTCACCCTCAGTTTCCTCATCTGAAAGGTGGAGGTAAAAACAGTTTTACCTCCTCGGGTTGTTGTGAAGATTAAAAATGAACGTGCCAGACACACAAAGCACTTAGCACAGCCCTCAGCATCCTGTAAGTGCTAAATAAATATTACTTGCTATTGTTACAATCACCTTTGATGGAATCTTTAGAAGAGACAAGGGCCCTAGTCCCTGACCCCTGGAAGGCACAGGAGGGCGCTCTACCCCAGGAACCTGGAGACCTGGAGGGTCTGGCCTGCCTGGGCTGCTCACCAGCACAGAGCAGCAGGGAGACCTCATGCTTATTTGAGGGCAGATGTGGACCCATTAATGCCTCATGATGGGCAGCTCCCCTTCACGACCACCAACCTGCACACTCACAAGTTCTCAGGTGCTTACAGTAGAATCTCAGTTCTCACTTGACCATATAATAAATGCCAAGTATTCTCCCAAGAGCTTTAACATCTCAATGAGGTTTCCCATCACTCTATGATGCAGGTTCTTTTGTTACTTTCATTTTACACGTGAGAAAACTGAGGCTCAGAGCAGATAAGCCACAAATCAGCCCTGGGCACAATGCTAATTAGTATCACAGAGCAGTCCAGCAGCCAAAGCAGCAGCTCTGGCTAAGATTACTCCGCCTTCGAGGAAGGGGTTTTAAATGGTTCTTCCTGTACATTTTCTCCCAATCACATGGAAATCATCTGGTCATCACCACCACGAAGCTCTCCCCGGATAACACCTGGAAATGGCAATATTACCTCTATACTTCTGGATTTGATGAATACAAGAAAATAAAAAAGGGGCTAGGGGGGTAGGCAAAAATGATGTGCTCCTGAGGAACAGAAGAGGCACTGTCCAGCAAGGTCGTAAAGTGGGAAGCTCAGTTTTCTCATTAAGTATGTTGGAGGTTCTCATCAATACAACCGGTGTGAATGTGTGCTGCCTACTAGTTATGCAGAATATGACTGGATCCTCTGAGCCAGGGAAGTTGGGCCAAAGTCCATGCCTAGCTCCTGTCTCCTCCCCCGTGGCCCCAGCTCCAGCTCCAGCTCCAGCTGAGAGAAGAATCACAACCTTAATTCTCTTGAGCGCACAGCCTTCGGGAGCCTGTGGCTGGCAGCCGGTCCCATGCGACTACGTGAGCAAAACAACCAGCTGGACGGGAGCCTGAAGGCACTGGCGGCAAGCTCCCCAGTGGGCCAGCCAGGGCCCGGGCTGGCGTAAGCCTGGCCGGGCAATGGGAGATCACATTGCTAGAAATCACAGGCATGCCACCAAAATTAAAATTCACCTACCAAGTAATCATCCGGGAGCAAGTCGCTGTAACTGACCAAAGTAGCAAACTGCAGTTATTGCTCAAAATGACATCCCTTCCTGTAATGACATTTAATACTCTCTAAAAAAACTCCTTAATTGCATGCATAATTTTAAATTACCGTAATTTGTTCATGAGTCTGTGAACCCCCCCTTCTTTTCTTTTTCTTGAAAGATAAAAGAAACAGAAGGATAATGAATGCCTTAAAATTCGGTAACCAAGTTATACAATTTGGGGGATAGCGTAGAGGTAGGTGACACTGGAGTTCTATAAAACAAAGTAAAGATGAATAACTCTTAAAATTGCAAATATGTTAAAGAGGAAAGTTTATAATCCCAGGAGGGTCAAGCTCATTACATTATTACACTGTACCTTTTAATTTACTGCCTTAAAAACTCGTATTCAACAGAGTGTGATGTTCCCCATTTACTTTTCTCCACATTAAAATAACTTTTGGGCCTATAATTCATTCAAATGGTGACAACAGATTCTGCCATTTTAATTTTTCTTTCCTTCTTCCTTGCCATCATTACAGAATTTTATTAATTATGGAGAAGCCAAAAGATATAATTTTAACTGAAGTGAAAGATGAAACAGTGTTATTACAGTAAACTCAATTCCAATTTCTATAAAAAGTAAAACAGGGCTTCCCTGGTGGCGCAGTGGTTGAAAGTCCGCCTGCCGATGCAGGGGACACAGGTTCGTACCCCGGTCCGGGAAGATCCCACATGCCGCGGAGCGGCTGGGCCCGTGAGACATGGCCGCTAAGCCTGCGCGTCCGGAGACTGTGCTCAGCAACGGGAGAGGCCGCAACGGTGAGAGGCCCGCGTACCGCAAAAAAAAAAAAAAAAAGTAAAGCAAAAAACAAAAATTCTAAACACAATTCCTTCATCACGTGAAGTCTACGCTCGGCGTGTTCTCCACCTTTTGCAGAGTAACGCTATCTAAAAAGGAAGCACTCACTTTGACCCCGAGCAACAGCTTAGAGCTCGTGCTCCTTAACTATAAAAGCGGCTTCCCTGTCCTCACCGCATGAAACTTGCACGTAGCTTCAGTCGGGACACAAGCCCTCAAGCCTAGAGGTCTGCAGAATGAGTAGAAATGTCCAAAGGAGCAGGGCTGAGCACAAGGTTCCCAGGAGCGGCTCCCTGGGGCTGCTCTACTCCCAGGCACCCCACCCAGGGGTGAGCCAGGCTGAAATCCAATGTGGCCTCTGCCCATCAAGCCTGGAACCCCAACAGTGCTGAGCCCACCTGCACTTTTCTATTAGCAAAAGACCTTGTCCGAACCCACCAGGGGGTGGTGGCCTTTCTCTAACCAACACCCAAGCTCTTCACTGGGCAGCAGGGCTGTGGGTGAGCTGCCCCAGGGTCAGAGCACCGCTAGGTCCTTCCTGACACCCAGGCTCCTCCCTTCTATACACCAGCAGGCGGAGATGTAATGTCCACCACAGGGACTACAGTTAGTAACACTGTATTATATATTTCAAAGTTGCTAAGAGAGCAGATCTTAAGTTTTCATCGCAAGAAAAAATTTATAACCATATGTGGTGATAGCTGTTAACTAGACCTTCTGTGGTAGTCATTTCACAATCCAAAGAAATAACACATCGCTAGGTTGCACATCTGAGATGTAATGTTATCTGTCAATTATATTTCAGTTGCAGAAAAAAAAAGCGAAAGAAAATAAATACAGCCTGCCCTCTGTATCAGTAGGTTCTGCATCTGTGGACTCAACCAACAGCAGATCGAAAATATTCAAAAACCAAAATTTCCACAAAGCTCCAAAAAGCGAAACTTGAATATTCTGTGTGCCAGCAGCTATTTACATAGCCTTTACATTGTGTTAGGTATTATAAGTACTCTAGAGATGATGTAAAGTATACTGGAGGGGGGGGGGAAATGGGACTTTCCCAGCAGTCCAGTGGTTGACACTTTGCGCTTCCACCGCAGGGGGCACGGGTTCGATCTCTGGTCTAGTAACTAAGATCCCACATGTCGCAAGGCGTGGCCAAAAAAAATAAAGTATACGGGAGGATGTGCGCAGGTCATATTCAAATACTGCACCATTTTATATATGGGACTGGAGCATCCTTGGATTTTGGTATCTGTGGGAGGTCCTGGAACTGATCCGAGGGACCACTATACACCAGGAAGGCAAGGAAGGGAGAAGAGGGAGGAGAGTTCACATCACCAGACACAGGAAATGCTCTGTAAGGCCCTGATCCCCAGACACACACCCACGGTGTAGGTGCTGAGGGTGGGACGTACTGACAGCAGGGGAGGAGAGGCACAGAAGTCCCCCGAGAGTGGCCCCCAAGTGTCCTCCACGGCACCATCTCTGGGGCACGTGGCCCCCTCCCCAGGTGGATTTGATGAACCAAAGTGAGGAGAAGTAGAAGACAGATTCCTGGAAAGTTCCAGGGCTTCCCTTGACCACACTGCGACATGTCACGGCACCTTTGTGCTACTAAGGAGAGAACAGGTATGACTGTTCTCATGGAGGTGACTGAAGGGGAGAATATGACTCCTTGGGAAACGATGTCAGAGCTTTTGAAGGCAGCCGGACACGTCAGGGCCTGGGGCTGAAAGGCCTGGAGTCTAGCAGGTGTGTCAAACAGGTGAGAAATCTAAAATGTGAAGACACTTACGATCGCATCTTACTTTGCTCTGGGAAAGATGGTGGTAAAGTGATATGAGACAGTAATTTCCACGTTCTGTGGGAGTTAACTCCTCTTTGTTGCCTTAACAGATACTCGGCCTCTGTGTGCTGCAGATTCTTAGGCTGCACTAAATGAGGAGGGAAAATCTATCCTAAAAACCTCAGCAGAACGTCGTGACATGATAGCCACTGACCAAGAGTGAGGAAGCTCGTGGTTCAGCAGCGGGCAGACCCTGCTACGCTTTCCGTGGTCATCAATACACTTGTGCACAAAACCTTTAGTAACAGTTTCCCTCTGTGTGCCCACCACTTCGTGTTACTCATCAGTGCTTAATTTCCTACGAACCATAAAGAGATAGTCCAGATTTGAAACCAGGATGCCCTAAAAGTCCATTTTCCCTGGATATCTGACCAGGGTTTCCTCTGACCTTTGGTTTCCTTTGTGAATTGCTTCCCTTATCTCATCCACTCTGAAACAGTCACCACATGCTCACGTAGCAGCCCCTGACCACCCACCTCTTCCTGCCCCAGTGAAAGCTAAACTTGTAGAGGAGAACCGGCAATAGAGCATTCGGGTCTGTGTGCTTCCCATCGGGAAACAGCATCTTTAGTAGTAGCGTCCCAGCCTTCTCTGGCCACCAGCCAGTGTTGGGGAGAGCAGGACTGTTGGAGCAACAGCGGCCAGGGGGGCAGGGGACTCTGGCCCTCCCGGCAGAGGGTCACTTACCTTCACATTGGGAGTGTAGAGATTCCTGAGGGAGGCCAGGGCGGCAGACAGCCCCTCGGTGCTGTACCCAATCCACAGGGCTTGCAGATGGCTTGAAGAGATTCCAGTCTTCTTACTGAGGCCCTGGAAGCAACAGCGACCAATCAGCTTCAAGGTCTCCTTTCCCACCTGCAGTGTGGGTCTGAAAGCGGGTGTGCCCGGGAGGGCGCAGGTCCCTGCTGAACGCGGGGCAAAAGCTGTGCACACAGAAAAGGCCTGAACCTGTGAGCCTTCCCGCCCTAAAGCCAAGGGTTGAGGAACTAGCCTACATCGACTGTACGCCTGGGGAAAGGGCGGGGGCAGATGAGGAGAAAGCTTCTCTTGACAGAGGTTCTCCAATCAATTAAAGGAAGAATAAATGTTAGAATATCGCCATCTGGAACCCCTAATGAAGGAAGAGACCAATCGTGGCCAATGGCATCACACCAAGCACACATGCTACGCATCCTGACACTAGAAACCTTATACAGACTTACAGAGCATTTTAACTCTAACAGGCAGACCTCGAAGATACTGTGGGTCTGGTTCCAGACCACAGCAATAAACCGAGTCATGCAATTTCTTTGGTTTCCTGGTGCACATGCAAGTTATGTTTACACTATACTGTAGTCTATTCAGTGTGCAACAGCATTGCCCAAAACAATGTGCATGCCTTAATTTAAAAATACTTTATTGCTAAAAAAACGCTAACCATCATCTGAGACTTCGGTAAGTCATCGTAGTAACATCAAAGATCACATATCATCACCACAAGTGATAATGAGAAAGTTTGAAATATTGCAAGAATTTCCAAAATGTGACACAGAGACATGAAGGAAGCAAATGCTTTTGGAAAAATGGTCCTGAAAGTCTAGCTCAACGCAGGGTTGCCACAGACCTTCAATTTGTAAAAAAAAAAAAAAAAAAATTTTGCAAAGCACAATAAAGCAAAGTGCAATAAAACAAGGTTTCCCTGTATAAAGTAATTGTGACACCCGGTGGGGCAGAGGGGGTGGGGATCAAACCTGAACCTGATTAAGCCGCTCGATATAAATACCAAATGATAAAAAAATCCAGAGGAAAGAGGAACACGTTAACGTAGGCCACAAGAAATAAGGACACAATCAGAAAATCCAGGTGGTCTGCAACTACACAGGTCACGAAATCTGGTTCAACAACTAAATAACAAGGAAACAAAGGGAATGAATGAAGTGGAAGCTTTAAGTGAAAAGAAAAGATTTAGACAGGGAAAAAGTAAAATGTAATCATAGCGGTAGATACACACTTGAGCGAGAACAATTACTTTTAGGGAGGAGGCTGTGCTGGGAGTGAGGCTCATGGAGGGCTACTCCCTGCAGTGGTGTGGGTCTCACCTTGAAAATGTGTGCCTTCAGGATGTGATGGCCGAGCTCCATGGTCTGCTGGCGGTTCAGCTTGCCCTCCTGTCTCGAGAACATGAATGCCAGGAGAGCATGCCCGTTCCTAGGACGAGAAACACACAGGTTGGTAACCAAAGACCCGAGTCCATCTCTCTGCAGGCCCTCGGGGCGAACATCGCCCCTCGACCCCTGAACTGTTCTCCTGGTGCTTCAGCATCACCAAACAAAACGGGTGCAAAGCTGCTTCTTCACAGAAGATGGTCAATGCTGTTTATTCCTCGAGTCACTTTAAGGGCTTTCTCAGGCTTCCTCTATCTCTGTGGAGTGACTCAGAGAGAAGCCTCTGGACAGGGCAGGTCTTTGAAGATGGAACCACCCGCCCCCTATTCATCCTCCATCACTCTCTCATCAGTCTATTTGTTGATTTAGGTCTGTCACAAAAACGTAAACTCCACGTGACTAAGGGTCTTGTCTAAGTCACAGCTATAGCCACAAAACCTAGCAAATGCCCAAGACTCAGTAAGAACGCAAATACACATTTCTTGGATGGATGGACGGACGGACGGACGAAGGACAGATGCGCAAGTGGACAAATGGAGCAGAACCGTCACTGGACCTGACGTTCAGGCCTCCCCTCAGTACAATCACCACTGGGGACAGACCTGGGCCAAAGGACAAGGCCTTACAATGGAAGGGAAAGAAAAACCAGGCCATGTACAGCAACAGCTCATGATCAGAAACACCTAGAATTCTAGGCTTGAATGGAACACAGATCCTTCCTTGTAGGGGTAAAAAAGCTAAGCTGTATGAGTAGGTTTGCTGCGTCTGGGCACAGGGTAGACATTCAACTGACACCACCAATTAATCCCCCAACTAACCCTCTCATGAAGGAGCCATCCCACCCATTTTCCCCCTCTACATCCGTAGGACTCATTCTGTCTCCTGTGGACTCCATGCCTTTGTCTGAGCCAATCTGTTTGGAAAAGATGCTAAGGGCTGCTTATTCCAAGGTCACAGCAGTGACCTCTGTGCAGGGTGAATTATTTTCATTTCTATTAACCTGACAAACTTTGAAGTGCTGCTTTGCTGAGGAAAAGCAGCTAGTTGTGGAGGAAAAGATAAACTGTGAAAAAGAAAAGCATTCTTCTAAATGTGTTTTCTAGTAGTCGCTGATCTAGAGGATTAAAAGCATTCATCATTTAAATCATATTTATCTATCCAGATGCTTGCCTGTTTCTCATATCACGTATAAATCATGTTACAGACGAGGAAATCAGGGCAGGTGGAAACCACGAGATTGCTTTTTATCCTGCAGGGGAAGGCATGACATTTAAGACCACACTGCCACTGAGTGTCCTGCCTCGCGTCCTGTCAGGGTCTAGAGCACATACCCTGTGCTCCCTCACACACACTACCTCCCAGACCTCAGGCTTCGGTTTCCCCTCTCAAATGAGAGCCTCCCTTGCTCCCGTGGAAAACACTCTCTGCCACCTCCCAGCGCTCCATGCCCTACCTGGTCCCTATCCATGGGCTAGTCCCACATCACTCTAGTCAGGGCCACTCTCCCACCCACGGGCTCAGCTATCCTCAGTCTCCCAGTCTGCCGGCTCTGTGGCCATGCCATCTGCGTCCAACACAAGGACATGCCAAGTACTGTGGCTGGCTGGCCCTTGCGGGTGACGATCACGCAGCCCTCAGTGGCTGGGCCAAAGGTGTCCAGTGCTCTGAGCTAAGCACGTGGCTTCCCACCTCCCCGAGGAGACAATTCACCATGCAGTCACTGGGCACCTGCACTCCTCTACATCCCATCTACCTTGACGTCCTTCCTTCCTGGCCCTGGGATCATGTGCCCCCTTCTAAGTCTACCTGCACTTACGAGTCTGTTCATTTTCTGAAGCTTATACGTATCAAGTTTTTACTACGTGCCAGATGCAGAAAGTTAACTAAATTATTTCATTAACTTGCTCGACCCTGTGAATCACTGTGTCTTACGATCCCCAATTTGTTTGCATGGGGAAACAGAGGCCTGGACAGGTAAATGATGTGCCCACGATCAAACAGGTGGTAACGACTGTGCAGAATTTGACCACAGTCTATGCAACGTGAGTGCCTTCTATGCTCTTCGTCAGCGTAACCCGATTTCTCATTCATCCATTTGTGCGTTAACATCCCCCTATAACCAGCATCATGGCTTAATGATGGGGATCCCACGGGGAACAACGCGAGGTCCTTGCCCTGAGGAGGTCTCAGCAACTGGACTGGAGACACGTAAACAAGACAAAATCCAGCTGGAACGGCACTGTGAACGGACTCAACGGGAGCACAGAGGAGGCTAGCTGACCCCGTTCCCTTGTGTTTCCAGTTGCTCCCTCTTCACTGATTGTGTTTCCCTATGCTGTCTCAATGATGCTTCCAACAACGTCCCAATCCCCTGCGTGGTTAAAACATAAACCAATACCCTTCCCCACCCTCAAACTACCCGAAACCTCTCAACCCGTCCACTTCCCATGCCAGGACGTTGGCTCTCTCCTCTTTCACGCCTCACAACCCAATGGAAGGAATCTCCTAAGGATCTAGGACCCTCCTCCCACAATGAAAAGCCAATGGCTTCCCCTTCATCCTCACCTTCCTTCACTTCTTGTCAGCATATACCCCCCTCACCTCCTTCCGTGCAATCCGTCTCCTTGTCCCAGAAGTCCAGAGCTCCCTTTCCTCTCACTGCACTTCCTCACTACATCCCACCATTGTCTCTCCATCAATGATGCCAGATCTTCAACGCCAACCTCTCCTCCAACCGTTTAGACCCCACCTGCCTCAGAACCTCACCACCAACCGCATAAACTCAAACTGCTAAAATCCAAAGCCGCCCATGCCTTTCTTACCCACTCTAAGAGCAACGCCATTCCTAGTTTCTGAAGCTTAACGCCTCAGTGTGACCTACATACGGCACCTCCTTCTGCTCGACTATGCCCACAGGCCAAGCCAGGCCTGTCTATCTCATGTCAGCAAGGCTGGCCTCCACCTCACTATCCTCCTAGAAAATGAGCTGATTTGACTAAACGTGTCACAGCACACATTTCACCTAGTTATTACGGTCTGGCCAAATAACCTGGAACTTACAGTTTATAGCCCCAAAGCAGGTTCAAAGGACAATAAACTCTTAGCCCAGTACTGCCTAAGAAAACACCTTATCCACAACATGAAAAGAGCTGCTAGACCTAGTGTGTCAATGTTAAGTCAACAGTCATGGAAGGAAGGGAGTGTGCGGCCCACAAGTGCATATTCATTTCATCTCTGGCCCCAGCATCTGACGCAAGGTCCAGTCCAGCCCAAAGCAGACGGTTTAGCAGCTTGTCAGACCTCTTACACGAGGCTGAGAGCAATTCTGACTCACAGAGGGCAGAAGCCATTCAAGACAGAAATGATGGACTTCCCTGGTGACACAGTGGTTAAGAATCCACCTGCCAATGCAGGGAACGTAGGTTCGAGCCCTGGTCTGGGAAGATCCCACACGCCGTGGAGCAACTAAGTCCGTGCGCCACAACTACTGAGCCTGCGCTCTAGAGCCTGCAAGCCACAACTACTGAGCCCACGTGCCACAACTACTGAAGCCCACGCACCTAGAGCCCGTGCTCCCCAACAAGAGAAGCCGCCGCAATGAGAAGCCCACACACGGCAATGAAGAGTAGCCCACGCTCAGCAATGAAGACCCAACGCAGCCAAAAAAAAAAAAAAAAGACAGCAATGATGTCGGCCAAGGCCAGGGCCAGGGAGAGGTGGTGGACATGAACACACCCTTACTGAGAGCGTTCGCACCTTGAAGCACCCAGTCCTTCACCCTGACTGGCACCATATGCCACAGGGCAGGCAGGCTTCCCACCCGTCTCCTCCCCTGGGCGGTGAGGAGACCTGCATCCTGGCCCAGACCTGCTACAAAGCCTCAGTGGAACCTCTGACTCCCCGGATGCAGGTGCCCCATCGCCATCTTGTAAGTGGGGCATCTGAGCTCTGAACCTGAATCCTCCCGACCCCAAATCCCAGTCTGTTACATAGTGCAGAACACAAATGCAAAACGAGGAGGCCAGACGTGATGGCTGTGCTGCCCTCTGGGCCCACAGACACATCAGATCTCTGGGACAAGATGCCACAAGCTCAAGGGGTGGGGGAGTGGCAGCGCCGAGGATGCGAGACAGTCCACAGACCCTCTGGTGAAGAAACTGAGCCGTGAACAGGCTCGAAGGAAGCCCGCTGTTCCCTGCAGCTAATGCCACACTCTCCCACGGGTGACCCATGTGCAAGGGGGCAGGGATCTAGAAGTGAATCACCAGAGAAATATGGCCCGGGCACTGCCGAGCTTCTCTTTCGTCCAAATGTACTGAGGAGTCCTAAAATTCCAGCAATCAAAGGAAGGAAGCTTTTGTTGTAGCAGCAGAGAGAATTTTCCATCACCCTTCCTGAATTATTCATGCTGTACTGTCTTTCTGTTAAAGAGCACAACTAGTGTTTGGAATCCCTTCCCCAGTCACACATCAGACTCCCTGCACAGAGCTGCCCGTCGTACCTGGGTTCACACAGGAAGGCCGTGTTTTCACCATCTGCTCTCCACACGAGCCACTCCCTGAAGGACGGGTGGCAGAACATGCGGGTTTTGTCTCGCCTCTTAATGAGGAAGCAGGAGAGGGCATCCATCCTCTGCTGAAAGTCCTCCCAGCCCTGCTCCCCTTGGATGTGGCCGGCATTAATCGCCTGGAAGATCTGCTCGTCGGTCATGGGGTGGAGGGACGCGAGAGCCACGTTTAAAATGGGCAGCGCTCTCTCAAAGGCGGACTGGGTCATGAACTTCATGTTGCACTGCAGCAGGTAGAGCTCAGACAGCGACACGGGCACCACCTTGTAGCTGGCGCTCTTGATGACCAGGTGTCCCCTCTGGAAGAGGTCCAAGGTGAGTTTGAGGTACAGGTAGGAGCCGAGGCTCCGCAGCACCAGGTGGCTGCTCACTTTCCCGATGAGGGCGGCGTCGGCCTTGCTGTTCAGAGAGATGTTGCTGAGGATGTCCTGGCTGCTGTGGACCCTGTGCTGGACGTAGGCGTGCAGGTCGCTGTGGATGTCCTTGTTGTCTGGGAAGTCATCTAAGGACAGCTTGACGAATGGCAGCTTGCTCACGATTTCCTGCAAAAGAATGAGACGCCCAGTGCCACTCCACAGAGCTTTCTTTTTCACGTCAGCTGCATTTCAAACCAGATCCACTGGTTTCCTTTCAAGGAGGATTTTCACGGATTACAGGGACTCATTGTTTTGTATTAAAACATGTAATAGGATAAACTGAAGATAAAAGGCTTATGTGAAAGAAATTCCTGATGCGAGATCAAATCAGAAAAGGCTTTCCTGAGGTCCTCATCCGAGGACGCAGAGCCAAGAGAGATGGAAGAGCCTCAAGCAGATGGCGGCAGCCTGGCTGCACCAGCAAAGGGGCAGTGAGACCCCCAGGTGACTTGATACCCGTAATCTTTACACTGTGCAACTGCTTATAATAACAAGGACAGACACAAACCAACGCCGTACGTCTAAGACCGTGGCCAGACGAGAGGCATCCTTCACTGTGCATTAGATACTGGGGCTGCATAACCCAACTGGGACATCTGAAACTGCCCCCAGGCTGGGCTCCAGTGACAGCCTGCCGTAACCAAGCTGCTGGACATTCGTAGAGCCCACTGTCATTTTGGTTTTCTGTAGTTGCTGTTTTTTGGTAAACTTAAATTGAAGTGCGATACACAGAGGTGCACAAATCCTAACTGCACAGCGTCAGTCACTTCCACAAAGTCAAATATACCTGTGGGACCAGCAGGTAGACAAAGAACATTGCCAGCTCCCAGAAGCCCCGTGTCCCTTTGCCATCCCACAGATAAGCATTGTCCTGACACCTAACAGCAGAGATGAGGTTTTTTTTTTTTTAAATCCCTCTATCATTTGTGAAGTAGCTAAGTACATGTCCTCATTGAATGTGACAGTCGTAGGAGATAGGCTGAGGACAATTACCGCACCCCCCCCCATTTTACACAGATGCTAACGGAGCCTCTGAAAACTTACACAGCTCGCATGTAAAACACAGGACTCCTGCTTCTGTGCTGCTGACTGCCAGATTCTGCTCGCTGTGTGAAAAATGACTGAAAAGTGTATGGATCAAACGTCCATAAAAACAAACACCAAGTTCGAATGAGGTCTAATTCTACTTTTAAGGAGGAAAGAAAGAACCCAAATGCTATTTTAAGATAAATATCCTAAAAGGGAAAAGATCAGAATCTAATGTCTCGTGTCTTTACTAAAAATGGATAGGAGGGAAGGAGTCAATGGCTGTTAAGATACAATTTTAGGGTTTAAATGGGGGGACAGATGAGGAAGAGAATTTAAAAAAGAAAAAAAAACACTCTTCATCTCGCTGCAAGCGTTACCTCATGTCTAAGTTTTATGAAAAACTAGGCTTTTATTCAGAATAGGCCTTAAAAATCTTTCTCCTTCATCCCTCCCTTTTCCCTTCATTAAAACAAACAAACAAACAAAAAAAACCAAAAAACAAAAAAAACAAAGTCCCACTACAAACCCATACAAATAACTACAAGCAGGAATAACTTTAAAATCTGGTAGACCTGTTAGCCAGGCGCCTCAAAGAGCCCCCCCAAACTGAGTTATGGTGAACCAGGGCGAGATACTTCTATTTTAGAAGCACAAGTACAGCTTGATGATAATAAGAAACTCACTTGACATCCTGATAAATGTGCCTTGGGGGTAAAAAGGTCAGAGTTTTCCTGTTTAGAGCTCTGTGCACTAATATGTCAAAGCTCTAATACAGTTTTCGATTCAGCAGCTAAATGGTTGACAACAGTTGAAGCTGTTAGCATTCATCTAAAATCGTAATTGTAAAAACTGTAACATTGGGGTTTGGGGTCTTGGAAAGACATGTGAGAACTCTCTTTTACCTGAAAATTCGCTCTTACAGTCACAATCAACTTCAACCACGCAGGGAATTTAGAAATAATCTTGGTAATAAATGAAGACAGTGTATCTCCGTAATCAGGTTTATGAAACTCAGCTTCGTTTAAACCATCTATCAAAATAATGTACTCTTCTGCAGGAATTTTCTGCTCTAAAGGAGAAAAGAATTTTTTTTTAATTAGGAAATTATACATTTCTATAAGATAGCACCCCCCCCAGTGTATTTTAATGCACAATTTAAAGTGTAAGGAAAACTAAAAAGGTTCACATATGGCAGAAGACATGGTTTTCACAGAAGCATGCTTTCTATTAAATTTGTAATGAAAACCAGAGCGCAGAGCCTAAAGAAAACCAATTCTCACCAAACAGTTTTCAGAAACGTACTGTATTACACACATCAGCAGAATCTCACCCCTGTGTATGATACACTTAGCTCTTCAGAAACTCCTGTCACTGGGGAGAGCTACAGCAAAGATAACCAACACGGACCGAGATGAAACCTGCCAAAGACTCTAGGTTTCCCCACCCCGCAACCCCGCCTAGAGCTCCCTGGATGGATTCTGGCGAGGAAATCTGACCCTCAAAGGGCAAAGCATCCCGTCCGAGGCACACAGCCAATGGAGGCGAGAACTCTGCTGCAGAGACTCCTCCAAGCCCGAATCTAGTTTTCTATTCATTAGTGCCAACTTTCTGCCCAGGGATGAGGTGCAATGACGACATATCTGTTTCAATTCCCTCTCTCTGGCACCATCTGGCAGAAGTGCTACGTAGGCAGGTAAACTAGCTCAAAAGGTGAAAAGCAGAAGGGGGGAGGGAAGATGGAAAGTCAAAGGGCCATAATATCACTAACGCCCCTACTGTGGAGAAGATTCAAGGGCAAAAAAGCCAAACGGACACTTCTAGAAACAGCTTCAGGTTCAACTGAGCAGAGGCCCCTGGAAAAACATGCCGGCAAGTTCCCCAGACAATCAACTTACACCCCTGCGCCTTAGGAGTGCAAAATATGCAGGCAGCAGTTCCTAGACAGCAAGTCATCTAAGGAACCTATGGTTACAAATTAGCTACTTTGGAAATGTTCAACCGCGGAGTGAATTCTCACTAGAGATATAAAATTGAAAACAAGGCCATCTGGAGTGGAGCCAGGAGGAGCCCTGCGGAGACGGTTCTGAGGAAGGGGAGGAGAGATGTACTCACATCCTCCCTGGGCCCACTGCACTCGTACCCCAGAGTCAAGCGGACCCCCACCCCGCTTCTGAGGACTGTCCTGGGGAGAGGGAGGATACGGGTGGCTGCTGGGAGGTACCGTGTCTCAGGCTTGCGAGTGGCTCCAGCACACCCCTCTTGAACGCGGCCACTGGGTCCTGCACACAGGACCTGAGGCTCAGCACGCTCTGGAGCTGGGGCTCCCTTATCAGCAGGTCTCGGTAGGCGGCCAGCTGATGGGACCGGCAGAGCAGAGCGGCGATGCTGTGCACGAACTCGGGCACCAGGCACGTGTAGGTGTTGTCGGCCTGGCAGTAGTGGTAGGCCACGACCTGCAGAAGAAGCAGAGTGGTCAGCATCGCCTCATCCTCTTCACACGGCACCCTGCGGGCTCTCCATCAGGGATGCCATTTTCCCGTTCTCTGAGGTAACAAGAAACGTTGCTTCTATTCCCCAAGACTGAGTCATTATTTAGCTTAATTGATCCAGTTATCCCTTTAGTTTGGGAGGAATTCTGAAGTTTGGCAAATTTCAGGCCGACTTTTACTTGCAGCCACAAGTCCGTCTTGACCGGCACTAAGATCAGCACAAGTTACTCTGTATTGAATATAAACTCATAAAAGTCATTCACAAAACTTAAAGCCCACCCTGGCTTGAAACAATTCCAAGCAACCCCGACGTTCTCGACATCCACAAGTACCATATTCACTACATTTCTGTTTTCAAAAACAGCAGCATCTCCTTGGGGAACTCATGTGCGGCCCCCAAAAAGCAGATAAAATTGGTGGCAATGAAAGCCAGGCTCTCAAGTCACAGCTGCTTCCTCTCCCTGGCAGGAGGGCCGCCGCCAGCGACACCATGGAGAACTTCAACAGCAACACTGTCTGAAGGATCAACATCAGACACTACCAAATTCCTGCCTATCTTGCAAAGGGACACATAGGAGGAGGGAGGGTCCTGCCCAAGCACCGAGAGGATCCTTTTTGTTGCGATGGATTTGAAGTGGCAACAGGCTAGTCATGAGAGAGACCCACAGGGAAGTACCAAATGCGGCACTGTCTTGAGAGGAGAGGCACACTGCCGATCAATGGAGAATCTGAGACTGTCCCAAACGAGGATGAATGGAGGCATATACGTACAAGGTAAGGGGGGTGCAAAAGGTCAAAACACCTCATGTAAAGTGCTTTATGTTTTTCAGAAGGGTTTGCGACACTGCTGTCCCACTCAGCCCTACAACCCCTACATAAGTAGGACAAGAACCACTAGCTACGGTTCAGAGGTGAGGGCAGCACACAGACAGGTTGAATGACTCGCCAGGGTGACAGACAGTCAATGGAATATCTGGGATTCGATTCCTGGTCTGTAGACTCTTAAAAAGCAAGGGGCAAGTTCCAAAAAGCAGTTCCAATTTGGAACTGCCCTGTGACTTCTCGTTTTTATTAAATTTATCATCGACACTCAGAGGAAAGCTGACAGCTCTTCGCCTCTCACCTGGAAAGAGATTAGCTGCAACGCAAGAGGACCTGTGAGCTTGTACGAACCACCAATGAGCTAGTACCACAGTCCACCTAGCATGGTGTTTGGCAATCCAACAGTGGGCGATGAAACCAATTTGGAGCCATAAAAGTTTTTCTTTTTTTAATTTAATACAGTGAATTTTATAGGATGTAAGAATAAGTGTAATCTTATAATGCTTTTTCTTCAGTTGGGTGTGTGATGCTGTGTGTGAGTATCAGGTGTTTAGTGTAACATGTATTTCACATTATGGGTCACAAAGTGGTTTGAAAAATCACTGTCACGGGGTGGCTTTGACGTCTGCACTACATCCCTCATCTCAGATCACCCACTCATGACCAGAGGACTGCCCCGAATCAGTGGTCAGGGCATCAGGGCTGCCCATGCTGGGTGAGGAACGGCCCTCATCTGGGAAGCAGAAGCGAGGAGAAGGGACCTGGGGCAGAGGAGCTTTCCTTTCAGTTCCCCTGCACCAACCTCACCCCAGGGGCTTTCCTCGCTAGATGCTTCTCACCGCTGTCCACCCCTGGTGGTTCTCCAGCTCCACCAACTCACGCCACTGCTGCCCCAGGAGACCCAAGTGGCTCACCAGGAATGAGAGGTGTAACCGCTTCAATGCAGGAGGGCAGCTTATGAACCTGTGCCAGATGTCAAGCAGATAGAACATTTCAGAAGGATCATGACTGACCATGAATCTAGGAAGGGAAAATTGGCCAAGTCTCTTACAACATCACAAAACACCTCTGACAGAAAGACACTTGGAACCAAGGGCTCTAGGCAACAGAGTGCAGGTGGGGCGGAGCCCTGGGTCACTGGGTTAAAGGCTCCCAATCTCCTGCTCTCATACGCAATGAAGGAGGACACATGCTTATAAGGATGGATTTGTGGCAAGTGCAATGATACCTCTGGCTGCTTTGAGGAACTCTTTCAATCCATTGTTTAGGAGGAATAAAAGTCTACTGCCAGTGTCCTAAGATACTAATTTTCATTAATACCTTTTATCTGGCGTACTCTACCACAATTTTATCAAAAGCTACACTTTCGCATTAAGTAACCCTTGTCTCTGTTTTAAGATCCCTTTTTAAAATTCATTTCTCAAAAGGCAAACTAGCAAGCCTCTCTCTTTGGAAGGCTCCCAGAGATCAGGAGCAGATTACCTTAGAAGCGAGGTATTTCACTGCATCCTCTCTTGGTCTCTGGTTCTCTGGAGTATCAGACCCAGACCCAGGGGGGGGTTTAGCTGCATTGATACCACTTGTAGAAGAACTTGGTGAAAGCAATGGAGTGAAAGGAAGATCCTGGGAGGAATCTGAAGCTGCAGCAAAGAGACTAGTTTCATTATTTACAACAAGGATAGGGTGGAATATTGAACATATTTCTTGGTCGGACCCAGAAAGTATTTTAACGGGTAATGAGTGAACATGGTAACAAATGCAAAAGCCCAAATGGGGATACAAGGCTCCCTCTCAGCCCTGTCTTCCGCCTTCCAGGTGCCCTCCCAGGAGAACTGCTGTTTCTGGTTTCCTTTATTACGTTCCTTTGGGTTTAAAAAAACAAAAAACCTTTCCTGGCTCACTTGTCCCTGTTTACCAAGTGTTAGAGACACTGTCTTTTTTTTACATATAAAGTAAGCTAAGCATAGTCAACTATTTGGCTACTCCTGATTTTAGGTTAGTTTTTGTACTTTTGGTAAATCTGGCATAGAAGACAAAGGCTGTGGGAAATAGGGTGTGAACGGATTCTGCGCAGACTCCTTCTGGCTTGCTGCGCCAGAAGTCTAACCCGCTCAGTTTTAGGACCCTGCATTCCCCAGAGCATCTGATCAGGCCTCACTGCCCACATCAAGAGGGGGACAGACCTGACAGTTGGGAGAACACCAGGGAGGGCTGGCCTCAAGCCAGGTTATAGCCACAGAGGACCATGAGAGATAACTATTGATAGTTCTCCAGCATACAATCGCCAACCTGATACAGCAGCTGGGACAACTTGAGGAAAATGGGGAATTTATGTCTATCCCAACAGCAGTTTCCTCCATCTATCGTACAGTAATATAATAAACTAGACAAGCAGTTAAACAGGGACACACTTTTCGGTGATGAACTGGGGCTGTTGGAAGCAATCTGCCTCATGCGGCTTCCGTGGCAGCTCAGTGCCACCAGCTTAGAAATGATCGCCGTCTTCCCAAAGCCCACGTTTCCGACAACCACGGCTCCTCTGTTTTCTGTCAGTTCTGTGTTCCTCAAGTTTTCTTCTATCTGGTGAAAGAGCCAATCCCTTCCCACAAACACAGAGTCTGTAGTTATGCTCGGTACTTCGAACAACAGGGGTTTCAACAAAATGTCTTGCGGCTTGTAGGGAGCAAATCGTGCTTAGAAAAAAAGAAAAGATCATTATTTTAGAAGAATGACATAATTTTATACACTAAAAAACTCAGTTTATCATTGCTTGTATGTTACTTTTAGCACAGACTTTAGTTTTACAACACAAGGGATCTGGAAGTATTAATATTACCAGTTTGGTTCCAGTAATACTTCCTAATACCTCATTTATCGTACCCTATTGGCCTTACAAAGGGTCCTATTAAAATGACTTTCTAGTCCTTTCATGCTTCTAAGTTATTTTCATGACTCAAGAGAGACACACAGAGGATTAGAGAAAGTAGTGAAGGGACCAAACCATGTCTCATCAGTTTATCTGAAACAGTACTTGAGACATGTTTCTTCCACTCCTATAGGAATAAAATGGAAATGCATCGTCCCTGGAGACAGAGTCCCAGCTCTTATCAGGGTGTGGTGGTGCTTTGCGCCCCTTATGGTGAGATCATTGGCCACCCAACTGTGCACTACGGGTAGAAGAAGCAGGAGGTGGCCCATACAGCCCAAGGAACTGTAACAAAGCCGATTCTTTGTTGACGACCAAAAAAATCTAGTGAGTGTTAAAGGACTCCTCACTTCAAAACAACGTATTGCAGAATAGTTTTTCAACTCCAGAAGCAAGTTAATCACATACTATAAGGAAGAAGCCCCAAAACTGTTAAGGATGGCCTCCTAGCACACCTTACTAAAAGATAAACTTTTCGCATACACACTTCATAGCATGTTTTTAAAACAGCTGGCTTGAGTGCTGGTTACCACAGACTTTCCGTATTTAGTGAATGAGCTCATCATAGCCATGATCACAGCGGATGCAAAGATAAATACCTTTAACTTCCTGTGCCCTGCCTCTGGCCGTATTGTGCCACGGTAACCTAATTGATGTCCGAAGGGGAGCATTTCTCTGTCCGTCTAAATAACTCAGATCTTCCAATTTGGTTGAGCTCGTCGCTGTAATATTAAACTGAAGTTTAGTCTCTTCAAAGTTGAGTTTAATATCATACCCAAACTACTATAAATTATAAATTACTAAGCAATTCATTTCAGGCTTTCAACAAAACTTACTTCAGGGTGATTTTGGTTTTGTTTGCCTACCCCAGTTAATTTTTCCGGCAATGTCGTTAACTGAAAAGTGGACAAAACTAAGTGCTCCTCATTCTTGAGTCAAAGTCACGTTGATGTGGTTGCCAGGAGTCTCCATTACTCCTGGAAAGAGACAGACCTCACCAAAAAATCTTATGAAGAAAACTGACAATCGAGGGTCACTCAGTAAAGCTTCAGTACTGACTGCAAACACGCAGCATGGTGACCTGTCTTCTCTGCAGCTCCAGGGAGCCTTCTGCTGTTGCTGGAATTCCAACCTTGTTAACTAAGTGAGCAGATTCTGCACGGACAATTCCACAGTGCTCAGAACCCTAAAAGTCAGCTTTTGGCGGTAAAAGTAGCCGAGTGGACTTTACCAGAAAGCTTCAAATTTTTATGTATACGTTATAGATTATATATTATATTACATCTATGTATGCATTTTTTAATTCTAAAAATAAGTAATCACATTTACCTCTGACCAAATCAATAAGACTCATAGCACAGAGCTACCTGTTAAAAAGCATTAAGGATCATTAACTGAAGCATACATCAGTTCAATTATAAAAATAATCAGTACAAAATAATTTTGTTAATTCTTAGCAAGTCTTTAAAGCAAATATACAGTACGTGTTTCTGCCTTAAAAAAAGGGAACCTCCTCTTATTTACATACACATCCTAGGTCACAATGAGAAAAATCTAAATAAAAATAAACCTAATTTGGTTCGTGGGTTAAGTAGTCCAATTATAAAGTACCGACAATCCTAGACATATGATTATCTTACAGGATGATAAAATACATGTTATCATTTGAGGGTAAATGACGGGGGAGAGGGACTCATATTCCCAGGGCTAAGGCTTCTAAGGACTGGTGAAATCATTAGTGCAACAAACGCTGGAGGGACAGAAGTCAAGTTGGGCCATCTGCCTGCTGAAAACCCTCTGGCTACCCCACGGGCTCTGGCCCAGCTGCCGACCACCGACCAGGACCACCTGCCCGACCTAGGCCCTTCCTTACTTCCCCTCCTAAGGCCTCGGTCCTTTGCTTCCTCACTGTTAGCACCACCTCCTCTCATTCCTTCAACAGGCACCTGCGTGGCTCCATGGCCTGCCTCTGTGATGATGTGTCCCCTCTTGCTGCAGTCTCCAAAGGGCAATCAACCATGTGCCCTACTCACCTTCCCAGGCCATGGAGAAGGATCAGACACCTTGACTCTAAAAAAGCACACACTGATGCTTCTTCAGTGCACACCCACAGCCTGTTCACACACCCCGTACACGTTATGTCAATATGCAACACAAAACTTTCCTGTTAGAAAGACTCGGCTAACTCCTTATGCAGGACGTCCAAATGGGCCTAAATTATGGGAATCCAATGGCAACCTCTAGCTTCTCTCCAGGTCCTTCACAACCAGGGCATGTGAAACTTCTCAGAGGGCCGCAAGGACCACAACCATCACCCTGGCTCCCTATAATAATATAGCTTGGAACATATTTCCAGGTTCCCACCTGGGACCTGGGACTCTGACTCGGGCCTCTGCAAATGCCCCCCTCCTCAGCACGCCTCACTGTGAATAAACGCACATGTTGAAGGCTGAGGTAGAACAATCCACAAGCTGGTTCAGTTTAGAGCTGGAAGAGCCACGACTGCCTGACCGGCTGCTGCTTCAGCCCCGGAGGGCACAAAGACGCCCGCAGCCTCCAAAGGTTTCCCGTTTGCCTTTCCACCCTAACCCGTCAAAACATGACATTCAGTTCATAATCTCGTAACAATGGACAGGTTTAAGAAGAAGAGACTATGAAGGGCATGCCAAAGAAAGGGTTGCAAAAAAGCCCTAGTTTGACACAGAGGCAGAAGACAGTGGGGTTTTGAATGCCTCTTTTCAGATATCCAGTCACCACAGCTTCAGCTCTGAAGCAAGCAACAGAGCGGCCCCAGCAACTCCAGAGCTCTATTTAAAACATGAATATGCTGCTTTGAAATGGACCACTGCTCAAATGGGCTGCAAGCCCCCAGCTGCCAGCTCCCTCTGCTTTCTAAGGTATCATCACAGCCACTGAGAGGGATGGAAAAGGAGCAGCAGTGACGCTGCAGCTGCTTAGCACCGCACCCAGGAGACGCCCACCCAGCTGATCAGGTGACTAGGCTGACGTGCTGTCCTCTCACACGTGCCTACGGATGCTCGGACACTACAAAAATTAGTTCGCTTCTGGTATTTAACAGTAAGTGCTTTCAAAAGCCTGAACGCTATACAGGGCCCAGAAAAATCAGAGAGGAAACAATAATTTCATGCTGCAATAAACCTACTGCTAGTATCCCTACAGTTAAATTAATTATAATTAATTTATACTCACTGCATACATACATTGTGTCTAACATCTGGGTGAGAGGTACATTTTAAGACGCTGCAGGACAGAGGGTTTTTTTGGGGGGAAAAGGGGATGGGGTGGAGTAGGTGGAGTGAGAAGCACAGGGAGACTTCTCTAAGCTGAGCAAAGGGAAACATCTGTTGAAACACCATGGATTAACCTATCAAAGGTAAATACCATTAAGTCCAGGGCAATTACCAGTTAGAGTTTCAAGAAAATTGGTTGGTAATTTTGCTTGTTGACTTCCTACACTAAACACAGTGTTCTGTGATTCACTTAGAATTTCAAAAGACAAAAACAGGTAGTCCAAAAGGTAGAACCCAGGGACCTCCCTGGTGAGCCAATGGGTAAGACTCCACGCTCCCAATGGAGGGGGGGCCCAGGTTTGACCCCTGGTGGGGGAACTAGATCCCGCATGCCGCAACTAAGAAGCCCACATGCCGCAACTAAGAAGCCCACATGCTGCAACTAAGAATGGGAGAAAATATTTGCAAATGAAGCAACAGACAAAGGATTAATCCCCCAAATATACAAACAGTTCATGGAGCTCAATATAAAAAAAAAAACAAACAAACAACCCAATCAAAAAATGGGCAGAAGACCTAAACAGACATCTCTCCAAGGAGGACATACAGATGGCCAAGGGGCACATGAAAGGATGCTCAACATCACTAATTATTAGAGAAATGCAAATCAAAACTGCAATGAGGTATCCCCTCACACCAGTCAGAATGGCCATCATCAAAAAATCTTCAAACAATAAATGCAATAAATGCTAAAGAGGGTGTGGAGAAAAGGGAACCCTCTTGCACTGTTGGTGGGAATGTAAATTGATAGAGCCACTATGGAGAACGGTATGGAGGTTCCTTAAAAAACTAAAAATAGAACTACCATATGACCCAGCAATCCCACTACTGGGCATATGCCCAGAGAAAACCGTAATTCAAAAAGACACATGCACCCCAATGTTCACTGCAGCACTATTTACAATAGCCAGGACATGCAAGCAACCTAAATGCCCATCGACAGGCGAATGGATAAAGATGATGTGGCTGAGTAAATTACTCAGCCATAAAAAGGAACGAAATTGGGTCATTTGTAGAGATGTGGATGGCTCTAGAGACAGTCATACAGAGTGAAGTAAGCCAGAAAGAGAAAAACAAATATCATATATTAACGCATATATGTGGAACCCAGAAAAATGGTACAGATCAACTGGTTTGCAGGGCAGAAATTGAGACACAGATGTAGAGAGCAAACGTATGAACACCAAGGGGGGAAAGCAGGACGGATCGGGGGTGGTGGTGGTGGGATGAATTGGGAGATTGGGATTGACAGATATACACTAATATGTATAAAATAGATAACTAATAAGAACATGCTGTATAAAAAAATAAAGTAATCTTCAAATTTTTTTTAAAAGAGTCCGCATGCCACAACAAAAGATGCCACAACGAAGATCTCACGTGCCACAACTAAGACCCAGCGCAGCCAAAATAAATAAATAAATATTTTTAAAAACAGGTAGAACCCAATTATCCAACTTCTGGATTATCCAAGATATCATTTTAAAGGCTTCTCACTCTGCTTTTTAATGAAGGAATAAGGTGTCCGCTTCATACATTTTGATGTGGCATATACAGTAATAACCTGACTGCAGCTTTCTAAATCAATTCCACTCCAACAAATGCTTTTGCAAAGAAAAATCTCTGCAGAGCAAAACAATCACCACAGCTGGCCAACTTACTTTCATCATCTTTGACCAAAAAATTTCGCTGTACGAGACAGTTAACACGGAAGCGACAACTCCAGTTCTTTGTGACAGGCTCAGTGACAGTACAGGCAGGCAGCCTTAGGAACTTGTTTCCATATCCTCACCCCCCAGGGGAACCATGTCCCTTGGGGAAGCTGGCATCACCCTTCCTTCACCTGCTAGTCCTTACTCGGCCCTCGTGTACCAAAATACCTTTCCCATCAAATGGCAATTTCTCTGTGTTTACGTGGACCTTGACATGCAAACACTTCCAAGAGATTTCAGTATACGGTCCTTCCCATTTTACTTCAATCCTTCGAACACTGAGCGTTGCCTGCTGCCCTGTTTGTAGCAGCCTGCCTTCTAATCCCTAGATAAACAGCTCTGCATATAGTCTATAACCTGAGTCTTTTATTCTTTTCAGTGATACTTGAAAAATCTTGGCATTCCCTCTTAACTGAGGTTCAGCTTTAGGGGTAAGAGGGTGGGCAATGAAGAATCTACCAGACTCCCAGCTTGTTAGCAGAATTGATACTACTATGATGTAAGGCACTTGCCTATTTCCTTCCAAAATACGTTTTTAGTGTATAAAATATGCAACACGGAGAAATGAGCAAACCCATTAGGCTGGGCAGCCACTGCTCAACACCAGAGGTGAAACCCTCCCAATTCCACAGGAGGTCCAGTTCAAGTGCATCCACAGATGCTAATGAATGAGCACAGCAGAAAGCAGAAAGGCCTGCTCTGTAATCACTGCAGTCTCCTGGAAACGCTCAGCTCATACCCACTGTCACTTCACGTGGCAGGAAACCCCATAAAAGAACATCAAGCAGAAAACATAACCCGAAAGGGGGTCCTTTTACCACTGTTAAGGTAATTTATTAATGTGTTTCCTAATTTTGAAATAGCTTCATTAAACTGAATATGAGTTTGCTATTTTGTTGAAGTCAATAAAGCTATGAAGTCCTGGGATAATACAAATGAACCATTCATCACATCCAGGTAAAAAGGGTCTAAAATGCCTTGGGTGCAACATATTATGCCGTAGATAGTGGGAGGGTGGTGGGAGGACACAAAAGCTTCTGGAAGAATCATCACTCAATACGCATAAAGCTCTCAGTACTTCCCTCTGGCAGGCACGCCAAATCCCTTTGAAAGTGAATTAAGAGTTGTGTCTCTGAACTTTTCCATTAGGGCCATTTATTTATCAGCTGCTTCAGAGTTCCACTGTAAAACACACCCAATAACAACCAGAGCGGCCTGGCACATCCCAAAGGAGCAATATAAAATCACAGAGAAATCCTTTGATGTAGGAAGAAAGATCCTGGGTCCAGGCCTTGGCAGAGGAGAAATTTAAAGGCCTCATTGGTAACAAAGATGATCAAAACAAGTTCCTCTTCTAAATTCAACAGAAGAGCACTGAGTTTAGAAACTTGGGAGCTTAAAGCAGGCACGACAGCTCAGAGGCAGAGTTCCCTTCCCCACCCGCTGAGAACTAGTCTCCTTGCCTCACAACCACTCACTGACCAGTCACCCAGCACCAGTCACCACTTCTGCACTCTCGTCTCAGCTCTGGCTGCCGCATCTTGCTGAAGGGCACGTCTGTCTCACCTATTTTCATTTCCTCTCTTTCCTGCTGCTTGTGTTTTAAACTATGAGCTCCCTTGAAACTGAATTATACAAAAATTGGACCTCGTATCTGTGTGATGGGCCTCAGTTACAAAACCTTAGTTTGAAAGTTGGATTAGAAATTCTTTGAGCTAATATTAACAAACTCATTCTAAACAACAATTCCCATTGACCAAGCTGTAAATCCTCAATTAACTCCGGCTCAAAATAACAAAAAACAAGGACAGAGTTTTTGGTGCTTTCTTCCCTCAAACACAAAGAGCCATACAGTGTAAATATTAGATTTAAAGAATTCCAGAGGGGGGAGGGTCACTTAAAGACCATTAAGTGCGGCCTTATGTTTACCCTCATGTTTACAGATGGGTAAACTAAGGCCTACAAAAGGTAAGGGCCTGACCCATGATCACAAGTTTGGCCTGTGTCTGGATTAGATTCCCAAGTGAAGAGAGTGAGCAGGGGGCACCTCAGACCCAGTGAGATCACCCTTCCAGGGAGAGGCGTGGCCTTACCTGCAACTGAGTTGGGCCGTGGCATTATTAGCGAGCTGGAGCTCTGAGAATAAGGGACCGGACCATCTCCAACTGAGGCTTCGGCTTTGGGCAGCACACTCTCCGCTGGCCCAGGGGGCTCCTCTTCTGCCACTGGGGAGCAATTATCTGCCCTGCGGTCATGAAGCACTCCCTTCTGTACCCCTAACCTTAGGCTTCCGTCCTTATTCCATTCCAAACTGGAGCCACTCCGGTCATCATTTTCGGATGAACTTGTAATCGTGGCTGAAATGAGAGACCAAAATACTTTGAAGGAAGCCAGGAATTGCTGGTGCCGTTGAGAG